>NW_006912894.1:2314230-3063750 GCF_000585585.1 Capronia coronata CBS 617.96 | reverse complement strand
CCGTCATTCCTCAGCTCTATATTGTCGCCTACAGAGACCACCAGCATGCCGTCATTCCTCAGCTCTATATTGTCGCCTACAGAGACCACGAGCATACCGACAACCTTCATCACCCTCACTACCTCCCCTCCATCTTCCGAACCGTCCACATCATCACCAATGTCAATCTCTACCCCTACCTCTACATCAACAACAACATCCGCACCATCCGCACCATCCGCATCAGCGACGTCCTCCTGCGTCCCAGGCACATTCGAATGCAACTCTCTCACAACCTTCTCACAATGCGTGAGCACATCATCCTCGTCGACCACGTATGTGTATATGGGATCTGTGGCCGCAGGGATGCAGTGTGTCAACGGTCAGTTCGTACGTGAGAGCTCGGGCACATGTACTCCCTCGGGCAGTATCTTCTGTAACGGCGAGAATGCGTTTTACCTGTGCGACCAGGGCGGGTTGGTGGATATGGGCCCTGTGGCACCTGGGACGGCGTGTCGCAACGGAGTGATTGGATTCGCCTAGACCTCAACTTCGGACTCGAACTGAACTGAAGCTGCTGTATTTGGACTTGAGTCTGGTTATTAAGCCTGTGCTCGAATTCCAGGTTCCAGGTTCCAGGTTTCCAGCTCTTGGTTTGATCTCGAGTTCCGGTTTGGGTTTTCGTGGGCGAGATCTCTTCTTTGCGTGCTCAAGTTCCATGTGCCACCAAGAGAGGATGTCTGGGACATTCGATGTGTGATGTACGATGGACGAAGAATGTGTTTTCCATATTTTACGATATTTCATGGGAGACGATCGCCATGGCGATGACGGACGCCTCGACTTCAATTCGAGTCGACTTTGGGACCAAGTCGACTCATGACACCTTTATCATTGTTATTACTACGACCATACTACGAACTAGCGGAATTCACGGCTACAAGGATTCAACATTCAACATTCAACATTCAGCATTGAGCATTGAGCATTGGGCATCGGGCATTGGGCATTAACTGGACGGGGATCAAAGAAGAATGAATCACAAGAAGGAAGGATTTTTATAATGCAAATGCAAATGGATTTGAGATTTCATCCTTGGTTTTTAGTTTAGAAGTGCCACTGTACATGAGATGCTCTATATTATACTGACTGTATATAGATACCTAGGGTACAGGTACCCAGGGCTCCGAGTCCGTGAGTCTGTGGCCTGCCCCAAGCGAGCTCCTTCTCGCGACGATATCGTACCACTCACTACTCACTGGCCGAGTCCAGTGCGGAATCTTTTTCTTCTTGCCTTGCCTGGCCAAGAATGTCCTTGTCTTCCATTCAACCCCTAATCCTCACTCAAGAGCATACCAGGCTTAGCAATGCTGCTCGTCAAACTTCCTTCAACGCACCAAGACTCCTTTTCGGGAACATCACGCCTCTCGAGCAAAATTGAATACAAAAAGGGTATCAAACGAAGCATAGAAAAGTATAGCACAATAGCCAACGACAATCCGACATCGGTGCGCCCAATGCATCCATGAACCAAGAAAGTCCTTGTCGATAATACACGTGGAGTGCTTTTCGATCGACAAAGGTGATGCCGGGAATATGATATTAATGGTATTATCGAGTATTCCTGTCTTGGTCGGTGTCTGGCCATCATTCCGAAACGCCCGGCTAAAGCATGTCGTCATAATCAAATAACAGTGTGGTTGTAGAGCTGAATCGATGGTCGAGGGCTCATGTCGGGGGTAGACCGCCTGAACCACTGTCGGTAGACGTGTCTCCTTCCACCGTCTTCTTCCAGGCTTCAGGGAGACAGACACAAACAAGAGGGAAGGCCTTGATCTCTCCCGGCGGTGTAGGCGTCTCTTCACGGGTGGCACTCCCATTGGAAACACCACTGTCTCGCTGCGCCTTGTGCTTGCCGTCGTAGTCTTCTGCCCGCTCATTAAGCCGCACTCCAGTGGCCCAACCATCATCCCAAATGCCCACCACTTTGAGCATGTCCCCTCTTTCGAGTTCAAATTCATCCCCAGCGCGGGGTTGGTAGGCCCAGAGCACCGCCACCTTATCTCCCGGGTGGATGTCATCGTTGGAATAGTAGTCTTTGAAGAAGGGCAACTGTTCGGACTGTCCACTTGCTACTCCTTCAGGCGAAGAGTATTCTCCAGGAGAGCTACTGTTTTGTGAGTTAATGCCGGGAGATCCGCCGTGTTTGACGACTCCCGCAACTCCCGCGACCTTCTCATTTGATTCCGGACTGTCGCCGTACGGATCTGTATGAGAGGTATAGTTCCGTGGCCCGATTCCAGGCGGGCCCGTCATGGCCGAGGGTGGTTCATCCTGCAAAGCAGACATGCGAGCAACACGTCCGCCCGGAAGGACTTCATAGCCTTGCTGCGACATAGGTTGATTGTATGCAGATGAGGCCACACCTCTCCTGTGAGGGGATGGCTGGTTGAGCACGCTGCCAGCTTTGCTGTTGTTGCGCCGACGTCGAAGGCAGATAAACGCAAGGATGAGGAGGGCGAGTAGGAGAAGGAATCCCAATATAGATCCGATGGCTATCCCAGCGATTGCGCCCCCGCTGAGGCCCGAACCCCCTCCAGAGTGAGCTGCAGTTGTTGCAGCGCCGCTCGTAGCTGAGGCCGTGGGACTGGCGGTAGAAGAAAAGAGATTGGCGATAGTCGAGAAAACAGGAAGAGTGACATCCTGGCACCGGCCAGTGGAATTGGAAGTGAAACAGCAGGAGTCGGTGCCGTTCTCGGTGCTTGCGCGACAGAAGTTGCAAAGGCCCATCAAGTTACCACCGAATCCGCAATCTTGAGGCTCATTGGATTCGCCAGTGATACAGCTTCCACTTATAGAGTTTGCGGGCAAGGCGCAGTTGGTGAAGTCGGCGCGCAGTTCGTCTGCATAGTCATCGTTGCGACCATTGCACAAGTCGCTCGAGACGATCTGTTCTTCACTAAGTGCCAGGTCGGCGCAGGAGTCTGCGCATAGGGGTGTGGAATTGGCATCAGATAATCCACAGGGCTCTCGAGAGTTCTGTACGATGCCATTACAGAGAAAGCTGGTGGTATAGCGGGCGTAATAATCTGTAGTGTTGCCCAGATTCACGTTGTCACAACCAAAGATGTTGATATACTTGTTCTGGACGTATTGCTGCGAAACATATTGAGTTAATTGGGTGTCGAAGTCTTCCGTACTCGAAACATATGCAAGAAAAGGGCTGCGCCAGTCAGTCTGCGGTCAATTATGCGCCTCACAAGCAACTTACTATAAGTCAATCAAAGCGTGACTCGTGGAGATTGAAGAGGAATTAAATGCTGGACAAGCCTTCGACCCCGACAGTGATATGCAACTTTGTGCCAAAACGGCGGGAGTCGCGAGGGCCAAAGCGCCCAAAGCCCGCAGTTTGATCATACTCGGCTTATAGATTGTCGGTTGCCAGGTCAATCGTGTGCGAAGGTGATTGATTGACCAGGAGGCTCCGATCGTGATATCCAAGTTGTATCCAACACTTCCAAGCTCATGCTGGACTCATCTTCTCCAAGCCCGTATTGTCTGCCGTCGCGTTCAATTTAGCTGCCACGCGAGGCTGGGGCCCGGAAGCCTGGTGGCAGGGAGTCTGGGTCAGCGAGCTTTGACCGTGTCCGGCGGTCTGGGTCCCAAGGTCAAAGCGTAGGCAAGGCGCCGGGTGATCGACGGTAGTGGAGGATACGAGTATGATAGTGGTGAGGGATGTCCCAGAAATGAGGGCGTGAAAACGAGTGACTGTTGGTCAGAGACTTGACCTGGACTGAAGACTCCGGTTGAGGGATCCCGAGAGAGTTGACCGTGAAAACAAAGCAGGCTTGAAAGAAAGTAGCGAAGAGAAGAGGTGAAGTTCTGGGCGAAGGTCTGATTGGGACAGGACGCGATGGCAGGTGGAGGAAGAAGAGCAGGAGTGGTGTACAGATGTATACCAGCTGCAACTGCGTTTGTGACTGCTGAATCTCGACTGGTCACGGAATTGATGGCAGCAGCTCAGTTCAAGATGTTGAGAAAGAAGGTGATAGCTCTCTGGCACAATTCTGAGCTTCCTACAGACAAGCAACACCACGTCGACCAGGTGAAAAGAGAGCCCGTTGATGAAGCCAGCATCAAGCCAGTGATGGGTGGGCAGGGGAGAGGCAGGGGTGGCAGGGGACTTGAGGTCAATCCGGGCATCGATGACAGGGCCACAGTGTCCGTCACTAACCGGTCCAGGGAAAGCGGAGTGCCTAAAAGACCCAAAGCAGCCCCCGATCAACAGCCTAAGAGCGCCTAACAGTGCCTAGCAGCACCTAGCAGCCTCCACGAGCCCTGTCTAACGGGGCGCCGCATCACGCCAATCATCCCTGTTCCTCTCCAGTCTCCAATTTCGCAGACTCGCTTTGTACCTGGATGTGCTCCTGCTCCGTCTTACGTCCTGTTTGTCGGTAGAGCTCTTGAAACATCCGAAATGAGTTGACTGTCTCTGTGTACAGGGTACATGGACTTCCCCCGTCGAGAGGACCTTCAGCGTTCGCGCTCATGATGCTTTCGAAGCCAACGCCTGTGGCAGTTGCTAGCAACCGAACTTGTCCAGAAGCAAACACAAGTCCATGAAGATCGCCCCGTCTCACCCGTCGATTGTGCTTCTTTGCACCACCTATGATGGCAACGACGTCCGCTGCAACCAACCGAGACCTGCGGCAGTCGGAATGAGCATGGTCAAGATAGGTCCAAGATTCCAAGATGGTGGTGATGCACTGCAGGGTGGAGAGAATTGCTGAGAAGAGATTGCATGGCGTCGCCGCCACACACGCCAGCGAGCATCTAAGTCTGTTAGTGAGCGGCCGTCATATCCTGGTCAATTCAAGTGTCTGTTGGCTACGAGTGGACAGCATCCTTTACCCTCGACCCTTCTCATCGCTTGTATCCTTGTCCACAAGCGCGCGGAAAGGTAACCACCGACTGACCAGTTACCTTTTTCCCTTCCCACCCTGCTCGGTCGAATGTCGCCATTCCACGGCCACGATTCGGTCGTCTATGATGTCCACACAGTCCAGATCTATCAAGATATCGTCATCCAGCAACCCGGCCTCCATCCTCTATGGATGTGAAAGATGCCGATCACCGCCAAAAGCCACCGGATCGGCACCATCTTCTTGTCAGTCCGTTTGCCATGCCGTCCTGCTTGTCGAAGGGTAATACTGGCTGCGGCCGCTCATGGTTGTGATCAACGGCACTGCAGAGGAGAAGTGATGGCCTATGATGCAATTTCACGTGGGATCATCTTCGCAGTGGTCTCAGATGCCTTTGAAAGACACGGGTTTCAAGAAGGCTTGCTTGGAAACTGTGTTGTTGGGGTGCATCCACAATTTTGCTTGAATGTGTCCCCGATCTGAAGGTGAGAGATCTGTCGAGACCACACCTTCGAGAAGGTTTTAAACAGAGCCATACACCCCTGACACCAGCAATTGCATCAGGGCGGGAGATGCACGCCCTCACTGAACATGTTTGTCGCTATACCTGCTGACTGCCTTTTCCCTTTTCCCTCGAGGTTATTCCACTCTACTCTGGCGAGGCTTCATGGATCGGATATAACAACAGGCAATGTTTCTTTGCACAACTCTGTACTCTTTCATACCGACAACTGATCTAATGCTTTCGCAGATGGGGTATCATGTTCATAACTCATAGCCTTGCTGTCCCATAAAACAATTGTCCAAACTCGCTCAATGTATGCATGCCTTGGTGTGAAAGAGACACCATTCTGGCTGCCTTTCAAGGCAACCCGTTTGGCAGCAGTCCGTTGTCCAGAAAATACCTCAACGCCCATATCGAAAGGTCGTAGCCCATGGACTCATGAAAGCATACTGGGGTACTATACCCTGAGGTACTGCTGTACCATCCCTGAACGCCTTGCCTTTTCATATTTCCTTTCCTCCATTTCCAAAACTCCAAGCCCTAGTCTCGATTTTCCATATCTCCAAGTCCCGGTCCCTAGACAAGTATGACTCCTTCCTCCCCAATGAATCCGATGCTGAGAGTGACGAATCGTACTGCCGTGTGCGCCTCCTTGAACCCATTCTAGTTGCACTCATATATCCCGCTGCAATGCTGAAACAAAGGACAGGGGCCTGCTAACAACGCCGAATTTTGAACTCAAGACCTGAAACCCATGTGTTTGCTTTGAATGGAAATGCTCATGTCGCTTGCTTTGTCAAAATGCAGAATGGAAGTGTCCGAGCCTTTTTACTCCACCGCCATTTGTCCAGAAAGGCGCTGCTCGAAACAGGTCTAGTGGATATTGTAGAAAAAAATTGTGCCGGTATCATCAAGTCGTGTTGTAGAGATATGAGAATCCATCGTATGATATGTCCCATCATCCATCGGTAGAGGCCAGACCCAGTCGGAACGCTCCAAGTCCATTCTTGTGGCCCGTGGCATCAGTCATGACTTTCCGATGAACAGGCCCTTGATCTTGGAGAGGCCCATCTTCAGTAATCCTCTTGACTTGAACTTCGGCACGTCCAGGGCGGCGCGGACATTTGCCGCTGGCATCGACTTAGCCATTGCGAGAGTGGAGGTCGGAAAGGAAGAGATGCCAGAGAAGTCGGGCCATTGGTCGTATCCTGCTCCAAAAGCTGGCCAATATATCGCCGCTTCAGCCATGTACCAGCCAGGGCTCGACAGAGCGGACTCGGGCGGGATTTGTGCCGTAGTCGCAGGCATCCTCGCTGCTGGCTGCTTGTGTCTGGACTCAGCCTCGACGAGCATTGTTCGTGTCGCCTCTGGCATAGCCTCTGCCCTTGTCTCCGCCGCCGCCGGTACTTCTGCCGCCGCCTCGCAAATTGGCTGTCGAAGCTCATTTTGACTGTCGCCGAGACTATTCCAGCTGGCACCGTTCGCTTCGACAACGGTGCCGACTATCTCCTCCTCGTCTTCTGCATGATTTTGCTTGGGAGCATTGGGCACCTTCGCTTCATCATGCTCTGGAGAGGCCACTGACGTGGCAGATGAGCTGGTCTCGGTGACTCCGGCAGACGGAGTTGTGGGCGAAGTCGTTTCAGTGCCCGTTTCTGATGTCCCAGACTGCACGTACCAAGTCAACGATGGCTCTCCCTCTTCTTCCTCGTCGATGTCGTCGGCCCAATTTGCACTCCCAAGAGAGCCGAGTGCCTCCAGGCGGCGATTGAACTCCTCCCGCTCCGAATTGGAAGCTTCAGTTCCAGCTCGGCATAGTGGCTGCTCCTCTGCAGCACTTAGTTCCATCATGTTTGGAACGCTTGGAGCGGCAGTCTGCTCTGAAGCCAGGGCACTGACGGACGGAGCGGAGGCAGAGGCGGCCACATTGATTGGCAATGCCACTTCTGATATCCCAGCCGTCGCAGATGACAAAGAGTTATCTTCATCTTCATCGTCAATGTCATCAGCCCAATTGGAGCTTCCAACTGGCCCAAGCGCCTCCAGGCGTCGATTGAACGCCTCTCGTTCTGCCATGAATGATTCGAAGGGAGCTTCTTGCTCCTCCTCTTCGTCATCATCATCAGCCCAGTCGCCGCCGCTTGGCAGAGGAATGGCTGCTAGACGTCGGTGAAATTTCTCTCGAGACAGAGGGACAGCTGCAACAGCAACAGGAGCAGCGACCGACCGGCCGTTGTCACGAGCTGTATTGGCAGGCTGCTGGTCGATGCTGGAGGGCTGCTCCTGCGTAGGAATAAACACTGGTACTTCCTCAAGCTCATCGGACGAGACACAGGACCGACCAAGGCTGGACTTTGTTGGGCCACGAGCGAGTCGAGACTGCAACGCAGCCTTGCGCGCCTTGTCAATGGCGAGCTTCTCCTCGGTACCGGCAGATATGATTTCCCTGCTGGTAGGGAAGCCTCTGGTGCAGCCATTGATGATCGTGTGGCCCTTTAGGTACTTGCTCCGGTTCAGTGGATCCAAGAGCGGCTGTTCCTCTTGCCGGGACCACTCATCATAGAGCCACCAGCCATTGCCGGTATACAGCTTGTCGCAGTGTCCAATAACCGCGTTCTCGAGCTTTGTCCCGCGCAACGCGTCAAGGACTGCAGGGTTCCCGGTGTACCTCACGGGATCCAAGAAGCGAGAGGCCCACGAGACGGTGATGGGGATGCGCAGGTTCCTCCCATCCGTCATTGCAAAATGCTTTGGTGACGACTTCAAGACAGCAATGGTCGTCGCAGGCTTCGTTGCTGACTTGTGGTACACTGGGTCATTGAAGAAACTGAAATGATGGACACATTCGCCCACCATCTCTTCAATGGAGTACTCCTCGTAGTTAGACCATTTTTCAAATCGCCAGAGCAGGAAGTCCTGTCTGTTGTTCTGGGTCCACTCTGCCGGGGTTTCTTGACGAGGACTTGGTATGATAGGGAACCTATCAAGGCAACGGACTGAGCAGAAGACCTCCGGCGCCGCATCACTGCGGTTGTCACTGGTAGGAAAGTAGAACCCATGTGGGTATAGTGAAGAGCCTTCCTCCTGCTCCTGCCGGAAACATGCTCCTCTAGCCATGTTGAAGGCGTACTCCGCATCAAACTGGTCATTGGCCTCAAAGTCGAATAGACATGAGGAGGGCGTTATGGCGATGAAGTCGCCAGTCATAGCGTCCAACACTGACAAGGGAGGCTCATCAATGACAGAGGCAGAGAAGTGGGCGCCGGTGAACTCAGACATGGCAGCGAGGTGCTCCTGGTTGCCAGGCACAAAATCAGGCGCGGTGATACTCAAGCGCATATTGCTGTCGGAGTGTGTTTTTTCATGTGTGTTTGTGGCTGGAGCCAGGTCTGTTGGGGGTTGTTCCTGTCGCCCTGGGACAAATTCGCCAGCGTCAACGTTCCATGAAGACTGCGGTTGAAATATCGACACTGAGGTGGTCGGATAGAATGATTGCACTGGAATTTGAAACTCCTCTACGTATGAGGCATATGCGTCGTATTCGATCGAAGGGCGATCTTGGCCGATATGATCTTCCTGAGATGAAATAAAGAGGGAATCGGCTGTAAAGTAGGAGAGCGGCGAAGGGGAGAAAAGGTCCTCAGAGGTGTACTCGTGTGCCTGCTGATCGTTAGAGAGATCTCACCGTGTTGGGATGTCTCATTGGTTACCATTGTGGAAGGAGTGATGGAGTGGAGTCTAGGTGGGTATGAAATTGTTGTTATCCAGTCAAACGACAACTTTTTCGATGCCTTTTCTCGGTTCTCAGCCTTGCGCTAGTGAACTCTAGGGATCAGGAGTCTTTGAAAGCTGTTCGAGGATGAGATGAATGAAGATTTTGGTTGAAAGTTGACGGATTGTGAGAGATGTTGGTGGGTTGTGTATGGGTAGATGAGATGGAGGTTCAGAGAAAAACAACGCGTCTTATGAGCAATAGTTGGGCACTTGCTTCACTGCGAGAAACTTCACTTCCCATACCTGGTCGATACACGCCTGCGTTGAATTCGCTGTCGCCAAGGGCCAACGAGCGAACGCAGGGTTGGCAGACAACGGAAGTGAATACGCAGACATCGCAAGTCCGATATTCACTGAGCTACTGCCTTTGCGAGTGTGGCCATTGACGTTGCCTCATGCCCCTTCTTCCATATAGCTTTCTTCTCCATTTCTGACCCTGTGCTATTTTGGAGGAGAGAGCGTGCGGGATGATCCATCCTTGGTAAATATACCCACAGATCCTCGTTCGTAGTCATGGACTGGGTACACAGTTCAAGCGAGCGGGAACGGAGACCAAGACCCTTCAGAGAGTTTCCCGCCCTCCTGGACACCCTGCTCAGGGTTTGATCGCGCTTGGAGGCCTCGCAGGCAGGCTGAGACTCGCCGGTGAGAACCTTGTCCCAAATTTCTGGTGAGCTTCCGGTTGCACCGCTGGTCGGCCGCTCGGAAGACAGGTGAGTGGTCATATCTGCCGGCATCGATTGATAATCGTGTTATATCTATATACTGAGCATGTCCTCTCAGAGAGTTGGAACCTCTGTGGCAACTGATATGCTGAAAGGATACCTTTCAAGCCGAAAGGATGTAGCCTGTTTGCGAAGCAAACACCATCTCGTGGTGTGAAAGAGAAACGTGATATGCACAAACCGATCGTGCCAAAAGCCCCTTGCGGTGGAATCCATTTTGTACCTTTGAATGCGCTTCCTAGACGCTTACAAGCTTCATGGGCACATCAGGAGTACAGCCGTTGTTGCCAGGAGGTACGGGTAAGAAACATAGGTAAGCTTCGATAGTCACGATCAGACTCGAGGGTTCTGCCTTCTGCACGCCTAGGTGCTGACGCACGCAGAAGGCGCTCAGGTTTGCTGGACGCCAGCCATCATGCCCGTCGACAGATGGCTAGAAGCTGAATTGTTTTCCATCTGGACGTCGTTGTTGTCGTTGGAGCGCAGCCAATCAAAGGACACTTGGCAGGTGCCGAGCTTACTAATCAGAAGCCTCATGCCGGGAGACCCGTCGACGACCAAAAATACAACAACAGCAAACCGGCGTCGAAAGCTGAAGCTCGCTTGTCAAGCTCGCCATCCCGGGACCTGACGTCCCGCCCATCAGTCGAGCTGGGCTTTGGCTGACATCCTCGGGTTTTGGGCCACGCGGCTTCGACTGGTGGCAGGATTTTCTGTACAACCAGATTTCGGGATGTTGCAGGAGTGACAGATCGACTACACAGGTCGACTTCATGGTCGAGTCCTTGCCATGATTCCAACCGCCGTTCCATGAATTGCTCAAACAACCTGTCTCCGGATTCTGCGCACGACTTGTCTGTTGGCTGAATGACGGAACTGAATGACTGAAGGAGTCACAGTATATCACAAAGCGGCTTTGAAAGATGGCAGCAGTAGGCTCAGGGCTCAATGATATATTATGCCAGGCACTGGCCCCGGATACGAAGGGCTGCCCGATCGCAGCCCTTCCGCAATCCCTCCAACATGTTAATGGCAACTGTGCTGGGACGAAGCCTTCATCGGTCCTCATGCAGCTGTCCGGGCCCCCGGCGGCTCAGTCCAGCATGGCAGACATGGTTTATCTAGGTGAACGTGCTTGACCTCGACACACCTAAAACGATGAAGTCTCAAGCCGATGATACTGACCAGGTGGGTGACATACTATTGAGAGGATGAACTCAGGTATAGAAGAGCGCAGCTCTACAATCGGACCCCTTCCATGAATCATGCCTCAAATCCTCCAACCCCCCTGCCTACCTTGTTCCTACCAAACGATTGTGCGAGAGCGAGCCATGTGATCAGTGTTTTGGTAATTCCGTCATCTAACTTCTCCTGAATCCTACTCCCGTCCCCTTTCCGTCGCGGCCCATCCCTCAACCAGCCGTTGGCGGACCTCCAAAACATTGTGCTTTCGTTCAGGCAAGATATATAACAACAGCAAGGACGTACCCAAGGAGAAGCAGACTCTTCTACTTTCGCAAGTATACTTGTCCGAGACACACCTTTTTCATCTCAATATGGCCTTCGACCATTGTGCAAGCTGTCCAGCTGAAAACCTTGGCCTGGGTGGACGAGGTGTTCACCTTGTGATACCTTCCATGCTCGCACCGATCGTTTCATGTCTGCTCGTGGCAAATCGGGTTTACTGGCGGCTCAATCTGCTGGGAGGTCTTGGCCTTGACGATCTCACGACAATACTAGCAATGGTGAGGCAAACAAGCTAATAGAGCTACTATCTTACCGGGAGGTGCTGACGCCTGAACAGACCTTTTTGTCTGCTCAATGTGGCGCTTCCATAGCTGCCGTCAATTTCGGATATGGTAGACCCGTGGACGACATGAGCTTGAACCAGGCCTCTCAGGCCCTGAAGGTAAGTCATACCACAAAGTCGCTTCAAGAGTCTTTCAACTTATCGATATAATGCAACTCTAGTGTTTCTTCCTTCTACAGATCTTCTACAAGCTCACCATCAATTGCACCAAGCTATCTGTCCTTTTCCTCTATCTTCGCATCTTTTCCGATCGTACCTGGTTCGTCCGGACCTGCTGGGGACTGATCCTCTTCATCCTCTCTGCCTGCCTGTGCTTCACGGCTGCCACTGTTTTTCAATGCAGTCCAGTAGAACGGGCATGGCAGCGCTGGAGCACCCATGGCAGCTGCGTCAACTTATACGCCTTGTGGTATAGCAATGCCATCTACAACATCATGACAGACCTCATAATTGTTTTGATGGTACCGCCTGTCATAATCACACTCAAATTACCAATCCGCCAGAAGTTGGCTCTAATCTGCATTTTCGGTCTGGGAGTTATTGTTTGCGCAGCCTCGATTTCTCGGTTGACCACCTTATATTCTTCGGCATATGGCAGCGATTTGACAGCTGGCTCGCTGGTTTCGACGATCTGGACCACCATTGAGGCGGGCCTTGGTGTCATCTGCGCCAATCTCCCAATGCTGCGAACGCCCCTGCAGCGTTGCTTTCCCAGACTCTTCCCGATCCGATCGAGCACGACTCGCACTGCAAGTGCTGCCCCATCTCCACCAAGCAGTGTATGTAGGGCTGGCCCGCCCGTTGCTCCTAGGATCTTCACTCCGGCACACGATGTTGGCCAAGATAGGCCTTCACGCGAGGCTCCTTCGCATGGAGCTTCACTTGCTCAACTACCAACTGACGACGCCTGGGCCGTGCATCAAGAAACCTCTCGAGCCCCCCTTATCATCAATATTGCCGCTTGTGCTGGGCCTGAGGTTGTGGCAAGCAGACGTCATCCCTCAGATCAGCCTCTTGACTTGGAACCGGGAGGCCATGTGGACTGGTACTCACGACCACACACAGTCTGGTGAAAAGAGCAAGTGAATGCCAGGACCGAAAGCCAGTGAGGCAGCTCGCTCTCAAAGTTGAATCCGGTCTCCTGGCTACAATGAACGCAAATTCCATACCTTCTCAGAGATGGAGAGCCATGGTGAGGGCATGTGTCAACCTGAGTCGCCCTCTCCGTGAGCTGATTAGCTTGCCGGCACTGTCTCTTGACCTAGAGAACGTTTCTGACGGGTTGCACGATGTCAATACAGGTTGATCGACATTGGACAAACCCCCCCATATAGTCAATTAATGTCATGTTGTTTGCCATCGATAAAGATCCGACTGAGGGTATGAATGGCTACAGTGCTACACCGGCTTCGGCGGCAGGATATTGGTTTCCCGGGCCATGCAGCAAACCTTGTGGCCATGAGGCCTGGCACTAAAAGCCAAAAACAAGAAAACAGCTTGAGGTATATTAGGGCCAGTCAGCCCTGTACAGCTGGTGAATGCCTGGTCCAAATTATGACAAGGGCACGAGGTTAGCAGACAAAATTGGGAGCCAAGGTCCTACTAGGTAGTCGCATCAGACCGTACAATGCAGCAGGTAGCCTCCTTAGCCTTTTGTCATATAAGGCTCTAGGTTCTCCAGGCGTCGAAAGGGGTCTCTGCCCAACTGTTGGGTTCCATCATAGGTATGCTGTTTTTGAGGCCCCTAGGTACGTTGATGATGTCGCCAACAGTTCGTCATTTCACTGCTCTTTACGCTTTCTCCTTGTCAAAGAATGGAGGCGCCCTTCTTTCAGCTCACTCCATTCACGTATCTGTCTGATCTCTCATCTTTGACCAGGTCCATCCTGTAGAGAGAAGATAAAAGTGTACTGAAACTGGAGGATCGACTAGAGCCAAGTTGATAATTAAAGCGGCATGTTTTACTGATAGCAAGTGGTTAGGCCGGTTTCCTACCGCCAAGGCCCGGAGCTTTCTCTTGCCTGCGATGAAGGAGTCGTGCTTCCAAAGGTCGACGGGAGCTCTCGACGCCAGACACATTACTCACCAGCTTCAGCAGTCGCCCGGAACTTTCCTGAACAGTTTTGAGAAGCATGTACGAAGATATAACCGGCCCCAGACTCGCAACAAAGTTACTGACATCGTCACCCAGCTCGAAATGTCGTTCGTCATCCGCCGAGGACTATCGACCCTTGTCCCCCCGAAGGTAATACATTCATATTGCGCGCCTTGTTCATATGCACAAGCTAATCTACGGTAACAGGTTGCCAACCCAGAGGTATGTAGAAGTGTCTGATTTCCTACAGTTCCGCCGCCCGAATCTACCTCCGAATCGACGAAAATGCGCCTACGCTTGTTCAATGTTTCCCGCGTTTTCGTGTCCGAATATAACAGTACAGAAAGATTGAGCATGCTCTAACAATGTTTCAGGGTTTGGGAGCTGCCAAAAATGCCGTTCGCATGGCCAGAATAGCCAAATTCTATGAGAAACTACCGAAGGGTCCTGCGCCCGAAAGAGCACCGAGTGGACTGTTGGGCAGATATCAGGCGAAATACTTTGGCAAAGATCCATCCCCAGCCCGTACGTGTCTTGACTATGTTGAAAGATGGCACACACTGATCAGCGACAGCAATTTGGCATGCTATCTTCGGCATCATGGCATTGGGTTACAGCATGGAGTACTACTTCCATTTGCGTAAGTGGATTTGCCTGGATTGGATGGATTTCGCTGACAATGTCCAGGACACCACAAGAACAATGCCCACTGATCGTCGGTCCATTGACTAAGTGAATAAAGCCCGAGGCAGACATTGTATATAAGATGGAATGAAACGATTGAGCTTGACTGAGATCCCACTGGAATTTCCTTGCATCGCCTCATCGGCAATACCTGTGACCTGATCGTGTTTCACAGAATTGTTCCCTCAACTTGTCTTGTTGCCTTTGTCCGCTTTTCCGCTTTACGCTTTACGCATTCCGCAAGCATGGATTCCGTGCATTTTCGTGCGTGCCTGAAACCAGGGTGTTATTGCAAGCCATCTCAGGTGCATGATATTGGAGGAGTACATGGACTACGGATACTGAAACGCATTCATACACAGGGCACCTGCAACTTAGGCAGTCTTGAATGCTTTTATTCGTCGCAGCTCTACTCTGTGACCGGGAATTAAATGCTCAGACCATGGCTACCGTATGCACGTGTTCCAATATGCTTTTGATGACGGACAGGAAGTGGCGATTGGCCCATGCGCAAAGCTATTATAAGTCCTGACGATATAGAGGGAATGATGGGAGTTGGGATAACTACAGGCGCAGGTCTACGCAGGCAGTTAGTTCAACCCTGAGAAGTGCTAAATCATGTGGTTTGGCGAGATTAATACCTACTATCTACCTTAGAGCAATAGTACAGCCACTAAAGCCACTACTGCCAGTATTGAACTCTACTACCCCGGTGCCAAGCCCTGCAACGCCGCAACTCACTGCACTGCACTGCAGTGGCACGACTTCACCTGCGCAGCCTCCTATCTCAACTGAGTCAACCACAACCACCCCTTCTCATCACTATATTTCTTCCCGTTCAGGTGTCATAACCCTTCCCTCTACCTCCCCTCCTCGGTCATCCCTTCGAACCACGCGACCGTAACCCAAGGACACACCGTCCGTGACCGGACAACACAAGCACGTTGGCAACCGTGGCATACTACGTTCACTAACAGGTACATGCCGACCCCGTTGGTGCTACACCGTTGCGCTCTGACTGAAGCCGAATCCTATCGCATAGAAACGAGTTTGTTATGGCAGAGCAGAGTGCGCAAGATGTGGTAAACCAAACTCAGTCGGTCGGCGACGCCTCGCCTTCCGACGCACCTGCGACCACATCCACGCCTGATATCAAAGTTTCTGGGGACGACACCGGTGCCGTGGAGGATACACCGAAGGAGAATGGAGTTCATACCCTGTCGAGTCTCAAGATGGAAGAGCACGACGATGCGTCAGCTCGTTCCGATACCGATACCAGTCGTGCCGATGGAAGTGTTTCTGGTGACAAGGTTGCCGAATCCAAACCTCTCAAGAAATTGGCCGCGAAGCCTGTCAGCTTTGCCAAATACTCAGTCCCCAAAGTCATCGCTGCAAGTACCGCGGCCAAAGGCGCCGACAAAGGTAACTGCACAACCGCCTTCTCTGCGCTTCCAACTGACTTGAGTCTAGCTGCCATGCCGAGCTCGTCTGGTGCGTCGCTCACCCAGGCCGGACGGCCGCGATTAGTCGCCAAGACCACCAGCTCTCTACAATCCCAGTCCAAGCCTTACAAGACAGTCGCACCAGATCCAATGCAGGTCTGGAATAAAAACAGAGGTATATCTTTCACTGAAACCTCATGGAATTTGAGATACTGACGCCTATTCAGTCACCCCACAACCCTCGGCGAAACACCTGACGGACGAAGAGCTTAAGCAGCAATACGGTATCCATCTAACGTCGCGCATACAGGCAGATGGGGATGGGAAAGAGGCGAAATGGGCGGACATCGATGACGACGAAGACGACTGGGCTCCGGAAACCATTGAATGGAATGATGGCACTAAGAGCACCTTAACTCCCGCCGATATTGCACCACAGGCGATACAGAAATCAGCGACGCCATCTGAAACGGCGGAGGCCGAGCAGTCAAAACCTGCACCTCCTCCGAAGGTCTTGACTTCGCATTTTGCCAGTTCAGTCGGCCCAAATGCTACCGTGCTCAAGCTTGGTGCCAGTGTAGAAAGACAGCATGCGCAGAAGACCTCCATTCTCCATGCCAAAGGCTCTTCGGAGAAATCTTCTCTGGTCGGTTCAAAAACGGCCCCTGCTCCTACCCCAGCAAAATCGCCGTGGGCGCCGTTGCCTCCCATGGAAAAGGTCTCACCCATACCCATTATTCCGCAGATGGCGATGCCCCCACCAAATCGCTTACTTCCTGGTCATTCACACGCTCAAGGTCCTCCGTCCATGGTCGCTCCGTCTCCGGCTAAGGAGATTTCCGCCGACGACTTCAATCGCACCTGGCGCGATACACAGCCTGGCCAGCCTCGCGAGCTCTATATGCCGAACTCAGGACGCTATGAAGCAGTTCCTGAGAGCCGAAGACGCATGTCTCGAAATGACCAGAATTTCCGAGCACCTGCTGTTTTACAGAGACCAAGCCATGCCGATCCACATGCCCCAGCCGAGCCATCACCTGCATTTCAGACACATCGCACGAGTACAGATCAAGCGCGCCGAAGAGCGTCTTCAACAATCTCTGGGGGCAGCGGCCAATTTGGCCGACGAATGTCAATCAAATCTGGTGAGGCCGCGCCTCCGGTCTTCGAATCACACAATCCCGATGAGGAAGCAGCCATGCGGCTGCCATCCACGGAAGGAGCACCGTCGCAAACTCAAACACCGGCATACCAGGCTCGCGGCACAAATGAGTCCGTCTCAGGTGACGCAAACTTGGCAAATGATCCAGACTTCGAGGTCCAGCGCGCCCAGCAGAGAGCTCTCATGAAAGAAAAGATTGAACTGGCTAGGAGACGCAAGGTGGAGGAGGAGCAGCGGTTGGAGGCAGAGAAGCAAGAGCGCATTCGGTTGAAGTTGGCTTCCCTTGGACTCGAACCCAACGTTGCAAAGAAGGCGCAGGATACAGAAGAGAAGAAGAACGGCGACCAATTGGCAGCGCCCTCTGCTTCTGCTTCTGCCATTGGCGTCGCTGTCGCAGCCACACACTCACCACCGAAGCCACCTCTACCTCTTGCGTCTGGTGCGCCCCAACAGTATGGAATGATGAAAGTCCACCCCATGGATTCGGTCAAAAAGTTGGCAACTCCAATGCCTCGCCCCAGCGAGCCACAGCGCGGGCCTCCTCGTGGAAACGTCGAGGTCGGTGCAGAAGACCCTAAACAAGAAGCATCTCAAGGACCCTCACCCATTGTAAATGGTGTGCGAACAGTACCGGAAATGCGAAGAACAAGCGGCCAGGAGACGGCCAGTACTGCCGAACCAAGTCCAAAATTGCCCAAGCCAAGCTCAGTAGCAGGAGATGCGAGAAGTGGCTGGGGAGACGTACGCCATGATCATCGTCAACCGCAATCTGGCAATCTTTGGGGTTTGCCAAACAACAAATCCCTTGGAAATGGAACTTTCGACCAGGGTCTCGCAGGGTATGCACCACAGGACCTTTCACGGACCTCGTCCACGGCACAAGGTTGGATGAACAGCAGAACGCCTCACGCCAGTCGCTCGCCACAGCCAGAATATGTGAATCACTCTCTCCCAGATACCAGACCCTTTCCCTACCGACCAGCGGCCTCTCCAGATCAAGGCCCTCTGGCAGCGGACAGTGAAGTCGACTCTCTCTTACCAAGCACCAAACCTGCACCCATCGCGCCACCGCAATCTCAACAAGCCCATCCCGCCGATAGCGGTCACCACAATACTGCGCGGCCACACGGCGTAGATGCTTGGAGCAATTTTCATCAAATGGCTAGTCAGCAGGAGCGCGCGGAGAATGAGAGGCTCCAAGGAGAGATCACGGCTCGCCGCGAAGAAGAGCTGCGGACAGGCATTCGCCAAGGACCTCAGTATGTCTTCAATGAGACGTGGAAGCAGGTGCAGCTCGGCGATTCTGCCGAACAACGACAAGTTTCAAACGTCTCTCAGTCTGCCGTACCCGCATCACATGCCTTTGGAGCTGTGGGATCATTGCCTGGCGGTGACCTGGCTCCGAGAATGATGGCCAGCCCATCGGGCCGCGGGTCGAGGTTCTTCCCACACCACGCTGGAGGACATTCTGCTCCTGATCGACGAGCTTTTACTTACAGTCATCCGGAACCGCCGCGGACACCATCGCCTCCACCAGCAGAAGAGTACTCTAGCTTTCACCCTGTATTTGACGGTGATTTCGTGAAGCCTGTTGTACATTTCCCACGGGAGAAGGCCGTCGTCAAGCTGCCACCAGTCATGCCGCCAACACCACCAAGTCCACCCCGCTCTCCAAGCACGGCTGACGCCGATACGTCGTTAAGCTGGGCCGCGAGAGTATCAATGCCGCCTGCAGCAGCTCTTCGTGCAGTTTCGACGCCACTTGTGCAGAACCCTTCATGGCAAGAACGATTTAATGGATTGCTTGGGAAGAAATCTTCTCATGCAAGGGAACTTGCTCAGCCTGTGGATGCGGCTCTGGCGGTCACATCATCGACAAAAGAACCTCTGGATTCACACCACCTTCTCAAACCCACCGCATCAGTCTCTCTTCCTGCACATACGGTGCCCCAAGTCGTTGCGGAAGTTGGGCCCTTCGCGATGACCAAAGACGTTGAGAGCGAGGATGATCTTTTCGAAGACAGAGAGCCTGGCTCGCTGCCAGCCATCCACTTTCCCAAAGAAACTCCAATGTCTCTGCCGTGGAACCCGCCCTTTGCCGGAAGAATGCCACCACCGCCAGTGGATCCTTTCTCGTGTCAGCCTTTCATGGTTAGCAACCTCTACGAGCGTCATTCTCCTCTAAAACCTCAGTACGCGCTGATCCGATTCCCGGGGCCCATGAGGTCTATCAAAAAGGACATTCCAATTAAGGGATCACCAGCCAACAACGGAGGGAGACAGCGGTTTAATAACAGCACGCCACAATCGTCTGCATCTTACGGCGGGAAGAATCCTCGACACCGAGGTGGTCCGCGATCTCGAAATGTGTCCAAAGCGCATTGAATGAGCTTTGATCGGCTCTCTCTCTCGTTATCTCTCCAAATCGACACGGGAGGAACTGGGAACGACCTATCTCCATCTCCAAGTCATCCAGGCCAAGTCATCAGTTTCGGCAAGTGGTAGTGCACCGTATGCTGGAATAAATGAACCCAAATCCTTTTCACAATGTATTTCTTGAATCGTCGTCGTTTCACGCATCATCGCAGGGGCAGAACCGAACCAAGCCAAATCAGACGCCACGACGGACACAGGCACTATCTTTTGTTGGTGCCTCTTCTCATAACCATCGCTTCTCGGTCGCTCTGCTTTCTGGAGGGAGAGAGCTGACATGATTGTGTACAAAGCAAAAAGAGCTTTTCCTGGGGCAAGACGGGCTTTTTCCTCATTCAAGAGGGCAGCACAGAAGCTGGACACTCATCACTTTGAGTGAATGGGAATACATAGTCTTGCTTAGAAGGAGCTGTTGTGGCTTGTTTGAACGGGCTCGAGTCTCTCTTGAGCATCAATTCACAAATGACTATTCCTCATCAAACCGCGTGTTGGTGCATATGGTTGCTACATCAAGCCATTGAAGCCTTTCCTCTGTTTTCCCAAAGGCATAGTCCACTCGTGCTCTTCTCCTAGGAACTACTTACTCGAGCCAAGAAGCAAGTTTCTGGTGGGAGATTGATTATTCAGTAACGCATTACTTCAACAGGTCACACATTGTCGGACAATGGTAAAATCCAGGGGCCAGGAGAATGATCAGGATTCCATACGAGATGAGATGACATTTGGGGTTCAAATTCGTAGAAATGCCATTCATTGTCCGTTCCCCATCCCGGGTGGCAGCACAACTAGACAAATTGCTTCTGGCAAGACAGAAGTTCTGCATCGCATGATTGAATTGCGTTGTGTTGTATTGCTTTGCTTTGCGTTTGCTTCGATGGTCCACCCACCCACCAAGATCAGCCAACTCCCAGAAAGAAAGGTTGGGACTGAAAAGAAAAACAAGATAAAACGTGGATATGTGAGATGGTCTTTTGATATCTGAATAACTCTTCCCAGTCCAGTCCAATTCAGTTTCGGGTAGATAAATCCACACTAATCCAATCCAACCCATCCAAGGTTCGTGGTCGGCTATCAAGGCTCCCAAACTGCAAAGAAAGACGGGATACTATAGCAGGAGTTGTAACGGGTTCGTGACGGCGGTCGTTCGGCGGCGATCGGTCGTCGTGGTGTCGTTAACAGAACAGAACAGAACAGAACAGAAAATAAATATGGAGCACTAGAAAACCGGATCGTCCTTCGTAGGGTCCTGGATTTGAGTTTATGGTTTCGGTGAGAGGAGCTGGACGAATTCCTCGTCTGGAGTAGAGAGGGAAAGTCGGTTAGTCTCTTGTCGTAAGGGGAATATTGAATAGATATTGACCGATGAAGGTGGCAGGATAGACGAAAGAAACGAATAGATTGAGCAACGCCCTCCCTCAGATGAGATAGGGGCAGACTGAGCGCGAATCCGGACGGAAGGAAACTCGAACGTCGAATGACAACAAAGAGGTAGATGTAGTAGGGAAAACAGAAGAAGCAGAACCCTCCTCCCAAATAGAGCGGCGATAGGTAATAGATAGATGGAAAAGCAAAGGGTAGGGATAGCTGGAAAGGTCGGAGAGATGAAAAAGAAAAAGGAACCATAAAACAGAAAACGTACAATCTATGGTGCCGTTCTTGTCCTTGTCCGCCTCGCGGATCATCTCGTCGATTTCGGCATCGGTCAGGTTCTCGCCGAGCGACTTCATGACCTGGCGCAGCTCATCGGCTGAAATGGTGCCGCTGCCGTCCTTGTCGAAGACATCGAAGGCGGCGCGGGTCTCGTGGGCAAAGTCCTGCGCTTGGACCGTCGCGGACATCATCTTGAGGAATTCTGACACATGATCAGCAGCGCATGAGGTATAGGAAGAGGAAGACGGTACCGTCGAAGTCTATGCTGCCGGAATGGTCAATGTCGACTTCATTGATCTGAATTGTGATGATGCGGGCGTGGTTAGTGGTCTGTTTTCTGGTGCGGATGGTTGGGTTGGAATGGAATGGAGGAAGGGGGACCAGGACTACAG
Organism: Capronia coronata CBS 617.96; assembly: GCF_000585585.1. Lineage (NCBI taxonomy): Eukaryota > Fungi > Ascomycota > Eurotiomycetes > Chaetothyriales > Herpotrichiellaceae > Capronia > Capronia coronata. The sequence goes on along the minus strand of NW_006912894.1, from coordinate 3,042,177 downwards.
TCCCGAGAGATTCGGATTGGATTGGATTGGAAAATGTGTCTATCATACCATGTCTTGCAACTCCGAGTCTGATGGGTTCTGGCCGAGCGAGCGCATGATCTCGCCGAGTTCCTCGTCCGTGATCGTGCCTGTGGTTTGTTCAGAAGGTCAGATTGTCGTGACGTTTGAACTGGAGGTTGGGCCTCGCTCGCATTGGGTTTGATGCAAGTATATGTCGAGGTCTGGACGAGGGAGCAAAGATAGGGCTCCTGGGTTGACAATGACAATGACAATGACAAGGCTGAGGGCTCTGGGCAAGCAACTGTCCGGGACATGTCTATTCAGCATCCCCAGGAGTCAGGACTTACCGCTTGAATCTTTATCCTGTTCCACTCATCAGGTTAGACGGTTCTTGTCTAGGGCACACAAAGACTCAAGACCCAGACTTAGACTCAGACTCACGAATAGAGCGAACACGTCTCTGTATGCATTGACCTCCTCGTCGGACAGCTTTGCTGACGTGGGCGTCTGATGGATCACGTGTCAAGGTCAGCCTCAGGAAAGAAATCTGGCCCCCGAACCAAACGAGACGAGACGGAGTTGGGCGGGAAGACTGGATACTACCATTGTGTTCTTGGTCGGCGCTGGCGCTGGACCTGTGTTGGTATTGATCTTGTCGACTTTCGGCGGTGGCATTGGGACAGGAACTCTGGTTGAAAGAAAAGGGAAATCGACTTGAGTTATAGGGTGCCTTAGGCGGACAAAGGCAAACGAAATGAGTGTTGCAGGCCAGACAGAGACGTTGCACGGATTGGATTGGGATTGGACAGATAAAGCGTGTGTGCCTGACTATTTTGGCCCAGGTGACGTGTTCAGCTGGTCAGGGATGGATTGCTGGGGCGGTCGGTCGTGTTTGTTTGTCCCAAATGTCTGGTGTTGCTGGTCAATCAGGCTGCAATATAAATTGTATGAAACGGGAGCTGGCGGTTTGGGAGAGACAGAGAGAGGTCCAGGGGCTGAAAGGAGCAATCAAGAGTGTGATTGATGGTTTAGGGCTACCCCAGCTTTTTAAAGGTGTCTTGGTGTTGCGTGTCTCTTGCTGTTAGAGCATTGATTGAGTCCAGAAAGGTGTCAGAACGGCCTTAACCCTTAGCGCAGTGACGGGAGCGGGAGGCCTGGTGGAGGGAGGTGAGATTGATTGCTTGATTGCTTGATATCGTCGATTGAGGGGGGGAAGATGTGGTGATGTCTCGTGGGGCAGGGGGCCTTGCACGTGACGGGCAGTTTAATATCACGTGACTACTTTCTTGTCACGTGACATGAATTCCCTTCTTGGCACGTGCGTTCAAATGACGGTCATTTCACCCTGAGCAGACATGGAGCCTCGTCATGATCCATGATCAGGAGATACAAGAGAGAGCGAGAGAACACACCAGACAGTTAATTTCTCTTCGTACAATCAAACAGAGACACACTTGTGATCGGAGTCACTCATTTCGACGAGGATATATAGTCCTCTTCCCTAACCCTCACTACGTTTTTGGGCTCTCATATGTTAGCTCGAGTCTACAGATTTACTTCTTGTCGTCGATACGCATCCACCTCAATGGCTCTCCATCAAGCTACAAGCAATTCCAATGCTCCTGTAAAGGACAAGCTCATCTGTAAGTCCGCAAGCATCCAGAAGAAAGACCTGTCTATGGACTGAAGAGATTGCATGGGATGAGACGATAGTTCTCCAACCCTTTCAACAACCCTGCTGTCTCTCTGACCCAGCATGAACCTACCATCAGCCCCAATGCCTCGCATGAACACATCAGATTCATTCCATCTGATTCAAGCGTCAAACATCAAACATCCCATTCTTTTCCCTTCTTCAGATCCCCTTGGATTCTCTCTGCCACCTTCACCCTGCAGGACCTATCCCAATCTCATCTCCAACATCCCTCAAGGATACATGACGCATCTCCTCCCTCCCTCCCTCCCTCCCTCCCTCCCTCCCTCTCTCTGCGTCTCTCTCTAACTCTCTCTCTCTCTCTTCCCTTTCTCACATTCTTTTCCCATAGTCGCGCCAGGCCATTCTCCCGACGACGCCCACCGCGCCGCACAATTCACCAAGTTCCGCCTCCACCGCAGCGACCTATCAGCGGACCCACTGATCCAATTCCACCAGTGGTTCAGCGCGCCCGAACTCCAATCGCACATCCCCGAGACGGTGACGCTGTCGACGGCCGAGCTGCCGTCGGGCCGCATTTCCTCGCGGACGGTCTACCTGAAAGAACTCGACAAGAGCGGCTTCGTCATCTACTCGAACCTCGGCACGAGCCGCAAAGCCGCCGACCTGGCCAGCAACCCGTACGCCAGCCTGTGTTTCTGGTGGAAGCCCGTCGAGAGACAGGTGCGGGTCGAAGGGCGCGTCGAGCGGCTCACCCCGGAGGAAAGCCAGGTCTACTTCGACACGCGCGCGAGGGGGAGTCGGATCGGCGCGTGGGCCAGTCAGCAGACGAGTGTGCTCAAGGCCGAATCTTCTTCTTCTTCTTCTCCCGATGACGACGACGATGGACGTGCCGAACTCGAAGCTCGCGTCAAAGAAGTTGAGGCGCGCTTCGAAGGCCAAGACCACATCCCCGTGCCTCCGTTCTGGGGCGGCATCCGCGTCATCCCGGATACCATGGAGTTCTGGCAGGGGAGGGAAAGTCGATTACATGACCGATTCCGCTATACCCGAGCAGAAGGGGAAGGCGAGAAGGGGTGGAAGATTGAAAGACTTGATCCCTAGATAAGATCCGCGGAGCCTGGAAAAGGGAACCACATCTCAGGGTGTCTAAACGAGAAAGATATCAAGACGAGATCCCACCTCGTGGAGAAGATCATCACTTATTAAGATCAATGTCTAGTAATGCTACAAGGTCATACAAGCTGTTATATTGAACCAGCTTGGGTAATGATTGTTGCATGTTCCGGGTCATATCCAAGGGAGAAGCCGGGTGTGGGTTATGAGATCTCTTTGCGAGATTCAACTACGAGGGAGAACAGGAGAATAGGGGATGAAGAAGAAAAATGGTTGAGGAAGTATACTATTCATTAGTCCATGCTGCCTTTGCAGCATTGGTTCAGAAGACGTCGGTTAGACTGTCAGCTATCTTCAGTATCTTCCTCAGTCTCAACCAGCTCTTGCCGGGAGGACATGGATGCAGATTTTGTCGGACCTAGAGACAGGACATATGCCTCTGGTCTCCGATCAAGTCTGTCCATCAAAAATTGAGTAGAGAGTATTCTTTCGCGTTTTCGTCCGCGTTTGTGTTTTGTTGTACATCCGTCCACCAGGGGAATCCCCATCCCTGTTTGGCCCCTTTTCAAAGGACTCCTGGATCTAACCAAGACCCATAAACTCCAGTCACAGCTCAAGCAGTTCGCTGCCACCCAGCGTGTCGCAAGATGGTCGGTCGCTGCGAACCGAGATGAAAAATCTACCGTTGTTGCGCCAAAGGCACCCACACGCCTCGCCCATACATGACGCTGTCGCGCTTCGCTTCGCTTGGCTAACGAGACGAAGAGAATTAACTGTTCGGCTCCATGCTCCGAAGGCTCCATGCGTCAAAAATCCATAACGCCATATGTCGTAAAGAACCATGACCCACAGCATACAGCTCACTTCTCGTGTGTGAGCGTGGCCATGGCTGTGGCTGAGGTCCGTATTTCTGGGTATCATGTTCTGTGCAATCAAACAAAAGAAAATAGGATCGAGGCAAGCGAAGCGGGTCGCCACTCTCGAAACGCGCATGATCAAAAGAAACCATTCAGACAGTCGTTCCTCCCACCAGCGCAAGAACCTTTTCGGTAACTGCGGCCGGATATCCCTTTGTGAGCATTTCCTGAACGACCGCATTTGCGCCGGCACGGTCTTCTGCAGACAGGAAAGCCCGCGTCATTGCCTCGTAGGTGCTGGGTTCGCGTTTGGCCGCACCGAGTTGGTTGTAGATCTCCTTAGCCTTGGAAACGTCGCCTTCTCCAGCCCAACCATGAATCAGGGTGTTGGCAATGTACGGGGTCATGGAAACTCCACGACGAGCCATATCGGAAAGCACCTCAGGAGTGTTGATGACTTCGTGGTTGGCTACCATCGCTTCCAAAAGGTTCTGGTACAGCGTGTCGGTTGGTCGAATATGCTCTACGTGCAGCACAGAGTCGAAAATCGCCTTGGCCGCAGGCAAGTCGTGCATCACACAGCCCTTGGCATGGATCAATGAACCGTAGTGAACTGCCTCGGGTTGGACACCGGCCTTCTTCATTTCCGAAAGAATGCCTTCAGCTGCGGCAAAGTTGACCGGCTCAAGAGTTGCGAATGACTCGATCAGAAGTTTGTAGGTGTGAGAAGTGGGCTTGATGTTCTTGGACTTCATCCGCTCGTAGTATCGTAGAACTTTGCTCCGATCACGCTTGGTGTTGAGGAAGTATTGAATGATGGAGTTGTACGGGGCAGGCCGAGGTCGATAGTTGGGCGCGGCCTCCATTTCGTCAAACATGTCCACGGCGAAACGCTCTTCACTTGTGCGGCAGAGGGCGTTGACCAGCGTGCCATATGTGACGGAAGACGGACGAATCCCGCGACCTTCCATATCGCCGAAGTATCGAAGACAGTCGTCGATGCGTCGAGCCTTGCCGAGCTTGCCGATCACCGCATTGTAGAGGAAGACACTCGGAGTGACTCCCTCGGACAATGCACGTTGGAAAATCTTGACGGCTTCGGTAGCCTCGTCGAAAGTCCCCTCAAGAGTCGTGATGTAGATGCCGAAGGTATTGGCCGAAGGAGCGGCGCCCATATCCAAGAGCTCTTGATGATACTTCGCAGCTAGCTCACGATCACCAACAGTCAAACATGCCGCAACAATCGAATCCAGAATGGAGATCCAGCCGGCACGCACGGATGGAATTTGCAAAGAAATAGGTACATCAGCTTGTGCCATAGCCAAGATGTCGTGGATCAGCCTAGGTTGTTTGGCTTTGCTCGCAGCAGTGATGAGTTTGGCGTAGGCGGTATAATGCAGATTCCTGCCCGCACGGCGGATATTTCTCAACCGAGTCAGACCGTCGTTGAGATGATTTTCAATCCGTCCGCTGGTGCTCTCGACCAGTTCTGAGATTGCCTTGGATGCACGGTAGTCTGTGGTGTGGGCGTATGGGTCATATGCGTCAGCAACAGACACGTTTTCCAACACCACTGAATGAGGCGACAATGGTGCCGGGAGTTGCACAGTCACAGGAGCGATTGGAGCCGGGTTGAGCAATTGTTGCCAACGTTGCAGAAGGTCTGGACGAGCCACGGCAACCTTGGGCAGACATTCGCTCACAACGTGCACGGTGGAGGGGTCCATCGGGATGCCACGGTTGAGGACTGTCTCAAGGAGATGAGAGAATCGTGCCATGTGGGCAATGTCGAGACTCTCATGAGACAGCAACATCTGTGCCTGAACATGAAGAGCCAGTGCAATGTCCTGTGCGTTGAGCTGATGCACGCACTCGGGTCCGAGGCTTGCAATAGCGTGCTGAGCAACCGGCGAGACCAGCCCACCATTCTCAATCATCGCTCTCAACAAAGAAATGCTTGTAGGCGCAGAGACCACAGCCTGCTGTTGAGAGAAAGCTTCACCAAATAGGACTATGGCTTCGTCAATCTCTGCAACGGCGAGCTGGCGAGTGACCTCGCTATTGGCTCCGGCTCGAATGTGTTGAAACATGGACCGTGCTTCCGAGATGCCTTCTTCAACCGAACCAGCGTTGATGAGGGCCAAAGCATACATCGTCGTGAAATCCGTGGTTGGGACGATCGGAAGCGAGCGCGCCTTGTTCCAGGTTGACTTTGCTTGAGCGACATCTCCGGCACGAATGTACATCGCGGCGACGGCCATGGCGGGTTCCGCTTTCAGATTCGACAGCGTGATGGCATCGAAGCATTCTATAGCTTCAGTCACACTGTCGGCATCTGCAGCAGCCGTCGAGATCAGGGACAAAGCTTGATCACGAACCAAAGGCGACAACGTGTATCCATTGATACTTGAAGCCGCGGTGGCGTAAGAACCCTGATCGAGGTGGTATCTCACAAGACCATTCAGAATGAAGGCGCTCGTCAAGGCCTCAGCAAGAGCCTGCTCATTCGCCGAACCCTGGAAAGATTGCAGAATCTTTTCATAGAAATGAAGACCACTCTCGGCAAGCCCACATGCATAATATGCCTTGATCAATGAGGCATACACCTGCATATCCAATGGATCATTGGCGGCTCTCTTGATGGCCAAGTCGCGGTACTCTTCGTACAAGGCTTGGGCGGCATGGATGTCTTGCTTTGAAGCCTGAGCATCGATGACAACAGTGTAGAGTCGATGTTCAAGCTGAATTCCTTGGGTATCCATGTCAGCCAGCAGGTTGTTCATATGATCAACCAAGCCGGCTTGGGCACAGGCCTTGACAAGTGCATTGTAGACCGAGGTGGAAAGCTGGAAGTCTTGCACGGTAGCACGGGCAATGTTGTAAAGTTTGGTGGCGAAGGCCAGCGAGGTGTCGGCAGCATAAAGCTGTTGCTGTCTGGTGGCTGAGGGGAACACCAAAGCACCATCACTTCCATATCGTGCTGCTCGTTGACCAAGATGTTTCTGGACTTGGTACGCCTCTAGACTTCTCGCAGCCAGGAACCGCAGAAGGATGGAGTAAGAGGCGGCATTGAGTTCGACCGCACGTTTGGTCATGTCACCATAGACCTCGAGAGCTCTGGGCCATGGCTGGTAGCCCGTACTCAGATTGATGGCCGAGATCAAGATATGGTTATATGCGTCGACGCTCGGCACGTGTCCCTCCTTGATGATCGTTTCAAAGAGGGCAGGAATCTCGGCATATCGTTGTTGCTGGCCTAACAGAACGATCTGATCTGAGAGCGTGGGTTCGTCGGAAACAGAAGAAGCGATGTCAGTTGGGGCAGTCGAGTGTTCTTGGGTGTAGGAAGAGGATTCGAGGTCGGTGCTTGTCTCGCGGACTGTCGAAGTCGCCGGGCTTGAGCTGCGAACAGGACCGCCCGCCTCCTCGTCACGCCCGGTGGTCTCCGCCAGCTGTAACGGTGCATCGCGGGCTTGAGCCTCCTTCTCGTCCTGCTTGACCCATGATTCTTCAACTTCCACCGAATCCTCTACCACGTCTTCAATCTGCGGAGTGGCGCGCCCACTATCCACACGCGAGACTGGTAGCCGAACAGTTGGTCGAAGGATACCGACAGCGCGCGACTCGGATCGCTGGGGTGTCGAGGAGACGATCTTGTCCTGTTGTTTCCAACCTATTCTTCTCGCGAACTGATGCTGCTTCCATTCTGAGTCATCCCCGGTTTGTTGCGCGTGCTGCCAGGCTGCGTAATATTGGGCTAATCCAGCATCTCCGCCAGAAGACTGAGAACTGTGTCCTGCCTTGGCTCCGGCACCCGAACCCGAAGGGCTTGAGAAGGCATTTTGAAGATGCGCGGTCTTTGAGAATTTGGCGACGGGGTAATTTTGAAATTGTCCTAGGGACTGACCAGCAGCAACGACCGAAGGAGCATAAGTGTGGGCGATTCCCTTTGCAAAGCTAACACGAGCGAGATGGGCAAAAGGCTTGAAAGGCATTTAGAAAACTGAACCTCCCTTCCGGTCAAAGCGGAGTCGGTCGAAAAGAAATGGAGGCGAACGAGGCAGGTTCATTGACAACCCGGGGGCCGCCAATGAACGCGCAGGCTGAGAAGGGTGAAGGGTAGAATGGTGAAAGAGGAAGTGTAGAGACACTCACTCGGAGTGGAGTGTCTGCTGATGGCCGTGGTGTGTCGAGTGTAAGGGTAGAGGTGAGAAGTCGATGTTGGTGAGGCTCGCTTGAAATACACACCGTGACTGCGGCGACCTATAGTAATACTATACCCACGTACTCGTAAAAAGTGATGCCTTGAGTGCCTGGCGGAGACAACTTAAAGCCGCGACCAGGTGGTGACGAATGGAACGAACTGGCAGGAATCGTCAGGCGGATACAGGACAGATTCAGTTAGCCAGAGGGAAAAGTAGGAAGCTCCAGGCACCAACCATGAGCCAGGACGAGGAGGAAAGGGTCCGTTTTACAGGGCGAAGTTGGTGGCAGTGGGTGGAAGGGTCGCAGTTTCAGGCGGTGGATTGGCGATGGAGCTCGGGAGGATGAGGGATTTCCAGGCTCCCCGGACCTTCCAGATGTCAAGCTTCCCGGCGCGTTCTCGAGCTCACATGCACAATTATTTACCTATTTATTTATCTAGATTACTATAATGCCATCACAGCCATGATACCGCTGTCAACTAGCCCCGAGGAAGTTTAGCTGCGACGAAGCGTACATTATCTACTCTGTTAGTGCTATTGGGAGTGCGTCGATCTTCACAAGTCACCGGGGCCACGCTTATTGAAGGATAATGCTGGGGGGTCTCTTAGCCCGTAGTCTCAAAGCTAGAAGTCTCCTGGAAGTGCGTTGTCCTCCCCGAAGCCCTAACAATTAATAATTAATGGGTGTGAAGTGGCGCCCCCGGAGCCTGGAAAGTCCCCGGTACCGAGCTATGTACTGCAGTGCGTAGAGGCACTGTACCACAGAACTACCTACGCACGTACCGGCGCTTGAAAGTTGTCTTCAAGTTGTCAACCACACCATCTTCATCGATTTCATCTAAACAAATGCGCTGTCTCGGCCTTGTCGGACATCTCGGCCGAGGACTTATTGTTATGACAAGATCATCATGTGCCTAACCAGCACCCCAGATTGATTCTATAGCAAGGTAAGAATCACGACTACAGAGTAGGTAGTATGCTATGGTATGGACCCAGGATCTACGATCTGTATGGAGAAGCATCTCTCTACTTCTATCGTCACTTCTGATAATGCGGGACAACAAGCCACCCGGCCATACCAAACCAAACCAACCTGGGGTTGGTGAGGTATCACACGTACATGCCCTTTCATCTGCCGAATACCTACGCAGACATCAACTGGCCACCATCACGCGGAGAATCTGCTCTGATTGATAAACTGAACATCCCTCTCCCTTCCGTTGAGGCTCTTACCTACAAACATCCACTTGATCTTTTGCAGTGCATAGTTTGACTAACCATGGCGACGATATCCCCCCAAAAGACAGCCGTGGGAACCTCCGAGGCTGCCGGACTGAGTCCAAGTCCAGCACCACCGGAGCGCTTATCACTCTTCACACGAGCGCGACTGTTTCTGAAAATATGGGCGATGAAGATCCAAGTCAAGGTCCTCGTCGGCCTCATGCGAACCTTCAACGCCTCGAAACTGCGCAAGACACTGCCCACCTACACCAAACGGTATGAGGTTCGTCCCATGCTCGAGAACCGTGTCTTCATCCCCTCCAGCGCACAGCCGGGCGCAAAGCATCCGCTGTTCATGGTCATCCACGGCGGCGGGTTCGTGTTGATGGATCCGACCATGGACGATCCCATCAACCGAAAATTCGCGGACGAGCACGGGTTCGTGGTCGTGAGCATCAACTACCGCAAAGCGCCCTCGTATCCATTCCCGACGGCGGTGCATGACGCCGCAGAGATTGCGCGGGCAGTGCTCGCCGACGCCGATCTGCCGGTCGACCACTCCAAGGTCGCGCTCGGTGGGTTCTCCGCGGGCGGCAACCTCACTCTGGCGATCGCCCAGTTGCCCGGTATCAAGGAGAAGGTGAAGTCGTTGGTGCCAGTCTACCCGGTCGTCGATTTCACGGGGAGATACGAGGGCGAGTTTCGACCCGGCCCGGACGGGAAGCCGGACATGTTGCAGGACACGGCGCCTTTGTTCAATTGGGCCTATTTGCCCGAGGGTCAGGACAGGACAGATCCGCTGCTGAGCCCGATCTGTGCCGGAAGGGATCGCCTGCCTCAACGTATCTTCTTCATCGGCGCCGAATATGATTACTTGTGCTTTCAGGCTGAGATCATGGCCCGCAAACTCGCTGGGCTGGACGAAACGGCCGATACGGGCCCCGACTGGGAGAAAAACGGGATCAAATGGCGTATGGTCCCCAATGTCACCCACGGCTGGACTCATATGCCCAAGCAGGGTGAGGAAGAGGTCCAAAGGAAGGAGGGACTCGAGGTTCTTTATAAAGAGATTGCAGACTGGTTGAAGCAATGACGCTGCGCTTCCGACCAGACTGGCATAAGCTCAATGTTGACAAAGATATAACGAGATAGACAACGAATCACATGTACATAGTACTACAAGACTTACGACCTTCATGTCTAACTCTCCGTGTCTTGACGGTGGAACAATCATTGACCTGTATTTTCTCCATCCAGTGGCCCAAAAACGCCATGCTATGCTAAATCTCATCCCGCAATGCAGTGCAATGCCTTGCAAGGCCAGTTGGGTTGTCAAGCCCAGATCCTCACCCAGAGCAGCCACTAAACGAGGCCGATCATGTACAAGACAATTAAGGGGGCATTCAATATATGTAACATCTTGGCCCAGCCTTTCTTTCACTGGCAAGCCCAACTCTTCAAGGAGCCCCGGGCGAGAGCGTGGCAGAACACTCCAATAGACGCCATCAACTCTCTTGGAGGTGGTCGCGGCGGATAGAACCTACCGTCCTCAGCACGCGCAACCTTCTTCTGCCGGTTTTTGGTTGTTTATCGAAACATCAATCACTGCGCGTTTCCAAGTCAGCCAAGATTGCCCGGGCATATTCGCGTGCACGGGATATGTGTTGTGTGTTGGGGTCTTTCTTACTCTGGGGATTGGGCTGCGACTCGCCCTCTGCCTCCATGCCAGGCAAAGCCTGGGCGATTCTCCTGAACAGGGCCTTGACGTTGTGACCGGCTTTGGCACTGGTTTCCATGAAGATGGCTCCGGCTCTTTTGGCCTCTTCCTCGCCCTGCTGTGTCGTGACCTCACGTTTGCTGTCTCCCAGATCCGTCTTGTTGCCAACCAACACGACAATCACATCGTTGCCGCGCTCGCCTCGCACGTCGTCTATCCATTTCCGGGTCTGTTCAAAGGTCTTCCTCGAGGAGATGTCATACACCACCACGGCCACCGACGAGTCACGGATATATGAAGGGATCAGGGAGCGAAATCGTTCTTGGCCTGCGGTATCCCACAGCTGCAGGCGGACCGTCCGATCTTCGAGGTACATCGTTTTGGAAAGGAAGTCGATGCCAATCGTGGCTTGGTATGTCGTGTCGAACGAGTCGTACATGAACCGCGTGATGAGAGACGTCTTGCCGACTGTATTCACCGCGTGAGAAACGAACCATTGCGCGAGAGCATCGAGGAGGCCATACCACTTTGCTCGCCGAGGAAGACGAGTCTGTGGATTGATGGTTAGCCTGCGACCACGTTCGTTGACTTGCTAGGACATCCGTACTTGAACTTCTTCAATGGGTTCGAGTACGATCCCACGCCATTTTGCGCCATGGTCGATTATTGTACACTGCAGGGAAGATGCACTCCACCAAAAGGGGAACGCAGGGGACCGATAGATTTGATGAGAGACGTATAAGGAGATTCCGTGGTGATGCTTCTCTGGTGAACTCTCCGATTATTGTATGGTCATGACAGAACTTGAATGTCGTGAATAAAGAACGGGTGGACTGGATGAAAGAGATCAGGCACCGTTTTCAGAAATTATAATGTTCCTAGGGAGTAAACAGACACGTAGCTACGTACTTTTATTACTGTGGTCAGATACCTGGTACGTAGTAGGTAGGTCCTGTACTGTTGGCACTCTACTCCTGGTGGCTGCAGGTGTTTAGGGACTGGCACCAAACTACACTGTACTATGCGAATGCCAGATCAAGAGTAATGCGCGACTGTGGAGTTCTTTCAAGTTTGCCGCGTTCTAATTATTCGAAGCGATACGATGATGATGATAGTGCTGAACGGTGAATGACCGCACCGTGTCCGTCGGAAAGGAGTCTCTGCCCGGATGCCGTGACCATTTGTTCTACACTGGCAGAGAGAGGTACATACCTAGAAGTCCACCACTGGCAGGTACTATAAAGTACCTACCTACCTAGTGTTACAGAGTAGAGTTCCAACGCCTGTTCCCGGACTCGTCGCCCATTCATTGGCGCGTGCTACGGCTCCGCTTTCACACTCCCAGAAATCGACGGTCCTTCTTCCACTGCGACGGCCATGATCGCTTGAATGCCCTCAACATAACGACATCGGGCCATGATATTGCGGTAACAATGCGTGCATCACTACCGCTCTTGAAGCGTTCCGTCTGGAAAGGTAAGCCGAATAGCAGACCACACTCTGTCCCACGAGGACCCCCGGTCCATTCGGCGCACCTCCGAATGAGTGACTTGCAGTGTTGGACATTTTGCTCACATCCGTACAGGACCCAACATCGTCCCATTCCCGAACCTGAGACCTGCGGGATCTGGCAAGTCGCCTCCGGTCATCAAGACTCAAGCTCGCGCCGCATCGATCCTCCCAAGTTTCGTGGGACTACGGTTCGCCGTGCATAATGGGAAAATATACCAAGAAGTGTACATCACGGAGGAGATGGTAGGGAGAAAATTGGGCGAGTTCGTTGCGTGAGTGGTTCCCATGGTTCAATCTGACATGAGGCGGTAGAGCTGACGTGACTTGAATCCAGAACGAGAAAACGATTCTCATTCAAGCAGACCAAGAACAAATAGATGACTGGGAAAGAGAATTTGTACAACATCTTTTGGGCAACATTACCATCGCAAAGGTTGGGACTTTTACTCGATGTCCATACTGGCGAGCACAAATTTGGAGGAATTGACCACTCAATTGCCAACGTCCGACTTGAAGCGGAACAGAATTGCAACGAGTGCTGGCGCATCGAGTGCTGCTGCTGGCCACAGAATGTCTCATTTAGAATGACACGACCTGTTCTCCAAACGCCGTGCCTATGTATGCAGCTCGGGACCCTTCCCTTCCGCATCATGTGGCATTGTCTGCTGGCTGCGTTATGAGTACATGTCCTTCCTGGTGATGCCCTTCATCCATGTCCCCGATGCATCCATATCAGCGTCGCTTTCGACTGATATCTTGAATCCCCAACCCTTTAACGCCCGTTCGCTATGCATCAATCAATCCACAAATGAAGGAGATTGCATGTCAGGCCGTTTCATCTGTAGAACTCGCCCCTCTTGACATTCACGCCGTATTCCTGCACGGCCATGCCCAAATCCTCCATCGTCAAGACCGTCTTTCCCTGGCCAGTTCCGCCCTGCCCACCACCTCCATATCCACTCCTCTGGACTCCCAACTGTGTGGCCTGCTGGGACTTACCCAGCATGCCAGCACCAGCAGCGCCGACCGCTCCAGCGCCGCCCGGACCACCGGCCACACCAAGGCCAGCGTTTCCCAGAGGATTGTTCGCCGCGGCAGAATTGGACGACCGGATCCGGCTATACTGGTACGCGTCGGCGGCGATATCGGCGACGAACTTCTGCGTGGCCAAAGCCAGAAGCCGGGCCAGGGGCAGAGGCGTGCTGTTCGTGCTTGCGCCTGTAGGATCGGCCGGCGATGGAGGCGGGAGGCCAGAGAGAGCTAGATAGTGGTTTGTGACGGCGTCGGGGATCTGATTCATACAGAAGTGGGATTAGCAGGATGATTCATCTTAATCGTCATGTCCAAAAAGCGGGATCTATTGAATAGAAGGTCGAGCGCAGTTAAGGAAGTCCATTCGGACGCGAAGGTAAAAACTCACAATCGGGGCGTAATCGTCCATCTTGCTCAGAAACTCGCGCAACGTGACATCCTTGCGGTTCTGCTGGAGGAGGTTCGACGCCGTGGCCGTGGCCGTCGCCGGCTGCGTTTCAGACTGTGTCGAGTTATGATCCACCGTCGCGGAGGATGCGGCCTCGTTGTGTGCACGATTCGCTGGCCCAGCTGTCCCGGCGCCGTCGTCTTGAGTGTTGGCCATTTCGGTGTCGACGTCGGCATCGGCTTCGATGTCTCTTGTGGCAGGTTCGCCTTGTTCAGGCATCGAGGGAGGCGACGACATTATCGTGTCATCTATCAATCAGGTATCACTTGAATCAGGAAGCAGTGTATCAGACGCGGCGCGGTAAGGAGATGCAGAGTTCCAAGGAAGTCTGTCGATTAGCGTATCGGTTTACTGCTTGATCTTGAGGTCTGCACGCATCGCATCATCTGCGGACATTTGTGCAAACCGGGGTCCAGACACGGCTTGCAATAGAACGGCTGCACTTCGGGATGTGGAGAAGCACCACGGTCTACAAGTAACTCGACGTACTACTCACTTACGACGACCCACGACCTATGGACTGCAGCAGGTGCTTTTTCCGCCGCCATCCCAGTAGGTATTCACCTGAGTAATAAATTATACATAGAAGTCTCATGGGATTGGCATGAGCTGTCATATTTCCGATTTCCTGCAGGCACTGCAATTCCTGCGTAACGCAAATCGCTGCTCGGCCAGCGATCATTCGCACCAGTATACTTTTCAGCCATGAAGCCATTGAGTTCACGCCCAGTGCTTAGTAGTATGAGACTACCTGTTGAGCCAAATATAACCTCCGAAAGACGCCTGACGCTAATAGTTCGATGATTTTGTAATACCCGTTGCTGTGTTCATGGCCAGTCTGGACCCAATGATTGAGATGCTTGAGCGGCTGCTCTCGCTATCATCGCTTCGACGTCGTCCATACTTGTGTTGAACGAACCTTCGCCCTCGTTCTGGGGACTGCCTTGACCGAACTCTTCGCCACCGTCTGATTCCAGATTAGACTGGGATGCGCTCGATCCGGCCGCGCCCGAAATCTGCTGGTCCGCTCCGCCCAAAGCCATTGCCTCCTGCAGCGCGTCAAAGGAAGCTGCATCTCCTTCTGAGAGGAGCCTGTCGCGCTCCCGGGCTTCTTGTTTGGACGCCTGTCCTGGAGCACGAGTCTTGAGATCTCCAGTCACATATTTCAGGTAGTAGGGCACCTCGATGCCACTTTTCAAAAAGAACAGCTTCAGATTCCGAGCTTTATCTTTCAGCTGAACTTGGTTGCGGTCCTTGAGAGCTTCACTGACTGTGCCTCCCGGGCCATACATGGCCAAGATCTGACTCCAATGGGGCCCTTTCACGCGATCGAGGCCGGTCATGAGAGCATTCTCCTCTTCCGTGGTCCATGGACGTCTCTGACTAGGCGTAACTCCCTTCCTAGCGACGAGTGCAGCCTTTGTCGTAGCAGCTAGCCTTGCACGTTCGTACAGGACCGATGTTGGCGCCGTTTGAGAAGCGTGGGGTATCTCTCCAAGTGCCCCAGACACGGCCGTTGTACTATCGGGCTTAACATTGACGTTCTCAATTATTGGCTCGAAGGGCTGATAGTCTGGGAGCCCTGGCTGGGAAGTGGGCGTATCGAGTGGGACAGCAGGATTAGTGGGAGAAGACATGCTGTTGAACGTCTCTGGGAGGCCAAATCCACCTGCGTCTTGCATAGCAATCTCCGCAGCTCTTGCAGCCTGAGCAACGAAGTCATCCGACAGAAGTGAATCCGTCGAAGGCTTGGGTTGAGGCGCTACGGGCAGAATTGCCTCATTCGAAGCGACTGGTAATGGTGGTGTGTGAATTGAAAATTGCCCTTCCATTTGACCTCGTTGTAAAGCTCTTGTAGGATTATTTCGGTGGGCTTCCGCCACGCCATTGCCAGCATGTGCCGCGCTTTCAATGTTCTTGGAGAGATATGAAGAGACTTCACGGCTGAAGTCCTCCCATCTGTATTTGAAAGGCAGCTGGTCAAGAGTGTTGTTCTTGACGTGATTTAGGAGGATATCCCGCCGAGATGAGAGTCTGTTGAGGAAATCCTGCTCGCTTGGAGCCAAGGCGGTGGTACCAGGTCTCCTTGCCAAAATAGCCTTGTCCAGATCAGGCCCGAAGAGATCAGCCATCACAACAGCAGGCGGAGCGGCGCCCGTTCGCCAGGCGGTAATGAAGCCTTGGGTCTTCAGCTCGAGATAGATGGAAGCCTGCGCCTTCAGCAGTTTGCCGTTGTCGGGGACAAAGACCGAGAGGAACATTCGATCCATGTCGCGAAGCCCGATCTCGCCCGTAAAGACGCTGGACATGAATATGGCTTGGTTGGCCTTGCGAAGGATCTCGATTTGGCCTAGATCACGTAGCCCCAGGTCACTGGACGACAGAAACGGCTTTCCTGTGTTGAACATCCTCCTTGTCTGGTCGAACGTCGATCGCATTGCTGCATATTCTCGAGTGCTCGGCGAGTTGGGGGTATTGGACAACCCTAGGGCTTCGCTGGGCGTTAGCCTTGCAAGAAAGCTCAATATCTGAGACGCCTGGCCATCCAACGCAGTCAAATGCTCCAGACGAGATTTCTCGGCCGGAGACTGCGACCGTAGAGCATTTGTTGCAACATGGTCCCTTCGATTTCCAGCAATTCCTGAGGGCAGCGAATCAGCCTGGGTGCGTTGGGGCTTTTCATCCCCTTCCCTTTGCAATTCGGCCAGACCTTGGGACACGGCCGGCCCGATCACATTTCTGACTGCCTCCTCTTCAGCATTGGATGGAGTTATGCGTCGTCTTTTCGGGCTCCGAGGATTATCATCGGGTTCGGGGTCTGGTATAGGAGTCGACAAAGGTGCTGGCTGAGTGTGGGAATCTGCGAAACATCAGCCTATATACTTGCGCAACAAGCAACGGTACTAGCCTGTCGAATCCCCAGGTCTGACGACTTCCAACCGCCCTCCTCCACCTTGTCCTGCTGAGATATCCAGCGACATTGCTTACAGCGGCATCGTTGGGACCCTGCCTCTGCAGTAGGTGCATGGGAGATCCAAGTCACGTGGAGGATGTCGAGCGAGGAGATCAGAAAAAGATTTATAGATGCTGTCTGACAGAAGTCCATGCGGGGCACAACAGCCACTTGCGGCATCTGGGGTAATAACTAGGTGTCAGACGCATGGAGATTTGATTGTGGACTCAAGCTGCAGTGAGGCTTGAATCGAGGGGAAACGCGCCGTGTCTTCAAGTTGCGTGCGGGCATCCGACTACTACTCTGTACTACCAGTAGTATTACCTACCTAGTACTGGCGCTCGTCCATCACTCTTCTCTATCTCTAGAATCCTTCATCCCACCTCCTATCACGCTCCCAGCCACCGACATTTTTCTTCATCCTCATCCGGCAAATCCTTATCAACAACAGCAGGCAGCAATGGCGTCATGTTGATACATGTACTAGGCAAGCCATTCTTCTGCACAATGCCCTTGCTGTGTAGACAGGTTGAAGGGCCTTGCACGCACCTATCTGTTCGAGCGCGACCACAGACTCAATAGCTAGGTTGCTGTTCACTTCACTAGTGATACTGACATGGTCCAGCATCCAATGTACCTCCAAACCTCGTTGGGGCCCGATAGCCTTACTTACCATCCTTCCACGAGCTCTCTTCTCCTGATCGGCTCCTCTGGTAGCATCATCTTGACCAGGAAAGGCGGTGAATATGGTAGGCTTCTCAAGGATTGATATGGAGCCACATCGCCATCAGGCTGTCCTACAGAAAGTATGACTATACATACAACAACGCTCGACCGATAAACTATCTAATGGCTTATTGAAGCTACTGGGCGAATCGACGTTGAGAATACAGCAATATAACCCCACTCCATCATCGCTTATTGCTATCGAAACTCCTCTCCGTCCCTGTTTGAACTCGTCCACTCACGGTCCTCGTGCCCAGGCATACACTCCCTTGTCAACTGCTGCCCTGCGATCATGGGACACTGCTCTCAATTCGGTACCTATAGGCTACTTCTTGTAGCTTGCTTCCAAGGCATGCTGTCATGCGAGCCTTGGGAGCTCGACCCCTGCAGCCTTATGCCTGATCGCGAGCTCATAATGCTCGTCACACCCCGCAGCTTACTGCTGCTGTCTTGTGTTTCCATCTGTCTCTTGGATCGCTGGTTGACCTGAGAAAGCGCTGACCATTGTAAGGGTAAATATGGGACTATCAGTGGATGGGATGACTTTCCCTTCTGTCTTGTTGCTTTCTTTTTTGGCCATGTTCATCACTATTGATGCCCAGATGGGTGTCAAACAGCAGCTTCTGAGTACATTCATCTATACTTTACATGGAGACAGAACGCCTCTTGTCCTGTCAACATCACCCACTCTGACGCCTCTCGGTGCTCAACAGTTGTATGAAGCCGGCAACAGGGTTCGCCAGACATATGTGACACCCAACGCGAACGGCAGCATTACCATCCACGGCATTTCACCTTATCAGCTGGAGTACGACCAATTGACTGTGTTGTCGACCAGTGACCAATATGTGTTCGCATCGGCTCAGGCTTTCCTGCAGGGATTGTACCCTCCCCTGCAGACGTCGTCCAATTATACATACATTGACGGTCAAAGCACCGTCCAGAACGGCACCAACCTTGTGGCTCCTCTCCAGGGCTACCAGTATCCGAATATCATGACTCTTTCAACCAACGACCTGAATTCGATATGGCTCAGTGGTTGGAAAAATTGTCCCGCATACTCATCCTCGTCAAATGATTACTATGAAACCGAATCCTTCCAGAGCCTCCAGAATCGCAGCCAGGAGTTCTATACGAGCCTTCAGCCGGATTTCCTGAAGGGAATCTTTCCGAACGCTTCAGTCGGCTATTTGAACGCGTACAACATCTACGACTATCTCAACTATGCCTACGTCCATAACACCTCCGCTGCAGACCTTTTGACTCCCGCAATGTTGACTGAAGCAAGAACCCTTGCCGACGATCTGGTCTTTGCCCTGAATGCAGACACAACAGCTTCTGGATCAACTGCTGGAGATCATATCCGAGCAATAGCCGGCAGGACATTGGCCACCCGGATCATGCAAGCCTTCTACACAACCATCAACACCCAGGGCGCCTCAGACAAAATGACCCTGGCTTTTGGAAGTTACGAGCCCATGGTTGCGTTTGCAGCTTTGGCTCGTCTAGTGTCTCCTCTCAATTCGGCATTTTATAACGTTCCTGCCTCAGGGTCGAGTTTTATCTTGGAGCTGATTTCCATGCAGAGTGGCAATACTGACGCATATCCCGAGACCTCGGACATGTTTATCAGGTTTCTATACCAGAATGGCACCGACGACGATTCTTCGCCAGTGGCATACCCCTTGTTTGGTCTCAGTCCAAGTCAAACCTTGATATCATTCACCGACTTTGTCGCGGG
This sequence comes from Capronia coronata CBS 617.96, assembly GCF_000585585.1. Taxonomy (NCBI): domain Eukaryota; kingdom Fungi; phylum Ascomycota; class Eurotiomycetes; order Chaetothyriales; family Herpotrichiellaceae; genus Capronia; species Capronia coronata. The sequence continues at coordinate 3,022,995 of NW_006912894.1, read as the reverse complement.
TCTGCAAGAGTTTGAAATTTTCAATGTTGAAGATTGGTGCAAAACATGCAGTAGCTTCAGCGTGTTCTGTCCCGCCTTTGTTGGTACGAATGGTAGCTTGGACTCTGCAGGCCAAGTTCCCTCCCATCAGAAGGGTCTGTCGCCAGCCGTTGCCGGCGTGGTTGGCGCCATTGTCACTCTTGCCGTTGCTGCTTTGTTACTTGGTACGGCAATGTTATTTGGTGGTATGAGGTTTCATCGAGTCCACACCAAGCGCATGTCTGAACTGGGAGGGTTCAAGGGCGCTAAGAAGCTGGCCAGCGACCAGGATCTAACCATTCCAAAGGGCAATGTAGGGGCAGTGGTCGTCACAAGCGAAGAGCCGACTATCATAAGAGGTCACGAACGAGTCGGCAGCTGGGAGCTCAAAGATCAAGCAAAGGCAGAGGAAGCACAAGGTCGCATAATCAGTGCTGGCACTCCTCAGCTGCCACGCCCAAGCTATGAAGGCGACGACGAGGATATGCCAGTCGGTCCCGATACCGTCCCCGTCCACCCACGAAGCCATATATGAGAGTAGAGAACCGGCCGACAGATCGGTTGTCAGAAGGGTTTGTGCGAAAACAAACACATCGGCCTGCATCCTGCCGCACTATCCTGCAGAAAAGTCATTCGCTTGACTGAACACAAGGAGTCTTCCAACACCGCAACGTTGATTCGCTGATGTTGCTGCACCATTTTTCACGTCTCATTTACCCATCTTTCTCTTCTACAAGATCGTTCTACCACTTTGACCTTGTTGTGAATGCTGGTCTACCCTTCCTACAACTCGACAAGCACCACCCACAATCGTTCTGAAAGGTCCTTTTGCCAGCCCCGGCCCTAGAAGCTCTCTTGCTCCTGCCTGTTGGGCTTTCTTACTGTTCGGTAAGTCGTGGGACGTTCTTTCCCAATTGTTCGCGCAGGCGCACCTTCAGTTAGATCGGAACAGGCACTCGTCCTGCGCTCATCGCTCACGCTAGACTTGCGACACACCAATGCGTTTCCCCATCCTTCAGCACAACGTTGGCAAAGGCTTTGCTGTTGTTTCCCTCTCTTCTGAAGCTCTCTTTTGGTTCCCTTCCTTGGTTACTGCATTACTTCTCACTGGCGGTCACAATACGGTATACGGCCAATATGACTAACCGAAGCACAGATAGCCAGGTTGGCAGGCATCGCAGGTATACAGTGTCCCGTCTACTCGAACTTGCTCCTCACACAAGAGCCACCCACTTCGACCTGTCAAAGTTCACCTACGACGCAGCTCGAGGTAAGTCACCAGAAGCCCGGATGGGTCCAAGACGATACTGAGTCAAATCAGCCGGAGTGGTACCTCCATTAGGTGCTTGCGTCATGTCGAGTCGGCGGACATTGAGCGATCAACCACGCAACTGGTCACAGGAGTCCAGCAGCTCGCAGGAAGAGCTGATTCTCTATCGAGGGAACCGCATTGTCGAGCCTGAAAACCCTGAAAGACAACCCAAGAATCCGCCCTCCGATGCTCAGGCTGATGAAGGTTTCGTTCGTTTTCTCAAGAAGCACGCCTCGCCAACGCACCAGCGAGTCACCGCTGGGGGCCGGATTGTACCAATGGAACACAGAACTCGTCCTCCTGTCTGTCAATTGGCGGATTGCAAACCACATCCAGAGTCTGAGCGCAAAAACAATACCGGTGAAGGAGTCGCAACGAACACCGAGGGTCCAAAGTCAGAAGCAAGTAACCAGGTCAAGCCAAAGCTTGATTCTAGTGACATTCTGGCACAATCCCAACCTCAGCTTCACGTTCAGCTGCCTATGACCAATGCAATGATCGCCAACAATGCCTTCAATGCAGGCATCAACGTCAATCTGGTGTCCCCGGGAGATGCCTTGGCTCTTGACAACGCAACTGCACAATCTCAACACTGGCTGGCTCCCATACCGTCAGCACCTGGTGGTCCAACCATGTTTCCTGATCCATACTATTTGCAGAGCCCTCAACTGTTTCCGAGTTGCGCAATGCCCCTGACCCCACCGGTTTCTGGATTCAATGGAACCTTAGATGGACAATATCCTGTGGCCTTTGTCCCTTTCCCAGACATGATGGGTTTTCCTGGCCCGACTGACATGCCGATAATGACCGGAGAGCTTGCTCAGGCAGAAGCGAGCTCCCTTGACCACATGATCGCCGGTGCCACCGCCCGCTTCCAGGAGCTGGACCGCCAACTCAAGATGATTGACCGCCACCGTGCAATGAGAGTGCGCGATCCCTATCTCTCCGAGCATCGAATGGCTGTTGTTGAAATGCGTGCAAATGCAAAGTCGGAGATCTCGTACTGGTCCAATCTTGCATCAGAAGCCAAGAGCGCACCAAAATGGTCCGGGGGCGCAGGTAGCACACTCAACGTGGAAGCAGCTGCCTATGTCCCTCTTCAAACTGGCCCGATCATCACAGCATCGCCTAGCAAGCCAGGCAGCGTCTTGAAGGCTAATGACTACGCCGTCCAGCTCGCCCAACCCAAGGCTTCGCCCAAAGCAGGGCGTCGTGGTATTCCGATCGTGCCACCTCCAGAAACATCCGACCTGACGGTCAAGAAGGCTAAAGACGCGCCTCCAACCCAGCCTTCGTCTTCGAATGTGGATGAATGGGGTGTTCGCCTCGGCGTTGCACCTCCAGATTTGCTCCGTCAACAAGATGAACTGGCGAAGGTCCTGATTCGCGAAGCAAGCATGTCACCGCAGAAATTCGCCAGCAATGGGTCAAGCGGGAGTTCATTGGCAAGTCACAACACGTCACCGTTGCACGATTCTGCAATTGAGTCCTCGCCGGATGTGAATGAAGAGAACAAGGCGGAAAGTGACGAGTGGTTACCGACAAACCCTGGTCGGGCGCCTGCGACTGTTGAAGCATGCTATGAGTTGCAGCTCGATGCCATGCGGCTGCCTAAGGGCATCATCAGCAAGGTCCGATTGCCAGATGGTACTATCACCGAAGTCCGAGGTCGAGGTCTGCAACGTCCGCCTTCTCTGGGAATGGACGACTTTGAGAGACGGTACTGGAAGTCGAAGCCTGTTCTAACCAAGGAAATGACCTCGCAATTCGTCGGTATCCGAGCCTGTGACGAACCTTCCGCTGTAGAGGAAGTTCTCGAATACCTCGACTCCAATCACCTCAACGGTGCAGGGTTGGTTCTTCTTCTGTGACTTCGTTTGGAAATGTCTTGCTGACTATGGTCAGTCCAATCAGCAGCCGTAATACACCGTTCAAGGAGAATACCAAGGGGGACCTATCAGGTAGCAGCTCTGCGTCGTCAGACAGATTCAGGGATGACTTAAGAGATGCGGCAAAGGGAGGTCTACCGTGAGTGTTCCGTCCAAGAAGAACCTCCATTGATGGCGACTAACGGATTGCAGGGCAGCGAACCGTCCGCGGGAACACGGCCACAAGGAGCACCACTCGGCAACGTTCGGGTCCAATGGATCTGATCCAAGCATGTTGACCTTCAAGCAATCGTCTGCTTCTTCCACGCCTCTGTGGTTGCGAGGAGATGACAGGGTAGGCTGGTTTGCAAGCGAGCCATCTCAGGAAGCTGGCATCAACAAGGGGTACACGTCTGTGTCGGTGCAGAATGTGCATGCCATAGGTCGGCTTCCGCACATGCTGGACGGCACCACTGACAGTCAACGTCGCTCGGCGAAATTGATGCTTTCCGCAGCTGGCAAACGCCGAAGCCCGCACCGAGGACACAGCGCGACTACTGCTTCAGACGCCTTTCCTGGACCGACAGGTCGGACAGGTCGAAGCCCCGCCAATGGTACCGATGACGGGGTTCAAAACACCATTGGCACGCAGGAAGAGCTGTGAGATATGCCACACAAAAGAGACGCCATGTTATCACGGGTGTATGGATACACGCTGAGCACGGGTTGGTCGAGTCCAGTCACGCGACAGAAGATGGTAATGGTTGGCAGGCAGCATATTGTCTCGAAGTATTGCCAGGCCAGGGTGTCGTTGGGCAGCAGACAGACTATGTTATCGGACAGGATGCAGGAATTTGACAACAGCAACAGCACTGGCAGGCAAAAGGCGCATGATGAGCAAAGCAAGATGTATTCAATTCAGTGACATGAAGCTGAAGAATGGGTACGCATACATGGACTAGGTAGTGTCGCAGAATCGCTGCTGCATCTGAGGGCACCCCAGTAGAGCCAACGCTGACTGAACAATTGACACGAATCACGAATGTCTTCTTTTCCCGGAATGGAATGAGTAGGCCCCAGAGAAGCTGATAGTGGTGAGACTGCCAGTGACTCGGTGTTTCTACTCTGTAGGAGAGTCTGCTGAATGGGTAGAGGGCCCCGAAGAGCCAAGCAAGCAGCAGTGATAATACCATATACAGAGTATTCGCATGTCGACACGAAAGGGCGAGGATACGGTGGAGGGGCGGAAGCTGAGAGACAAGAGTCGACGTGGTTGTCTCGGGGTGTGTCGGGTGTATCCGTCAAACTGTGGGCGTCTCTCTTCGATCGAGATCTTTCGAACGATATCGGGCGGCGTACAACTCCGGAGGGAGAGCCTCTACTCTGGAGATTCTGTTCTCAGGAGCATACCGACTGATCGACTCGTATCGACAACGGCATCCCTGTCGGTGGCGACGACAAATACCTGGTGGTTCCCACAAGGTACATAAGGTAGGTACCTCTAGGTAGGTAGGTGTCTAGGTTGGTAGGAAGGCAACGGTATAGAATCTGTGGTAGAGCAGCAGTAAGGCGCAGGCGCAGGCAAAAGGACTAGGGGGAACCACTACAGTTTGGCTGACTGAGGAACAGGAATGGCGGAACTGAGTGCGTACGCGTTTACTTCCACGCCTCTAAGACTCTATGCGCGCTATCGTTTATCCCGCCACTACCTGGCACAGTAGTACCCGTCACGGGCTTGGTCGGTGATAGGGTTGTGTTAACAAAGTTGATCTGAATATACACCATGATGGCTGGTAAAATACCCATTGGCGCCTACTCTTCTTGAACAATACACACTGAAGCATTGCAAAGAAGCAGGTCTTGAGGTGCAGAGCGTAGTATAATCGCTTGCAAGAGGTCAGTGTGATGATACCGTATAGATATCTGCGAACTGGTAACCTAAGGTAGTAGTATGACAATCCCATCCTCCGAGCGTGGCTGTTAGCGGCTCTTTAACTAACAAGCCAAGCTGTCAGGCCAAGTTCCGCCTATAGGATGTCCAGAAACTAGGCGAGTTCTAGTTAAGCAGCTGCCCGAAGTAGCTCTACCTCGGGGCTCCTTAGGCTCTAGCCTTTGCCTCCCCACTGCTGGCGCAGGCAGGACTACTCTGCATCACAGTATCAATCCCCACCAAATCTCAAACGCCAGCCAGACCTGATCGACCGACGTTTACCAATCCCAATCCCACTCTATCCTTTCCCTTCTCGCTCGCCATCCCTCCCACTTCCTCCTCCAACAAACAGCCGATATCACTCCTCACTCGCTATCACCCTTTCTTTCCTTCCCCAGCTCATTCATTGACGGACTACTATATCATTCAGAGGCATTCGTTGGCAATTCCTGCCCGCCCTCATCTGTCCCTTCCATTAGGCAAGCATCACTGCCTCAGCTTCAACCCCATCAGGAGCAACCCCGAGATGGCGCTCCGCAGATAACACATCTGGTACACACGCCCTTGTCTGCATTTCGAAAAGCCCCCAGATCCCTCAATCCCGACGTGAGCCTCGCTGCTCCAGCCACGAACTGGCCTCCTCGACTCGGCCCCCTTGTCCTCACCGTCTTACTTCCTCCGACGTACAAGACCGCGATCACCTCCTGCCCGTCGAATCTGTGGATCCATTGAATTGGCACCTACATCACCATGGCGACCGAGAAACGCAACTTTTCCCCTCTGTCGTTCTCCTCCAAGAAATATCTCAATGGTGACGCTGGGTCGGGCACACACACTCCCACAACAACTAAGCTCAAGAACTTCTTCCGCATCACAAGCGGTGGCAGTCAGACCCCGATAAGCTCCGACGGGTTACCGACCCCCAAACCTGAGTCGAAGCCCGTCAAGCAATCAAGATTCCTCACAGGTTTGAACAGAAATCGATCAACCACGATAGCGAGCGAAGGCCATCCTCTAGACGATGCGATTGTGTCCCCGACCGCTCAAGCCAACCCCTACTTTGTCCATCAAGGTCCTCCCAACCTACGACACCGCAATGAAGGCAGCGTACCCCCCTCGCCTCCTGATACTCCCGAAATTCAGATCAATGGCACGTCCCCCGAAGAGAAGGCGCTTGCGGCCGGTAGAGAGGAACTGGCCCGGAAACTCAGAAGGGTGGCCTCCGCGCCAAATGCCCAAGGTCTTTTCAGTGGAGGCAAGAGCGACGGGAACAGGCCTCAGACGGCGGAATTGGGTAAAGAACCGCTCGGAGTTCTTTCTGGCTCGCCGCCTAAATTGGACATGATGTCCCCAGAGGATGCTGGGCCCTCCAGTCTGCCCTTACCTGGGAGCCAACTTCCCCTCCCCGGTCAAATTCGGCAGTCGGTCGCTTTTAGAAGAACGTACAGCTCCAATTCGATCAAGGTGCGCAACGTGGAAGTGGGTCCCGGAAGCTTTGATAAGATTAAGATGATTGGTAAGGGAGATGTGGGCAAGGTTTACCTGGTTCGCGAGAAGAAGTCAGATCGGCTGTATGCCATGAAAGGTTTGTTCTCCGGCGCGAGTGTTGTTGAGGCTTGGACTAATCCGAAATAGTGCTCAGCAAGAAGGAAATGATCAAACGAAACAAGATCAAGAGAGCGTTGGCCGAGCAGGAGATCCTCGCGACCAGCAATCACCCTTTTATTGTCACTTTATACCATTCGTTTCAATCCGAGGAGCATTTGTATCTATGCATGGAATATTGCAGTGGCGGGGAGTTCTTTAGAGCTCTGCAAACCCGTCCCAACAAGTGTATCGGAGAAGAGGACGCCAGGTTCTATGCCGCCGAAGTCACGGCTGCACTGGAGTATCTGCATCTGATGGGCTTCATCTATCGGGATCTGAAACCGGAAAGTACGCGAGAGCCTTGAAAACGAGACCGATGTTGCATGTTGACTGATTCTCTCCCAGATATCTTACTTCATCAGTCAGGTCATATCATGTTGTCCGACTTCGATTTGTCCAAGCAGTCAGATTCTGGCGGAGCACCTACCATGATCTTGGGCACGCGCAATGCATCCAACCCGACGGGATACCCTCTGGTCGACACAAAATCCTGCATTGCCGATTTCCGAACCAACTCCTTTGTCGGTACTGAAGAATATATTGCTCCCGAGGTCATCAAAGGCAACGGACATACCAGTGCCGTCGATTGGTGGACTCTTGGGATATTGATCTATGAGATGTTATTCGGAACCACACCGTTCAAGGGCAAGAACCGCAACGCAACCTTTGCCAACATCCTTCGGGACGAGGTACCGTTTCCCGATCATTCACACGCACCTCAAGTGAGCAAGTATGTATCAACCCCTGCTTCGCGGACGCGGACATTGTGGGACTGACGAAGCATAGTCTATGCAAATCGTTGATCCGGAAACTTTTGATCAAGGACGAGGTCAAACGATTAGGGTCTCGAGCGGGTGCCTCGGACGTGAAGAACCATCCCTTCTTCCGGCCCATCACCTGGGCACTCCTCCGGCACATGAAACCTCCCATGATCCCTCATCAGGGCAGGGCCATCGACACTTTGAACTTCCGGACGGTCAAAGACAGCGGCAGCGTTGATATTGGAGGCACCCCCAGCCGCTTGAAGGGGGTTCCTCTTGACTCGGGTATGGCGACGCCTGGCGGGGAGATCGCAGATCCCTTCTTGGAGTTCAACAGCGTAACGTTGCACCACGATGATGAAGATATGATGATGATGGCCGGCGGACCGGTACAGAATGGACGATGATAACTTTTGCATGCTTGGGTCAGACAGGAAAAGAAACGGTGGGCGAAATGTCCCCTGCATTGGCGTTTCCGGCGTTGATGGGTGAGACGGGTTGGTTGAGAGAGTCAGATCGGCCTTCCAACGCCTTGTCTCCCCTTGATCATTGACGAAGAAAACGGGGGCTACGGGTGGTACGACATGATCTGGCGTTGCAAGATTCGAGAGAGGCATGTACAGATATACAGCGGAGCAGACTGGAAAGGTGGTGCCGGGTATATGACCATATGGGATGCATGTCTTCCTCGCTTTCGTGACCCCGTGTACACGTGTGAGAGAGCCAGGGCTGTTCTCTCTTCCAGTCCATCCAGTCCATCCAGCCAGCCAGCCAGCCAGCCAATGCTGCAACCCTGCAACCTCCAGCCATCATCTGTGCGCGCTTCTTCGCGGAAGATTCGTTGTCGTACTTGTGTAACTGCAGTGCTGGCATTGTGGTCTGTTGGCCGACTCTCAACGGTAGCCTTGTAAATGTGCGGCGGTGTAGTACCGGGCGGTCCATGCTGGCCAATCAGAGCGGCGGATGGGTGACAACGAGGTCGAGACGCCCAATGACACCGATTGTCTGCTCCACGCTCTCGATCCCTGCTTCCTTTGATTCACAAGTTTTTTCAACACGGACATCCCTTTGTTGTTCTTCACCCATCTATCCTTCTTCGCGGGGAGATTATGTTATACTGCTACCGCTGTCTCTGCGACACGACATCACCACCCCCAGCGCTGGGCCGAGACCTAACGGTGTCCTCTACCCTCGACTCGACACCGGGCTGCTCCTCCCTGCTACCCGTGTGCCACGAGCATGGCCACATGTCTTCGTTTCCAACCCTTTGTCCCTGTCCTTCGAGTGCGAATTAGACCTCTTTGTCCTCACTGATCTCCCTACCGGTCATCCTCCCTCTTTACACACTAGACCCTTTTCCCCGGAGTAGAAAGACCACCGAAGACGTCATGAAGTTTGGCCGGAATCTCCCACGAAACCAGGTTCCCGAGTGGGCATCGGCCTATATCAACTACAAAGCCCTGAAAAAGCTCATCAAGGCCGCCGCCGAAGGCCAGAAGCAGGGTGGAAGCCTCGATCTTGCCGGTAGGAGACGGATTGGACGTGAGGCATTGGGCCAGAACAAACCGCTCATGTTGTTTTTGTTTAGGTTTCTTTTACACGCTGGACCGCAATCTCGAAGATGTGGGCCATTTCTACAACAAAAAGTTCCAGGACTTTTCCCGCCGGCTGAAACTCCTCGAAGACCGCTACGGCGTCTCTCCGCAAGCCGCCGCCCAGCTCGACCCGGACGAACGCGAAGATCTGTTGGCCGCGCTGCTGGAGCTGCGTGGGCACTTGCGGAATTTACAATGGTACGGTGAGGTGAATCGCAGGGGCTTCATCAAGATTACCAAGAAGCTGGACAAGAGAATACCCGCCGCCCAGGCTCAGAAAAAGTACTTGGAGCTCAAGGTCGACCCGTCGCCATTCGCGACGAATGCACAGCTCTCGGCTTCCTTGAACAAGGTCAATGACTGGATCTCGGTCCTTGGAGAATTTGCCACGTCCACAAACAACGACGATGTGGCTTCCATTTCCTCCAAGTCCTTGAAGCGCACGACATCGCGGCCGTCCGTGGACATCTCTACGGAGCACTTGGCAAAGATTGAAGCGACAATCCGTCAGGACGACGCAGGTGAGCTGGATCGGTTGATTCAGGGCTTTGTACAATCAGCCCCTGATCACTCAGAGCATGCTGTTCAACAATTGTTGAAGACTCTTCTTCAAAGGGCAATTTCGAGTCGAAGCCGTGCCTGTACCGCACGCCTCTTGCACGAGATTGTCTTCTTGGATGACCAGGACGACATCAATCGACGCAATTGCATCCACCGACTGGTCGTGTCTATCGGCCGAAAACAAGCCAACGCCGACCAGGAACCGACGACAGAATCGTATCCAGATCTCTTTTCAGAGCATCACAACTTCATCACCCCTGCTGCTCCGCCTTCGGTGCCGTTCAAGCGGTCTGTTGTACACGAAGATCAGCGGGCTCGGATCCTCACGCGGGAAGATGACTCCATCTCATTCCTTGCATTTCTTCTCGACAACATGCAGCCTGCCCAGCGGACAGCACTGCTGGCAAGAGACAGCGCTGGACGCACTCCCTTGCATTTCGCCGCCGAATATGGCATTCGTGTGATGTGTGAAATCATCATCGAACATCTTAAGGAGTGGAAACTGTTTGACGTTACAGAAGGCATTGATGGACCGCATTGGCAAGACAATGAGGGCTGGGCTCCATTGCATCTAAGTGTCACTGGCGGTCATCCTTTGACGACAGAGGCGTTACTGGACGCTGAGCAGAGTGCGACCCCTACCCCGTCGAAGTCGACGATTCGAAGAGCGTCGTCTAGGTCATCGGCCGTACTGGCGTTGGCCACGAAAGCCAACTTTGTCGACATTGTTCGTCTCCTTGTGAAGGCCAACGTCGACATCAACTACCAAGATGAGCAGGGCGACACGGCACTTCATGTGGCTGCTAGATTCGGCCACGTCGAATGTGCCAAGGTGCTCCTGGAGGGCTCAGACATCCAGAAGGCGGACACGGAACTTTGTGAAAAGACATATGGTTGGACACCTTTGTTCATCGCTTGTGTCGATGGGCATCTCTCTATCGTCGAGCTCCTCATTGAAAGCGGAGCGGACCTCGAAAGGGTTGATACGTCAGGCTGGAACGCTAAGGAGCATGCTGCATTGAGAGGGCATATTGATATTGCTCTGAAGCTGGCCAGTGTCATGCCCGAACCGGATGCCGATGGGGATTCTTCTTCGAATGCCTCGACGTCTCCTCCCACCACGTCATCTCTGACCGAGAGAAATTCCAATTACATCGGGGGTCAGGGGCCGACCACGGTGAAGATCAGCGAGCCCGTCAAGACTTTTGGACATCGTTACCTGACCGACAAGAGTATGATCCTGGTCAGCCTTGGCACCATGGATACTCGTAAGAACATTGGAGCAGTCAACCTCGATCGAATCCCCCTCTCCAATGCTCACTCGACGCAGCTTGATACTGCTCTGTCTATTGTGGTATCTGCCAAGGGCGCCGAGGGGGAAGCGGAAGTGATTGATCTTCCGGTGCAGGATAACATCTCAACCGAACCCATAGTCTTCCATGCACCGGATCCGTCCAAAGTCAAGCTGCTCTTTGATCTGATTCCAACATATGCCGGATCCAAGGAGCGCATCGTCGGACGGGGTGTGGCATTGCTATCGAGCGTCAAGCCCAGCTTAGGGTCGAGGAGAATGCCTTTACAAGGCGATGTGACCGTGCCGATTGTTGCGGCCAATGACCTCGAAGTCATTGGTTCGGTAACGTTCAATTTCTTGGTCATCACCCCTTTCAAGCATCCGAACATGTCTATCACGGAGAACCAAACATACTGGAAGAGCATGGCGTCCACCATGGTCATCGGTCATCGTGGGTTAGGCAAGAATTTTGCAGCCGGTAGACGATCGCTGCAACTCGGCGAGAACACGATTCAGTCCTTTATTGCGGCGGCCAACCTCGGTGCATCGTACGTGGAATTCGATGTCCAATTGACGAAAGACCACGTCCCTGTCATCTATCATGACTTCTTGGTCAGCGAGACGGGGATCGACGCTCCGGTGCACACTCTCACTCTGGAACAATTCCTTCATGTCAGCGACATCCGTACTCCCCGCCAATCAAGGCCCGCCTCACCAGTTCCTTTCGAAAGCCCCAAGATTGCCAGTCTCAAGAACGGCGAGTCCAGAGCGGGGAGACTACGGTCCATGTCTGTCGGTGGAGGTGACCCGGAGACAGTCGACATGGAAGAGCGCATGAAACATACCCGGGACTTCAAGAAAAAAGGCTTCAAGGGCAACACGCGCGGCAACCACATTCAAGCTCCCTTTGCTACTCTGGAAGAAATGTTCCACAAACTCCCCACTAACGTTGGCTTCAACATTGAGATGAAGTATCCCATGTTGTCGGAGAGCGAGGATGAGGAAATGGACACCTACGCCGTCGAGCTCAACTCATTTGTCGACACGGTGCTCGCGAAAGTGTATGACCTGGGTAAAGGGAGAAACATCATCTTTTCGTCCTTCAACCCGGATATCTGTCTGTTGCTTTCATTCAAACAACCCAGCATTCCGGTCCTGTTTCTGACCGATTCCGGCACCGCACCGGTGGGAGACATCCGCGCTACCAGTCTCCAAGAGGCCATCCGGTTCGCCAGTCGCTGGAATCTGATTGGCGTGGTTAGTGCCGCGGAACCGTTCGTTGCCGCACCTCGACTGGTCCGCGTCGTCAAGGAGAGTGGACTGGTCTGCGTCAGTTATGGCACGCTGAACAACGATCCGGAAAAGGTCAAGTTACAGGTCAAACAGGGCATCGATGCGGTCATTGTCGATAATGTCCTTGCGATACGGCGAGGATTGACTGGAGACAGCAAGTCAAACAGGAAGGATGCAAAGGTCGCCACGGCGATCAACGGACATGCCGAATCAGAGGCGGATGGCAAAGATGCCGCCGCTGCCGCCGCCGCTACAGCTGCCAATGGTAGTCTGGGCAAAGCGTTGTCTGGGAGTACCGATAGTCTGGAGATTCCGGGGATCACTACCAAGGGCATGTCCACACCTGCAGTCAACGTACCCCGGGTCAGGATCGTCCATGGCGAGAGCCGGCACAATGGTGCAGTGAAGTTCGTCGATGAACTTGACGATGCTGATGCTGACGTCGCAGTGTCTCCCTTGACGGAAGAACCGGAAGAGGAAGCCACCGGTGCGCAGAGAGCCGGAGCTTGAATAGACCTGATATCAGCCTAGCCGTCGAGAATGGTGGAAAAAAGCAAATTCAGAGACAGTCAAGCATGGCGACGCAGAGAGACGGTGCTAGGAGAGCGATTATACGACCTATGAGACTAAGCCTTTGTCCACGGTTGTGGTTGTGGCTACGACTATCACTGTCCTGTCCTGTCAGAGCCCTACGTTGGTCGTGTGTTGTTGTTTGCTAGAGACTACTACTACTCACTTACTCCCTCTGGTATGTCGTAGGTCGATAGAGTATTTAGAATCCAGAATCCAGAGTCCAAGACAATACATATATAGCACCGGGTGACACGGTGCAGAAAGAGGCAGACCGAAAAACAAGGATGAGATAAGATAAGAAATGACAAACATCACAATCGTACTTTTTTTGGTTCTCGCTCCTGCTGTCAGTACTGCTGAAGTGATATCTGTCACCAACTTCATTCAATCTAACCACATCCCCCCTCCCCCTCTTGCTTTTCGAGAGGTCCATGGAGTGTAACATGTGAGAAACCACTCTAACCACAACTTCCCTCTCCCTCTTTTTCTTTTTCTAGGAGGTCCATGGAGTGTAACATGCGAGAAACCACTCTAACCACAACTTCCCTCTCCCTCTTTTTCTTTTTCTAGGAGGTCCATGGAGTGTAACATGTGAAAAACCACTCTAACCACAACTTCCCTCTCCCTCTTTTTCTAGGAGGTCCATCGAATGTACCATGTGAGAAACCAATATGAGAGAACAAGACTCATACATACATGCATGCATGGTCTGAAGTGAAGTCAAGTCAAGTCAAATCTCAATGTTGCAATGCATCTCACATCAGACAAGCCTCCTTCTCGGATGAATGCAGTTCACTACCACCGATCCTTACTCTTCTTGACATTCCCTTTCCTTTTTGTTTTTCTTTTCCTGTTGCTTTGCCCATAGATTGGCCTATTGGAGCTGTGTCCGGTGCTGTCGAAGGAGCTGATGATGATGATGATGATGATGATGATGGTAGGGCGGAGGGGTGTGCATGTGATTGCGAAGGCAGATGCACAAAGACATCGACGATCCATTCGTACCAGACTTTCCTGTCGTCTGTTTTGCGCCACATTGTCACGGTGAGCTCGGACGAGTCGGGACAGAAGACGGGACTCTGTATCACCGAGGAGTGGGTATTGAGTTAGTCAATTTCTCTTTTGGGTTTCTTGTTTTAAGAGTGAGATGTTGAATGGGGTCATAGGATGCAATGTAATGGGATGAGATGGGATGGGATGGGATACGACGAGACAAGAGCACAACTGGAAGATAGCCGTGCTGATATGGAGCCGTCCAAGAGAGACTCCGCAAGACGAAAGAAATGGACTTCAACTTTGACACCAGGACAAGGAAAGGGGTCTAGACTAGAAAGAAAGGTGGGCAATGAGAATACAACCGAACGTACCTTCAGAGGGAAGTATATCGGGAACCAACTGATCATACCCTCACTCTTGGCGTCCATCGTGTTCGGATTCGTCGACAGCTCCACACCCCTGTACAGGACGGTCTCGAAATACCCTGCGATGCCATGGCATGTCCCACGATTCGGGATCGGGAATGTCAACGTACTGGTCCGCGCGTTGTGGGAATTACTCAGTTCCGGCTCGGAGTGTAGGTTTGAGTTGGCGAACGAGGTCGAAGCGCTGGGCAGCGCCGGATTCGGGTGCTGGAAGGACCATGTCGTGCCGATCACTGGGACTGGTGAAGGAGGCGTTGCAGGAGATTGTGGTCGCGGTTGCGGTTGCGGTTGTTGCCGTGTATGGGCTTTTGAATATGGTGCTGGCAAGGATGGAGATGTAGGAGAAGACACCGTCTGCGTCTGCACATCAGTCAGGTCAGTCTCGGCGCCGAGAACGGAGGCGGAGGAAAGGAAAGAAATACCTCCAAGACTGAATCTTGGTGTGAAGAGGATTCAGGGGGTGTTGTGGTGCTCAGATAGTCGATCGCGTTGAACATGACCACATACGGAATCTCTGCTGCATTGGGATTGGAACTGATCATCCCATGTTTGATATCGGCGTGTAACTTGGGCGCCGCGATGGGCGTGATGTGTGCGGTATATGAGGCTGGAATGGAAATGCCGTGAACCGGATTCATGAGGTGTTGCACTCCATCCAGACATTCTGGAGATAGCTCGTTGTCGGCAAAGGACCCGAGGAGCTCTGAGATCAGAATGTCGATTTTATACGGTGTCGGGGTCAAACTGGGGGTCGTGGTTGCAAGCAGGTATGTTGAATCCAGAGAAGGCGAGCCGGTAAAGGTGGTCGTGGTGCGGGCAGACGTAGGATGTGTCTCATCGGTAGTGTTATCCTGTGTTGCCCCCGGCCCCGTCGCCAGATCGCCATCCTGTTCGACGTTGTACGTCCGATCGGACTGCTTCTCGTCTGCAGGTCGAATTGGCCCCCGCCAGGTCCTCATGTCCGACTTGACCAGGTTGACACGATGCTGCCATATGGTTTCATTGTGGCGCTGAAGGAGGACGAAAGCGTTCGGGTTCTTCTCCAGCGCCCACATGTCGATCTCGACACCAACGTCCTCACTGGCCTTCAGGGCGCGAGTGACAAGTGGTCCTCGTCCGGCTCCTACCACGGCTACCACGACACGACCGTCAGGGTTGGAGGTCGGCTTGCCTTGTTCAATCCAGTCATGCAATGCGCGGGCAATGGCACGCTCGTACCAGGCATACTTGATAGGGTCTTTTTCGAACACCTCGTAGGTGATGCTCTCCAGATTGACGGTCAAGGGCTGCAGCGGTGTCTGCAGGTAGTCTTGGTACCCGGCTCCAAAGCGGTCCAGCACACCCTGCACAGGTTGTTTTGTCTGTAGGTTCCGCATGTACGAAAGATGAGGCGTTGGGTCCTTCAGGGGTCGAGAATCTGCTGCTTCGGCGAGACTAGGGAAATTCGATGCGTTTGAGATTGTGGATTGGGGCCCATTCAAGTTGTTTGTCGGATGGTGGGGGACTGCTCCGACATCACAGAGGAGAAACCATGGCGCAGAGCGGAGGCGGACGAAGCGACTGATAAAGGCTTGGTGGGCTCGTGACAGCACCGGATAGCCTTTGACATTTTTGGAGAAGACTTTGCCGTCCAGACTGAGAAGCCGGACAGGCTCTGAGTACCATCGCGACTGGATGGGGACCGGGGGAAGTAGCTTGGGGATAGATAAAGCTGGAAGAGATCAGCATGACAAACAAGGATGAATGTCCGAACATCCAAGCCAAAGCCAAGGACCTTAGATATTGTGGATAGTCAAGGTCTGTTGTCTTACCTACGCATAACCTGGAAGGATATTTACATATCGATCTAATCAGATCCCAAGCCTCCCAAGAACCGAATAGATCCAGTCTCTTCATCTCGCCATCGTCTTGATCTAGGAATTGCTGACGTGCGAACGGAGCAAGGTCACCCATCTCTTCCGTTTGATCGTCCGAATGATCAATCATGGGCAACCAGATGTACAGCTGCATGTAGGGACCTTGAGCCAAAGCGTCCAGAATTGCTCGTGCATATTGGGCAAAGCCACTTTCCGAAGCCCCTTGTCCACGAAGACGGGGACCAGGAACCAACGCGTAAGTGATACCACAGAAAGCGGCATACGCTAGTTCCAATTTCAAGACTTGGCGGGACACATCCGCGATAATGGGATCCGGAGAACTCAGATCGATCCAGGAACTGGTGACGCCAATGATCTGGCCAATGGACTCACCCGGAGTGAGCGGCGTGTCCGCTGGCGTAAGAGGAGGTATGGTGACGGGTGAGGCATTCTTGGTCCTGGTGATGTTTTCGTCTGAATGTTGAGAAAGAGACGCTGAAAGCAGCGTCAAAACCTGAGAATGGAAATGTGGTGTTGTAATGGGACTTGTCAGCATGTCATACTGGTCCGTGTCAGTAGCTTGAAACGATGGCGCCAGTATTGCGATCTTACATCTGCCGCATGTGCTTCTTGGATCGCCTCGACGGTAACAGGTATGGGCCTCTTCGCATCATGATGCCCAATAATGAAACGAGGCTGATCTTCCATGTTTGCGGTATGATTGAACACAGTCTGGATCTGCCCACAAGTGTCGACGCTATTGGGATATCGAGGGTTTGGATGACAGAACAAAACTAAGCCGGCTGAATTGGGCTCTTCCCATGGTGCTCGAAGTGGTGGAATTAGACCTGGTAAGCTGCAACAAAGCCTTCCGTAGTGATATGCCTCAAACAAAAGCTGATGCGAAACAACAAGCTTATGAGAGTGAGCTGAGCTGTGGTGCCCAAGACAATTCAATGTCTCAAGCGAGCTCAAGTCGACAACGTTCACGATATCCAAGGGAGAGTCGTCGTCTCCGTCTGTGTCTGTGTCTCTGTCTGTGTCTGTGGTGAGAATGCGAGGCACGTTGGAAATTTACAGATTCGGTTTAGCGTCTTCTCATTGCCAAGGTTCTCATTGACCAATAGCAGCTCATCTGCTGGATTGCAGCTTGTGGATTTGTACTCCGCCGTATTGAGAACATCTGGCGCCTCCTGCGGCCTTTGCAGCCAAATCGGAGCTCAATTGGAACATGCAAAGAAAGAAATATTTGCCTGCATTCCACCACAGCGACTAGAGACTATCGTCGTGTCGCAGCCCACGAGCTGCATCTGGGACACGATGAGCGTCTTCCGATCCTCAGAGTGTGTCTTCTGCCTGTTTTCTCGGTCGTCTCGTCCTGCCGCGGCCTCGCGCCGCCAATTCCATGCCACTCGTGTCCATCAAAAAAGGAAACCGCGGTTTCCAAGCGTCAAAGCTGCGAACACTGAGGTGAATCTGTCTCAGGCTACGCAAGACTACCGGTCCGCCAAAAATGGTACAATCCCACAACACTATTCCGCCGAGCAACGTGCCGCGATCGAGGCCGCTCAAAAACTGATCGATGCCGAAAATCTGGAGAAGCAAACGGGCTTGCGGACGGACCCGTGGAAGATGAAATACTACGACGACCTGACCAAGATAGATCCCGTGGTCGACAAGCCGGTGCGGGCGCCCTGGACGACCATCGACGACAATAGCAGATTAAAGACGGAGGATGAGCTAGAGGACGATCTGGTCAACTTCATGCAGAGGATCCCGCAACCGAAGCACGAAAATGACTTCGATCCTACACTTTGGGACAAGTTCGACAAGAATCTCAGATTGACTGTAGGACGCGAAGAGGCCGAGAGGAAGCCCCGGACGGCTCTAGCTCCTGAATTACCGAACATTTCAGACACGCCTCCACCCAAGAAGACCACCAAGGGCAATGAAGTGGTGGTGGAAGAACCCCCGTCACCGGCACTGGTCCGACTGATGCAGATGACCGGTTACGACCGACGCCAAATCAGCCAACTGCGCGTCAAGACCATCATTCAGCATCGGGTGACGAATCAGACAAGACTGGGCAAAATCCACAGAGCGTACGTCCTCAGCGTTGCTGGGAACCAGAATGGATTGATCGGTATCGGCGAGGGTAAAGCTGTCGAGGCCGGTGATGCTGTACTTCAAAGTCAATACCGTGCCATCCGAGCCATGACCCCAATCCTGCGTTACGAGGATCGAACCATTTTTGGCGAAGTTCGCGGCAAAGTCAGTGCCACTGAGTTGGAACTGTACTCCAGACCACCAGGTAGGTGACCTTTCCCTCGTGTAACAACCCACCGTGCTAACAACGCTGTAATAGGTTTTGGTCTTCGCTGCCAAAAGTATATTTGGGAAATTTGCCAATGCGCCGGTATCAAAGACCTTGCTGCCAGAGTCACACGGGCCCGAAACCCGATGAACACGGTCAAGGCAGCTGTAGAGGCGCTGATAAGCCAGAAGGATCCCGAGGAGATCGCCAGAGCTCGGGGTAAGAAGCTGGTGGATGTTCGAAAGGTGTATTATGCTGGACAGACTTAAATGTTGTACATTATTAGAGTCGAACAGGCCTCGTGTATCGGTTCTTGCCGCACCTGCAGCGCAGCGCCCGGAGTGCAAGTTGTCAAGCTCATTTAATTGTGTGGTTTCGATCTTCTCGAGAAAACTAGTTGAGTGTCTTGGTGTTTTGATCGAAGTGGAGGGTCGCATAATGGATTCTCTTGACATGTTTCCATGATCGTGTCTTCCTGTCATAAAGGTCGTGCTTTGGGCTCTAGAGAAGAGGATCATGGCGCCGTCGCTCAACGCTGAGTGTTGTCTTCTCCGTCAAATCCATCGCCTTCCATGCCCTCTATTTGGCCTTGCTGCAGTACGATACTGTAGACACTGGCCTTCATCAACGTGTACACGCTGGCCACTTTTCTCTCCAGTAGCCGAAGGCCTTCCGCCATCTCAAGCGTGATGGGTCCGCCCGAGAGCGATGCTAGAGCGGAAGAGAGCTGGGCAGGTTGAAACAGTCAGCTAATAGTACGTGGACAGCAACAGCAGAGCAGGTTCGAAAGAGATATGAAGGAAAGAAGGGTCCAATGGACCACACCGGGGCCATCGACATGACGTGCGTCTCTGACAGGAAGTGATCGGGGTTCAAAGATGATGCCTCAAACCCCCCAGACAAAGCAAGTAATCGGGCTGTGGATGCAAGTCAAGTCCGTGCCAGTGGTCTCTCCTCATTCAAGCGCAACGGTGAATGCATATTGGCAACTCACTCACCTCTTTCATGTTTCTGGCCAGCCGCTCATATTCATCAAGCACTTCCTGTTCCAGTGGAGACACTCCAGACGCCTGACCGGCTAGGTCTAGAAGAGGATTTCGCGAGTCCGAGTAGACGGTGTTTTCTTCCATTATCGCAACGCAATATAGAACAGGTTACCAGAGTGTTGATCTCATCGCAGCACAAATTCGAAGTTGTCGTCAGAAGTCCCAAGAGAGATCTCGGCTTCACATTCACGTTATCGAACACTTTGCGAGAACAGTCGGAGACGCGACGTGATGATGGCGCGTTCAAGTTTACACCCCACCGTATTATGCTAGATTGCCGCATAGTCCACCGTATCCTCCCTCCCCTTCGTACTTTTGTACTTCGTCGCGAGGTCGACCTCCCTCTACTACCTCAAGGTTGAGGAGCATACGAGCATCTATCTACCTGCCACGTACTGCGGACAGAAGCTACAGTACTTACCGTCTCCCTGGACTTGGGACGCTTACTCCGCGAAAAGCAACTCGGGGTGATGATTGTCGACACTTCCGTCTCCCTCAACGGCCGCTCGGGGGCCCGTGCGGCGGTCAGGCTGAACAAGCTGGTGTCTACCTAGGTACCTACCTAATGTATGGATCCTCAACAGGCTCGCCTCCTTTCCACGATTCGAAGAGTGACATTTTCCGTGACGAAAGATCACAATCTCCACCACCAAAGCTTGAAAATGGTCTTCGTCGATCATCTTCACTCACATCTGTGAACCACTACACCTCTCCGATGAACCGCTGTCAACGCAATAGACGATCACGGTGTGGGATGGTATCCCTGCATGGACTCCCTCCGGAAGGCCATTGACCGGTGTAACATGAAGCAATGTCACAACTGGAACATTGGGCCCTGACGTCTGAAAGCGCGCTATTCGTGTATGCAAATGCGGAAGGTCGTGACCACTAACGGCAGTCTACTGTACGAGAGGACACGCGACACCTGCATCTTCGAGTGCCTACCTGGAGTACTGCTCGGGGCAATGACCGAGTTTCACTCGCCGTGGGAAAGCCAACAACATTTCTGCAGAACCAAAAGATGACCGGCCTAGCAATTCTGGTTTCTCTTCTTCGGCTGATCAGTAAGCCTTACTTACAACCATGAACGCATTTTTCTTTCTTTCATTTAGTCTGTCAAGGCAGAATCTCCCCGACGGCAAAGGACTCGTAGGGGTTTGAGCATTCGTCCGAGAGAGCCATCCCAACGCTTCTTTCCAGCAAGGCTTGACCCAAAAGACACTGACTGTCCAGGACCCTTGCACTATAGATCGAAGGCTTCACCAGAGTACGCAACCCAAACGCATAGTCACCCGGCTGGTGAGCGGACCCTTGAATTTGCAAATGTTCCCAGCCAGACGGACTATATCTTACGTTAGAGGTCCCGGCGGAGACGTTATCTCTAGGTCGTACCAGTACGTTCTTGAAGAGTTACAGTTACACAATCGGCAGTGACAACGGGACCTTTGTTTCGCAAATGGCCGAGGCCGACCTTGGGATCCTGCAAAGCAACTGTAAGGCGTCACACTGTGGAACAGTAGATACCACATCCTCTACACGTGGATGGCCAAGAGCAAAGCTCGGAGTGCCCATGAGCATTGAGCACTTGCACTTGCATCATGATGGGGTGCCAGTGGGCGAGTTGACAATCGTGACAACGAACCAAATTGCGAACCAACGACAGGGGTCTGGCTCTCTCTTGCATCTCCTATTGCACCTTTCGTGGCACGGCGTCCGATAGTCAAAAAGCGGCGCCAGTAGTGGCTTCATCACCGATCATTTTGTTTCTCTGTGGATGGGTAGAGTCCAGACTCCGGACTCCAGATCCCAACTCAAACCCCAGGTCAGTCGTCCGGAACTACGGATCAAAATCCACTTCGGGCGCCTACGCCTATACATCAGAGAACAATCCTTTACTTCAAGTCGCGCGAAAGCAGCAACCCTTTCGACTCTGCAAGCCAGGCGGGCATTTTTTCTAGGAACAATCCGACCAATGACCAAATCCTTCGTTGACAGGGCCAGGGGAGGGGGATGCCTCAGGCTAGTGCCGGTGTGCTTTGGAGCCAGGTCTTTCAGCTACTAGTAGTACGTCGACACCAACCAACACACACCATCCATCCTCAAGCCACCATTTCCAGCATCACAATTCGAGGGACATGCATAAGGTAAGGTAGGCAGAACAGGGTGTCCCAGGATGCCCGAGTCTCAACGTGAGGTAGGCAGGCAACCAGACACATCCGTATAGCGAGCGACATGCATGGATTCTTATCTTTTTCTCTTGAGCCAGCCAGCCCTCGTCCTCCCTCATTGCCCCTGTTCAGCCCGACCAGAGGAGAAAGGCACTGGCCACACACCCTGGACGTGGATGTGGACGTGTTCTTCTTGTCGCCCATAGACTAACTTGTCCACACGTCCAACCGTTGGTGCAACCGAACCACCCTTTCGGGCTCGCTTGCAATCTTCCGTTGGACCAGCAGACAAGCATCCCCGTGGACGCAGGTAGGCGGTCTGCAAGGCGGGCTTTTACGATGTCCTTTTGGCCTTCATGAAGAATAAAATCATGTTGCCTGTCAGTCCTGCCGATAACCCTGGGACTGAGCCTCAGCCCTCAAGAGCAGGGTCATGCCCTCGGACTTTCCATCTCCTGTCCTTCTCATTCCCGACTTCTTCTCTCCTTTGCCTCATGCTCACTTACCCCTTACGCATTCTGGGCCTGAAGAGTTCCCAGCCGAATATGCTGGAGCCGCCTTCGATCGGCTGGCGCTGGGACTGACGACTCGACAACACCTCTCCACTTTGCGTCAGCCAGGCTCACTCAAAATCCAACAGTAATCTCAAAGAAAAACAAACAAGGCTGGAAGCCATGAATGTCATGTCCGTTGAGTATTGTGTTCAAGCAGGTAAGCCCATTAGTGTCGATTGGACCTTTCATCTGTCCTCAAAAAACGCCTTCCACTGCAAACAAGCTCCTGTCATGTTGTCTCTTAAAGGATCCCAATACGACGTTCTTTGATTTCATCGTCGAAGTCTTCATCATCCCCAAGGCTTCGAAAAGAGCTGCTATCTTCCGATGACTCATGAGCAGATCGGAAACAGTTGTGACGTGGATGCTATTCTGGGCCTGTGCTGTGCGACGCTGCAGTGGGCTGTGCAACCTGGCAACATGTTCCGCAACACATATCCCAGTCCTGTGTCCTCTCACGGGTGTTCCAATGGTCAACAACACCTCGACCAACACGCACCATGTCTTGCTCTGTATAACCGAGATATACTACCGTGCTTGCGAGATACTCACTGACGCCGTGCGTTTCAATCTAGTGATAGGAGCATATCGCGACGCATCGAAACTAATCCAGCGCCTCAAAGACAAACAGGGGACATCTGAGAATTTTATCTTACCCGAGCATTTGACCAAAGACTTTGAGGACTCGCTGGCGCTGGGAACCAAAGCAGTACAAAGCCAATATGACCACGATGTCCGACGGTTCGGCGAGACATACGCGCGCGGCGACGCGACCGCGCGAGAGGAAATGAAGGACATCCTCATTGCCTTGCAGAAGGCAGTCATCACACATCTGCGGGAGGTATACATGGACGAGGCCTCTCTTGATCTTCACTCGCTGAAGGAGACATCGGATGATAGCCGCGTCAATGCGACGGTATGCCTGGGTCAGCTGTATCAACGCATGTCAACGGCAACGGCGGCAATGAAGCAGATTTCGAACTCCAAACCGTATGCAGATGAGCGCGACAAAGGGGCGGTCCCCGATTCTTTGGCTTATTCGAGCAGTCGAAGTACACACTCGTCCCTTGGGGCGGGAGGAGGGCCTTTCGACAACCAGTCGACCACTTCCTACACGACATATAGCTCAAGAACGGCCGTGGTGCATGATCGCAAACCGTCAGGGGGAGCCATGCCACCGCAGAGAAGGATCTCGCTGAACTCGGCCCTCTCGTACTCCAGCGAACGAGAACAACCAAAGAGCGTCACTCCCGGTGAAGATGATATTCCGGCTCTTCCCCTCGCGATGCAACGACAGTCCAGTCAGGCTTCGGCGGAAAATAATACATCCAGTAGTGCCAGGACTGTACAGCACATAGGTGCCCTCGGCCTGTCCACCACTGCACGCAATGCACTGACGCCAGCTCCACCGCCATACAAGCCAGACCGGTCGCCATCGGTCCAGGTGTCTGCCGAAAAAGGACAGAATTTCCCTCCAGAATCGAGTTTTTATCAACCTCGAACAGCAGATATTCGAAATAGGCCGCCCCAGAGTCCACCGCAGCGCCAGGGAAGTCTTGAATCATACGGGGATCGCAATGAATCCAGTCACCCACTGCAGCCAAGATCAGTAGATGTTCACGAACTCGACGATGGATTGCCCTCCCAGATACCCTCGCGCGAAGAAAGGACGACGACGCATCCTGCACAACAATCTCGAAGCCAAATCCATAATCAAAGTCAAATCCACGCCGTGCCTGTCAATCCAAACTACAGTACGTTAGAGTACGTAGTCGACTTGGAGACGCGAAGTCGTCCTCCGGCCTCGTTGGCCACGTCGCAGCAGTACCAAGGGAACCAGTCGCAACTCGGTCAAGCATGGCCGCCACAAATGCAGCAGGGATACTACCAACAGGCAATGATTCATGGACAACAGTGGCAAAGTCAGCCGGTTGCCCGAGAGCAACCTGGCGGCACCGTGCCACCGTCAGCGGACAACCCTGTGGATCCGACACTGCAGAGAAGAGTATGTATTGACATGAAATCCTTTCTCCTCGCCACGGGCTGACTTCTTCAGGTGCCGACGATGCAATCGACAAGGCCACCGTCGATCAGATCTTCGAGCTCGACAGGGTCGAAATTCAGCCCGTTTACGCTAAGGAGAGTGCTCCCACCAGGAATTGCAGAAGCTATCCATAAACGTGCCCCTTTGCCGTCGGAGGGGCAACCACGGTATGTCAGGCCCAAGGAGCCAGAGTCGGGTGAGCAACCGGTGCCGCCTACTAGTCCGACATCACCTAACGGGCAACATGTGCACAACTGGCCGAGTGGAGGTTCAACAACATCTGTTCCAAACAGGCCACCTCGAGAGGTCGGTATGAGGGCGCCCAGTTCGCCGCAGATGCAAGTACCCAGGTCAGAGCTCAATATACCGAACGAGTCGAACCTGGCTGGATTCTGCAAAGGCGCCGTCCGAACGCAATTAGGGGGCCGCAAAAAGGGCTTCTCCCTAGAACACAAACGAGGAGGCAAGGGGCAGGGTTATTTCTTCCGATGTACCAAATGCAGCTTTCAGGGTCCGGCATCAATATCGACATCTCTGCCCAGCGGCGGCCGAGCTGCAATCAAACGGGAGAAGACGTTTGACACGCAGGTGCGTGTTTCGGAAGGGGGCATCAAGTATCGATGGGCATTTCTGGCCAAAAGTCATGTCGTCGGCCAGGCGGCGAGCAGCGACGGGCATAACAGCAACGACATATTTGGCTGCTACTTTTGTTGTGCAGAGGGTACCGCCAAGGGATGGGTCGACGAAACTGATACCTTGACTGCCCAGCTGGCGACCTTAGGCACCTTTGGCGACAAGAAGAACCGATCGAACAGTAAGCCCAACGTGACGCCGAGGTTCGTAGGGCTGCGAGCATTCCTGGCTCATCTGGAAACGCACCGCACCGCAAGCTGGACTCCCGGGATCATTGTGGCCAATGAGATGAACTGTATTGTGGGCCGAGCTGCGAACGACTGTGAAGATTTTGATTTGAATCTGCCGCCGCTGTCGTGAAGAGAACGGCGGCGAGTACGTACCAACACAGGAAGCACCAACGAAAAATGTCCTACCCAAAGAGCAACGCCTTATTGGTTCCATGCAACTATCAGCCGATGAAGGGCTCCGTGTGGAAACCCATGTGTGCACTAGACGGCACGACCCGTTGTGTTCGCCTCTTTTTTTCTGCTTCTCTGGGTTTCTCCCAGAAAATTTCTCGTGTTTGGGGGGAATAATGGTGTGAGGGGCGAGTTTTACTCAGGCCGCGCCACTGCGGTGTGGCATTGGCGGTCACGACGGTGATGCAGTCTACCCAGAGTGCAAAGTGGTGGCAGTCACGATTGTGCCGGTATACCCCATATTTCGTTCTTCCGACCACAAATGTCTTCAGTCACAATCGGTGGAGATCCCGGATCAGAAAGGACCGGTCATCAGACTACGCATCTATGACACGACTGGGTGTCGTCAAGCCTGAAGCGGCAGACGTGGGAGTTGACGGCCGGATCGATGATGGTCGACAAGCGTTGATCGTTGATCGTGAATCGTCGGAGCATCGATCGTCGATCATTTGATCAGTGCAGTGGAGGGGCTGTGGTCAGCGAGGCTGGTGAATGTTCCTCTGCTTGCTTATGGCAGGATTGGATAATAATGATGGATGATGAACGGACGGGGTTGGGGGTGGGAGGTGCCGGAACTCACGGAAATGTCAAGCTAATCGTGAGTTTTGGTTTCTCTGTTATGTAGTTACCACCACCATACCGTGTGGGACGAGAGCAACCTGCGCAGTGCTAGAGCCTAGGTAGTCATGCTGGACACGACTGAGCATGGTAGGGAGTGATTCGTTGGCCGCGGGGCCTCAGGGTAGGAGGAGGTCATGAACAGCTGCAGAGTAATAGACATGAAGCTATATTGGAAGAATTATGAGAATTGAACCTGCCAAAGATGGAGAACAAGTTGCAGACTCAGAGAGATGCCGAAAGTGAGCCGTGCGTGGTAGTAAGGAACTTGAAGGTGGAAGTCAGGTACCGTCCTGGGGTGGCAGCGGCAGGAGTGACTATGACTCGGTTAGTGCTAGTTTGCAGTGCTATCCGAGTCTAAAGAACTTAGATTGAAGAGATGCGCTAAGAGCTGGGTTCGGAAAGTACATCCGCCGACCAGTAAGAACGCGATGTCTGCCTTCTCAATTGGGCGGTTGGACTTTTAGACGAGGACTTGTGGTAAACTCGGAAGTTCATTGGGCGAAAATATCAGTGTAGTCGCACTACTGACTAATTCCCGTCGCGCCTTGACGCGCGATGATGGCATGCATCTCCGGGCGAGCCGCGTCCCGCAGCAATTTCAACTCGGGCCTTACGTACTACTACTACGTACCAACAAAGATTCTCGCAACGGTGCTCGTAAAATCAATTGACCGCAATAATAATACGAGTGACAGGTAATAATATAGGAGGCAGAGCCTCGTCGTGCATCTCAATTTTCCTATGTTGCCTTCTTTTGTTGATCTCGCCCAGGACTAGTATTTTTACTGATTGATTCAGCTTCGGATTGTTTGGCAACGACCTGTGCGCGTTTTCCAGCCTGTCTCTCTTTTCTTTACCCGGCTTCTACCTGCGTAACCCATTCCTAACTCAGTGGGATACTAACTCACGTCTCGTCTCTCCACTCGTGCTTCTGGGTACTACATAGTACCGAGTAGTCCTACGGCTCAACTCTCCTAGCTTCTACACTACTCCTTCTTCCCCCCGTCCGCTGTCTGGTTGTCTTCCGCCCATCCTGCTCGCATCGCTTCTAGTCAGCACTATCCGCTCCTTGCCGAGTCTTCCGCCCCATCCATTTCTCCAGCGATACTTGAGTCAGGCAGTTTTCAAGACTCATCGGGAGGTTAGACTCCCTCTGACACCACGGAATTGAATTATCCGCTGGATCGCGATCGTTGTTCGGTGTTGGCGCGTGACAGCCTGGTTAGAAACACCTCCACGATTACCACCACCACCACCACCACCAACAGGCTTGCGGTCTATCCAGACGTCTCCATCGAGCCCAGACTCACCCGGGAAATCACTTCTCCCGCCCATATATCCTACCACTTCCTATCGTGGTTTAAACCAATATCTGTGCCCCATCTACTAACCGCCCAACGCTCCCTCAACCTCGCGGCCGACTATCCGTTCCTCCCTCCTCCGATTCATCAGAAAAAAAATATAGTGCACTGACCTGGCAACGTACGGACCAGACCGGTACAAAACAAGCCATTCTCGATTGATTCCTTCTGCCTGTCTGCGGCTGTCTGCCTTGATATGTTCACCATGAGTACCGACTTCCACCAACATCAAAATCCTCATCCTTCCTCCCTCGAACCATTCCCTCGCTTCATCGACTCGGCCCCTCCCAATTCGGCCAACTACTTCTCTTCGCCCATGGCTATGGCCGCCGTCCAACTGCTGGCCTCGTCCAGTTCCTCCCACCTGGGACCCAAAAAGCCTTGGATATCCGTGCCGGCCAAGGTCTCCAATTACCTTCGCTTGCGCTACTATCAGTATGAGGTTACCTTTGGCGTCTATGTCATGACGCCTACCGAGAAGCTTGTCTTCAACACGATTGTCCTTACCATCTTCACCGCCCTCTTCTATGCGCTCTTCTGGGGGTTCCAGCCGTTTGTCGTCAACGCCCTGTGTCGGCTGATATACTACATGACCGGTTCCCTTTCGAATGCACCCCAGCTGTGCACATGACAAGACGGGTCATGGGATCATTGGCGAAATCTCATATACCTGCTGATCTTCTGTCGGCCGAAAAAGGTGGAGATGAATGAAGAGAAGGCTTCCGAATGGGTAGCAACCGACTGGCAGAGCTGGGCCCTGCCTCATCAAGGCTTCCTTTTCCATGCGCTGGCCATCCTGGCAAGGAGAGGCGCTTCATGGCGTCCATGACGCGACAATCGAGGCAAACCTATCCAAACGCCAGCCTTGCCCGGAGCACTCGACACCAGATGCCGGTACGCTTCGATGACAAGCCTTGTTACCATATGTACGGCCCGTCACCTTCTCGGGCAATTCTCTCCTCAGTGGTCAGAGCGTGCTCTGACTTTCTCCACCGGCCTAGGTGCCGTCTCGCCGATCAAACAATTATTCTGACCATACAGCCTGATTGAGCAAAGGACGGGTTCCTTGAGGTCCTTTCGACAAGGATGGCTCTGTTCGATGACGACTGGCTTCAAAAGTTGTTGCTGCGCCGGTATGAATCGATACATGTTTGGGATGCTATTGTCCAGGTGGCAATCGGTATAATCAGGGATGCCTTTGCGGGCGTCGTTACGCACTCACGACCTCATGACAACATAGCAGCAAGTACTGATAGTGAATACCGATAAGTCGGTACTAGTACTATAATAGAATGAACAATAATATAATACCTATAACCCACCTGAACGATGCACCAGATCGCACATTTGCTATCCTTTGGGACTGAATCGTCGTACTTATTTTCATACATCAGCACTCGCTGGTCCGTCACCCGAACCGGGGTGATGGACGCGGGAAGCACCTTGTGCATAGGGTGCTCGAGGGTAGCGTGACGGGGCTGGCTGCTTGCGCCGCAAGTAAAGGAGTCGTGCAGGGCCGGGACTAGTCTTCTCTTTGTATTCTGCGGCGTCTACCAAATAGGTAGCTAGGTATGGAACAAACGTCGTATGTTGAACTTTCAAAAAAGAGATGATTAGAATTCAGGACCTTGGGAAGATCGTATGCAGGGGAGAGGAGTAAAGCAGCCAGTCAACGCTCAAGGAGAAGCAGCTCGACGCCTGTTTGGGACGTAGATCGTGGTCAACCCCTGCGCGCTTTACCTGTTCCTGCATGCTGAGACACGCCTAAGAAGCCTGTTTGGGCGCTGTTTGCAGCCTAGGGCTGAACGGCTAACGGTCCTAGGCGTCCCTAAGGTGCCTGAGACGGGTGTGATTTCAGCTGTGGACAGTAAACAACCATGAACCAGGCCAGGAATCTAACCCGAGATGGCCTAATGTTGTGTCTATCCCACCGAACGCCAGAGGCCACGGACCGTCTACCACAGTAAACTTGTTGCTATGTGGCTTCCGCGCCGCAGATGAGTTCCACTCCCATCTCGCCTTGTACACAGTTCGCAGCCAGCCAAACACGCGTACCTGAACACCTGCATCAACCAACTGTCCCATTCCTCATTAACCCCCTACCGACTACTACACAGCTTCATCTTGTCACCTTCACTCTTGACCGAACATTCTAGCCGTCTCTTGTCCATCTCGAACGACAAATCAATCCCTTACAACCTTCATCCCGCCAATTTGGCACCTGTCATCTCCCAGAGGTGTCAAGTTTCCAACTCATCTTGCCTGGTTTCAGTCGGTGGTGACCATCACTCATTCTGGTTCCCTTGACCCTGCTCCTACGCCTCCCTTCATGTGCAGACTCTAGGGATGGACATCACCTTTGATTTCCTCATCTGTTAGACACGACCCTGAACCTGGCGATGACCATCGGTCGAGATTAATCCCATTCTCCTCCGCCCTTCTTTTCGGCGTCGACGGCCATCACCTGCGAAATCTCGCCTTTGTCCTTCATTATTACACCCCTACGACGAGCTTCGAGTCCGACCGTTGCCCCTTCGCTCAACGTCTCCGACACTCTTTGAAATGCGTTAATATCACCTCTCTCGCTCCCAGACCGAACGCTGCTGTGCAAACAGTCACACTCGCTTACTCCTTTTCGACGCTATGGCGGCCAACGACTATTATCGCGAATCCTACATGGCGCAGTCTTCTCAACCTCAAAGGCCTCAACCACAATACAAGAGACCATTGTCCCATATTGCACAAGTCTACAATCCTGGACAGAGTACTTATACTCTCGATCAGTTCGGTCGTGCTGAAGCATATAATACCCCACCGGCGAAAACCAACTACTACTACGAACATAATACCCCATCTCCATCGCGGCAATCACAATACTCCGACGCTATACCTCTGAAGCAGAACGCAAGAATTAGTACCATCCCGCAAGATTGGCAAAGTCAGCCTACTCAATATCCTCCGTCCCCCGAATCCGTTTCCCAACCTCAGTTACTGCCACAGTCAAGCAAGAAGAAGAAGAATGGATGGTTTTCGGGAAAGATCCCATGGGTGGTGTACGTCGTGAGCTTGGTACAGATCACGGTCTTCATCGTGGAGATCATCAAAAACTGTGGGTTCTTCGTTGCAACATCCGGGCAATGCTAATCCAGTATAGCCATCATAACAGGATCTCCCATCATGATCCATCCTCAATTCAATCCCATGATCGGCCCCTCGACATATGTACAGATTAACATGGGCGCACGGTTTGTGCCGTGCATGCGCGTCACTCCGGGAGTTCAAGACAGCGGAGAGCCTGTGAATTGGCCATGTCCAAATACCACCACCTCAGATGCGAATGCTGCAAGCAATCACTGTGATCTCAAGGAGTTATGCGGTTTTTCGGGACTCAACAATGACCACCCGAATCAATGGTTTCGGTTCATTGTGCCCATGTTCCTCCATGCTGGCCTTATACATATTGCGTTCAACCTTCTTTTGCAACTCACCATGGGACGGGAAATGGAGAATGCTATCGGTAGCATCCGGTTTGCCCTGGTCTACTTCAGTTCGGGCATCTTTGGATTTGTTTTGGGCGGTAACTTCGCGGCCTCGGCAATTGCATCGACTGGTGCATCGGGTTGTTTGTTTGGCATTCTGGCACTGACCCTCTTGGATTTGATGTATGGCTGGAACGAGCGACGCCACCCGGTCAAGGATTTGATGTGGATTCTGGTGGACGTTGTCATTTCTTTCGTCCTCGGCCTATTGCCGGGACTGGACAACTTTTCTCACATTGGTGGGTTTCTCATGGGTCTTGCGACGGGCATATGTCTCCTGCATTCACCCAATATTCTTCGTCAACGCACCGGCGAAGCCGTGGCACCTTACCGAAATGTCGGGTCTGAACCCGATATCACCAACCCCAAAGATCCCATGTTGGCCACGACTCATGTGACAACAACTCCCGCAAACGTGGCCGCGTTCGCCAAACACCCGCTTGGGTTTTTCAAGGGTCGCAAAGCGCTTTGGTGGGCGTGGTGGCTGTTCCGGGCGGGGGCATTGATCGGAGTTCTGGTGGCGTTTGTGGTCTTGTTGAACAACTTCTACGAGTACCACGACACGTGTTCGTGGTGCAAATACCTCAGTTGTCTGCCGATCAACAACTGGTGCGATATTGGCAACCTGCAGCTGAGTAATTCCACCAGCAACAGCTCGAGCAGCAAGCGGGATTTGTTGGGTATTGGAGCTGCATTGATGGACGATTTGTTTGCTATGGAACGGCTTAGATGATTGATTGTTGTGGGTGGGTTTGGAGATGAACGACATACTACCTCGCACTGCATTGGGACTCCTCTGGCATTGGGACTGGGATATATGAACGACTTTGGAAGAAATACTATGGAGACATGTCATGCATAATCAATGGATTTGATGGAGCAACCGATCGTTGCCAATCCGTCGTTCTGGCCCATTGAACTGCGGCTCACTCTTTTTCTTTTCAGCGCTTCATACATGTTGTATCTGTGTGCTTCACGCGGAACTGTCATTCATATATACAGTGCTGGCATATCATTTTATTGCTGTTTGCTGGCTCGGACGTCGACAAAAGCCTGGTGGATATCGATACATTCATATTGGGACAGGTCTATGGTGTTACCCACTCACTATTCTGGTCATCATCCCACGACTTGAGATCTGGATCTGGGAATAGACACGCAACATGGAACATGGCGATAGGCATGACCGCAGTGCTACAGTACCTGAGTGCCCTTATCGCATGTTAATCACGAAGAGCTGTCCTCCCCAACCGTAACCGTGAAATGCGCCTCGGTCGGCTCCATATTGTTCACCTTGACCAGGTCCTGCGGACAAGCACTCATAACAGCGACACAATCGACCAGCGCTTCGAACGTGACGCTGTCGCCTTTCCTGCAGACGGGGGCTTCGAAAGTGAGGGCAGCTCCTGCCGTCGTAACATTATTGTTAGTGGTGGTGGTACTGTCGCTCTCCGGTGTTGGCGATGATGATACCACTGCTCCGCCTGTCCCTATCCCCGTGCCCATGCCACTCCCGACAGGAACATTCATGAATAAATTCAATGGATCCGGAGGCGCACTTCCCTCCGCGTCGGGTAGCCTCAAGCCCAACGTCTCCAGCGCCGAATGCAGATTGTCGACGCAATTCGCGTGGTAAGTGTCCGCGGGAACCCCGAGTTGACGGTACCTCGCGCGATCGCACGCCGGGATCAAGGTATCGTGGACGCCGGGAGTGGTGTCTCTGATCAGTTTGAGGATGGGCGTGCGGCGGTTGGTCACGAGGACGTCGTTGGGTAGGGGGGATAGGTGCATTGTCGAGGCGCGCGTGTGGGATGTGGAATGGTGGATCGGGAGTGGTGTGAGGCCCTGCTGTTCCTTCGAGGTGGAGGCCTTGGGGAGTGTGGCTTCTGGGGTTTGGAACGCCCAGAAATCAATCACCTGTGTTCCGTGGGTGTTGATCACGGTTAGGGTCTGCGATTTCTGTAGCGGTACGGCCACCGAGGAGCGGGCGGGGATGGCGTGTTTGGTGTCATGGGTATATTTGTGGTATGGTATTGGTATTGTCTCTGCCATCTTGGAGGAGTACCTAGGTACCTATATACAAGAATGGATGAAGATGAGATGGGACGAGCGAGATGTAATGTTCGTGCAAGTGACGATGGAGGAATGGGGGAGGTGATACAGCGTGGAAGCGTGGCACGTGTTTCTCTTTTTTCTGATTCGGACTTGATACCCCCTGTACACATATATATATCTCGCTCTCTTCAGGAATCCCAGCTGTGTTGATATGCGTCGTTGATCTCCGTGAGGAGGAAAGCGGAGATGGAAGACACGGACCTCAGGGACGCGGGCGTGATGGATACTTTACCCAAGGTACCTACCCGGGATTGCGTGATATGATTCGTTGAGTGTCGGTGCGGGAGGGATGCTCCGTATCTGTGGGTGCCATCTAATGTGGTCTGTGGCCGTTTCATCTTCGTCTTTTGCTTGATATCATGATGAGTATGGCAGCGACGCAGAACTTGAGAGATGTCGAGAAATGTCGAGAGATGTATGAGCTTGAAGTTGAAGTTGAAGTTGAAGTTGAACTTGAACTTGAACTTGAACTTGAGCAGAAAAGCGCAACCCAGTCACTTAATGGTCGACCGTATAACTGTGCCCGGTTACGTCAGAGCATTCAAGTCAACACGAATCATGTATACTGTCGAGCACAGTAGTAAGAAGTACGACATACTACGACATACTTACTCTGTAGTAGGTATATCAACTTGTAAACATCCGCCTCCGGTCCCTTCCTCGACCCAACACGATATCAATGGCCTGAACAGCTACCTGACAGTATCCCTCCATGCGCTCTCGTGGTCTTCACTTCAACCTCAAAACTTACGTTGACGCCTCCATGGCAGCCACGACGAAGCCCCAGACCCCCAAATCTGCAAAGGGACCCCGATGGATGGAAGACGACGTGCCCATCATTGACTCCAAAGAGAGCTTCTCTGATGTCGTTGCTAAACTATCTTCCTATGTGGTCAAAGCCATCGACGCCGCGTACACCTATGAACAGCTCAGGACCACCGTGGCCGGTCAAAGTCTGAAACCCCTGATCGCCGGTCTGAGCGAGGAATGCCACCATCCCGCCGTTGTGGCCGCTCTGTTGGCTGCCAGATACATCTTCACCAACGACTCGGACCACTCAGACTCGGCTCTGAACGAGAGTAGAGGTCTTGCCTGCGAGCTTGTTGCCTGGCAGTTCCTGACGTTTTTGTCTGAGAAGGAGCTGATTGACTACCTTCTCTACGAACTCCCCGAATGTCCCGACGATTCCCACCATCAACCACAACTAGAGTCAACGGACGATCTTCCCACCCCCGTCCGGGGCAATGGCACGTCTGATGAACGCTCGCCGCTCCTCCGGTCGCGGTCCGGCCAATATGACAGCCTCAGACCTCCTAGGAGAGCCAGCGTCCACGACACCCGCGGCACCACCACTTATCGGGACGAGGACACGACTGAAAGTCCACAGATCAATCTCGATGAGATGCTGGCTGGAATGAGTGCGTTGGAAATCGCCGCCATCAGTAATGCAAAGAAATTCCTGTCACAAAGCCCTGTGCAGAAAATCGTTGAGGACATCTGGAACGGCGATGTCATCTTCTGGGAATCGCTCTCGGTCCATGCCGTGAAGAAGCCCCGTGCTTACAACAAACGCGTTGCCGACCCCTTCACTCGCCTCAGGGTCCCCAAATACCAGAAGGCGTTTCAGATCGCCTTCTTTCTCTCCTTTCTCCTCCTGTACTATGCCGTTCTGGTGGAGCGGAATCCTCAGCATATCACTCCGACCGAGGCCTTGCTGTACGTCTGGATCGCCGCCTACGCGTATGATGAGTTCGGTGAGGTCATGGACGCTGGCCTGATGTTCTATCAGGTCGATTTCTGGTCGCTGTGGGACCTAGGCATTATTGGTGTCAGCGCCGCTTTTGTCGTAACGCGTCCGTCAACCCGACCTGGTTCTTGTGTGGAAGGACGCTGACCATTGCTGTAGGGATTGTCGGACTCATCAAAAACAGCGATTATATCATTGATGTGGCATTCGATATTTTGTCTATGGTTGCCTTGTTTCTTGTCCCGAGGTTAGTGAGCCTTCCTTTGTCCGCAACCAATACTGATGGTGGTAGAATATTCTCGGTCATGAGCCTCAACCCTTACTTCGGCAGTCTGGTACGTGGACGAGACAATTTGACCATGACTTCGCTGACTGTTTCATGCAGATTCCAGTTTTGAAGGAGATGGTGAGATCAAACAAGATGGACGCGCCCCAATCCCGCTGACCATCCTCCAGACAAAAGCATTCTGCAAGTTCTTGCCAGTCATCATTGTGCTCTACCTTGGTAAGCTCACAGATCTTGACTTAAGAGCGTTCTCTGATATATCATGGAAAATAGGGTTCTTGACCACTTTCACGATGCTCGCCCGAGATCGCATGAACCTGAACGAGATGTCTTGGTTGTTGATCAAAGTCTTCTTTGGGTACGAACCACAACGGCCGACTATTTGCATTTACTAATTGCCGTTCAGGTCGAGCTATCTTGGATTCGACATGGCAGTCAAGGTCCGTAAACCTCCAGCCGGCACCCATCTAAGCTAACACCGAGGCTTTGCAGATTTCTCCTCTATTTGGTTATCCGTTGATGTAAGTATTCAGCGCCACCTTTCGGGTACCAGTTGTATTGCTCCAAATGCTCAGCCGCAGACCCCTACCATCTTCGGCGCTTAGCCATCCAGCGTGGACTGAGATACCTGTTGCGGGCCGAGAAATCAACCTGAGCGCTTGCAAGTCCAATGTGCTAACAAGCCATATCTTGCGCAGGCTGATTTTTGTTTGCCTGACCAACATTCTCCTCATCACATCTCTTGTGTCATTAGTGTCGAATTCATTGACAGAGGTAGGTCGATGCCCCCCCCGAGCAGCCATGCAGTCGACAGGGTCCTAAAATAGCCGCCGGCTACAATAGCGTCCGTACTGATTGGCTTACCAGGTCATGGCCCATGCCAGGGAGGAGTACCTCTTCCAATATTCGATATACGTGCTCGAAAGCAGTACCTCCAGCCGATTGACCTACTTCATGCCGCCGCTCAATCTAATCCCCTTGACCCTTCTGCGACCTCTTCGGCTCTTTTTCCCTTCAGAGGATGTCCGGCGAATTCGGATCTTGGTGCTCAAGGTCACCCATGTCCCCTTCGTGGCCATCATCTGGGCCTACGAAAAATCCAGAGGCATAGTCTCTCGTCATCATTCAACATTGGGTAAAGCCCCCAACTTGACCAGTCGTCCTCTTAGTGCGGGACAGTTTAGTTTCGATGGCTCCCGAGACTTTGTCAAATCATCGACAACGCGGAGAGCGCTTCCTGAAACACCACCAGCCGCGACTCCTAACATGAGTGGTGGCACGGGAATGTCCAAGTCTGCCTCGGGCAGTGCTAATGATGTGGACTTGGTTGAGCTCGTTCAACAGTTGAGTGCTCAAGTGGACGGGTTGACAGCCATGATTGCAGGCCAGCAAAAGGACTGATTCTGAATCGTTCTCTCTCTACCACCGTTGCCCATAACCCTTGCAATCCGCATTGAGGGCAGGTCACATTGCAAGCTCTCAATAACCCCCAACTCGATACCATGGCGAATCATGTCGATCCTGGACCGAGGATCGCATGAGCCACCTGGCCTCTGTATGGCGAACCATAGACTGCAAAACTCTAGACCAGGGTCTTCATCATTCTCCTCCGTGCCCGAGCGGCCATGGCGACCCACCATATCGCCCGCCGGGGCTCCAAGACTCCATCGTGGAATTTATTTGCTTCTTATTGGCGACGGAACGTCTGGATCTGTTTGCCGTTCATGAGCTGGCTACGCTAATGCACCGACTTTGAACATGAGCAGCTTTCGTGCTCGGTAAGCTAGAGACTGAGGAGGGAGAGCTTCTCTTCTCCTATCAACGCCGCCTCTCCCGAAAACAGCCTGAGCGGCTGTGGGCGGGACT
Source organism: Capronia coronata CBS 617.96 (assembly GCF_000585585.1). Classification (NCBI taxonomy): domain Eukaryota; kingdom Fungi; phylum Ascomycota; class Eurotiomycetes; order Chaetothyriales; family Herpotrichiellaceae; genus Capronia; species Capronia coronata. The sequence continues at coordinate 2,986,111 of NW_006912894.1, read as the reverse complement.
GTCGACTAGGGAGGACATATGTTCAGCAGCACTGCCCGGGGCGAGGCAATGGTTCCTCTATGGTCGAACATGCCGAGTGCGCTGTCGGACCATGTGTGCTTGGTAACCTATGGAGCAGCCTTTCATTCTCATGTGTTTTTAAAGCTTGTCTTTCCCATGCTGCTTGGGGGTGGTCTTTTGTCATGAAGATCAGTTAGGTAACGTGACATATCTACCAATATGGATCGTCCTGTTTTCCCCGAGCTCGTGGAAGGAGATGATCAAAATGATACGAGCGCGAGTCCCTTCGAGCCAACCATCCAGCCCACCATCCAGCAATCCATATGTCTCAATTCTCCTCATGAAGCTCCATGTCAAATCTTGCAGCCGGAGACTCCTAGCGGACCCTTCACGACATCGAACTACTCGGTTCCCTATGACCAAGGTTACCTGCCAGCCCCTACGATCACAACATCCCACGCGACCGGCGTGGAATCGTCTTTGTCACTGAAACTCTATGAAGACAGCGACCTGATTGCCTCGCAGCCACAGGAACAGGCTCCGGCAGTCTCCACACCGAGCAGTATACCAGTCCCAGCTTCAGTCGGCGCACCTACAACGAATCTCTTTCCAGACGGCTCTTCAGCGTCTGCCTCGCGCGCCATCTTCGCACACCCCGAGTTACAATGTCGGGTATGCCTCAAACATCTCAAGAGACGAGCAACACTCAAGAGTCATATGAAGACTCACAAAGCACATCGAGAGATATTGCAATGCCCGCACCCGGGTTGTTCGAAGATCTTCAAGCGGTCTGGCGATCGAACACGCCACATCCGGAGTGTACGTCCCAGACTCTCAGTCAGGCTCTGTTAGCGATTGAGGGCATTTCGCTAATCATGGAATCAAAACAGAAGCATCTCGAACCTCAGCAGTTTCCGTGCCAATATTGCGGAAGGGAGTATGGCCGGTCGGACTTGCGGGATCGGTAAGTGTGATTTCTCCCTTAAGGGTGTTGACTGGCCTCCATGGCCTGCTGTCACTGGCAGGACACTGTGACTGACGTCTCACAAATTGGGCCACAGACATGAAAAAGCTTACTGCGATGTCCATCGGCAACAGATGCAAGCAGCCGCTGCTACTGGTTCGCGGCTTGAGGGCACGACGCCGCTGCTCACAGCAGGCCATCTCCCACCACCACCACCATCACTGTCTGTAGGCACATCGCCCATGTCAACATCCACGGCCATGACAGGACCACCCACTCCGCAACCTTTGGTTGTGTCACAATCACGGGACGGTCCCGCTTATGTTTTTGATTACAGCAGTACTACTATACCGTCGTCGGACATATCAACTGGGCTTCTTATCCACGACATGGACACTGCTTGCGAAATGCCCTACTTCTTCTGCAACAATGACATCCTACTACCAAGCCAGATGGTGGGAACTAGTAGCTACGTCTTCCCGTGGACCTCGTCTTGTCTTGACAGTGGTCCATTACAAGTCCCTCTGTTGCCTGGTCCGGATTTGGATATCAGCGTCAATCCTCTGTCGGAGACTCGGACTCCTCCCATCAACACGCTTTACAACATGGGGGGAATAGGGCTTGGTATGGATATGGGCATGGATACCAGTATGGGCATGGGCATGAATACTAATATGGGCACTATCGACGTACCTATGCATATGCCCAGGAATGTGGACATCGGTACGTGTTTGGATCCGTGTATTGCTGTGGATGCTGTGAATATGAACATGCCCGTTGAACTTGGACACGCAACGATGATGGAAGTGCAAACGCCAGAGGACAGCTGGGATCAATTACCGGCGGCGGAACTTGTGCAAACACCACCACAGGACAGCTGGGATCATCTACCGACATGGTGGGAAATGTGACCACTGACCAGCCATACATGATACTTTATTCATTACAGCCGAACATGACATTGTCACCCTGGCTTCGTTTCTTGCTTGGAAGAGAGAATTCTCTTGGGGGTCAGATATCTAGGTTCCGACCATGGTTCGTTCCATTCAATACTTACTATGGTACTAAGGACTAAGTACAGTAATTGATACGAGGGCGACAATCCACGGAACTGAGAACATGAAGAGAAGAAGATGGCATCAGCGGACAGTGTTTGGACAACAGATAGATTGTCAAACACTGCAGCCAGTGAGTGGGTTCTAGGAGGAGAGAATCGGTCTCGAGAGGGCAGCTACTTTGGATGCTTCTTACTTCTTACTTCTTACTTGGTAAGTAGTAGTAGTAGTAGTAGTAGTATCTGACGTCGTAATAGAGGAAGCAAATCGTAGTCACGGATGGTTTGTCTTGTCCTCTTCGAGTACTGTATATCTCAGTGGCCATTCTAATTGTGTCACATATCTACCAGTAAAAGTAGTATACCAGTCAGTACTAAGATCGCTGACCTTTATGCCTACTACTACTACTACCAGTAGTATCCAGGATGCATCGACGTTGAGCAAACCGGCAAAAAAGGTGAGACGCACGTGGCCGAGAGAGAAGAGAAACCTTGACCAGCGTCACTTCCACTTTCAACCTCCAAGAACTGAAAGAACTTGAACTTCTCATTTCCGTCCGATCGTGGCTCACTTTCTGTATCTTCAACTTTGAACCCGGCGTCCACACAACACCCGAGCTCTAGTGGGCGCTTTCTCCGCCTCTGCATCTATTGCTTCGATTTAGAGATCTCAGTCGTGTGGAAGTGGTGTACGCTCCTTGACCGGCGACCGCCGACGGGTCACCATTACAGTAAGTCCCTCACACCAGAAATGGATTCCTTTTCGGGCGGTTTCAGTCTCTCGGGATGCAGGCCGGATACATACTTACTATTACTTACTACTACTTAGTAGTAGGGTCAGTTAGGCATTCTGGAGCAACTGGAAGGCCTGGTGTGGCTGACCACACTGCAAGGACCCGGCGCACGCATTGCCTCTCTACTACTATCGACCTCTTGGCCAGCTGCGCGCGTATCCTGATATCAGCCTGATTCTGCATCTCCTCACTGTATGCACCCTGGGTATCAAGCATCATGGGCATGATCGATCTTCATTGGAATGGAGGTGCCTACCTAGTCTGCGACCTAGCATATGATCTACAGTGCGTTGGCACTGTAGGGATCAGAGATGCCTACGCCACCTCATCTATCAACCTGTGGTCTATCCCAGCAACTCAACATCCACTGTATCACGCGTGGACGCCCGTCTTAGATCAGGCTGAGCTGCAGGCTCTTATCTCAACGATCTCACGATTTCTCGGGAAAGTGCTTCAAGGAAGGGTACATGGGATTGCTCTCTAATCAGGACGATGTCTTTTTCAAACTTCGGGAAATCACCACGGCACCATGCAGCCTCTTGCCTGTCTCCGAAGAAGCCGGGACTGGATGCCATATGGCTTCTGCAGCACGCCGACCTTCGTGTTCACGACGCTCCAGGCATCTCTCGTGGATGATGCCTCTCTGCTGCTCGATCTCATCATTCCTTTGGGGATCCTGCTACCTGGCGTTCAGTGATGCGGGATGCCGAAGAACGTGCGACTTCCCATGATCACCAGCACTACCGACAGCATGTGACCGGTCATTCGGACGACACCTCAGTGCTGGTGTGTCAACGCGACACACCTTGCCAGTCCGATAACGTTGGTCGGGTAGCAACGTTAAGCAAAGCCGTGGATCGAGCCGCTTTCGGATGGGTAACTTGGACGGGTATGAGCCCCTGCTTCCTTGAAATCCAGCCTGGTCACATTGGTAAGTACTGTTGAAGTATTGATACTTATATCCTCCTTGAGTGGCAGTAGGTCTGCCAGATTTGTGCCTCTTCTACAGCCAGCTGGATTCACTCTTATCGACGATACCCGAGACGCTTCCCTACTAACTTGCGCCGTCAGGATGTTGGGGAATTCGACGTGCCTCCCGCCACATGGCGCTATTATGTACATGATCAACTACATGTTCCTTCCGCCCAAACTGCCGTGTCAGGATGACTCTACTACAGAAAACGAGACAGCCCTGCTGAACACCACCATCGATGCTCTTCGTGAGTTCAGAGAACATGTGACAGATGATTCCAAGGGTGCCGTCGACATGGTGGTTGCGATGGTCGCTAACATGATTGCCATTGGTGATACTCTGGATGCCAGTCGGGCGGTCAATGAGAGGATCCTTTCCGATGTTTTGAGAGAGTTGCCTACGAAAGGTAGTTGCATCCTCCCTCTGCCCTTTCTTCTCGATCTCTAGCGGGCCAGGTGGCATGATACCCCTCCACATTCGAGCCCAGAATGCCGGGGTCATGATCAGCAAGGTAGCCGATCGTATCCACGTGGAAGTGTTTGAGCTGTCTCCTCTCAACGGACCAGTCCTTGCCACCAAAGGTCGACTTCGACACTCCTTTCCAGGATTCGCTCTGGCTCTCGACCTCGAGGTGTTTTGTGAACCCGGTTTGCAAACGGCCATGGCCCGCTCGCTCGCTAAAATGAGCCATCAGTCTGCTCCGGATACGCAACCTAAAGTTCGCAAGGCTCGGTATATGCACGATGAAAACCGAGACGCGACTCACCCCAAGATTGTCACGGAGCTGTTCATGGGATTTCTGAGACCGATGGGCGAAGATATGCCTGTCCCACTCCTATGGAAGAACACTCGTGAAGAGGTCATGTGGCGGGATGCTCTGTTGCCGTGGCGAAGATCCCCTGTCTGGTTGCTTCTCCGTGTCTCCATGCAACTTGCCTTTTCTCGATTGCCAGACTCGGAGAGGCGGTCTGCAGAATATTACAAGAGCTTCATGGTCTTTCTCATGGGAAAGGTGCTCCAGATGGCTCCCCAGTGCCGATTCCCCTGCGACCTGCTCTACGTGATGAACGCTAAGCTCAGTCGCCGCCTCCTGAAGCTCGATCCGTCGGACTCCGAAGCTGGCGTGGCCGTCGTTCACAGCATCATGCACGATACCGCCAAACTGATTCGGACGCGTTGGGAGAGCGTGGTACAACCGCCTTCGTCTCGATATGATCTGTCAGTTCTCACGAGCCTCAATTTCGAGCGGGATATCTCCACCCCCCTTCATGACCTCGCAGAGTGTCTGCCTCTCAGTGTGATGCATCTCGATCTCCCAGAACAGCGACATACGAATGCTTTGGTCCTGGAGCATCTCCTCCGACCGGAGAATTCTGTTAGGAGTATGCCACTGCCAACCCGAGCAGGAGCTTGTGATACGACAGCCGAGAGCTTACTGGCCATGGTGAATGAAATGGACCCGCCAGCCCAAGTGATTTTAGATGTCGGAGCCCAGATCCTGGAACTGGGGAACCTTGAAGTGGCGAGAGAGTGGCTGAAGAGAACCCAGGACCATGAAAAGGCTCAGGCCGTGGTGTTTTTCAATGACCATGATGAGCTTTCGGTCCTGGACCGCAAGGGACGAGTTGAACCTCTTCAAACCTCGCCATTTGCCGCCCGGCTCGATGTATGTCTCGTCTTCCTGGATGAGGCGCATACAAGAGGCACCGACTTGAAACTGCCAGAGTTCTATACGGCAGCCGTGACTCTGGGAGCACAATTGACAAAGGACAGATTAATTCAAGGTGAGCCTACGCCGTCTCCATAGCGGTCTTGACTCTTGACTAACACAGCGTAAGCATGCATGAGGATGAGAAAACTAGGCTACGGACAGTCAGTCGTGTTTTGTGTTCCAAAAGAGATCCGCCGGCAAATCCTGACACGCACAACACACTCCGAGAACACCACCACCGCTATTGGTGTGTCCGACATTCTCTGCTGGGCCATGATGGAAACGTGGCTTGATGTTCTACGGAGCATACCTCTGTGGGCTGTGCAGGGGCGACGGTTTGAACAACAACGTCCGCTGTGGGCTGGCGTCGGCATTGACAGAGATCTCGTCGTATCAACCAGCTGGGCGAAACAGTTCCTCGAGGACGAATCGCAGTCTCTGGACCATCTTTACCGAGGAGGCCACCTCCTCGAAGCTGGTCGACCAAAACGTGAATATCCAGCGCATCACAAATTGATGTTTGGAGTTCGACAACCTGGAAGCCAACGCGGCCACACTTCAAGAGGAACAGGAGCGTGAATTGTCGCCCGAGATTGTGGCAGAACGAGAGGTGCAATGACCTGCCCCTGCAGAGCCGCTGGAGCATTCCATCCACCCGGACCTCGTTTCATTTGTGGAAGATGGAGTGCCCAAGACCGGCTCAAAGGCGTTCAAGCCCGCCTTCCAGACCCTCCGTTCGACGAGTGGGGCTGCACACATGGACGTTGCCCAGTTCCCGACCAATGTCCTGGTGACAGTCGACTTCGCCCGCACGATTCAAACCATTCGAACCCTCGGCGAATCGTATGTGCTCGACGCGTACCAGCGGCCGGTGCAGTGGATTTTGACCAGCGTCGGTGGTGACGAGTCAGACTCCAGGGACAACAACAACAACAGCCGCTGCAGTTCCATCAAGCATCTCGTCGTCATCAGCCCATATGAAGCACGAGAGCTCCAGCCCGCCGTGAGACGCTCCACCAGAGTGACACTCCATCTCTACGCCCCTCGGCCAAACCTGGGCATCCGCCCGTTGGATGGGTTGGATTTGTACAATGTTTCAGCGATTCGAATGTCACCGACACCACCGATCGATCTGGTCACTCAACTCAATCTGTTTTCCGGCCAGCTCTATCTGAAATCTTTCAGTGAGTATGTCCAGGTCTGTAACACCCTCCGCCTCGCCTGGCTGGAGGCCGAACCTGGAAGCTCCATCGCCGCCGATGGCTTTATTGTCCGAGACGCCGACTCGTCGGGCCGCATCCCAACCACGTCGACTTCAACTTTCCTCCAGAGTCCGGTCCCCTTCTTGCGAACGCTCATGATGCAGATTCGGAATCATTGCGAGGAAATAGACAAGACTCACATGGGCGCCATCTTGGGTGGGAGACTGCTTTGTCCTTCTGATTTTGAGGAGCCATAGTAGGAAGTAGAGATTAGGTACTACTAGGTAGGTACCTATATCTATAAAGACTTTATACGATTTAGCGATTGAAACCGAGCTCGAGCTCGATTCGAATACGATTTGAAACCGTATCGAAGGTGTATCGAAGCTATATCCAAGCTGTATCCAACCTGTATCGAACCTGTATCGAACCTGTATCGAACCTGTATCGAACCTGTATCGAACCTGTATCGAACCTGTATCGAACCTGCATCGAACCGTATTAGAAACGGATCGAAATTGACATAATACTATAAACTTTCTACTAAGAATATATAGATAGATATCTAGCTAGGTATTACTAAATTGTATTAACTACTTACTACTATATTAGGATTTATATAACTTAAGAATCTTTAGCATTACGAATATAAGCTATTAGAATAAGATAGGTATAATTTTTTCAATCTAGTTCTAATCTAGTTCTAATCTAGTTCTAATCTAGGGAGGCTGGCCCGGGCTAGGGGCAAGCTGTACCGGGCTGGTAGTGAGCTGTACTACGCCAATCTAGTAAGCTGTAATCTACTAGATACTAGTACTTATAAGGTTGATTTTGATTTTATCGTGATTTTATCGTGATTTTATCGTGATTCTGATTCCTATTCGATCTAGCGTCAAGTAAAAATTTCAAGTGAAGCAATCAATCACACATCCATCACCTCGGGGTTTCCCAAAGTCGAGGTCGTCTCGGTTGTCACGCTCGCCATCCTCCACAGATGGCCAGCTCGGACGATACGGCATCGATACTACTACCTTAGTACTTGTTCGCATTCAACCAATGGTCCTGGGTCTCAGGGGCTGGGCCTTCTCCGAGCCCAAAGTGTTGGGCCAGGACGACACTGGTCAGTTCGGCCGCGTCCTCGTCCGAGTCGTTGTCGACCGTGCATCGAATGTTGGTCGCCATGTGAGTCGGGTCTTCCGATCTTTCTCATCAGCAAGTCGACAATCGCGTCTAAACGAAGAACCTAGCGAACCGGCATCATCCAGTCCGCGGACGATTCGTGGTAGCGGAGGTCTTTGGGCGCAGAAGCTGCCAACATTGCGATCAGACCAGCGTGAAACCACATCCGGGCTTGATGGTTCGGGCAACTCAGATCGTTCTGTGATCGAGGTATCACTGCTCGTAGTGTGTGAGGCGTATGAAATCCGAGACACGTGTCTTCGAAGCCCGCGCTACGGATCCTGCCGATGCGTGTTGACATGGACGATACTGGAATGTGATACATTTATCAGACCAGGAGAGTAAGACGTGTCAGATGCCGCTAGACATGCTCGAGGCGTTGTTTTTGGGTGTGAAGATTGTGATCCGACCCCAAAGCTATTTCGTGAGACTCAGTGCTGGGTACGCATTGCATGTCCGTCAGGCACCGCACGCCTTCAAGATCCTCGGCCTTGAACTTCCTGACGAGCATTTCCAAAATGTCGGCAGCTTTGTGAGCTTCCAGACTCTGTTGTCGCATTTGACCGAATACTCGCGCACTGAGTTCCAAAGCCTTGATCATCTCCATCCTCGTGGGCATGCCTGGCATGACTTGCTTGCCTCGAATGTTCTCTGCAGGGTGAACACAAGTCGGCGGTGACGATGGCTGCAGCAAGCAGGGAATTATATATCGCCAATGATGTCTGATACTATTTGAAGTATGTCGTCAAGCTTCGCAGGTGGCCGTCGACCGAAATGTTTTGGTTTTGTATGGCTTGAAAGCAAAGTATCGACATGGTAGAACTCAGACAGACCCGCCTGGAGTACAAGAATCGGTCGTCGGTGTTGGTGCTCTCGAGAAACCGACTGTGGAGGATACAGAGTGACTTGTGGTGAATGCTGGACAAAGTGAAGCGTGCTGAGACCAGGGCAAGCGAAGCCTGGCTCGATAATGGACCAATCTTGAAATACTTCTCGGGGACCTTGTCGTAAATATGGCGGAGCTCACGGTCGATCTCCAGAACTCGTTCCCACCACATTGCATCATTTGCATGCGAGCGACTGAATTCGTCCAGAGCACGAGCGATTCAGCATCAGAGCCCAGTGCGCTTCATTCACGAAGGGATGGTCTCTGAGATCGGAACTGATGCTTAACACTGTCCCCGATTTCCCCCGGATGGTTCTTGTCTGGTTGTCGGTACTGCCACCTTTATTACCTTTATGATGGCCCGTCTCTGCTCCTTCGAAGGTTCTATTGTGATCGGTGTCGACGCTGGTTGAAGCTCGAGATCGGCTGTTTAAGAGGGAGAGGTACTCGGATGTGCTGCAGCTATCATGCAACAGTCCGCTGTACTAGCAAAGCAGACCTGCGCGGTGCAGGATAGAGGCCCAGGACGAACAATGTAAGTAAGTGATGGTCAGCGTCGCTGTTTCTCCAGAAGGGTGAGGACAAGTTGCTCCAGGTGATCAATTGGGGCGTGAGCGCTCTCGGTCAAGTGGGAAAGTCCTTGCGGGTTGGGACACGGTTCGCGGTTGCGCACAACGTAGCAGCAGGCTGTGATGTCGTGTCGATTGACACAGTTTCCGCATGCCTGCCGAGCACGGTCACATCTCAGTCTCAACCAAAAGTCAGCAAGGGGAGTGGATGATGGTCGGAGTAGTTAGTAACTTGCTTCCGGTTCCGACATGGGAAGCATGATATAGATCTTCCGCCCCTAGCATTTCCCGTGGCCGTGGGCCGCACCATGCGAGTTTGGCCGTGTTGTCCGCGGGAGACAGCCATTGAACGACGCGGATTGATTGCACCGGAGCATTGGTTCTCAACCTTATGATAGGGAACTTCGCAGAGGACAACGTTCTGAAGCGTTTGCAACGATCGATGCACAGGAAATTTGGGTGACGGGAGTAGATGAGGCGGAGTTGGTGGGCGTAGACTGCGGGACGTCAAGACGGAGAAGATGGAGTTATGTGGGTACGTCCTATATAGTACGAGTAGTACCTGCCTAATAGTACTTTAGCAGTCGATAGTAGTAGATACACTGGACAGCCTTCCTGATTAGACTTGGCAAGTTAGGGACATACTAGTACTTACTAGTACCTACCTTGAGCTTGAGGCCGTGACGCCATTATAGACTGCGGGAGTTGAAGTGACGACTGGCAAGAGAAGGAAAGACCCAAAGTACTAACGCGGTTCGGCGGACACACGCGTTAAGTGCAGTGGCCTCTGACGCGACATCTTGGCGACAAAAGAGGCGTAGTAGTAGTTGTAGTACGCTCTAACCAGATTGAGAGTCCAGTGCAGACAGGGAACTTAGTAGCGACGACGAGCCATCCGATTTCTGGATATACGAACTTCATTCCTGACAATTTAACGGTGGCAGGCGAGCAGAGTGTACCCCTACGCTCGACTTCGATCCACCCCTTCTGACGGTACTTAGTACGTACTAGTACTAAGTCACCGCCTTCAATGCCATCGAGTCAACGCAGGGCCGCCCAGTCCAGACTAGGCAGAGCATGTACTGAGTGTCGCCAGGTCAAGGTATGTACTATTTGCTGTTCTTTTCCCCCTGCTACATCCAGCTCATGATGGCCACTGAGCGCCTACTTACTAGTTACGATGCGACTCGACGGTTAAATTCCCTGCTCCTTGTTCAAGATGCCAGGCGACAGGTCGGGCGTGCACCTTTGACCCCTCCTTCAAAAGGACTCCGACCAGAGGCAAACTCGAGCGCATCACCAAGGAATTGGATGAGCTCCAACGTGTCCTCAAGAAGTCCTCCCAATCTCAGAGCATTGCTGCCCCGAGTACCACCGACAGCGACGGAAATCAAGCCGCCAGTGCCCGCACGGGAGGAGAACATGCTCTCCTAGAACACGACTCACATCAAGCCTCCTCGGTCGACGACGATGCCGTGGCAGAGCACTTCTTTGGACTTCAGGACCCTACGGTACTATCATCGTGTCCTTCTTTCCAGCTTGGACCGGTCCAAGTATCGGCGGCCAGTGTTCAAAGACTCTTTACTCTCTTCTCGCGACATCATTACCGGCATCTCCCCATCCTCGACACCCGCAAGACCTACGTGGAGCTCTATTCCCGCATACCGTTTCTGTTCTGGACAATTATCGTAGTGACATGTCGTTATCATCCCATCGATGCCCATTTACACGACTCTCTGGTCCAACCATACCATCAATTCCTGGGTAAAGTCCTCTGCAAAGCTCCGTTATCCCTCCATGCCATCCAAGCACTTTTGTTGCTGTGTCTCTGGCCATTCCCAGTTATGACACAGCTTTATGACCCGAGCCTCGGTTATTCGGCCATGGCGGTCTCAGCTGCAAAGGACCTGAGGCTTTACAAATCATCCCTGTCGCCACACTCGAACGCGGCTTCAGAAGAAGAACAAATCCGAATGAAAACCTGGCTAGCATGCTTCCAAGTCAACACGAGGTAAGTACTAGTATGTCTGTCTTGCAAGATGCGCAACCCCGTGCTAATCCTCAGTCTGGCGCAGTCTCAGTACATTCAGAGGGATTTCATCTCTTCTGCACAGCCCCAGTGAACTCGCCGACATCGGCAGAGCTCTCGCAACAGGCAGCCTTCCGACCGAGTTTGCAGCCCAAGTCGAGATCCAGCGGCAAATCTCGAGCCACATCAACATCTTGCCGATAGATCAAAGCGTCTCTGCAAATCTCTCCGCCGTCCAAACGTTTGAGGAGGATCTCGGTAGTCTCGAAAGGCAGTTCCACCCGCTCAACAATCCCGAGATCAATTTTATGGTTTTGCGAGCCAAGCTCAATCTCTACACTCAGACACTGGTCTCTCTGCACCGACGCCGTCGCGAGGAAGCTTCCTCACGAGCCACCACCGGCTCTACCTTCAACCAGAACCAATACTACCCCGCGGAGATTCTGCAGGTCAAGATCTTCGAGACGGCTGGCCGAATGATCGCTTTATTCCACGACATCCTGGACAAAACCCCTCCACTCACCAACGTCCAGGCCACGACACGTCCCAGGAGTTGCTATCCCAAATACTACCTGCATGGATTGATTTTCGCCTCGTTTACCCTCGTCCGGCTGTTCGCTTTCGGGACGCACGAGCTGCATCATCTGTTCGAACACACGCTAAAGCGGGCCTACGAAGCGTTCATGCGAGATTCTCGCCATCCCCTGGACGAACCGGCCCGGGCGGCCCAGCTCGTCGAGGTGGTCAGCAGGATGACCACCGACGTAGAGATGACGGTGGAAGATCGTGCGGGAGCGTCGGTCGTGTACGATGCCATCAGAAGAGCGGGCGAGCTGCGAGCTCGTCGGTCACTCGTCGAAGAGCCCATCCCTGAAGTCCACTTTGACTCCCAGGATGGTCCTACCCAGCGGCCAGACTCACCCAATCCGCCTTTGTCTACTCCGAACGCACAAGTGCCGCTGGACCAAGCAGATTCGCAGTATTATTGGATGACGGCAGGGCTGGATCCGTCTAGCAATATATGGGGGTTCGGAGAGATTGAAGATTTCGACGCTCTAATGCCATTTTCACCGCAAGGCTGATGTGATGCCTCATCTCATGAGGAAAATATCAAAATCTCTGTGACGAATGTCGGCCACCAGAATTCCCCTCTCGTATGACTGACTACCAGTCTCTTGATGGCTGCATCAAGGTGGGGCCCCACAAGTCACCGTCTACAGCAAATAGACAAAGTCAATGTGCTCGTCGCCTACAATGTCAAAGACCTGACCATCCCTGAGCCGTTGCAGCTCCTCTGGACTCAGGCTTGCCTTCAAGGCTGCTTTCTTCTTATTCAGGTATTTCGCATACCAGATCTGCGCCAATGCACAAACGCCGAGCAGGAAACACAATGCCATTGCTGAGGCATTTCCTTTTCGATCTGATAGTCTCGGGTCAGGATCTGAGTTTGGGGCTAAGCGGTAGGGTCCCGAACTCACAGATGGGGGGATCGCTATATGCCTGGTTTCCGCCAATGCCAGTACATTGTGCGACTATATTGACCATCTGGAGATCATCGCATCAGTCTCGCCGTTTGGTGGGAGATTGGCAACTTAAGGAGACTGGCAACTTACGGCTATGGCTGCACTCCTCTTGGTATATCCGGCGATATTGGCGGTGGTCCATGACAGAATCAATGGTATGGCCGGAAACACGCCAGCAACCATCAGACAAGCCGCAAACATCCTGACTTTGTTTTCCGTCAATGTGATGAGGAGGAGAAATCCGATGGCTCCGACCAAGGAGCAAGCGGCGATCGGGTAGCCACGGCGATTGTATCTCTCTCCCAGGAAGGCCCAGAATAAGATTGACACGAATGAACATGCATAAACAACGACGCTCATCAGCTGGGCCTTGATCGATGTGTAGCCGAACCCCTAGAGACCTGTCAACTGGATTTCAATTCTTGTGCTCGTGTCTCTTACCCTGATGATGGCCGGCAGGAAGTTCGGCAAGGAACCGGAAGCAAAGTGTGCACAGGAGTACATGACAGCATTCAGCCAGAACTTGGGGTCGATCAGAGGTTTCCAGAGGAGGTTGACTCGTAGCCTTTGGTCGGCGTGGTTGTGAGTGGCTCGACTGCGTTTTCGAGCGACCTCGATCTCTTCCCTGGTGAACAACCACTGGCCTCGGTCGGGAGTGGCAGGTAGTACAGCCAGGACAATCAAGGAATAGACCATCGGGATGATTCCCTCGATAATGAAGAGCCACTGCCACGGCTTCCACGGGGCTTTGTGGGCGAGATTCTCCTGGATGCCGTACGCGATCAGTCCGTTGAAGGCTCCAGCAAGTGCCGATGTACTGTAGATGACTTTGAAGTGAGTTAGTATGGTCTCTCTGTCTATCTCTAGTATGATGATGACCCCGGGTCCTGAAATAAACACTGATGCAGGGTATGTGTGTGAGGGTGTGTGTCCCGGACTCCTCCTCTTCCTGGCTTTTGTTTGTTTACACAGTATCTTAGGTAGACCATAGTACTCACTTGCTCCACGAGTCACCAGCTCAGGATATGTATACCAGAAGCTCAAATACAGAGTCGATCCTTGAACGTAAGCCTCAGCAGCCCCAACCAGGAAGCGGAGTCCCATCAGGTCGCTGTAGGAAGTGCATGCCACCAAAGCGGTTGTGACGGCTCCCCACTGTCTTCCAGTCAGAAAGAAGTGCATCGTTTGTTTTGGGGGGGATCAAAATCAAGGGCATCAGTCACGACTCACGTACCAGTAACATGGCACCGGCGAATTGAAAGGGAGGGCCGATTTTCTTGATAAGCACCGTTCCCGGGAGTTGGAAGACGACATATCCAGCGAGGAAACTGCTGGAGATGTTGGAGTATTGTCGTGCGGTCAAGGGAATGCTTTGTTCGAGGCCGGCGACTTTGGCATTGCCGAGATCAGATCGTGCCTGATGATAAGATAGTCAGTCAGTCAGCTTGCTTCTACTTTGTGTATGTGAGATACTAAAGTCTGAGATGTTTTGTGGGTTGAGTTGTTATGTTGGACGTCAGGGAGGGTAGGTACTTAGTAGCCAGGCTTAGAACTTACCATGGCGCTGAGAAAATAGACAATTGACAGGGCCGGTAGGATAACAAAGTCCAACTTCCGCTTCAGTCGACGCTCGACTGCCTTGTCGATAGGTTCTGCGTCGTCACCGCCGAACGTGACGCCGACGCCAACGCCAGGACCCGCCTCTTTGTCTTTGTCTTCGCCGGAGCAGCCGGAGCCTCCAACGTTCTCGACCATGGAGATGGTTTCTTTGTTGGTATTGGTGGCCCTTTGGAAAGGAACGGGCCCGGCAGGCCCAGGCTCGACGGAGTGCGCCATTGCATGCAACCAGTTCTCTAATCAGACGGGACTAGAGCACACTGAGCTGAGCGGTGATATCTGGGTCGATAGAAGGACGGAAAGGGGAAGTGGCACCAGCGCCGAGTCCCCCATGTAGCTGAGCCTGGATATGCAGAGAGAGAAGAAATTGGTGCCCTGGGACATTCCCCAGAGAGATCGGAGAGAGGAGTTTTATATACGACTCTAGTCTCTCGCCGGGGTAACTCCACACGACAGGGCCAACAGACCCCGGGGCATCATCGTGGCAAGGGCTCTCCCCATGTTATCTTAGACACCTCGCCTGACGACTGGTCTTCAATGATCATCACAGATTCACAGACTCTGGGGTCTTGTTCTGTTCTGGGAAGCGTGAAGCTGGGGAGACCCGATTTTGTGGGGGACCCTGATTCTCCACTCACCAACTAAGCCAATAAGAATGCGCTTAATGCGGGTCTGGCCGTAAGCGAAGTTCGCTTGTTGCTGCGAATTGCGCTTGATCGGGCGAAACCCGCTTCAAGTGTGCGAATTGCGCTTGCGAGGCTGACGACGCCACTCCGGTCCGGGCGGCCAAGAAAGAATGCATTGTTATATCCGGGAACATTCCTCCATAGGTGTACGAGACGAGAGGGCTGTCAAGAATCGAAGAAAGGTAGACTTAGGCTTGTTGACTTCCCAAGGTCTTTGAAGTCTGAGGTCGAAAGGCGGACGATCAACCATCACAGCACCATTTGTTGTCTAGGGATTCACCGGTCGACTGCAGACAAGCCTGAGGTCTGAAAGGAATCTATCCTACCCGGCACACCCGCCTCTGCCGTGGTCGTTGTTTTTGTTGCAGCATGTCTCCAAGTATAGACGTCGCCGAGAGCCAAGGGGATTTGGTTCCCCTCTGCTCCATCATCACTCCTATTGGCATGCTAGGTGTAAGTCGTCTCCCCCCCCTCAAGATTGAGGAAACTGTCACAGTGGCACCGTGCTGACCAAACACCACGTCCAGTATGGCTTCGATGAAGCACTCACGGATGAGGCTCTTGCCGAACTCACCCAGGGACCAGCCCCAGTGGCTCTGATCATGGACTCTGGCTCGACCGACTCGGGACCAGCCAAACTGGCACTGGGCGTCATGACTTGTCCGCGGTCTTCGTATCAGCGTGACCTCGAGAAGCTGTTGAAGTTGGCCCACAAGTACAACGTGCCCATCATGATCGGTTCGGCTGGCGGAGATGGTGCTGGAGAACACGTGGACGAGTTCTTGGATATTATCAAGGACATTATAGATGGTCCAGAGGGCAGGTAAGTGACAAGTCAAAGTCAAAGTCGTACAGTCTCGTCAATCTGGATTGGGATCATTGACGACAGTCCAGCCATTACAAAACCAAGGTCGTAGCTCTGTATTCGGACATCCCGAAAGAGTTGGTTAAAGAACGCCTTGGAACCGGCAAGATCAAGGGGTACGAACACCTTTTTAGATCATGCTCAGCATTTCTTACTTACTGTCTTCTAGCTGTGGTCCACCTGTACCAACATTGACCGAGGAGAATATAGACGCAGCGCCCCGGATTGTTGCACAAATGGGAGTCGAGCCATATCTCGACGCCATGTACGCGTCGCCCGACTTCAACATCATGGTCGGCGGGCGTGCCTATGATCCAGCTCCTTATGTCGCCTTTGCCGCATACCATGCCATGGGCTCGCAACAGTTGCCCTTGGACACGCTTGGAGCCGAGAAACTCGGAGCTTTTTTCCACTTGGGCAAGATCCTCGAGTGTGGTGGGATATGTGCCACGCCCAAGAGCAGGTCCGCATATGGGACGATCTACGTCGACGGGTCGTTCAAAATCACTCCACTCGAGAAGGGGGCGAGATGCACGCCGCTCACCGTCGCCGCCCACACGCTGTACGAAAAGACTCGGCCAGACCTGCTCGAGGGTCCAGGCGGCACCCTCGACCTGACCCAAACCACATACGCGGCTTTGCCGGACGGCAAATCGGTGCTGGCTCGAGGGGCCCTTTTCCACTCTACCGCAGTCGAAGGGATACCGTACACGATCAAACTCGAGGCTGCAAAGACACGTGGCTACCGGTCGCTCTTCATGGGTCACATGGGAGATCCCGTTCTGACGGGCCAGATCGACAGCTTTCTGGCCAGAGTGCAGGAGTATGTCAAATCGCAGCATCGACATGTCACAGAGGAGTGGGAGCTCGGGATGCACAAATACGGCGCTCTTTCGCCGCCAGGCCAGATCTTCGTGGTCGGAGAGGCGTTGGCGACGAACCAGAAGCTCGCCACCAGCGTGGCATCGGCGGCGAGAATCGCTTGCACTCACGGCTCTTATCCCGGTCAGAAGCAAACCTCGGGCTCTCTCGGGTTCGGAATAGGAGGTAAGCTCGAGCTCGAGACAGGGCCGTGTGCTGAGTTCTGCATATACCACGTCATGGACCTCCAGCCGGGCGAGGAGCGTGGCAGAAAGATTGGCGACGGGGATCAACCCAACAGACCATCCGCACCGCTATTCCCGTGGCAGACTTTACAAGTTGGTGAGGTCGACGCCCCGCCGCCAAAGAAGACGGTTTCAGAGGATGCTCCGCAGGTCCAGAAGGTCAATGGAGTCGTCCAGTCGAGCACCGTGACGTCGAACGGACTTAAACAATCTTCTGGCTCTCAAGTCGGACACCAATTCACAACTATTGGGGAGGTCGCACAAGTCGTCCGTTCCAAGAACGCAGGCCCGTTCGAGATCACGCTCGACCTCATATTCGAGTCGCCCCAGGTCTATCAGACCGTCAAGCGTTCCGGCTTCCTCACCGAGGAGACGGTCGCATCTCTGTATTCGCTTCGCGTCGAAGAAATCATCTTCTGCGGCTTCTTCGACCAGGCACTGGCTTGGAAGGCAACCATTCCGAGGATGACTGACGGCAAGTACTCCACCAGCGGGTCATTCCTTGACGATGACTATCATGGCTCTCAGAAGTACAGCCCTCTAATGAATCTGAAGTTGCCATCTGCGCTGGCGGAAGAGCTGGGCAATATGGCGTAACTTTAAGATAGGAGGGTCGAGGTGCTCAAACCCAAAGGAGTGATTGGCCTTTCCTGCATAAAACCTTCAGACTTCAGTATACCACACTTTCGAGGCATAAAGCGATATATATCGGCTCAGACTCGTCCAGAGCCTAACCACGTCGGCTGAAGGCTTCAGTCTAACGGGTCAGTGTAGGAATAAATTCACATCGGGGATACCTCAGCCTTGTCAGAACATGTAACCGTAAGGCTGTGCTCATGTCTTACAGGAAGGCGCAATCTGATACTGTACACAATGCGGAATTTTGGTTTCAGTCAATGTCCAATTCTCTATGGTACTAAAGCTGAAGCCGGAAGTCAGGCAAGAATCCCGTCGAAGCCAAGCTCGACTGCAGCTGACTTGAGCTCCTGTCTCACTCTGTCTTCAAGCTGTCCTTCTTGGGACGGCGAAAGAGTGTCTGAGGTGGTGCTGGTGGTCGAGCAAGCAGTACGCGGCACGGACTGTAGAAGCTTCAGAACGAGGACCTTGATATTCTCGTAGCGAGGATCAGGGCCTTTCTTCGCAGCCTGAACCGGATGAGAGAAAAGGGACGAGGCTGTCTCCGCAGAGACTATCAATTCGCCGACTCTGTCATTATCCTGGCCCTCAGCGAGGCCGGACTGTGCATCGCTGATCAAGCTTATGCCGTTCTTCGAATCTCGCCCCGTATCAATGCTGTTTTCTTCAAGGTCGAGCGATGAGGATTGCGTGACAATTTCGCGAAGACGTTCCAGTAGAGGTCCGCGGTGCATAGTGGCTACAATCCAAGGCCGTGCGACAGGAAGGTTTGACAGCAGAGCAAGACCAAACCAGGCCTCTGCCTCTGCCTGGATTCGGGTTGCCGATTCGGGATGGGTGGTCTGTCGCTGCGGCTGGGTGATGATATAGGCCATTGCATCGGCAATTGTCAGGTCCGGGTGCGGATAGGCTGGATCAGGTCGCCCAACTAGGAAGAGGAGTTTGCTCTCGATTTGTTGCTCGGTCGATTGGTCGATGTTAGAATGGGGTGATGGTTTTGTTTCTGTTTCTGCTGCGGATGGGAGAGGGTATGACGGTGGAGAAGTGAAAAGGGTTCTGAGGACCTCGATTGACAGTCTGCCTGTTTCGGTCTTGGTGATTGTATCATCAGTGTTATTGAACAGCCACATGGCGGCAAGCAGAACTTCATTGGTGTCGTTTTCCGTGAGGCCTTCTGGTGGCGTAGAGTCAGAGGGAAGATTCCATAAGTACTCTGCCCTGCCCTTGATCAACAGTCTTATCAGGGTTACAGCCTGGCGCTTGACCTCGGTGCTACCGTCACCAGTCTGACTTGGCAGTCTTAGCAGATTGTGCGCTGCGTACATCATGTTGGCCTCACGCAATATATCTTGACCTTCACGGCATA
Source organism: Capronia coronata CBS 617.96 (assembly GCF_000585585.1). Lineage (NCBI taxonomy): Eukaryota > Fungi > Ascomycota > Eurotiomycetes > Chaetothyriales > Herpotrichiellaceae > Capronia > Capronia coronata. The sequence goes on along the minus strand of NW_006912894.1, from coordinate 2,966,951 downwards.
GTGCGAGGCGAGTAGCGAGGTCAACTGCTGGAACAAGAACGCTCGTATCAGAGGTCCTGATCATCAACCTCACCAGCGCGGAGGCTATGGGAGTTGAAATCAACAGGCGCATGGCGCGGTCCATAGAAGTGATGCTGTTGGCAAGCAAGACGCAACTGGACGCCCATGGGCGGGGATTTTGGGGCCTATCTCTCCCTGCCTGGATTAGCGAAATGTCGGTTCCATAGCGTTGAAGTAAGTCGACACAGTTGCGCATCAAGGTCGAGTCGTCATCGAACTTGTCGCCATAAGCACTGAGCGCAGAGATCTCGTACACGATCTTGAGGATGGCTTTTCTGTATGGCTCCTGCACTCCATCGTAGTCGTCGTCACCGTAATCGTAAGCAGGATATGGCAGAAAAATGAGTCTCCAGATTGCGTCCTTGTCTTCGATCAAAGCTCCATAGCAGCCTCGGTGGGCTAGGACATTCAGAACCGCTTGGCAGATTGGGACACGGCAGTCGGTGTCATAGTCGGCCATATCGGCACCCTGTGTCAGGAGAGAATGAATCAGTCCTAGACTGCGCGTTCCCTGCACTTCCTCTGCGTCGTCCTTGTTGAGACTGCGGACTAGTTGGTGGAGACCGTAGAGAGCGACTCGGCTCGCCATCTCCACCAGATCAGCCAGCATATCCAAGCAGTCCTTCGCAGATTCCTTCGCTCCGAGCAGGATCTCGACTGACGTGACTGAATTGTTGGCGTCCCAAAACAAGCCCAGTTTCTGCTCAGCAGCATTGACCACTGGTCCAGCATCGTGTTCGTCGTCTCTGCTCACCTGTGGGAGTGATGGCCATGGGTTTCCTTTGTCGTCGACAGCAGGTTTGTCGTAGTCGATGCAAACATTGTACAAAGTAGGAATCACTAGGTCGCATTCCTGCTTGTTTTGTACCATAGCCATCATTGCTTCCACGCCGCCTCTGCGGATGATCACGCTCCGATTCACATTATTGTCCGCACAACAGTTTGCGATGATCCGAAGAGCAGACCGGATTTCCTCTTGCTTCGATTCGAGCCATGGCCGGGCTACAATTCGCCTCGCAACCTCCAGGATACAATCAGGAGGGACTTCGCCGGCCACTTGCAGTCTTTCTTCTTGCAGGTCGCTTTTTCTGTCCAGACCAAACAATGAGCGCCAGAATGGGACTTCGCGGGTAGCATCGACCAGGACAGTGAAGAGCGGTTGGTGAGTCGGATGCGGGAGCTGAGATGCTGTGTGGAGATATGCAGCCAGAGGTCTCGTGGCGTGCATAACTCCTGTCGTCTCATTGTTTGGATCATTGGCTGCAGTCTTCAACCCAGAGACTACCGCTTCATGCTGGCTCTTGAATTCGAGATCAGCGGGTGGATGTTCTGATAGTTCGCTGCTGAGTTGCAAGCAGGCCTGACTTGGTGTTAGAGACGACATGCTGACTTCTGCGGCAGCCTAAAGGCCACAGTTGAAGACCACGCGTCCTCTCAGAGGCCCATCAAGACTCTTCTAGGGCCTGACAAGTACGATGATCGCAATAATGCTGGGATGCTGACAGTGTTGTTATGGCAAGACGCAGGTCGTTATGCACAACGTTTGCACAATGAACGGCGCATATAGAATCAGGAGAGATATATATACCCCTCGAACAAGCGAAGATACAGTGGTCTTTTCACTTATATCTTAGTGTATCACGAAAAAAGAGCAACTGATAGTTTGCAGTGATGGTTTGCAGTAATAGTCTTCAGTGATATACTACCAGAGTGAGGCTGAGGTTGAGAAATGCACTTGGAGAGAGTAATGCTTCGAGGCAAGGCTGCGCGCCAAGCGGATACGGCGGAGGCCACGACGCGTTACGACGTGAAATGCGTCTCTCCTTTTCCCCATACTAGTCTGCGAGATGTGAACACGTCTGTACAGACTTCTCTACAACTTGAGGACCATAAACACTGTAACTGATCATCCAAGAAACAAAAGATCCTGTTACTTTGAAGGCTACTATAGCCACTTCCACACGAGATACAGGGCCTCTTACGACCATATTACGCTACCCAGCAGTCAATCATGGGTCGCGCGGCGCAGACTATATCCTTTGCCCTTTTGGTTTCTTCGGTATGAAGCCACTGTACCGCGTCTCTGGCATACAGCCATACAGCTTCATGTCCGTAAGAGCTAACCTATCGGAACCAGACATACCTTCTACTCGTCCTCCCACTACTGACGGACGACTCGCCCATTCCGTCGATTCTGCCAACAAAGATTCAAGTGGAGATTATTCCAGTCCTCCCGTTCTGGGCGGTCATCACGCTCGGCACATACCTGCTAGGACGACTAGGTCTTGGAGTCCTACAATTCAACGATACCGAAGAAGCATACAAGGAGCTAATGGGGCAAATCGAAGGAGCCAAGAAGAACCTGGATAAAAGAGGCGTTTCGTGGACCTAGTGGAAAGGGGATGGTTGCGATGGGATGCAATGCGACAAAATTCCAAAGCCAGGGTGGAATGCATTGATTGGTAAGGAAAAAGAAGAAGGGACACCGGATTGCATCATGATATCAACACGGCCTCATATGTATATCACTCGCCGTCTCATGCGAGCTCCTCGCTCCGACTCCATATGTCACGTTGGCAAGCAAGAAGAGCCAAAAACAACTAAAAAACAATGAACTTCGCCGGACCCCATTCAGTCCGTCCACGTCTATTTGACACCATGTTCAGCAGCCATCCTATCATGCTCATCAATGTCGGTGGCCTCCCAAGGATAGCAGATCCAGCAATCCGGCACCGTGACCGCAGCCAGGTATCGGTTCTCATTGATCATGTCTTCAGGAAGATGACCCTTCTTCTCCTTGTCCTTGTTGTGCAAGACGAAGATGCAGAACTTAGTCGGCTCCGTCCTGCCCTGTTGTTTCCTGGCCGTTTCCACATCCTTCTCCAGCTCCTTGACGGCGTATTCGAGTGTAGTGCGGGTGTCGTCGACCTCGTCCACGATCAGGATATTCTTGCCGATCAGGTTCTTCATCTCCAGGGACGACAGATCCAACCACTGCGTGCGCGTGACTTTGGTGCCCGGCTCTTCCACCACGTCCGAGTCGGACAGCTGCTCGTAGAGGGAGAGGCCGATCGCTTGGATAGGGATGTTCGGTGCTCCGGGTTGTTTGAGGAACGATCTAGAACACAAGATACGATGGTTGATCTTAGCATGTGAACTCTTTTGACTTCTTCAATCTGCTTTTCACTTGGCAGAGGGTAGGATGCAAATACTTAGTTGTTGTAACGTACCTGAGAATGCGAGCAGGGACATAGCCGCCTCCGCCAATGGCGATCATGAGGTTAGGTTTGAATTCGTTGAGGATTCTGGGCGCCGCATTCTGGCAGAGCTTATGGATCTGTGCGAACGAAGAAAGAAATCTGTCAGTACCGTGCAGAGCAGTGCTAGACAACCCGCAAAAAACCACTTTCTTTGTCGCTGGACGAGCAACTGCGCTGCAAATGCGAGTGCGAATGCCACTGCAGTCGAGATCAGAAGACCTTTCTGCGCCTACGAGACTCACCTGGTTGTACGTGACGTAGACTTTTTCGACCATTTTGGCGAATGCTGCTGCGTGATAAGGGACGTGTATGTACGATGAGAGAGACAAAGTGAACCTGGAGAACTTGAAACGTAAAGACAGTATGAAATCTCAGAAAGGTCACATCTTCGAGTCCAGTGAAGCCACTTGGGGTCCCGCTCCGCTAAGAAAAAAAGTTCGCCGGGAATCTGGCGCGGGCGGGCGGCGGTCGGCTTACTTACCCCGCGGAATCTCATATAGTACTACCTCTACCGACTGGGGTACTACAGACTACTAGTAGTACTGGTTGTACACAAGTCATATTACCTAGAACTACCTACCAGGTTGGTAGTAGTACTTGTGTAAGTAGGTTACCGGACGTACTTTTGTGAATTTCATGTTATGCTCAAAGGCACCAAACCAGCATGGGTTGGAGGTGGCTGACGATATCAAACTTCTGTCTTTCCATCACCGAATGTCATTATCGGCTACGTAGTTCTGTTCACCTTTGCTTTAAAGAACCATCACAGTAAGCACCTGGGCGCATACCGGTCTTCGGTATGCAAATGCTCAAGGCCGGCTCGACTGGCATGCGAGCAAGATGGTCGCATAACAGCTGTGCTGGCTGACATGCCTCTGCACAAATCCCCACAAGGATAACGCACCAGACGCCAACGCTAGAAGCACCGCAGAGTTCCCAACGACCATGGCTGCACGAAAGATCTCTCATGCTCTTTAGTAGTCCACTCCGGAAGCACCCATTTGGTCATTACTTTCGAGGACACTGCCATTTGTCAGTGGGCGAAGAATGCCACGCAGGTGCCATGCACTTACGAGTATTGTTTGATTAGCGTCCCTTCACCACCTTTTGCCAGATCAATGCTGAAGACGTAGAAGTTGCCCTCGCTTGTGACAACCATGACCTGTGGAGAACTGGGGCTCATGGCCACCACACTGCGCAGCTGACTCAGTGAAGCCCCTGAACTGGACTTTGGTAGCCGGATCCAAGCAAAGTCGCGTGATGGTTCCCACATTTCGGCCACGCCTTTCGGCAAATATCCACCTACTGTCGAGGCGAGATTGATTCCCACATGCTGGGACGTTCTTCGCAGCAGACCCATTAGCGTCCCGTTCGGCTTGCGGCTTGTCAATGCGGTCGGGGATTCTGCGCCATCTTCATCATCGGCCGCGGCGTCGTAAGCCGAGTCGCTTCCCAGACTCAACCGGCGAGTGAAAGCGGTGTTGGATTTGGTCGGTGAGACTGCCTCCTCGCCCTCGCCGCCAGTTTGGCCTGCCTGTGGGCCCAGCTTGAAGATGTGGACGGTCTCGGTGGCCGAGGACACGCATAGCAGAGTTGAGGTGATGTTGAAGGCCATGCTGTATATCCTTGCGGGCATGGACCCCCTCCTAAACTGATATAGCTTGTGGGCGTCTGGGACCGAGAACACCCTAATGATTGTTCCTTTGTCGGAAGCTGTCGCCAGCATTGTGCCTTCGTTGTTGAATGTCACACAAGAAAGTGGAGAGCGATGTGCCTCCACAACATTGACAGCCTCCAGTTTGATGGCATCAAACACCAAGACTTCTCCAGACGTAGGAGGAACATGTGTAGTATTGGGAGGGGCGTGTGAAGGTGGTGCGGACGATGAACCTGCTGCCTTTTGTGGTAATGGATATGCTAGATAGCAATTGTCGGAAGAAGGGGACAGAGCGCAGATGGCTGAACAGGATGCGGTCAGTATCATGAAGATAATAAACATGAAACAAAGACTTGCCTGCAGGATTGGGCGAGGTCTCAATGGTGTAGAGCAGTCTCATGGTCTGGATGTCATAGAGATATATCTGGTCTTCCAGCACGATCACCAGTCTTTTTCTGTTCAACCGCACCGCCAGTACTGTGGTGGGGAAGGTGAGTTCGCAGATTATGGAGTCTCGCTGTACAACGTCAACCACAGTCGGCATGGAGTCCAGAGGTGCGCACTTTTGTATTCTTGATCTGGAGCCTTCTAGGAGACAATATTAACGCGACAAGGGAAGTGGAGAAGAGCATTTCGAGAATGGCAATGTTGCCAGCTTCTTTGGACTCGTAGCATTTCGCGAAAGGATCTGTAGTGAAGATGCGAAATCCTCTGGAAGTGCCTGGCCGAGTTAGTCTCACGATGTAGGACGGTGTAGGACAGTGTACGGTAGAGACATACCGACAGCCAAGTGGCTGTAGTCTTGGTTGAAAGTAACGAAGTTCATAGCCATGTTGAAGTTGGACAGCTCGCCCTCAGACTGCTATGCTGCGGAGATCCATGGATGTGATTCTCAGGCGGAAGAAGGTTGTCGTTGTAGGTGACTGGCTGTTGGCTCAGGCGTCGCTACACTCCGCCTAGAGAAATGCGTCTAGTGGTGAAGGCTTTGTAATTCTGCTTGTCACGTAGCGATTTTGAGAGAACCCAGGAAAGATGAATGAGATCTGTTGCTGTTCAGAGCGGAAGGCTGCATGTGACGTTGGAGTAACACGAGTCAGTGGAACTGAATGGTGGCAGTACGTAGTATTTTGGCTGACTAAGCTGAATGACTAATAACTTATATAAGCGTGCTGCCTGCGCTGCACCCCAGGGTCACGCCTGATCTACTACGTACTATGTTAGGTACTGTTCTTACTTGGGAGTCTACCGTATTGACATATTCAGAGCCAGACTCTGGAATATAATCCCACCCTGCTCGTCTCTTACTGTGGAAGGCCTGGCTGCCTGCTACTTACTTCGATGTGAGGCCAACGCTTTCGGCAAGCGATGATATCTTCCCAAAATGGCGGACGAGATGGAGATTCAAACAGGCTCTCCTCGAGGCGTCAAAAGGACTGCCGAAGTGGCAGGTCTGTCTCTACAGACTCCCCGCCGAATAAGGGCATGCCACCATCTTCCCGCTGGGTCACAGCTTCGCTAATTGAAGTACAAGGCTCTTGATCAAGACGTGGTCAATAAGATCGCGGCTGGAGAAATCATCGTTGCTCCCATGCATGCCTTGAAAGAAATGCTGGAGAATTCGGTCGATGCTGGTTCGACAGCTATTGAAGTCCTCGTCAAGGATGGAGGCCTCAAATTACTCCAGATCACCGACAACGGTCATGGCATCGAGGTAAGTCGGCAGCCAGGTTTGCTCGTACCGTCCTGACCCGCGCCAGAAAGACGACTTGCCCATTCTGTGCGAAAGGTTCACCACTTCCAAGCTCAAGGACTTTGAAGATCTCATGTCCATTGGTACTTATGGCTTCCGTGGTGAGGCTTTGGCAAGCATCAGCCACATCGCCCATCTGCGAGTCACCACAAGGACTGCAACGTCGAGTTGTGCCTGGCAAGCTCACTATGCCGACGGCAAACTATCTCCGGCAAAGCCTGGTCAAAGTGCTGATCCCAAACCCTGCGCCGGTCGCCTCGGCACCCAGATCACGGTGGAAGACCTGTTCTACAACATCCCCAACCGTCGACGAGCGTTCCGGTCGCCTTCAGAAGAGTATGCCAAGATCCTCGATGTCATTACGCGATACGCCGTCCATCGTCAGGGCGTGGCCTTTTCGGTGAAAAAGCACGGTGAATCTGGAGCCGGGTTTTCGGTAGCAGCGGCCGCGACCAAGATTGATCGAATCAAGCAAGCTTATGGCGGTGGTGTGGCCAAGGAACTCATGCAGTTCGAGACCGAGGATGCCAAATGGGGGTTCAAAGCCTCAGGGTACGCCACCAATGCCAATTACAGTGTCAAGCGAACGACTCTACTCCTGTTCATCAACAACCGATCCGTCGAATCATCGGCCGTCAAAAAGGCCATTGAGCAGACTTACCAGATGTTCCTTCCGAAAGGCGGACATCCATTTGTCTATCTTTGTCTGGATATTGAACCCTCCAGAGTGGATGTCAACGTGCATCCTACGAAGCGAGAGGTTCATTTCTTGAACGAGGACGAGATCATAGACCTCGTTTGTATCAATATCCGCGAAAACCTAGCGAAGGTCGACACTAGCAGAACATTCAAGACACAGACGCTGCTCCCTGGAGTGACACCCATGACACCCATGAATGGAAGGGCTGGTGCGATTGCTGAGACGCCTCCTGGCGACGAGAGCGGTGCTTCGCGGAGAACATCAACCACCAAAAAGCCATACGAGAACAACCTGGTGCGAACAGACTCGAAGATGCGAAAGATCACATCCATGCTTCCTCCTACTCTGAGGACCGGGGATTCTCAGGACGAGGCACCGGCCACAAATGGCGTCCGGTACTCAACCACAGACCGAGAGCCAGTCCCGGTGCGTTTGTCGTCGGTAAAGAATCTGCGGGCTGAAGTTCGAGAAGCCATGCACAATGGTCTCACCGAAGTCTTCGCATCCCTGACCTATGTCGGTCTTGTCGACAGCCACAGGAGGCTAGCAGCCATCCAGTCCGGGGTGAAATTGTACCTGGTGGACTATGGACTGGTCTCGAACGAGTTCTTCTACCAGGTGGGGCTCACCGACTTTGGCAATTTCGGGCTCATCCAACTGCAGCCCGCGCCTGAACTGCGCGAGCTACTGGATATGGCTGCACAGTATGAAATCGAAACAGATCCCGATTGTGCTGGGTTGGACAAGGACCATGTGGTGCAGAAAGTCCACGACCAAATCATGAGCAAAAGACAGATGCTGTCCGAGTATTTCTCCCTCGAAATCTCCAAAGACGGCCTCGTCGAAGCCATTCCTCTGCTGTTGAAAGGCTACGTGCCGTGCATGGCCAAATTGCCCACTTTCCTCTTGAGACTGGGGCCCTCCGTGGACTGGACACAGGAGGAGGGGTGTTTTCGAACGTTCCTGCGCGAACTGGCGTCGTTCTATGTTCCTGAACAGCTACCCCCACGCAGCAGCAGACACAACCCTAAACCCAAGCCGGACTCGGCCGACACAGAAATGGATGATGCCCTGGTGGACCAGGGTGATACGGTCGAAGGAAACCGTGGTCAAGAGGACAGAGTTGATCAGGCTGTGGAGAAGAGAGGAAAGGAGCTGGAGCATGTTCTAGAACACGTTCTCTTCTTGGCGTTTAGGTCACGCATCGTCGCTACCCAGGGTATGTTGAAGGGGGTGATTGAAGTGGCCAATCTGAAAGGCTTGTATCGCGTCTTTGAGCGCTGTTGATTGGGCTTGATCAGGCGACGCCATTCCTGGGCTTTGTGGTTCAAGTCGTATGAGATGTATGTGTACGATGACTTTGATACGCAGCAACAATGGGGCATGGTAGAGCAGACTGACTTACATGCAAGACTACTCCTGGTCACAGCACACAGACTTACATGTAAGACGACTCCTGGAGTGACAAGGTTCAGAGCCCTCCTGGACACATAGACAACGAGAAGGACTTCGAGATTATCCAATGAATCGGTTCGTCAGGAGAAAGTAAGTAATCGACCAGACGAGGCTGAACCCATATATGGCCCCCTGCTCTGCGTAGCCCCTGAATAGAGCCAGCCTTGTCTCGTTCACAGAGACTCAGAATGCATCTTGTAAGAACTACAAGATAACATGTCAACATACCTAGCTACTAGTAGTATGAATACACTCTCATGTCTCTTCCCTATCACAGCATATCTTTCCCCCCCAATCCAAACCCTACGTAGCCTCACCCTCATCCCGTCCCATTGTAAGAATACCATACATCGCCCAAGACGCCCCTCCCACTCCCATCCGCATTCAACAAGAACTCGGTCCCACCATTGGCATTCGCGAAATTGCCAAACCAAGCATACCTCTGGACCCAAGGCTGCCCATCCATCCAGGCCGTAGCGTTCTTCATGAACGCGACGACATCGCGACTCGGATAATCAGCCCGGTCCATACCAAACTCCGTGACCCAGACAGGATACCGCGACGCACCGGTCTGGGTATACGCCTGGGTGAGATAATCCATGAAATACTGGATATTGTACGGACTCGCGTACCAGTGCAGATTGATGAAATCGACGGTAAGGCCCAGCTGCGTGGCATTGCCCAGAAACTGCGCGAGGTACGACAGGCCCGACGTGCCCGAGTTGGTGACGGCGGGCGCGCCAATCAGCACGCCTTGACCGGAGAACGGTTGCATGTGGTCGATGTAGCCCTGCAGGGTGCGCGCGAGGGACATGCACGCCGACTGGCCCGAGTAGCATGCGTCGGGCTCGTTGAAGCCGAAGATGGCGTCGGTGTGGTAGGTCTGGATCGAGGCGTTGACGTTGGCTGCCCAGATCGACGTCAGGGACGACGCGTCGTTGTAGAGGAGCGGGATGAAGCGGAATTGGGCGGTGGGGTAGTTGCCGACGTTGTCGGACGCGTTGGGCAGCGAGTAGTAGTTGTAGGACCAGCTTATGTAGCGTGCTGGAGGGGGGTAGTAGGTTAGAGTCGTGACGTTGGTGTATGCTAGCCCGCGTTTTGCTGGGTAGTTTGTAGGTGTGGAGGAGGAGGAGGAGGAGAAGGAAGAGGAAGAGAAGGAAGAGGAAGAGAAGGAAGAGGAATAGAAGGAAGAGGAAGAGAAGGAAGAGGAAGAGAAGGAAGTAGACGATGTGCTGGTGCTGGTGCTAGTACGGGTCCCTGATCTTGACGATGTGGAAGTGGATGTAGATTTAGACGTGCCGCTGTTCGCAGTTGTCGTTGCAGTGCTAGTGCCAGAAGAGATTGTCACTGTGTTGCTGCTAGATCCGGTCGAAGATGCTGAAGAAACGGTAATAGAGGAGGAGGAAGATGAAGAAGAGGGCGGGTGAAGTGTGGTTGTGGTTGTGGTTGTTTGGGCGGTGGTGGAGAAGGACGACGACGACGACGACAATGAAGCACGAAAACTGCTAGAAGTCGATGGCCCGCTTGACACTGTAGATGCTGACTGGGAAGTACTCGTCATTGCAGCAGTGCCAGATATGCTGGTTGATGTAGTGGACAGCACCGAGGTCGGGCTGGACGAAGAAGCACCAGTCCCTGACGAGGAGGGACTTGTCCGGCCGGTTGTTGTCGTACTTGATGCCGCTGCCGCTGTGGACGAGGTCGAAGTCGCACCGACACTGGTACCGGTACTCTGAGCAGAAGAGGTCAATGAAGCACTGCTGGATGTCGCGCCGCTCTGACTGGAGGTGGTTGAATCTGAGACAGATGATGGAACACTAGACGAAGCGATAGTCGACGATACAGACGTCGTGGAGGTATGAGACACTTGAGTCGTCGTGCTGTGCGGAAGGGTTCCCGAGAGACTGGACGATGTTGCATGTTTAGGAGATGTCGATGGCAACGCAGACGTCGTCGTCGTCGTCGTCATGGCTGAAGTCGAGCTCGGCGCTGCGCCTGTTGGGCTATCAGCTGAGCTTTCTCCAGTCTGTGCGGTTCCGGGAGTAGTCAAGGTTGACGTTGATAAATTCGTTGTCGTAGCCGTGGTAGACCTTCCCTCCGTAGAACTCATGCCCAGACTCGTCGTGCTCGAAGCCATCCCAAATGTCGAAGTTGTACTTGTACTTATACTGGGAGCATCAGCATCAACAAAGTCCGGCGCCATGGTCACCTGCAACGCGCCATCAGGAGGCGGACTGTCGCCGAACACAACATAGAGCAGGCCGTCAGAGGTGGCGACGAAAGTGGTGTTCCCGAACCTCAACGTCGTGCCATCAGACGACCATGTATAGCCGGGCGGTGGCGCGGAATCGACTTGTAGAAGCGGCATTGCTCCTGCATAGTTCTCGACGCCCGTATATGTCCCTTCACTTCTGAGTTGTCCATCTGATGTGATGAGGAAGACAGCCGCTTCGTTCTTGTCGGGATACAGAAATGCTTCGCCCTCCACCCAGGTGAGATAGACGGTTGCGCGCTTGTGTAGCTTGTTGCCAAACCCGGTGATTTGGATGATGAACGGACTGGAGGTTGGAAGAGCCGACGTTGTAGTTGTTGCTGTTGCTGTCAGGCTTGGATTCGATGCCGTGGTTGACGAGTCCTGCGTGATACTACCCAGGCTCGACGACGAGGTTTGCGTGCTCAAAGACTCGCTGGACACAGACACAGACACGGTCGACTGGACTGTGCTAGTGGTGCTCAGAGTGCTGGAAGCTGGTGCGGATGATGTCGTTCGGTTCCCATATATCACTGTAGATGTCAGATAGCAGGTGTCCGCCATGGTAGACCCTGGGATCATGTTAGCTGCCTCTGTCAGCGTCGGCGTCTTCATGATGGATATTGGGGATGCTGACCAAATTGTGCTGCAGAACAAGCCACGAGGCTGGACAAAGCCAACACGACATGGCCACATCCTAGACTCTTCATCTTGACTTATCGCTCGTCCTCTTGACCGGCTTTTCACCTGTTCGTCTTGCAAAAGATACTTACGACCGCACCTCGCGCGGTATGTATGAGACGCGGACATTGTCTGGAATGTTACTGAGGAATGCTGATAGGGGTCAATGCGCTGTTCGGTCAACATGGCACCATCATTCGAAGGGAATCAAACAAAGTGAAATAGTCGAGGAATCTCATCGAATTCGACAGTGCTCTCGCTTCAACTATAAACTTCAGTTGCCGTGACAAGTGTGACAGAAGCTCTGAAAGAAGCACGTTGTGGCTGACTAGTATACAGATCTGCTTTTGTCTTGCTTTTCCCGAGATCGTCCATTCTGTTGTACATAAAAACGCAGAGGTATTTGCCAGAGACCCAAGAAAGACGCCTGTCATGCACCGGTAGCACTCAGGCTGATAACCTGGGCTACCGTAGATAGGACCAGAAGAAACCTCCAAGAATTACCAGGTAAGATTGTCTCCGGCCAATTCATAGTCCTGGACTGGTTGTTGGACTCGGTCCGGTGACACTGCCGGCATTAAGGTATTCCACAGGTACCTTGGGGACCTTTGGACTCAATATGGCGCCTGGAACCGGATTGTTGCCTCCTGATTGACGTCGCAACCGTGACGTATCTTTCGATCTCTCCTTCTCCCGGTGACTTTCACTCTTTCCACCAGTTAGACGCCGCATGCCTCGCCGCATGCCTTGTAGACTGAAGGCGCCTCCACTCTCCGCAGCAAAGCTAGGCGTGGTCTGGTATTCCGAGAGGCCCGGGCCTGCTGGGATCTTGCTGTGAACGGGTGCGGCGACACTAAGAGTGGGAAAAGGGCTGTTCTCCCCATCGGAGTGTAGGGCATCGTCATATTGATCCGCATACTCATCCTGAGATCTAAACGAAGTGCCTTGAGGCATAGCCACAAACGCATTGAGTGAGGGCTGAGAGGCTGGAAACTGGTTCGCCGGCGATGTGATGGATCTAGCATGCAACCCAGGTCTGGGTTGACTGACTGGAGTCGACGCAGTCTGGACAAACGGCTTCTTGGTCGAGTTGGGCATTGACGGACCTGGTCCACCAAGCTCATCAATGGACGAGAAAGATGATTGCGCCGTTCCGCCGGAACTGGGCGACATGAAGCCTGGTTGCGGCCGAGGGTAGACTCCCTGGAGTGGTCCAGGTTCAGTCAGTCCATCTTGCATATGAGCAAGAGAGGAAGTCCGGGCAAGGCTTTGGCGGAGGATGGGGGCAGTGTGTTCATCATAGACGGCAGTGCTCTGCTCTGTAAGAGTAGGGATCGACATCGTTGAAGGCCCGAACTGGTTGCTTCCGGTCGGCGTAAGGACATTGTCACCATCAAGGTCGTCGAAGAAATCGTCCAGACTGTCCAGGGTATTTACCAGATCACTGACATTGGTGTCTGCTGCAGCCTCCATGGATCGCATGGTCTCTGCCCGACTCTGGGGCGGTATATAAGAATCATTATAGCCATCATCTCCTTGAAACTCGACTTCAGGAGTGGCTTTCTCTTGATCCTTTAGCGCGTCAGACTCTCCGCATGTATAGAATACGGCATGGACGTTCCGTCGAGTCATGCTCGAATAAACTGCCGGCATGGGAATCGACCATCCTGACGCCAGCGGTATGCCGTAGAGACTCTCTGTGCGTTCATATTCCTTCCGAATGGCCTTTGCCGTGCCCGAGGCCATACTCATGCGCATGTGGTGTTTTTCCATAGGCGTGACTGCCACTTCCATGATGTAGTCCAGAACCTCAAGTGCCTGGGTACAATGCTCCGTCTGCAAAAGTCGGAGAAGTGGTGAGATGAGATCCGGTCCATGTGCGGTGACTGTTGGACTTTTCATGTTCACCAGAGGAATCAACACGCATAAGGTATCCATCACCTTCTCTCTGAACCAGGGGATCTTGTTCGTCAGCAGACCCATCATAAATATCAGACTCTGAGCATCGTAGGCTGGGAAATAGGCCACTGACAATGCCTCCACGGTGCCTGTGAGCATTTCCTGGCTGCTCGTGAAGCCCTTGCTAGCGAAGCGACGAAGACAAGTAGACAAAAGGCTGTGACCCTCGAGATCCGCCACAGCCGCGAGTCTTTCTGCGCATGCTAGCGACGAAGCGTCAACGGCATCCACATCGAAGCTTCTCAAAAAGCCGGGCAGATTTGCCAGAATGCAGTAGAGCAGGCGAGCTTCATCACCAACCAGTCGACAATTGGGCAGTTCAGCAAGCTCGTGGAGAATCAAGAGGGTCTTCTCCAAGCTGTCAGCCGACTTGAGGCCTTTGTAGAGCAACGACTGCAGCCCGTCGAAACCACCCTCCCAATTTGCAGGCTGCCCTTTCATCATGGCTTCAGTAACCTCCGGAGCAGACAAATCAAGCTTCTCAATGAACTTCTCCAGCATGCCCAAGGTCTCATAAAATTCCCTTTCGTGAATGGTGTTGAGACAGGCACATGTCGTCCAGAACAGTTGAGGATAGCGCATGAGATTCTTGGGCTCGAGGGCGGAGATGACAACCTTGAGCGTGGTCAAAATCTCCATCGAAAAGGTCTGATAGTCGGTATGCTCGTCCGCGATGGTATTGGACAAGCGAGCAAGCATGTCAGCAAGCATCCTGGCGTCCAAGCGGACGGAGATACAGCGAAAGACCTGGAAGGACCGGCAAGCCAGATGTCGAACGGGGCAAATCGACGCCCAGTGAAGAGCTTCTTTCGCCCAACTGTCACTGAAGTTGTCGAACGCTAGATCAAAGATACCCACGATTTGTTCAGCCAGCACAGCCATTGCTGGTGGGACTCGGCTTCCTCCATCATCCTCATCCTTTCTTGTGTTCTTATCGTAGGACCAGCTGACGCGAGGGTTGTTTGTACGGACTGCCTCTACGAGGCTTTCGATCTTTGATTTGGCGGCGTTGAGTGACTGGGGTTCGATCTTGGTTGTCACCAACTCATGGATGAGATGAACCAACATCTCTCGTGCTTGTTCCTGGACGGAAGTTGTGTAATGGTCCCAGAGAATTAGCACTGCATGCACAAGCTTGATCGCTTCTTCTTTGGCGAGAGTCACCGGCGTCACCATCAAATCAACCAGGAAGATTAATGATACCTGGCCTAGTGACAGCCCGACTTGCTTGTTACCCATAGGCAACAACGACCCCAGGTCGGCAACATACGGTAAGTGTCTCGTGTCGGGCACGTCGACATCGGCGTGCTTTCTGTCGTTGACCATGTTCTTGGGCGCGAGCTGCAACATAAAGAATTCCAACACTCGAGAGCCAGCAGGAGTAGAGGATAGATACACGACGATCTGTTTAGCATACTCCACGAAATTCTGCTCACGTCGGTTCAGAGACAGATAGATGATGAAGTCGAGGATCAGCTGAACATTGCCGGCATGCGGCCCGGTGGCCAGGGCCTGCCACAAAGCCTGCACCTCGTTATGCATGGCGTTGCTAGAGCAGATGGTGATCTCAAACATGTTTGCCAGGATCATGTGCGAGACGGCGGTTGGCCCGCCTGTCACAGGATCGACCTGAAGTTCGAGAGTCTGCAGCCAAGGCAAGATAGCCACCACCATGTTGCGCTGATGGTCGTTTCGCGCCGACTTGTAGTGGAGGGAGAACTCGGAGAAGATCATGAAAGCAATATCGGAATTCGCATTGGCCAGCCGTTTCGAATACTCGAATTGCGCCAACTTGTACACCGCTCGTGTCTTGTCAGAAATGCTAATGTCGAATTCTTGCAGATTGGACCTCTTCTGTTGCCGCTCATCCAGCGTGCGGATGATATGGGCCGATTTCATCCTGATCTCGCGGTTTTCATTGCCCAACGTGAGGACAATGATGCTCAGGATCTTCCAAAAGGGCAGAGGATAGTCTGGCTGCTGGACCAAGACCTCGCAGACGACCCCAAAGTAACTTTCCAGCGCCATTGAGAATTCCGTCCTGTAACACTGCTCTATGGCATGCTCAACAAGGACGAGGTGCTCGGGGTTGTTGATGAGCAACAGTTTGAGCGCCCGTCGGCCGATCGTGTGCATTCGGTGGTTGTGGGTGGCGAAGATGGAGTCTATCCACGAAAGCATCCGCTGGAGGTTGAAGGACAGGATGGCATTGCTGTCGGTTTTGATGCTGATCGGACCGGCACAGAGGGTCGCCATTGCACTCAAAGCAGCCACCCGCAGATTGTTCTTCTCTTTCTCCGTTGCAGCACTGGCGTTCATACGCTCTTGTATGTCTCCGCCATGTCCATGATGAGGATCAAAAAGATTTTGTTCGGGACTATAGCCGCACCAGTCCTCCATCAAGGCAAATGCCGATTTGCGCGACTCGAATGGCATCCACCGGGAGGGTGCCTTGGTTCTATTGACACCCTCGAAGACTTCTTCCACGAGACCACAGAAATGATACCGCAGTTTCTGGAACCGCCAGTCATTCTGCACATCGGTGTCGCTCAAGAAGATACGCAGATCGCGGGTGTAGTTGACCAGATTGGTCAGAATCCACTCATCGCAATAAATATCTTCGTGGCGGAGGAAAGAAGCGGTAAGCTTGTAAACATGCGTCACTTCCGTTCGCAGCCGTTCTGTCTGCTGAGAGCGCTGTGGGTTACTGGGGGTACGTTGGTGGTTGATCCTAGCCTTGGCCTCGTCGTTGCACTTGATAACCGCATATTGAAGCGATTCGAGCAGCGTTCGATATAATTTGCGGTTGATAGACGCAAGAGCCGAGACCACAGCGTCACGAATGGCATCAGGCCCTGCTCCAAGCATCGGGATGATGGCAGAGAACAAGGCTCGGGCCGAGCTCAGCTTGTCCTGGGCTGGAGTGGCCCCTTTAGAAGTCTTTCGAGCATGAGCGGCATCGGCCAGTTGACTCTGCGATTGCGCGCCGGGAGAACTGAGTGTGACACAGGCCATTATCAGATATAATTTCCACTGCTCGAAGAACACTTCCGCCGACGTGGCCGAGCTGCGTCCTTGTATACGATATTCAAACGGCGCCGGGTTTCCTGGAGTAGTCTCGGAAAATCCATCCACGTCGTTCTGCATCATGACCAGCCGGTCGGTCACCGTCCCACGGCACAGAGCAATGGCATTCGGACATGCATCGAAAACGACCCGGATCAGGTTAGGAAATGCCTTGTACCAGAGCGTTGAGTCGTATGACACTTCTGAACTGCAGATCTCAATCAACGTGCTTTGTCCAGAGCTACCTCGCTTGTCTTTCTGTAGGCGGCTTCGCTCCGCAACATTGAGAGAATTCTCCTGCAGATCCAGGATCTTGGAAGATTGATTTTCCAGCAGCTTGATGATCCTTGAAGGTTCTTCCTTTCCGAGAACGTTGTCGAATTGAGATACTAGTCGCAGGACTTTGATCGCATACGATCGTACGCGGCGAGACTGGGAACACAGGAAGAACAGACCATAGGCCTCGATCTCATCCACATGAGAATGGACGTTTGTAATCTCCATTTGGAGCGCCCTGGCAGAACTGGCGCCGGCACGATCTCTTGCTTCGGGAGAATTAGCCACGGCCTTCTGCTTGAGCTGCTCAGTCCAGATCTGGAGGAGTTCAAGGTACAACGTCAGTGTTGCTTCGATGTGTGCTGGTCCGAGACGGCCCTCGTCTGACATTGTAGAATACTGCGTGTCATAATGGAAGATGAATCGCGGGAATGCGATTGCAACTGCTTGAGCATGACCCTGCCGCGCTATTGCCTTCAATGACTGTGTGGCCGAAGCTGCGATGCTGGGCTGCACATGAGCGGAACCTGTGCATAAGAGGTTGATCAAAGGACTCAATGGGATGTGGTCGGTAAAGCAACGCGGAAGAGCTTGGATGGCAACGTGCAAGAGCTCATAATACAAGTTCCTCTGATCGGTCGCTGACCCATCTTGATTTCGAGTCAGATTGAATGCATCGACAAGTGGCGTTTTCGGGGTCAGGGTGGTGGTAGAAGAAAACTTCTCATTCAGCGTCGCCTGGCCCCCGAAGGTGTTGTCACACAGTATCGTGATCTTACCTAGAACCTGACAGAACTGTAAGTAGTATTGTCGTGCATTTTCGTCAAGTTTGGAAGCATTGACAGGTAGAGATGAAGGACTTTCATCGTCAAAGGTCATCCTTAACGGAGTGTCAATTCCCAGACTGGTTCTCATGCTGATCGGTGATGATGGTAGCCCTTCAAGATTCTGCGTCTGGATGCTAAAGGCAGGGAAGGGAGGACCTTTGAAGCCTTCCTTTTCCAAATCCGCCATGATGGCCAGAAAGGCTCGGATACCAATCACCATCCGTTCAGGCTCCATGTTCTCGATCTTCAGATTTCGACTGGACTGGAACATGTCATAATGGACCAGGGGAAAGATGACGGATCGGAAACACAGGTCTTGAGCGGCAAAGCTGATGATCCTGATAAGCTGCACCAGTGGTACGGACACAGAGGGCTCGGAAACCACGTGCGTTTTCCTGCCCTGGGGGAGAGCAATCTTTATGATCTCTTCCAGTCGTCGAAGTCTGACCTGAGAAGACTCGCTGATGCGTGCCAAATACGTCCAGAGCAGTTGACAAACGGCTTGCAACGCTATACCGCGCGTTGATCTGTCTTTCAATTTCGCAGCCAGTGTAGACATCATGGGAAACCACTGTTGTGAGAAGGTTTCGATGGGAGATATGCAAAGAAGCAGGATTGACACTGGAAACCCGAGATGCCAATGACGGACCTTGATCAGCATATTACCCAGTCGAGAGTTTATGGCATCGATGAAGTCCTTCCATTTGGGAACACTTTGAAAACATTCGGGATTGCTAGCTACGGCAGTAAGCAAGCGCTGGAACAGTTGACAATATGCTTGTTTGACCCGAGGTCCGTGTGCGTCAGAGAACAAGGCTGCAAGAGTGCGGAGGAACTCGGCCACCGGATACGCAGCCTCTCTGCTGGCAGTAATGTGCAAATGGCGCATACCCAAAATAAGCAGCTCAAGTCGCGATTCGATGTCTCTGGCGGCGGTCGTCCCAGAACTTTTGGCAAAGTCTTGTTGCCATGTGTCAAGCTGTTGAGTGAAGCGATGGGCCACATTTGCAAAGTCAAGACGACTCATGTGACCTAGCACCTCGCCGTAAATCCTCCAGTTCGCGAGACGAATGCTGGATGACAGGATTTGGGCAGGTTCCACCTCGCGGATCTGAGTGAAGACGATGTCTTCGAGTTTATTGGCCAAATCTGGAGTTATCGCGGCCAGATTGCTTTGTTCGAAGATCGCAATAAGGACGCGACACAGAATGTAGACGGATATGGTTGCTCTTCGATCTGCTAACAAGTACTCTTGTGTGAGGCTATCCTCTGCCGGAGACGAGTTGTCCGCATTGACCTGAGGAAATCCAGATTCTCCTGGGGCTTGAAGAGGTTCTGTATGACGGCGTGGTAGAGAGGCCGGCAGCGACAAATTCGGCCCGCTGACTTGCAATCGCTGCTGATAGACTTGTTTCTTCAGAATCGCCGCGGCATCCCCCTTGCCTTTCCGCCAGAGCATTAAGCTGTCCACCAGGGGCTTTGGGCCTTGACGTGAGATATGGCCGAGGGAGGCTATCAATTGATCAAAGCCAGGGTCTGCTCCGGGGCCACAAGCCTGCTCCACCGGTGCGGGCGAGCTGTCGAGGAGGGTTAGACAGTGGTTGATTCTCTGGTCCGCACGCAGCACAAATGCATGAAACAAATGATGTAGAGCATATTCGCCCGGCGTTCGTGGTTCTGCCTGCTGGTGGACGCTTGACTGATGGTATGCATGGCCTCGCCTGGTCCTCGAATGCTCTTTTCGTCTTCGAGGCTGTGACGGCCCAGTTTCTTGTGGAGTTCCCGGTCCATCTAGCAGTGAGTCGATCGAATGCCCTTGCGCATGGCCTTGAAAGGGAGCCACTGGGCTCGTGAAGGCGGACGAGCTCTCGGAAGTGGAAAACTGGCCGCGGCGAGTGGGTTGGGAGGGATATCTCGCGTAGTTGGTGGCATTTAGCAGAGACTCTGGAGTGAGTGGGCTCGCGGTCGAGGGAGAATTGAAGCTGGGATCGCGCGAATGTTGTAGTCCATGGATGACAGAGGTCTGTCGATGATGGCCATAGTTGCTCGAAGTCCGTCGCTGCAGGCCGGTGTCAATGGCCGGACCACCTCTTGAGCTCAGACTCGACTCCGTTCCGTGCGGTTGCGTAGAGCCCGTCCGCGAGGAAGACACGTTACTAGAGCCATATGTCTGCGTTGTAGATTGTTGAGATCTTCCTCTTGTCACCGAAGTCTCCCTGATATGGACGGAGGCACCCAACTGAGGGCGTGCGTTGGTCGGGCCAGAGGTTTGGGAGGGTTGTTCGGGGCCGGGCCCATCGAGGGAGTAGTTTTGAGGCTCGCTGGAGGCAGATTGGGCATCTAGAATCATTCGATATTCCGTCAATATTGGTCCCCTGGTACATGGCAGTGGTACGACTCGAGGGATGGACGAGTTGCGTTCTCGCCGCGGAAGGATTCCGAACTGCTACTTACGGTTATGCAGCATGTTGTGCCTTTGATGGCGGGTGCAAGAAGAGCTGCAGGGTCTGCGTCATTGCTCCGTGTCAGAAAAGTAAAATGTGCGATAGAAGGGAGAGACTGTGGAGGGTTTGGGTTTGCGAGACGTCGAAGGAGGTATGTGGATTTTAGTAGCCGCAGAAGAATGAAGGGATCGGACTCAATTGAAACAGGCGGACAAGGTCCAAATTAATGGCACGGAGTGGGAGTCACCACCAATCACAAAGAAAGCAAGGACTCTCGATATATTACAGCCTGCCAGCAGACAAAGATCAGGACGAGGAGTTGCTACAGAAGAGTTCACGATCATCAGTGGTGCAGTGAGTGGTGTAGGACAGTCTCCAAAGGTCACGGATATGGGTGAGAGACCATCGAGACGGCTGGCTGTGTGCTACCACAGCGCGCCATTCGCTGTTGCGCAAGCTGAGCCATCGAATCAGGGAAACGGTCCTTTAAAATACTATCTGGGGCCGAGGTGATGAAGGAGATCAGGGCTGGCATTATTTATTGACTCGCAGACCCTGGCGCCGATAGATTTATAGATCACAGATAGATGCCGTGCGCTGATGTGAGGAGGGCTGAAGAGGCCAAGCTGTAGTATGACCAGGCTCTGTTCCAAGATTTTGCTTATATGTGGAGGATACAGCTTTGTATATCCAGTCTCTTCTCCTCCTGCCTTTTCCACGCTCTAGATAATCTCAGACCGGTGCATGTATGTGTCCTTATGCTGTGGTAGAGTGGCATATCAAGCCCCATACTATTCCCATATTCTAGATCGGTGTTGGCAGGTCTGTGTTCTGTGCGGCGGGGCAGCAGTTGTAGTGTGGGACTCGTCCAGGTGTCCGCGCGGTATGCTTACTGCCGCCGTATCTCATGAGATACTAGTAGTATAGGGTGTGCGAGCTGCAGTGTGAGATGGGGGTGAGACCGGTCGAATGCATGCTGGAGGATGTCATATTGCCGCTGGCTGTCTTCTCACCCCAGACTCAGAATGACAATATGCAACCACAGACTGCAGAAGAAGAAAAAAGAAACCTCGAACACCTCAACCATGCGTCGTGGTCCCCAACGCATTGCTTTACCAAATCTGAAGTGCGCAGTCTGTCCTAGGGTCCTTCGGGTGCGCACCTTTTAGGCATCCTGACCTAGGACCCTTATTTTTTTAGGTACAGTACGTTCAAGTTTTTCGCCCCCCACCTAGTAGCGGAGTACTCCCGTCGCGTTGGCCGCTCTCTTTCAACGGGCTACCACTACCTACATGTACCTATACCTACAGGCACCTAACCTAACCCCTTGCTTGCCGCCGCCGCCGCGCTTACGCTGGCTGTCACAACGCCTGGGCCTTGGACCTGGACTTGGACGTGGCCGTGTGACCACTGACCGTCGCACCGCTCCCGACCTCCGAAGCCGCAGGCTGCCAGTGCTGCCATCCCCGCCATCCGCCACTGCCCGATCGAGATACCGCCGTTCTGTCCCTTGTACAGCTCATCCCCCTCCCACGTCTCCCAGTTGCTCTTCAAGTTGCCGAAACTGCCTGCGCTGTCCACAACATTTACCTGCCGGCTCTCGACTTATAATCCTTGACGTACTTGACATTCTGAGAAGACAGCTTCCGATCCTTATTTCTACAATCAATAAGCAATTCCTTTCCTCGTTGTCCTGTAGCACCAACTCAAACCCGATAGCAAGGCTCATCCACGGGCAAGGCGGCGGACAAGATTGGCCCCTACGAGCTCACCTAGAATCCGAAGTTTTGCCTACCTACCTTACCTACACAGCACCGCTTCTTCTCTTGGCCACATCAGGCCACATAAAGACGGACCCCTCCCAAACGGCGTCAATCTCCGCGCTGTTCACTTGTTGCTGTTGAAATCGATTCAGTCTTTTGTATCTTTTTTCTTTTGCATCTTTGGACGCGTCTTGTCGCTCACTCAGCCTGAGGAATTCCATCAGTACATTCCACCCTACCCTGTGAGCACGCTCCGATCTGCGCACCATGGCTCAAGTCGATATCCTGGACGTTATCGTCCTTGTGCTCCTCCTGCTGGGCAGTGTCGCCTATTTCACCAAGGGAACATACTGGGGTGTTGCCAAGGACCCCTATGCCACCTCCGGCCTCAATGGCAGCGCCTCCAAGAAGGGATCACGTAATATTGTCGAGAAGATGGAGGAACTGGGGAAGAATTGTGTCATTTTCTATGGCTCCCAAACTGGTACAGCGGAGGATTACGCTTCACGTCTGGCCAAGGAAGGTCATGCTCGCTTCGGCCTGAGCACCATGACTGCCGACCTCGAGGACTACGACTTTGACACACTTGATACCTTTCCCGAAGACAAGGTAGCTTTCTTCGTCATGGCCACCTATGGCGAGGGAGAGCCCACAGACAATGCCGTCGAATTCTGGGAATTCATCAACGGCGATCCTCCTTCCTTCTCCCAGGCTGAGGAGGATCAGCCATTGAAGAACCTGAAATATGTTGCATTCGGCTTGGGTAACAACACCTACGAGCACTACAACCTCATGGTCCGCAACTTGGACAAGCAGTTGACCAAGCTCGGTGCGCAGAGGATCGGCGCCGCCGGTGAGGGAGACGATGGAGCTGGTACCATGGAAGAAGACTTTTTATCCTGGAAGGAACCCATGTGGGCTGCTCTCACCGAAGCCATGGGTTTGGAAGAGCGGGAAGCTGTCTACGAACCCGTCTTCAGCGTGGAGGAGAGAGAAGACCTCTCTCCCGAGAGTGACACCGTCTACCTAGGCGAGCCCAACAAAAACCACCTGGAAAACATGCAGAAAGGCCCGTACAACGCTCATAACCCGTTCATCGCCCCCATCGCCGAGTCTCGGGAGTTGTTCACGGTCAAGGATCGCAACTGTCTCCATATGGAAATCGACATTTCGGGTTCCGGCCTCTCTTACACCACCGGCGACCATATCGCTGTCTGGCCGACCAATGCAGGCTTGGAAGTGGATAGATTCCTCAAAACTTTTGCTCTGTCGGAGAAGCGTGACCGTGTTATCACCATGAAAGGCCTCGATCCTACTGCTAAAGTTCCTTTTCCCACTCCTACAACTTACGACGCTGCTGTCCGCTACCACATGGAAATCTGTGCCCCTGTGTCTCGTCAGTTCTTGGCGACATTGGCTGCCTTCGCCCCCACCGAGGAGGCTAAGAAGGAAATGGTTCGCCTGGGCTCTGATGCGGATTACTTCAAGGACAAGGTCTCCTCCCACATGTTGAACATTGCTCAGGCCGTCTCTGCCGTGCACCCTGGTCCATGGTCTGCTGTTCCTTTCTCTTGTTTGGTGGAAGGTATCAACAAGATCCAACCGCGTTACTACTCGATTTCATCGTCATCTCTCGTCCAGCCAAACAAGGTCTCCATCACCGCCGTGGTTGAATCCATCCGCATCCCTGGCGCCGGTCACGTCGTCAAAGGTGTCACCACTAACTATTTGCTGGCATTGAAGCAGAAACAAAATGGCGAGCCCGACCCTTCGCCCCACGGTCTTACCTATGCCATTAACGGTCCCCGCAACAAGTACGACGGAATCCACGTACCCGTCCATGTCCGGCACTCCAACTTCAAGCTTCCTTCCAACCCTAGCAAACCGGTCATCATGGTTGGGCCTGGCACTGGAGTGGCTCCATTCCGAGGTTTCGTTCAAGAACGCGCCGAACTTGCAAAACGGGGCGAAGATGTGGGAACAACCGTTCTTTTCTATGGGTGCAGACGTCCGACTGAAGATTGGCTCTACAAGGATGAGTGGGAGGTAAGTAAACTCTTTATCCCACAGATCCTGCGATTTCATTCTGACTGACTTTGTTGCAGGAGTACAAGAAGGCTCTTGGAGACAAGCTGCACGTCTTTAACGCCTTTTCTCGGGAAACCTCGAGAAAGGTCTACGTGCAACACCTGATCCAACAGAACGCCAAGCTGGTCAATGATCTTCTGCAACAGAAGGCCAACTTCTACGTGTGTGGTGATGCTTCGCATATGGCTCGAGAGGTGAACGATATTCTCGCACAGATCATCGCTGCGGAACGCGGAATCGACGAGAAGAAGGCCGAGCAGGTGGTCAAGAGCATGCGTAGCAGTGGCGTGTACCAAGAAGATGTCTGGTCGTAAAGGTGCCTTATCATGATCGAGTCATCACATGGCACGTCCGAGAATGGAGCCCCAGGGTATCGCACTTTTGACTGGGCAAGGCTGGGCCAGTTTCGCCACGTCCAGCTTCCTTCCTGCGCCAAAGAGATATTCGAGGCCAGGCCATTCTGCCACGGAGTATGTGTGCTGAGTCAACTCCGCACCCCAAGTTTTCTGTCCCGTGGAAGCCGGCTACATCGATTCAATGGCCGCGAGGAGCGAATGTGGAGACTTTTGACCATCATCGGACGTGGAGAACGTGCATCGGAGAGGGGCCTTATCCGAAAGCGCCATAATCAAATCTCCCAGCTCCGAATGATGGGCATCTTCTTGGACCTCTTGGACCCCGGGCGAGCAAGCTCTCGGAACTTTTCCCTGTCAGAAAAGAAGTGGGAGGTTTACGATGCGGGATGAGACAATGTGGGGTCGGGGGCAGTCATCGGCCGATTTGGTTTGCGAACGTTGCCATCGCCATCGCCATCGCCATCGCCGCCGCCATCAACATACTCATTCTCACATCTACCAATTTCTTTTCGTCTTCTGCCTCCATTCGTCGGTTCCAATGGAGTACACCGTATTTGTGTTCCCGAGAGCGTGGCGTTCAGTTCGTTTGGAGCTTACGACGTGACTTGGACCGAGGCCGATGCGATGTGGGGCATCGAAGGTCGCGGACATTCCTATTGACAGTGCCCTGTCTTACCCTTCGTCGTTCTCACAACGCCAATTGTGCTATGGTCTTGCTGACCTTGCAGAACTGGCAGACATGGGATTAGTACAAATTGGGATGGAATTTGTTGTGGCAATGGCAAGAGTCATATTTTCCGTTTCCGTGTCTGTTCGAGGTGAACGAGTGTGGCTTGTTCGGCGCGATGGGGCGAGAGACGCTCACAAGAGGTACAAGGAAGAGGGCACATGTAGAGCGGAACGATAGCGGATCTAGGCATATACAGAGTATCACACATATCCAAGCTACATTCGACGAGGACCTCTATCATGTTGAAACAGTGCAAGTTGCGTGCTATGTGAGTTTTTGGTATTTCATCTTTTCGGGATTTCATCTGTAGAGCCCTCCCAGGGAGGGTGGTCTGTACTTTTTGGTTGCTGGCAGTGACACAGTTCACCTTCACCCGGTCCGTCCCAGCAGGGACCAGGGCCTTTCCGACAAGACGCCTCAACCCAGGTAACAAGAAATCAAGGATACGAGTTGACCTTGTCAGTCAACTAGTGGCGAGACCGATGGCGAGGCTGCCTGGATGTCGTCAAACTATGTAGATTTTGCAACGAGCTCCAGAGCCGCGGTGGCACGGGCACAAGCGTCTTCGAAGGCGTAGATGTCGGCGCGGCTTTCTGCGAGAATATCCTCACCCTCACCCTCGCTCTCGGCTGCACCCGACGCAGTAGTAGCATGCTGGAGCAGCGTCAAGAGGAATTGCGATGACGTCTTTAGTGAATCGACGTGGGCAGATAATCGGGCTCTCGGATCGGTCGTGCCGCTTGACGGAGCCGATGGCGGAGGCAGATGTGGAAGGAGGACGCAGAGCAGGTTGAGCGTCGCAATGTAGTAAGGAATGTCTAGAAGGAACGACAACAGAGTCTCCGAGCCGTCGGAGTCAGTATCGACTGGTTGGTCGGTTGTGGTCGTCCGGGGTGGAAGCGTGGGCAGTCCTGGCGGAAACAGCAGATCGAGCAGTGGCGATGTATCGATGTCCTTCTCCCCGGCTGTCTCCGAAGCCACATTGCTGTTCATGAGGATGGCAGGGTCAAGGCCATCTGTTCGCGCAAGAGGCTGTTCAATTTGGGATTGACCGCTCTCGGCACCCTTCGGACGAAACCATATCGCGAACTCATCCTTCAGCCAATCCACACCGACTGCCTTCAAGGCACCCATCTGCTGGGGTGGTGCCAGGGGGATTGGATGCGGCTGAAGTGCTGACGTGCTGCGTGTGAGCCCAGTCTCCTCATCTATGCCGGGTTCTGGCTCGGGGTCGAGGTCGTCTTCGATCTCTGCCCAGTTGGTGCTCAGCGTGCTGCCTCGCAACGTTTGGACAATGACTTCCAGGCGGACCTTAGGATCAGGGTAGGCGTGTAAAAGCTTGGTAGCAATGTAATGGGCAGCGTCACGCAGGGCGGGCCACGGCGTGATGGTGAAAAGTTGGGTCAGTGTGCTTATCAGCAGCAGAAATTTGGCCGGTGATGGTGGCGCTTCCGTGGCTGAAGGCGACAGGATGCGGCGGTAGAGTAGTGAGAGCAGCGAATCCTGCAATGCGGGAGAGCCAATCGAGGGCGTGGCTGAGAGCGGGAACGAATGTGCAATCAGTTTGGTCAGCTCGGTGGTGGTGAGGAGAGGTGGCAGGGAGTCGACGTCGACGTAGGACTCGAACGCGTACAAGAAAATCACTCCCGCCCTGGGGAACGGGATTTGGGATGGCGAAGTCGGGTACTCTGAAGGTTCTTGTTCCGCTGACGAAACTTCGGTCCCCTCATCGTCTTCGTACAGGAGTTTTTTGATCTCGGTCGCAGTATGAATGTTCATTTCCTTGCTGAGCGCGCCGAATCTCGCTACCAATGCGTCTCGCTCCTTCAACTCTTCAGTTTCTTGCCAGAGCTGGGTCTCAGTAGCTCGCCTTGGAAGTACTCGTTGTGGCTCGAGCTTCTCTCGTAAGCGAGCGGTCCAGGACATGGACGGGTACTCATGTGATGAGAGAGACGATAGATATTCGTCCAGGACCTCAAGCAGGACGGCGTCAAGGAGTCGAGATGTGATAGCCATGTCTTCTGGTGAGGCCGTATTGTTGCCTGTATCTTCCTCTTCCGCCCTGGCTTCCGGATCTGGCAATGAAGCTGACGTGGTCCTGCCAGAACTGCCGTCTCGTGGAGGGAGGGCCGGACGTCCCTTGCCAGCAAGCGTTTGTAACATGGTCAGAAAAGAGGACGTTGTTGCTATAGAGATGGGGAGTTTCCGGTAGGCCCCCAATGCTGCAGGCAGTGACGTTGCGAGAAATCTGCTTGGATATTGTGTCTTGATCCTAGGGTGAAGGATGCTGAGCATGTTAAGCAATGCCTGCAACTTCAATGGGCCTGACGAAGCCGTCGGCTTTGCAGTTTCTAGGGCGTCTTCGTGTTGGGCAGAAGCCTGTTCCGCTGGCTCTCTGGCCTCGGGCATACCTTGGAGTGCCATAGGGCCCAAATGAATACGGGGTGCTTCGCCTGCAAATGTGGGCAGCTCATCGTCAGCCGCTCCCTGGTCAGACCCGTCACCATCTTCACTCAGCCCTTCCACTTCCTCGCCCAGTCTTTCAAGCTCCTCGGCTACACGGACCACTACCTCTCGAGGGTTGCCTCTTCGAGCAATCACTTCCAAGCAGCGGTTGGCTTCATCCGGGTTGTGGTTCAGCAATGGAAGCAGAAGCCTCAACAGGTCCCATCCAATCTCCTGTACCAACGTACCGTCGTCTTCGCTGAGCAGTCTGGTTAACGTAGGAAGGTTTTGCGGGGTTAGCTGGTACTCGAGCATGGTCAAGTAGGTCATATAGTCTGTAGCAGGGGGTAAAGCGGCAACGAGCGGATCTTCCGCGGGAGGAGGCTGAGAGGCCATCGTGCAACAAGAAGTCAAAGAATGCAAGCTCTAGAGCTCTGAGGGTGTTTCACGAGTAGCGGAGGACGCAGCTGGACCACGATAAGCACATCGGGTACCAAGCATGCGGCTTGTGGCTCGGTAATGAAGCAGTGTCAATTCCTAGGTATTGCGGAGCTGAAGCCACAGGACAGGACAAATATGTTGCAGGCGAGGGACAGTCACATAACCATCAGGGGGATACAGGTAGCAGAGCGAGTGAGCATCATCAGATGGAACTGAAGGTAAAGGGGTTGATGGTGATGGTGAAGAAGGTGAAGGTGAGATGAGGTTAAGGTTTGAGAGGTTGAAGCGGTTTGTCCTTAAGCTGCACGTGACCATTGACTGCGCTGCAGTTGTTCGTCATTCACAACTTGAAGCTGGGCAACTTGAACTTCAGTATAACGGCGACTACTAAGGTACTCACTACTACTCTGGAGTACCTCCCAGACAACATTCTATTGACGTGGTCCTCCTCCGTCAACGTAAACCGCAATCTGTTGCAGTACCGCCTCATCAACTTGGATCTTGTCTGATTCTCACCAAGCTCTCCCGCAACCTACAATCACATCCACCTCATGTCCAACCCGACCGCTGCGATGGTTTTGTCAATGAATGCGAATGTCTACCCACGGCCCATACCCCGAGGTTCCGATAGAGTGCAAAGTTGTCCCCCCCCCCCCCTTTGATCAGGGACGCGGGATGGTCCTTGACCTGGTATCTGACGATCGTTCACCTACCTTTTGCCACTCGGATGTGCAGCGAAAGAACATCATCGTCGACACGGCGCAAGGGGATACCATGCAGGGCAAGATTTTCGAGTATCGAGGATTGACTGGAAAATTGCTGGTTGGTATCCCAACTACGGGAGTATGCTGCTGCTTTTTAAGCTTCCGTTGGGACGAAGATGACTGGCCAAATAGGATAGAGGACTTCTCTATGGTCCTGAAGCGCCTCCTCGGACGTTATACTATAAAGGGGAGTTTGTATACCATCGTACTACCCTCGTCGAGCCGTATCGACATCTTCGTAAACCTTGGCGCCTTTGACGAGCCTAGATACAAATCCGGTTTGAGCTGCTGGCCTTTGACATTTGACTGCCCTTTTCCACGTCCTGGGGCCCCTGTGGAACGTGGCAATCTGAATGACCCTATTCAGAAATATCTCGGCCGGCTCATTTCAGACTGCAGCCTCAGATGTTGGCTAGTTGAAAGAGACAAGACGCCCAAGAGAGGATCAAATACACTTGGCTGTCAGCTGAACAGGGCTCCCGCGCGACTGCTGCCCCAATGGCTCGCCTGGGTTCGTGGCTTGTGGCTTGAAGCCGCGTCAACTAGAGAAAAGATAGTGTCGCCAATACGCTGTTGTGCCTGTGCCTGTGCCACATTCATCCATCCGGCTGGCACCTACAAGCTCCTGATGGCTTGCTGTGGCTGATGATCCGCGACGCGAGCGGCGGTGGGGTGACGAGATTTGAAGATGTCCAAATCCAGGCCAGGAAGATCTGATCATTCGCCATGTTTCATCGCCATCAGATCACGGCGAAAGAAGTAGACAAGATCATGCAGAGGAAGGGCGCCATGGGAGTGCCAATCTTTTTTGTCTGTTGAGCGCTGCCTGGGGATCTGAGAGAACACCACGTTCTAATTGTCGTTGTCGTTGTTTTTGCTTTCGCGGAGAATAATGGCGGCTCGACCCTTTGGGCTGCTTCCTTCGCTTGTCTGTCCTACGACAGACTACACCAGCGGCCCTCTGGCGTCTGTCACCGGCATAGCGAGACCCGCCACAAGGGAAGACTCCGGCGATCTGTCCTTGGACGAAATTCAATAGTGCTGGACAGTGGTGCCTCTCCGCTTCTTCCACTATCGAAAACCAAATAAGATCGCGGTCAACGGAAATGGAAGAGGATCTGCTCGTCCAATTCCACGTTGGGCCTACTGGCCACGGATTCGACATGTTGTACACACGTACAAATCAGACGGCTGTCAGCTTTCAAGATTGCTGGTACTAGAGGTAGACATTCCGGACGCCATAGGTCGACCCCTGACCCTGGACTCGGTCCCTTGTCCACCACGAGCCCCAGGCCAATTCTGCCTTAGAAGAACCACCAAATACCAAAGTTTGTTTGTCTGCTGTGGTCGTACTCCGGGCTCCGGCCTCCAAGACAGCGGAGATGGTGGATCAGGTTTATTTCACAGGAGGCCCGCCACGTCAACAGAGAGCAAGCACGCGACCGGCCATTCGCCTGACAGATGTCGTTCGAGATTATTTATGGAACTCGTTCTAGAAATCTAAATGGTATCTGCCCACCGATGAGGAGATGCAATCTTCAAAAATACCCAGAGGTACTTCAGAAGAACCGGGAATAACGTCTGACGATAGAGACGAATAACAAGGTGCCCCTGACAGAGGCCAACCAAGGGAATGCTACCCTTCCATCAATGCACTAACAAGCGAGAAACCAGCGTGGATTCAGCAAGCCAACAGGAGGCCACGCCGGGCATCGGGTCCTGGATGACAGGCCGGGACCTTAGCATGGCTGACAGAAACGGACTTGGTATGTAACCTGTATATGGCAAAGTCAGCGAAACACTGCAAGTCAACAGATGGCAAACGAAGACAAATGGCGACTTGTTGACCAAACCGTCTAAGCGACGTCCAGGGAGTCGGCATGTCTCGTCCAGACGATTGACATTCCGACTCAATCAGATGAGGAGCAATGTCTCCCCAAGTCGAGAGACTCATGATCCAAAGTCCCATCAACTGCGACCGCACTATTGGATATGACAAGAAGATCATAAACAACATATCGAACCCTGGTTCACGCGTCGGGCAGGCGGGGCGCTTGGTGCCCGCGGGCTACTTTGCTTGATACGCCCTGCCCAATTACTCTGTATTGCAGGCCGATGCCCGACGCCCGACGCCTGCAAGACGTACGTACAAAGTTGTCGCTGTCAATAATGTAGCATCTGTGGAACAACGAGTCCACCGTGGAGGTTCTCAACTCGTCATCGGTCGCACAAGAGTGACCTATTTCTGGATCGCCATGCAGCCCGGCAGCCAACACCTGGAGATTGAAAGGACAACAACTTTCAATCTAGCATACCCAAGTGCTTGGGAGATGTCTCTCCTTCTTCCTCGAGTCCTTCCAAGAGGCTCGGCTCGGTTTGAAGGGGTTGCTCGGGACTAGACGAATCATCGACAAACCCTTCCTCTGGCACTCATGCGAGGAGGCAGCGGCGGCGGAGGAGGCCTGACGCTTTCAAGATCGTGTTTGACAGGGGACCAACGCCATCCAGTCGGTCTTCTCCCGTTTGGGGCAGTCCTGGTCTACTTTGTTTCTCCAATGTCTCTCCCTGCTTGCGGGCTTTCGCCAATAATAGGACATCCATCCCAGGTCCGTCCTTAACGGTCGGCCTCGTCAATCGCCCGTCCTAATAGAGGCCCTGTCCGGCCAATGGCGAGAACCTTGACTCTTTAGGCCGTGAGCAAGAAGGGCGTCGACGAGCGATGATTGGGCATCTCTCAGCTGGCCTGTGGGATCTACGTGCCGGGATTGCTGCATCCTCGACCCGCGCTGGGGATTGACAGCCCGGTCCATCATTGGGTCCGTCACGATAGAAGCTTATGCCTGGTTACGCTCGCTTGATGACTCTTGGTCCTTCGGGGCGAGGGTGGAAGCATCCAGGACACTGGCTGCCGGTCCATTCTGATCCTGAAGCAGATGAAGACTATCTTCTTACGGCGTTCGTCGTCGTCGCTGGTGCCATCTCGCTGCTAGGCTTTGCCGAGACATCCACTATCATGGTACTACCGCGCCACAAGGCAAACCATGTTGGCGAAAGCGGCGAAAGGAAAGCTCTTCTCCTCCACACCAGGCTGCCCAGTCGATTGCTGCGGACTGCCAGTGAGCGACATGGTGTGAGTGTCGAGCGTGAGTGAGAGAGGTGAGCGTGCCCAGTGGCATGTCACCATGGACAGCGGGAGGCCAGGGCCAGGTGTCCGTCAGACGTAAAGGCTAACGCGATCCGCACGCCCTCCTCAGCTCTTTCATGGATCCCTAGGCTCTGCTCTTCCATACCGATGTGGAGCTGGCGACCGGAACTATTGGGCCAAACATGCTGCCTTTTGATGTCGAGCAGATCATCGCTCTCCATCGCGAACGAACATGAGGAAATTTGGGCTTGCATTTTGCAGCCCTGGGTGCCCGCTTCGCTCGTTCATCTACGCGTCCCCCATACACACGGCCCTTGCATGCATTGTGCACTGTGCAGACAGATGAACGTCCGGATATCGCATGGATTGGCCAACTCTTGCGTCTTGCCTGTGGCTCTGGCTCCAACTCTTCCTATAGCATGACTTCGGATCCAAGGCGCCGAGTGATCGAATCCTCGTGTCAAGAAACCAGTTCTCTTGCTTCAGCTTCTTCCCGACATCAGACATCAGACATCAGACATCGCACCGTCCTTGTTGGCTGACGACTCATCGTTCTTTGACGCTCCTTCGCGAATAGATTGCCATCTTCCTGCCCTTCGGATCGTTCGTTGCTGTGCTTGCTGCCTCGCTTCGTTCCTGCTGTCGCTTTGGTCTTTGGACGGGCAGCTTCCAGTCATTTCAGTCAGACGTTCCTGGATATAGACTTCGCCAGTGGGTTTGGTCTTTCATTCTTCTGTTCGTCGCCGTCACCACCCTCTTCCTCCACCTTGGCCTTCTTCTTTGCCTTTGGCTCAGCCTCAATCCCGTCGTCGTTGTGTTTGGTTGATATTGGTCGTGGTTGAAATCGGGGCCAAAAGGGGAAACCACCTTGTCCAGGTATCCAGCACGACTCGGGGGTCGATATGTTGTACCCATCATCCGATTGATTCATTGGGGTTCCATGTACATCAACTGACATGTTCCCAAGCACCTGCACGGACGCCTAAATAAGCGTCGGAAGCACTGTCGGGTACCTGGTCGAGGCACGATACTTACCGTGCGGGTGTTATGCGCATACCAGACAACACCCGAGCACGGACATCTGGAGGAACGTTTCTCTTCCTCACCCTCTTGCAGCCTGAGGCGTGGCCATCGAGTCTGGAGGGGAACTTGAAGGAAAACGACCCGTCTCTCTGAGAACGAACAGGTCTACGAGATTGTGTTTCTGGTATTCGCGTCGACAGAGACCAACCCTGATGCAGCATTCACGCCCGCCTCATCTCCCTCCCTTCTGTTCGTCCTTCAAGAAACACCGGTCGAGCATCGACAGCTCCAGGTTCACCCTCGACCTCACTCTGCCGAAACCAATCGCCGCGCCCGTCGGGGCTTCTCTCCCTACACCTCCCATGTCCGGTTCTCCCCCACCGGAGCCACCCATCGAACCTCCACAGATTGCAGGTCGCCGAAGAAAGCGATCTTACACTCCCCCTGTGACGACCGCATCCGCCTCCGCCTCCGCTTCCGCCGTCACATCACCTGTAACTCCCCTGGAACATACTGCCCCAAGATTAGGCGCACAGTCAAGAGTTGGGGCGACCATCGCAGAGTTCCCTGTCCAGCCTGGTCCTTATGCGCTCGCATATGCGCCACAAGCCTCGTATCAATCCTCGTCAAGTCTACCCACCGCCTCGATCAGCGGACCCGACCCTCGGTATGCGCTGGCATCTATCTCGCCCCGGTCCGCACGAAAGCCCAAGGCACACGTGGCATCGGCCTGTATCAATTGTAAAAAGAAGCACTTGAGATGTGATAACAATCGGCCTTGTCGGCGATGCATCGCCAGCGGAAAAGAGGTAGGTATTTGGCCCACATGAAACTGGCAAGGGTGGACTGACATCTTCAGGAAACATGTGTCGACGTCGAGCATAAGAAACGGGGGCGACCTCCTCTGAAACCTGAGGACCCTTCTGCGAGGCGCGCGTTCGAATCGACCATGAGCCCCGTCGCCGGATCACTGGGAGACCCTATGAGGAGGATGCCTGGGTCAGGCCTGGCTTCCTTTCCCGCTGGGGGTGGTCCACGAAGTTTTAGGCCCCTTCAAGCCTATGACCCTTCTCGACCACCTTTGAGAGGGCCGCCGTTCCAGTCGATGTATGCCCAACCATCCATTTCGCCGAGCCCAGCCATCGCTCTGGGAACGTTTATTCCTCCTTCGCGACCGTATCCGTCTGGCCCTACTCCGGTTCCTGGACCGTCGCGGCCACCCTTTAGTCCTCAACAGTCCGAATCCTCGCTTAGATCAGTCGCCTCGTATTCTACCGGCTACAACTACCCACCTCCTCCGAGACAGATGGGCCCTCCGTCTCATGTGACGTACTCCAACCCTATCTTTCCGCGCCAGCCTGGATCAGCGCCGATTCCCGGCGGGTCCTTACCGCCCATGCAAGGTCCAGCGAGTCTTCAACTTCCACCGATTCGACCAGCACCTCCTGCCGCAATCGATCCCGCAATCACCCAGCAACAGCAACCCCGTCAACCTGTCCAACCATCCCCTCGTCAGGAGCTGGAGCGGCGAGGCGACGGAACACAAGAACCTGACCCCAAACGACCAAAGATGGACATACAAGGGATACTGGGGCCGCGACATGATTAAAGCAAAGCAAAGCGACGAAAACGATATACTCTGGTTTCCCAGGATTCGTCCTGGACACTCGATAATGTGCATTCTGATGACACACCCGGGCATTGTTAACGACTAGCAACGACGAGTGGCCTCTCCGGGGTTTGGGATAACGGCAACCTTTTCATTCTTATATGATGTACAACATAGTGACGTCTAATACAAAAAGAACTCTTGCGCTGGACGCAAGAGGGGTGATTGTCAGGGAAGGCATTAATACTTGACGGGCGCGGGCCGAGTTTGATGATCGAACAGGATGCAATTGGTGGTTCAGCCGGCACATTCAGCAGTCATGTTTCCTGGCTGAACGAGAAGGTGGAACAACAGGGAAGTCTCTTGGTCCCGATATTCCAGTTCTCAGTTCTCACGGACCCCTGAAATGCTTCTCTTTGCACATATTTGCATCTTTGCAAGGCCTTGAGCGTTGGGAAAAACCATGCACCAGCATCACCCCTTTTTCTTTTTATTAAGTTTGAACAACTTACGGATGAAATTCACGAAATGGTCCACAGCACAACCTGGGTTCAAGCGCAGTATTGCGAAGAGGGATAATGTAGCCGGTGGGAAGGGATCAGGCCCGGCTTCCCTCTGGACAGGCAGACTTATGGTATGGGTCGTTGGTCTTTGCGAAAGGGAGGTATACCAAGTGTTGATCGAGTCCAAGGATGGATGGCCTTCGTATAGAATTTCAGACTTGAATGAAACACTGGTTTGAACTTGTTTCCTTTTCGCGGCTCTCTGTCTGTCTGTCTGTCTGTTTGACTGACTGACTGACTGTCTTTCTAAAGAATTCCGAAAGGCAGACAAGAGCACAAGTGACAGGTGTTATGAGGACACGACACGTAATGAGGCTTTCAGGCCGATGTTTCTCCCTGAATGAACATGATGGTTATTTTGGGAACAGAACAAGAACAAGAACAAGACGAAAAAGCTGTCCCGAGTCTCGAGTCTCGAGCCTTTCCTAAGCCTGGCTTTTTCTCGTAAACACATCCATGTACACTCCCATATATCTATTCAGATATCTATTCATATATACTCCCATATATCTAATCATATACACTCCCATATACATTCCTGCGATACGCATGCTGCACGCACGTGAAGTATAGTCCGGATGCCGTGAGGTTGGAATTTATATCAAGCGGTGTATGGTGGAGGATCCGGATGACTGGTAGAGGCTTCAGCTCGGAAGAAAAAGCACGGAGTACCTCAAGGGAAAGGGAGGTAGAAACAGGGCAGGCGAACAAGACGGGGAAAAAATAGACCGGTTGCTTTTCAGGTCATATTTCAAGAAGAAAGAAAAATAGACCGGTTGCACTCCAGGTCACATTTCAAGAATGGAGATAGATAATCGAGAGTATTGTGGATAGGGGTATATAGGTAGGTAGGTATATATCCAGGATATATATATATGGATATGGATATGCCTACTTCTACTCTGTAATACCACTGTATCTTCAGTAGTAGTAGTCTTATACAATCGTACAGGTCTTGTCGGTCCCAGTACTGAGGTACCTCACATCATCAACCTGTAGCAAGTAGACCTGATGCTAGGGCTTCAAGGTCCTCGAGGGTCTGAGGTGCTTCAGCTGCTGCATCGTCCCCGCGACGGCCGTGTCTGATCTTGATCTTCTTGTTCTTATTCCTGACGCCATCGACCTTGTGCTGGTCTGGTTCATCGTCCGAGGATGAGGCATCCTCGAACCATTTCCTCTGTCGTTTCGGCCTGGGTTCGGTCGTGTCTGTCTCGAGATCCACACCGTGCGCTTTGTCCACGTCCTCTTCATACGGGACAAGCTTTGTATCGTGACCGCCGGTGGCCGCGTCGTCCTCACCGTCAGCTTCATGCTGCTGTTGCTGCTGCTCCAATTCCCGCCGTTCACGCTCTTTCCTCTTCTCCTTCTTCTCGCGCCTCTTGGCCCGCGCAATCTCCTTGTCGACTTCATCCATCTCCCTGGCGCGTTCGCGTTCACGCTCCAGGAACGCCTGTTTCTCGGCCTCGGCGGCGTCAGGGCCGAATGTGCTTTCGTCCTGGTAGGCTTTGCGGTCCTTAGGTGTGTCCGAGTCGCTGTCGAACGTGAGGTGCGTGGCGCGGCCTTTGAACTTGAGCAGTTTCTTGCGCGACTTGAGCAGTTTTTCGCGGCGGTGCGAGTCGATCACTAAAGGTTCGGCTTCGGGGTTGTCTGTGAGACGGAGAGTCTTTACTTTTGCTCCTTCTTCTTCTTTGTTATGGTGGTGGCTTGACGAGCGACGACGTCTTGATGAGGAGTCGCTCTTGGCTTTGTCCTTCGTTTCGTTGTCAGATCCAGTGTCCGAACCAGAGCGTGACCGTGAGCCAGACCCAGACTCAGATCCAGACTCAGCATCGGGAGACGCTTGTCGCAATCTCGCACCCTGGTGGTCGAGAGCCGAGTCTCCGGCGTCGAAGCGGCGCTTGACTGACAAAAAGTCCAGGTCGTTGTCTTCCTCAACTCCGGCACCAGCACCATTCGGTTGCGGGTCTTCGTCATCTTCAATCAGCTTAGTGTAGTGCTCTGAGAGGACGTCTTGGTTGCGCCGCTCGAACATGCGGTCGTACTTCGTCCGGACTTCTTTCTGTTGCTTGCGGTTGGTTTTGTCCCCATCTTCACCGTTGTCGTCACTGCTATCGCCTGCAAGAGCGGCAAGCAGTTGTCGCGGCGCGTTCTTCCTGGCCTTTGCATCCTCACCCTTGACGAATTTGACTCTCGGCGCGCCAGGAAGACCCAGGCTGGCCGCGAATGCCTCCAGGTCTAGTTTCTTCAGGTTGAACGTCTCCTTGTCCTTCTGCACGTGCACACTCCGCACGTAGCTGACAAACGCTTTCTGGCCTAGATACTTGAGTTCGGGGTCCTTGAAGCACATGTTCTGCAACTGGGTGCGGATGGTCTGCTGCATCTTCTTCTCCCGCACGTTGATCTTCTCTACGGTGACTTTCTTCTTCTCCAGTGCTTTCATCATGCCCTCTTCTTCGCTGGGATCCACGAACATCACCGCCCGTCCATCACGCTCGTACCGCGCCGTTCGGCCCACGCGGTGAATATATGTGTCCGCGTCCTCAGGACAATCAACCTGGACGACCCAGTCCACCGAAGGAAAATCCAAGCCTCGTGCAGCCACATCCGTCGAGAATAGACAGGCGTGTTTGCTGTTTGAAAATTTCGTGGTAATGTCGAGCCTGGCAGTTTGTTTCTGTCGCCCGTGAAGGTGAAGCAGTGGGACACCAGGCTGCAGATGACGAAAAGCCTCGTACACGAAACGCACTTGCTTGCCACTGCTCAGAAAGACCAAGATCTTCTTCTTGACGTTGGCGCGAATGAATGACCATAACACGTCGAGTTTGTCGGGTAGAGGTGTCACGATATAGTTCTGCTGCAGGGTCGACGGGGTGGCGCTCTCGGCTCCTTCGTGAACCGAGACAAATTCGGGCTCAGTCAGACTCAGCCTCGCCAGGTCAGAAACTCTCTTGGTCTGGGTTGCACTGAACATCAAGGTCTGTCTCTCTCGGGGCAGATGGTCAATGAGAGCGTCAATCGTGGCCTGGAACCCCATGTCCATGATCCGGTCGGCCTCGTCCAGTACCAGCATTTGGAGGTTGCCGATGTCAAGTTCGGCCGTCTGATCCATATGTTGCAGCATCCTTCCAGGAGTGGCCACCAGAATATTCATCCGGCCCAGTCGATCTCGTTCTTCTTGTAAACTCTTGCCTCCGATCACCAGGCCGGCCGAGAATGTATGGTTCCGCCCAACTTTGCGCAGGACCTCGAAGATCTGGATCGCCAATTCACGAGTCGGCGAGAGTATAAGTGCCCCCAAGCCATCGTATCCTGTCCATCTCTTGCGATATAGATTTTCAAGCACGGGTACTAGAAAGGCAAGAGTCTTGCCGGACCCAGTCTTTGCCGCGCCGAGGATGTCTGAGCCTTGTAGAGCCAACGGGATCGTTCGACTTTGGATGGTCGTCAGGGTTTTGAAGTGGGATGCGTCCAGACCGTCTTGGGTGGCTGCGGACAGTGGTAAGTCGGTGAAGAGTTCCGGCGGTGTCGAAGACTTGGGATCGAGGTCGGCCACCCGCTTCGACAAGGCGTCCAGGTCTTCCTCCTCTCTTTTTCGTTTGAGAATCCGAGGTCTTTGGAAGGACTTCTTCGGTCCTTGACCTCCTTTGTGGCGGCCTGGTGGCGCCATTCTGTGTGTAAAGTAGAACCGTGGGTGGACGGTGTCGTTGTTTGTCGAATTCAGGTCGAAACATTCGTTACAGACTGAGAAAGTTCCAAAAAATCTTTGATCCCGTGACTGCGAGCAGCTTATCGATAAGAACATTAGAGAGAGAGAGAGAGAGATGCGCATGTCGCCGGCCGCAGATGCGCATGTTCGACTTGAAACAACCACTGACGCATCGCTCTTTGCTGCTTCCACTTCAAGTCCATTCAGCCTGATCCCGTCAATCCTGCATCTTGCATCGCTTTGGAAGGCAGCTGTTCTTCTAGTTGACTTTAAATTTGCTGGCAATTATCCCCAACCAGCGAGACCACTGAGATCACCGAGATCACTTCTCGAACCGCAGCCTGACTAGTCGTTGGTAAGCTATAAACTACCAGCCCACCATGGCTAATGATGAGTCCGATGCTCTTGACGTGCTTGAAAGAGAAGCCAAGGAATATGACAAGGTTCGCCGGCTACGTGTTGTTGGTTTTGGGATTTGCTGATGAACCGTCCAGGATGCTGAAATCGACCGAATCCTGAAAGCCTTTAGACTTGATGCGTAGGTATCACCTGTTCCAGACCAACTCTGATCTACAGCTGACTGACTTCTTTGTAGCTACGCGGTGCTAGATCTCCAACCCGGCGTACCTGACTCAGACATCAAAGTCGTCTATCGAAAGAAGTCACTACTAATCCATCCGGACAAAACCAAAAATCCACAAGCGCCTGAGGCATTCGACCGTCTGAAGAAAGCACAGGTGGCACTGCTTGATGAGAAACAGCGTCAACATCTTGATGAATGCATCGCCGATGCCAGACATCTGCTCATGCGCGAGCACAAATATACCGTCGACTCGGACGAGTTGAAGACCGAAGAGTTCAAGCAGGAATGGAGACGGAAAACGGTCGAGGTTCTGGTTGAAGCGGAGGCGCGGAGGAGGAGACAGATGAAGGCCAAGATGCAAGAGGAGGGTCGAGAACAGGCCAAAGAGGAGGCGGAGATTGAAGAGAGGAAACGAAAACGAGAGCATGAGAAGAAGTGGGAAGACACCCGAGACGAGCGCATAGGCAGTTGGCGGGATTTCCAGAAAGGCGTCAAGAAGGGGGAAGAGCAGAAGAAGAAAAAGAAGATGAAAGTGCTAGGATGATTGATATGCTGCCTCTGCCTCCTGGGAGGGTTTGGGTCGTTGATGGCAGCGTCTTTCTTCAAGGCTCCCTCCAGGTTGTGGTCGGAGGACTAAGAGCCGAAGATGCTTTCGTCTTCGTTCTCCTTCGACTTCCGTCCTCTCATGTGCTATGATGATGAGACTCTTCGAGTCGTCTTGATGGAGCGCAGTATGATAGAGTCTCATAGGTGTCTAAGGGTTGGGTTGATGAGTATCAGCGCTGGGTGTTTGTCCTCTCGTCGCATCCCCATCTCCTGGCTATAGGATGCCACTGCAGACGCATGGCCGGCCTGCACTCTTTCTCCCACCCTTCACAAGAACTGTGACATGCCACATCGTCTTGGGGACTGTATGGGAAATGTTCCAGCTGTTTCGGTTGGCGACCCGAGGAGTTACTTGGAGAGTCTGTCGGCTGTTGAACAGAACTTCCCCACACTCAAGTCTGCGAATGAATCTCAATCAGTTTCTGTAGCGCAGCAGCCAGACTCACTCACTCACTACTAACTCACCAACTCGAGCTTCGAGCTTCGTCGACCTCTGTGTACATACATACCTACCTACCTGTCGCATTTGACGTTGACGTTGACCTGTTCTCCGCCCTCGAGTACTTTCTACCCCATGTATTCGCCATGAACGCTACATCGCTGCCGCCCAACGCCCCCATGACCAACGGCACTCGCACGACCGGTCATGGAGAAGCAGATGTATCGTCCACTGGCATATCAAAATCAAACAACGACTCCTCCAGCTTGTCCCCGTCCTCGCTACAAGATATCTGCGCCCTGCTCCACGCTCAGGTGAACGCCTTCCTGACCTCTCCTCCGCCCGACGAAGTGACGAAGCGGACGCAAGCACAGACAAAGATCGCTCTCGAGGTGATAGTCAAGGCCCTGCAAGACTACAAGTGAGCGCATTCCAAGTTAAACGTTGAAACAGACCCTGTTTTGCCAGAGGGGCATGCATGCATGGATGGATGAATGACCGCAGGGTGCAATGACATATCTCCTAGATGGCATGACACTAACTTGGTTTTCTACTGCGGCACAGATACGGAACACTGTCCATATCCTATAATGGCGGGAAAGACTGTCTGGTCTTGCTCATCATGTACCTGGCCGTGCTGCATACGCATTTCACACAACCGACGAACCGACGGAAAGGCAACCTAGACCGAGAACCAGAACCAGAACCAGAACCAGAAACAAAAACAGAACAAGACACACAAACAGAAACACAAACACAAACAACCTCACGGCATTCTTCATCGATACCTACCTCCATTCCCGCCATCTACGCCAAACCGCCCGACCCGTTCCCCGCGGTCACCGAGTTCGTGGAGTATTCGTCCAAACTATACCACTTGGACCTGACGCACATTTCGACGAACCCCGGCCCGCGACCACGAGAGCACTCGCATTCCAATCCGCCCTTGACGCACCCGTTTCCGTTTCCGTTTCCGCCTCCTCTCAAAGAAATTGACAACGGTATTGACAGCAGCATCAACATCACCAACATCGATAGCAACGTCACGACCACCACAACCACCACCACAACCAACGAAACAACGACGACGACATCCAAACCCATCATATCCTTCCGCGACGCCTTCGCATTATATCTCGCGGCGCACCCCTCCGTGAAAGCCATCTTCGTGGGCACCCGCCGCACCGACCCGCACGGCAGCCATCTCACGCACTTCGACCCGACAGACCACAACTGGCCGGCCTTCATGCGCGTCCACCCCATCATCGACTGGCACCTGTCGGAGATCTGGTGTTTTCTGCGCTCGCCGCACCTGCGCGACCCCATCTCCGGCGGGCCGCTGAGGTACTGTCCCATGTATGATGAGGGGTATACCAGTCTGGGAGGCATCAATGATACCTTGAAGAACCCGAAGTTGAAGTACATGGACGAAAATGGCGTCGAGCGTTACAGGCCGGCCTACGAGATGACGGAAGATGAGGGAGAGAGGTTGGGGAGAGAGTAGCCCGACTGGACAAAAGAGAGTGCTGGAATGGAATGGAATGGATTGGATGAAACGAATGAACGAATTGAAAAGGGAGAAGAAGATAAGAAAAAAAAAGGTAGACCTTGTACAGGATGGATTCGAGCGGGAAGGGGAAAGCGATTGAGTGTACACTTCTTGTTCCATAGTCCAATCCAATCCTTTCCATTCCAAAAGGCAAAGGTCCGCAGACAGCTGCTGCCACAAGGGGCCCGAAGAGATGTGCTCTGACGATCATCATCATATGAGAGGCTGCCACAGCTACCTTGGAAAGA
The DNA here is from genome assembly GCF_000585585.1 of Capronia coronata CBS 617.96. NCBI lineage: Eukaryota > Fungi > Ascomycota > Eurotiomycetes > Chaetothyriales > Herpotrichiellaceae > Capronia > Capronia coronata. The sequence continues at coordinate 2,924,507 of NW_006912894.1, read as the reverse complement.
AAAGAAGCCACACTGAAGTCAACAGCTGGTGGGACACTACAGTTCACACTACAGTTCAAGTCGACCATGGACATTCGGACTCGCATGGGCATCTGCACCTGCATCTGTATATTGTACTGGCATATCTAGGCCGAATATTATACATAAATATAGACCTGACCCGTGTCCCGTCAGGGTCGGTGATCGGCGGATATAGTGTATTCACAGACAGACGCATCTCCATCTCTCTTTCGCATGAGAAGCATCCGCAAACCGCAAGGACACTTTACGAGTGACGATGCTCGGTCGCAGTTCTTTCTGGTTGCAGGCGTAGCCTTCCTTCCAAGTGGTGTCGCTGTATGTTTCACCCATCGCCGTGCTGTCATTAATATTCAATCCATCCTACTCTCTTACGAGAGCACGACCGACATCATCCCAGCTTCCAGGATCTGACGACGAAAGCAGGTTGTTGAGTCCGGCGGCGCGCTTTTCCTTTCATATTGTGCTGATGTGCAGAGACCTGTTCCTGAGGTTCATGATGGCCGAGTTTCTTGATGTCAACCATGGAAAACCAGCGTCGAGGCTTCCATCCTCTTCTCGACCGTGTGTATGAGTTCAAGGCCAGCTCGGCAGTGGGAGAATAGAGCGAATGCCAACTCATGTCCGTCCATCATCGGACAGGACTCGACCCAGTGGAAGACCATTGACAACCCAAGAGGAGCGGTCCATTCCTGGCACATGGGAACCTGTAGGCCGTTCAAGTCGACTTTTCTCTCTCATCCAATTCCCAGCAACCATTTGCCGCGTTCGTAGACATAAAAGCTCGTGGCGGCCATGGGCACAATCTTGACGTAACCGATAGTCAGGCCGACGAAGAAGCCGCGCCAACCTCGTTCCAGCCATATCCTGCGGGCCGTCTCAGAAATTCTCAATCTATGACCATCTCCAGTGGCACCGCCGACCTGCATCCGCCGTCGGATGACTTCGAGCGGGTAGGAAGCCGTCTGGGATACCAGACCGGCCAAGGCGCCCGAGGTGAGCTCAGCCGGGGCAGTCAGCTGACTTCGGTGATGGACCTTTGTGGAAGAAGTGCCGGTGATATCTCCGGGCGAACCTGGTGCTGTAGCTGTGGACGGCACCACCGCATACGGCGCCAGGAGGGGATGGCGGAATAGATCTCCTATGGTGTCATGCGTCAAAAAGGATATGCCTGCGTAGGGAAGCATTCCCAGCAGAGTGGGCGAAAAGCCGCGGTAGAAGTTGGCCAGGCCGGACCTGGGCACGACTCTCTCGGCGACTTTCGATGCCACTGCCGCGGAGGTTTGGGTGGTCGTGGTCGCCACCGGTTCTGGCGGGTTGGGGTGTTCGTGATATATCTGCTGGCAGATTCGCCGCAGCGAGGAGCGCGAATCGCGCTTCGTTTCGAAGGCGAGTCGCACGCGGATGACTTCGAGGGGATAGGTGAAGAAGACCGAGGTGATGCCTGCCAGGGACCCGGACAGAAACCGTCGCACTGGAGTCTCGTGGCGTTTGGAGGGGATGACGAATGCTCGGATCTGTTCATACGCCAGGAATTTGATCCCGGCGTAGGGGAACACTCGCAGGAGAGTGGCTGAGTGGCCGCGAAATAGTCCTCGAACCCCTTCTTGTCGGTGTATATCCCGCATCGCCGTCACCACGCCGAACCAGCTACCGGTGTATTTGGCGAATTGCGGATTCGAGGCCTGGAAGAGAATCTTGACCCGGTCAAGCGGTCCGACCACGGTTTTGCCCTGTGGACCACCGTCATGTCAGCATTGTCTAGACTTCACGACCAAGAACAGGACAGGGAGGCGACATGTAGGATGGCGCAGGACTGTAGTGCATGTAGAACACTTTATGTGTATTTCACGGGCGAGACGAACCGCACATCCAGCCAACCCACCCGCCAACCCACTGCGCACGACATAATCGAGGCTTCTCTTGTCCACCGGTTGTTGGGATTGAGCCTGACGAGCGCCAGGCGCATGTCTTGTCATCGGCCTAGCATCATCTTCTGTATATCTCTGTGATCGCGTCGTGGTAGCTTGAGGCAGTGGTTCCTCCAGCAGTCTCGGAGTCGAGGGGCCTCGGCTCTCCATCTCGGACGGTCGTGAGGGTTGTAGTGTTGTGTGTGCATGGCCTGGGGGTGGAATGGGCATTCACGAGCTCGCTGTCGTTATGACATGACGGGATGCAAGGGATTGGACCAAGCGCAGAATTGTAGAGATGCGTGAAGAGGTTTCCAGTAGTTGGAGATGTGGCAGTTAGAGGTAATGATGATGATGGTGTTCAAGTTGGTGGTGATGGTAATAATGGTGATGGTAATGCTGGTAGCGTTGGTGGTTGGCTCTGTCTTATTTCCGAAGCTTGACATCCGAGTCGGCATCATCTCGGGATAATACTGTAGTGATATCTTAGGTTCCTTAGGTGCCTGCCTTAGGCATCCCTAGGGAGGACTCGGCACCTAGGTCCCTACCAAGGCCATCTGACCGTCCCAGTCCTCCAGCTCTGTTCAGCCCCGGAGATGGTGATGGTGCCCCTAATTCCGCTCTCCGTATAGGCTACCTAGGTATCCTCCCTATCCCCACCCTCTTACTCTTCAAGGCTTCAGATGCCTAACAAGGACCCTTATTAGACCCCGGATCGCGCACACATTCCACAATCCCACATTTCCACATTCCACATCTTCAACGTCCCACACCACGACACCAATCACTATGCGGCGAAATCTGATTGCCTCTCGGCGGCAAGGTGTGAAAAGTTCTTCCTCGTGAATGTACCACAGAGGTACGCGGTCATCCACGGCCCATTTCCACCGACTGCTAGTACTACGTAGTACAGTATCTCTGGACAAGACCACTCTTTCAAGAACACATTGGGTCCTTTCCAGAGGTAAAGACGCGACCGTCACATGAATGTGCTCGTTATCTTATGTAACTGTTTAGACACGGTATCTGGGGTCCTGGTATGCCAGACACCAACTAAAGCTTTTTGATATCTATTTCATGAATCGTTCGTTGCTCGCCTTATGTGGTGCCCCCGTCTCAGGAGCAGGGCGCACACTCTGTGAACTAAGCCGTCCCGACGTGGCGCCGACATTGGACGAGACTGGAGTCAATGTCGTCGTCGTTGGAGAATGCATCTCTTCCGCTAGTGAGACAAGCTCTGCAGCGTCCGCGGAGATGGGTCCCAATGTCGGCACAAAGAGAGACGCTTGTCCCAAACTCCTGGTCCTCGAGTGAACGACTCTCCCTGGCTTTTCGGGGCTCCTAGATCGTGTACGTGTAGCCACCGGCGAGATGGAATCTGCATAAGTACTCGTGCCCAACCAGACACTGTCTTTTCGCCGTCGCCCTTCTGCCTCCCACCAATGTGGCGTGCGACGAGATCGGCATGGTTCGCTACCAGACCCGGTCGCCACAGGCTGCGGCGCTGGTTCTTCTGCAGAACCCCATCCCAGGATGGCCCTGATGCGGCTCCATGTCCAAGCCAGACCTTCCCGTAACGAGCGGTCTTCCCCTTTCACGGTCTTCTCGGTCAAGGAGAAAATGAGGCCGTCCACGCCGGCTTGGAGACTCACCATGATCGACACAATCATGTTGAGCCAGAACACCGGGTGTCGAACATAATAGTCGTCATAGTACAAGGCGTGTTGAGCGAACGGGAAACTCCACATCAGAATGTAGACGGCCGGATAGACAAACAGTGATCGTAGTTGCTTGCGAATGGCGTTTCTCGTCTGTCTGAGGGGGTCATTGGCGACCATGTCGGTGGCGGCGGGAACAGGTTGTGGCATGATGGGCCCCTGTTCGAGTCTAAGGGTAACAGCTTCCGAAGTCTTTCGACTTTCAGCCCTGGAGTGGTCCAATGTGCCTGGTATCACCGAAGCACTACCAAAAGCCGTCTGCGTGTCTCCCGACCAGTTGCTTCCACGTGCGGCGTAAGGCGGCTTGTCTTCGTCCGCCACAGCGGCAGGGCTCACGCCCTGTAACGGCTTGGAAGTGATGAAATTCATATAATCCCATGGCTCAAGTGGCTCGGATTGTGCCGGCGTTGGCTGGAATGGCGCGTCTTGATTCCTCGGTCTCATAGGGCTTACTGGCAGGGGTCGAGCAGTACCACCATCCAAGTTCTTCTCGAGGTCATCGGGCCTGATGGATGACTTCCGCCTCGACTCCGAACTCGAGCTTTGGGAGGAGCCGGTAAGCCCGAGATTGTCAAAGCCCCGAAACTTGATCCGAACATAGAGGTAGAGCCAGATATACATGGCTAGGATGACGCCGATGATCAGATATCGGGGCACCCACGACAGAGCAAGTCGATACCAGTACGGGCGTTTGGGCAGGTAGCAGAACGTCCCAGCCGTGACATAGCCGTGACCGCCCTTGACGAAGGCCAAAGAGGCGGCCAGGAGGGACGGCCCCAGCCAGAAAAGGTACACCCAGTTTCGATAGGGGTAGAGTCCACCTTCGCCTGCCTTGCTGTTGGGCCGGAGAATGTAGGTGATCGAGTGTACAGCAACAATGAGGATGGCCATGTCGGCGGACATGACCCCAAATTCCAGCACATACCCACTGGCCTGGCACCAATCCGACGAACTCTGCACTGGGCCTGCCGCGAACGACACGATTGGAAAGAGGAAATATACACCGGCTTTGACAGTATTGCTCATGATCAGGTGCATGATAAGTCGATGCCGGAAACTGCGTCTCTTTCGGATAAATATCCCCAGGGCGTATAAGACGATACAGAGGCTAAGACAGGAGCATGTGAGCGCAGCAATTAAGATGGCTCGATTCTGCGAACCGCTGAAGGCACCGCCAGCGGAGTTGGGTTCATGCGGCACAGCGGTGGACGGGCCGGTTGCCTTCCATGATGCCTGGTCGAGCGGAGATGAAGCAACGCTGAAAGGATCGGATGCTAGCATTTGTGACATGTAGCCGAGTTCGGGTTGCGCAGACGCCGGTCGAGTCTTTGCATGTTATGAGCCTCTTGACATATCGCTTGCGCGCGGCTCAACTGGCCGAGTAAACAGTAGCCGAGATGGTGGGCATTCGACGTCGAGTTCGACTGGTTAGATCTGAGAAGCGGCAAGAAAAGGCACGATCAGACAAGATGCGCCTTCCTGGAGTAGTGTTCAGGACTGACAGCGGGAAAGGGGAAAAGAGAGAGATGAGGAAGATGAATTCCTGCAGGGACAGCCATCACATCACATCATACATGCAGCGGTGGCCGGAGGTGACAAGATGAAGCATGTCGGTGCCTGCCGCCAGCTAGTATCTACCCACCTGAAAGTATGTTGTGGTGTATTCAATAGTTGACATGGCGTATCATGAATCGATGGTCAAGGGATGAGTCCTGGATCTTGATATTGGGGGCCCAGGATCGGGGGAGGGGGCCGGTTTGAGATGAGCCATGGATTTCTTTTCCTCAGCCATCGAATAGACGGTCCAGCAGCCGCGAACTTCGGGTTCCTTAGGTCCATCATTGCTGCGCTGTGTTGCCGTGGTGGTCTGTGAGCAGGTCCGTGTTGAACGAGGCCGGAATCCAATCCAGGGGTCAGTCTGTCAGTCATACCAGATCAGGTTAGACTAGAGAATGAATCCAACCTCTTTCGACAGTTCGACGACCATTCAAACTTTCCAAGGGTGAAAGGTCAAAGATCAAAGGTAAAAGGTGACCATCGTTCCCGCGCGGCCTCTTGCCTCTTTGTCTTTGTCGTTGGCGTCGCTTGCGGTTACTTCAGGACCCGCTGTAGTTTGTTAACAAGACCCGGCTGTTGGCCGAGCGATCGCAAATCCGCATCGATAGTCTGATCGGGGTTCCCAAGCATCCAAAGGTACCTAGGTACCTTCGTACATATGGCCCGCGGTCTAGACAGTCCATCGATCAGCAGCAAGATCCCAAAACAATACTGTGCCTCCCAACCTCTCAGCTGAGAAGAAGCCTCGAGCAATCCGCAAGCCTCCTATCGCCTCGGGTGTGGGCATTGGAGATCCGACATGGCGATCGTGTCAATCCCATGATGCCCGGGTCAGTGATTTACAGCAACCAAGCACGAACGACCATTTTGGTCGACATACCTGCGTCTATCGAATCAGGTCAGCGAATCCCATACAGACTCAAAAGTGCTGCTGCTCTGGATGATCCCTATCCCAGCACAGAACCAAGAGGTTCCAAGAGGGAGACCGCTCTGGGCGCGATTCCCTTGCACGATCGAACCTACCACGAGTCCGTCCAGAAGGACATCTCGTCAGCTCTCACGGAGATCCAAGACCATTTGCGTGGTCAAGGCAGTCCTTCATATTGGTGCCATGGCCGCCACGCGCTGCTCCCGAACTCGGAGAGGGTCCTGCAAGCGATGCCACTAGCTCCTTTCAGATCTTCGCCGGGGAGCACTGGTGATCTGTCGTTGTTAGCACCTGTCATTCTGTCGACCACCGAAACTCAAACCCGATTCTCCTCCATCGATTGTCTGCGCGGTGTCGCAGTGTGCAATCCTAGCCGAGACAGGACCGCTGTTGTCGAGACCGGAGACGCCGGGGAATTCCTCATCCCGGCTCATGCTTTATTCGTCCTGGCCAGCCTCGAAGGTGGAATGGCGGGGTTTCATTCGGCGCGTCAAATGCTGCTTCCTCCCCCTCAGCAGTTTCATTTGATCGTGATGGATCCGCCCTGGTCCAATCGGTCAGCCCGTCGTTCTGGTGTATATCGAACTTCGGAGCACCAAGAGACCGATCCCTTTCCAGAAGCCATGCGTATCGTGAAGGAGTGTCTGGCTTCGAGGGGATGGCTGGCAGTCTGGATCACGAACAAGGTATCTGTTCGTAAGGATGTAATAGATGCTGTTGGCTTATTGAACCTTCATCTTCACGAAGAGTGGGTGTGGATCAAAACGACTGCACGTGGCGTCCCTGTCACTGTTCTTGATGGCGTGTGGCGTCGTCCATATGAGATTCTTCTGTTATTCCAAGAAGATCGGGTCTGCAAGGTTCCCCGGCGACGTGTTATTGCGGCCGTGCCCGATGTGCATTCTCGAAAGCCGAGTCTGAAGGCTTTGCTGGACGAACTGCTGCCCGGGGAGTACCATGCGTTGGAGCTATTTGCGCGGAGTCTGACCGCAGGCTGGTGGTCATGGGGGGACGAAGTATTGAAGTTTCAGCATGAGAGTCAATGGTCTCGAGAGGTTTGAAGAGCGATCAATATTGTATCTGTAGACTACTCAGACCGCGCTGCGAAGATAGGTCGGAGAGCAAGTTCTGGTTCTATTGTCGACACATACTAGTGTATGGCAGTGGGCTCAGCCGTACAGAGTGCAAGGCTGCGCAGGTCACACTACCTACTATTAGGCAGGCTCAAGGAGAGTAAGGAAAACCCCTTAGAAGGCTCCCTTAGGTACCTTACCTAGGCACTGCGCAGACATCCTTGAGTCCTAGGGTCCTAGGGAAGTCTCCCTAAAGAGTATCCTTAGAACCTTCCTAGATCCCCCATTGACCCCTCGGAAGACCTGACGGATTAGGTCCCCCGGGTGCCTGACAGAGCCTAAAGCTCCTTAGGACTAGCCTAACCTTAGCCTTTAGACACTGACGCAACACGTTGCAGCCTTGCATCTTCCCCGCCAAAACGCCTCCATCTTTTTTGTCTGATTTACGATCTTCATACACAAATTCTTGATCAACCCTCCTCTCACTTCCATTCAAAACAGTTCGTCCCAAGTCTCCCAGTCGCTCTACTAGTATCCAACAGATATCACAAGACAATACTCTCTCACAATGTCACACCAAGACGTCGACGTCGACGTGCCAGCCACGAGGAAGGCTTTCGTGCCACTCGGTAAGTACCTACCTATCAGAGCCACAGAGAGCGTACCAATTCCAACCCACAATATCACCCCAGGATCAGTTGCATTGCATTCTATTCCAAACTTGAACAAGCATAACATAACATACTGACGGACTCCCGGTCAGAAAACAACCCCGAAGTCATGACCAGTCTGGTGCGCGAACTGGGCCTCTCGCCCGCGATCCAATTCCACGACGTATACTCGCTCACAGACCCAAGCCTCCTCGCATTCCTGCCTCGCCCCGCGCTGGCTCTCCTCCTGGTCTTCCCTATAACCGAGACGTACGAGAAATACCGCGTGGCCGAAGACGCCTCGCGCGCCGACTACCAAGGCTCCGGCAACCCGGAGGACGTGGTGTGGTTCAAGCAGACGATCCGCAACGCATGCGGTCTGATCGGCCTGCTGCACAGCGTCAGCAACGGTGGAGCCAGAGACCATATCGTCCCAGACAGCGATCTGGACAAACTGCTCAAGCAGGCCGTTCCGCTGACGAACCCGGATGAACGTGCGGACTTGCTCTACAACAGTCAGGCGCTGGAGGCGGCGCACGCCACGGCCGCGGCCAAGGGCGATACCAGTGCGCCGGACGCCGAGGCGAATGTGGATCTGCATTTCGTCGCGTTCGTCAAGGATCAGGACGGGGATCTGTGGGAGTTGGACGGCCGGAGGAAGGGGCCGATCAAGAGAGGACGGTTGGGCCCGCATGAAGATGTCTTGAGTAAGAAGGGCCAGGAGTTGGGTGTCCAGTCGTTTTTGAAGAGGGAGGAAGAAGCTGGTGGGGGGGAGATGCGGTTCAGTGTCATCATGCTGGGTCCTAGTCTGGAGTGAGAGCGCTGCAGTCCATCAGGTCTCGTGGCTGAGGGAAGAACGGATGTTGGCGGCCGCTGTACTACCATGCTACGGACGGAGGGCATTTTCTGCATGGTTTGATGGAGGTGACATTGAACCTTACGTTGCTGGGCTGGTTCTATTGCACTGCATTGGCGGCGCTACGGCATAAATGGGCGCATTGAGTATGGTCAAGCAACGGGGGCTATGCAATGAACACGAAAAAGACTAGACGATAAGACACGATCTAGAAGATCTGTACGAATGACAATGAGATATGTTATGACCATGTCAAGTGTGCGAACAAGGCTGAGCATCGTATATGGAGTGGATAGTGCTTCTGCAAAAGGGCTGGCATGACGGCCACGTAGACTACATTGCTGGGACCGTCAAGATTTCCTGTGAACTGGTAAACACGTATCGCCTTCTTCTCCTTGATGCTTGTGTCGAACATTTATGATATATACAACTACCCTTCGGCTCCGCTCCCGTTCAAGCGCACGAGGGCAGTCCCTTGTTTTACTTGTATCGCTCTCCCTCCTCCTATTCCAACTTGATCTTCTCGAGCTCGGCCTCCGCGTCGGCCTCAGCCTCTGCCTCAGCCTCGGCCTCAGCAATAGCTTTCTCCACATGCCTGGCTCGTCGCGTATTCCTCTCATCCCAAAGACCCTCCAGATCCATCTCGACCCTCTTCTCCTCGGTGAACATCTGCACCACGACCCTAGGAGAGTTCGGCCGACTTCCAAACCCGACATACTCGCCATCCGAGGGATTTCGATATTCTTCATCTTCTTCTTCGTCATCCTCCTCTTCGTCTTTCAACTCCTCCGACTGCGCCTGATGAGGCACTCGTCCCGCATCACCGGCAGCAGCCTCTAACTCACTTTCAGCAGCCACATCCCCACCGTCCAGCTGATCTTCAACTCTGCCCGACAACGGCAAAACAGCATCATCCACCGGCCCCATATTAACACAAATCCACCCCGTGGTAATCCCATCATCGACCTCCTTCCCCGCCATCGTATTGCCCACGGTCTGCGCGAGTTTCAATTTCCTCGCCTTCCGGCGCAACTTCAGTTTCAACTCGTTCCGGCCCAGCAAGCCATCTGCGTACGGCCGGAGCTTGTACTGCTGGCGTACCCAGCGGCAGAACCGGTCGGCCGAGACGTTGAGGTGTTTGACGCTGCGCGCCGTGCCGATCACCATGATCAGATTCGCGCCCAGGGCCGGCGGCGGGTCGAGGTGCCGGAGGTCCAGGAGGACGAGATTGTCCAGGCCGATTTGCACGGATAGGTGTTCGAGCACGGGTTGGAGGATCGCAGGCGGGTCAGCCGGTAAGGGGGGGATTTCTTGCAGCGCGAGGAGCGGTGAGATGGGCGATGGTGGGACGGGTTCTTCGACCTGTAGGTACCATGGTATTGAGGACCGTGACGTCGGGTCTTCTTCCGGCTCGGAGGGGGTAGAGTCTAATTGTTCAGCAGATGTCGAAGTCGGTTCGGAGGAGTATTGTGTAGCCGATGCTGACGATGACGAGAAGGTAGACGGGGACTGTGTATGAAATTCGGCGGACGGTTGTTTAGCAGAAGTCTGTCGCCGCGCTGAAAGACCACTGAACGCTCTGGAGCCTGGGTAATGGTGTGGGCGCAATGGCAATGGTAACGGTAACGGGTGCCGCGACGGTAGTCTTGACCCAGTCTTTAGTATTGTCGCTCCTCGATGAGTCTGGACCGGGATCGAAACGCCTGTGACTAGAGATGTGAAGGCGTCGAGCACCGATACACGGCACGCCGTACATTGTGCCAACGGGGAGCGGTGCATCTTTCTGTATCCCCGTGCTTGTACCTCTTTTTTGGATTCCTCGTTTGTGGGACCGAACGCAGACAGTATAGTCCCTCTATTGAGGAGATATGAGACTACTCCGGCGAGTGAATGAGGTTCGTAAGATCTGGGCGACGAAGGTGATGAAGCGAGAATATATGGAGACTGCGATGCAATTAATTGACAACTTGGATCGCGCCCAAAAAATCATTAACGGATGAATCTCGGTATCTGGAGTTCCACTGTGGCTCCTGTGGCTCAACACCCCTGACTTAGTCAGCATATAAAGGTACGCCACAGTACTATAAAGTACCTAACGATCGCAGTACCTTGAAGCCCAGTCTACAATACTCATTCGGATAACTGCTCTTTCCGAGCTTTCTTCATGTAGCGGAAGCCTTGTGAATGCAGTGTCCGAGGGGTCAATCATCTAAGCTCTTGCTGCCCAGGTATGTCTGCCACACTTCTCGCCATGCAGGATCATCATACTAGGTCAACTAAAGGAGAGTCGGGCTTAACCTCACTGCTCCCGCATCATTCACTGCTCTGTGGTCATCAGCACATCAGCGCCACCAGCATCTCCGTTGCCAATGCCGGGCAACGACATGGCGCCACCAGCTGCTCTCGAACCACCCCCAGCTGCACCCGACGGAGTAGGTGCTCCGACGCCATCATGGCCATTGCCCGACACATTAGCCTGTGAAGAACTGGCCAATTGTTGTTGCTGCTGCTGCTGTTCGAGGGCGACTGGATCGTCGATGGTGTCGCCATCACTGTCCCGCCCCACGGCGTCCTCATCGTCCTCGGTGGTTTCGTCGGTCGCATTCTCTTGAATCTTCTCCTTCATCCATTCATACACCTCCTGTTCATGGATCTTCATCATCTGGTTGAGCACTTCGCCATTCGACCGCACAAGGCGGCCGTATCGCTTGGACGCCTTTCCCTCCTTCTTCCATACGCTGTGGACATGCGATACATAGACCAAGCTATTGTCGCGGTACCACTGGCTCATCCAGTGTGAGGCCGGATTCGAGATTGGTCTGATCGGATTTGTGGCGATGAAGCCGACGATGCCCAGCAGAGTGGGGAAAATGTTTTCTGTATCCACGATTTCACATTAGACATCGAGATCAACTGCGAAGGGGTTGAAACTGCATGATGTTCTGTGACCCGATAGGCTTAAGAGAGATGTCGTGCTGGTCAGAGGATCAAGGCTGATTCAAACGACGCTTGAAACAAGGGCCAAGGCCAATCTGATCAGGGAGCGCCGGGTATCAAGGGTGGGGCAGTAATCCATGATTTTCCAAGAACATCGAGCGATGAAATGCAGATCAAAGAAATGGTGAAGAGAGAGAACAAACTTACCATGCTCACTGACCAACTTGGCGATAGCATGAAACGCATGGCCCGCTCCAATAAGGAAGATGCCACCAGGGAACTCGTACGGCTCCACGTAATTCTCCCAGAGATACGAGGACAGTTTCTCGCCTTCTTTCCGTGCAACGTCTGTTGCGGTCGAGGCGTATTCGACCTCGGTCTCATTGTCTTCCGCGTTGTTGGAATCGGAGACACTAATCAGCTCGGGGATGTTGACGTCGATGACTCCAAATCCGTGCGAAACTGCCCATCGAATGTACGACTGCGCGCCGTCAACCTTCGGGAAGGTAAAGTGAGCATGGGTGTTGGCATAGTGGCAATGAAGGGTAACGAGGTAACAGAATACGAAAGAGTGTCCGGAGATTTGGGAGGGGAGAGGTTACACACCAACCAGGTATCATGTGGCTTCTGCTGTGTCGTCAAGCCGTTGCCGACTCCTAGAAGATCGGGCCTGGATTTCATCAGCTCGTCAGGTACCTCAAGAAATGACACGAACGTGTACGGAATGAACGTACGAATCGTGGAATATGACAACGAGGCCCTTCTTGCTCTCGTAATTCGGTCTGGACGCATTAGTTCTGGTACAGCTACATACTGTTATATCGTGTCTCACGTTGCAAGGACCTGGTGGTCAAAAGATTTCGAGATGGTGTCGCGGTAAATGTGTAGCTGAGTGAGCTTGTATTTATCGTAGAGATGAGCTGCCTGCCACTGCCGGATGACATCTAATTCAGAGATTAGAGCCACGTTCAATAGGGATCCGCGATCCGCAGCTTTGGCAGCACAAACGAAGGAGTGGACATACCGTGTAACCTCTCACCGCCAAAGACGCCTCCTACAGGATCTGTTCATCAATCAATGGGCGATGTCTTCAGACCAGTATCATTTGAATTCACCTTTGGGGTAGATGCTTTTCCAATACCTCGATTGGACATTGCGAACCTTATTCACAGTGTCCACGGCCGAGATGGTGGCAGCTGTGGCATGGAGCCTGTCGGGCGGCTCTCCCATCAGGGTGCGTGTAACTGCTAAAGCAGATTTCGAAATGGCACGGAAGTTGTAACCTCCCTATTAACGCATTAAGGACAGCACCCGCATACCAGGAGCAAGCCATATCATACCTCTAGACACACGGCTATCTTACCGCCAGCGAGGGATTTGAGCATATGCGTCATATGTGCATAGCAAGGGGGCGAGACAAAGCATCCGCCCAGCTCATCTCCTGCCGCCGCGTCGAATCCAGAAGCGACTAACACCATATTAACACGGTTCCGAAAGCAAACCTAAGTAGACATACCAACGACGAAGTCGGGATTAAATTCGGTGGCGATCGGCATAACCACGTGTTGGAACGCGTACATATAATCGCCATCGCCCATGCCTTTGGTAGGCCAGGGAATATTGACGTTCCTTGGGACAGGTTCAGCCTGTGGTCATATGTGCGAAAGAAAACTATACGTACTTGCCGAGACCAGCACCAGTCCCACAATGGTACATGTCTCCCTCATTTCCTGAGGGATAGAACATGCCATTCATGTGGACATGAAGCGAAATGTACAGGACATTGGGATTATCGTAAAAGGCTTTCTGGCAGCCATTTCCTGCAAGCTTGAGGTCAGTAACAGCCAGTAACAAAGGCAAAGATGAGCCGGACCATGGTGGACGTCCCTGAAGGAAGCTGTTAGCACATTATCCTTGTTTGACAAGATGCAAGACAGTGGCCTACCAATCGACGATCAAGATCTTCCTACAACCTTCACCGAAGTCGTTCTGACACACCTTGGAAGCAATGGATACGTTGTTGAACAAACAGAACCCCATCGTGCGATTGACTTCGGCATGATGCCCCGGGGGTCTGATGACAGCAATCGCATTCTTGACCTTCCTCGAGACGACTGCCCGACAAGTCTCAATCGCCGCACCTGCTGACAATTTGGACGAGAAGAAAGACAGGGCGTTGAAATATATGGAGTCCATTTCGGGATCCTCAGACAGATCGATGAGTTTGTCATCCGTCATATCTGCAATGGACAAGCCAGTTAGCCATGCGATCCAACCACCGAGGTAGGCTGTCCACGCAGTGACACTTACTAGCGGTGCTCTTGACGAACTCATAATGCTCCGGAGTATGGACGAGAAGACACTCTTCACGTGTGGCCTCGCGCGCGTCAATCCGTTTGAGTGGTACCTCGACCATCGGGGGATAATATTCGTCGTCCACCAGGCCGGCTTCACAGAGCTCCTTGTAGATGTAGTAGATTCGCCGAGGGTCCTCGGGATGGACATTCTCTCCAGTGGTGGCCGCGATCTCGGCATGATACCGCATGCGGTCATCATAGCATAAGCCAGTCGGCAGTTGTGCGACTGGCAGCCCCCGGGGTGGCTTGGGGATGGTATCGTCTGCTTCGGAAGACGTGTCGGATAACAAACTGTCCTCGTAATCTTCATCTTCTTCAGAGGTCTCGATTTTCAGCCGATGATCCATGTCGGCTGAGACATCAGGGGTGGCCGTATCCCTCATCGATGTATCGCCAGCAAGATGAGGTTCCTGAACCCTAGGGATGGGATAGGGGAAGTTAGGGCCACTGGGAGACTGTAGGTCCCCTTGACCAGATGGGGGAATCTGCGCCATTTGACCTATGTTTCCCCGCCGAGGAGAAGTCAACACGCTCGTTCCTTTCTTCAACAAGCCCTGCCACTAGGAAGGCTGCATGTTGACAACAAAACCCAGACTTGCAGATAGACGGGTAGTCGTTGCTGTCTGACTTAAACTGTTGTTCCAAGCTAAAGGATGATTCACTTGTCAGTTAGAAGCCCTGCACGGTGGCCATAGAGCAAACAATATGAGAGTAAGTGGTCAGTCACAAAAAGGCGCGGGCTATCAGATATAGAGAGTGATCCATCATAACATACCTCGCGCCCACACTTGGAACGTCTCTCGTCTGAGCTTGATCTTTGTCTAGATTCCCTTATAAGTACAACAAAATATCCTATAGTTCTAAATTCCTCCGAAGGCGACAATGAGCCCAAGTAAAGAGCCTGGTTTGGTTCAGCGGAAGATAATCTATGGTGTCTCATCGAGCATTGAGCAGCGGACAACCATGAGGACCAGGGGATTGCCAAGAATACGTATCACGTGAGGGGGGAGAAGGCTGAGACCACGTGATTAATGTCGCTGCGCCTCAATGATCCGCCGGAATTCACCTTGTCGATCAAATTGATCAAACCCTCGGCAAGATTTCAGCTTCGCCACGATTCATCTAAATCGAAAACTGGGGATCTGGGGTTGGAAAAGAGCGTATTTTGTCTGCCAATACAGGGATTTGCATTTGTCATTCCAACTAATGGTGGTGGGTTTCCTAAGGATACCGTTGCCGCCTAGGGCTATTCAGGTTTGTACGACCTCACTCTATGTTTTTCACCTCGATTTCCGGGCTCGCCCAAGGAGAAATCCTTTGACCTCAATTCAGGGCGGGAAAGCCCCGCGTGAAGCCTGGGTAGACGGGAATTTGAGGTGTCACGATTGCAATTTAGGCGTTTCCGTCAACCTTGGCAATGTAGGCTAGACCCCAGGTTAGTAACGAACCCCGAGATCTTCCGATCGGATAATGCACTTACCCAAGAGATCGAGAACACGTCGGGAGTAACCCCACTCGTTGTCGTACCACGACACAAGCTTGACGAAATGGTCGTTGAGGGCAATGCCGGCCTTGACGTCGAAGATGGAGGAGTGCGGGTCGCCGTTCAAGTCGCTGGACACCAGAGCATCCTCCGAGTATCCAAGAATGCCTGCCAAACTGTCAGTTAAACTGGTGAGGAGCAGCTGCTGGGCTCCTTCTACTTACCCTTGAGTTCACCCTCGGATGCATCCTTCATGGCCTTCTTGATCTCCTCGTAGCTGGCAGGCTTCTCCAGCACGCAGGTCAAGTCCACAACGGAGACGTTGGAAGTTGGGACACGCATAGACATGCCGGTGAGCTTGCCGTTCAGAGATGGGATGACCTTGCCGACAGCCTTGGCGGCACCAGTGCTGCTGGGGATGATGTTCTGGGCTGCAGTTCGTCCACCACGCCAATCCTTGGATGACGGGCCATCGACGGTCTTCTGGGTCGCGGTGTAGGAGTGGATGGTGGTCATGAGACCCTCCTTCATGCCGAACTTATCGTTGATGACCTTGGCCAGAGGTGCCAGGCAGTTGGTCGTGCAGGAGGCGTTGGAGATGACGGGGATGTCGGACTTGTAGTCCTTGTTGTTGACACCCATGACGAACATAGGAGCGTCAGCAGATGGAGCAGAGATGACCACCTTCTTCGCACCACCCTTCAAGTGGGCAGAAGCCTTCTCGGTGGTGGTGAAGACACCGGTGGACTCGACGATGTAGTGTGCACCGGTCTCGGACCATGGGATCTCGGACGGGTCTCTCTTCATGTAGAACTTGACTTTCTTGCCATTGACGACCAGGGTGTCGCCCTCCACCTCGATGGTGCCCTTGAATTGTCCGTGTGTGGAGTCATACTTGAGCATGTATGCCTGCGAAGGGTCAGTATGTTTCGGAGCTGTGGGAAGGTCGGCAGGGTGTCACGTACGGCGTAGTGAGGCTCAATGAAAGGGTCGTTGACGGCCACGACGTGGACATCCTCGTGCTCAACTCTAGAATGCTGTCAGAAAGGGGAGGTTTGGAGCGCGAAGACTGTGATCAGGCTGAACTCACGAGTTTCTGAACACCTGGATACTGATTAGCGACGATATCACTGTTTTGGAGCTTGTTCCCACTTACAATTCTGCCAATACGGCCAAAGCCGTTGATTCCGACGAGAGTAGGCATGTTGATCTTGGTATGAATGAAGATTTCTGGAGGAGGAAAAGGTTCAGGTTAGTTTGGAATATTGGCGGGTCACAATGAAGTTTTGTAGAACAGGATGTAGGCGGAAGGGAGGTCACGTCAGACTCACGTTAAGTGTAGTTTGGCTGGAGCAGGGTGGATGGAGGAGGATGAAGACTGATGTTTGGTTCAGTCAAATAAGTTATGTCGCGGAGTGGTGTGATGGGAATGATGAGGAAAGCTTTTTGTACTAGTAGCAGCAGCAGAGTGGCAGTAGTAGCAGTATTGAGAAGAGCTGGTGAGCAAATGGTGGGGCGGGATGTTGACGTTGAGGGGCAGTTGCTATTGCAGCTAGTAGCGAGTAGTACGTAGTGCAGGCAGTCTTCTTCTTCGTTGGTCTTCCTTCCACCTGCGAGCTTGGCAGCCAGTTAGTACTGCACTGCAGATGGCACTCGGAGACAGGGTCAATCCGTGCTACGCACTGTCCAGTCTCGTAGCTCGTAGCTGTATAGCTCTGTAGCTAGCAGCGATCATTTATCGTGAAACGATAATTAAATGATGGTATTCCGGCCGACGACGAACGAGAATCGGATGCCAATTGCCTCGGAATACAGCTGGACACCTTGCTTTTGTTGATGCGCCCCATCAACCACTGCAGCGTGAACCCTTCGAGGCTGTGATGCAATCCCATCAATGTACAAAATGTACTAGCATTGCTTATCTCACAAACTGTCTAGACCACAAAGCAGCAACCTGCCTGAACCGCTCCCACTGCGCCCCATCCAATCGCCAGGCGATGCTGTTCTGGCAGTTCGGCACCCGGAGCGGATTATCTATCGTTCCGTCCAACTCGCCGTCGCAGCCGCGCTTTTTTATGCAACATGTATCTCATCACTGCTCGATGCTGAGGAGACAGACAATCTTGCCATAACCCAATGTAGCATTTTCAAGTGGCAATCAGCTGTAAAACACTCCATGACAGTGACCAACATGCTCAAACGCTCAGCTCGCAAGGAAACCACGCACACTCTAGTACTGCTTGGGACCATGGAGGGGGGAAGCGATTGCCACTATGGCCAACAGTGATATCTAATCCATTCCACGAGCCATCTGGGCGCACCCGTTTTAATTATGCTATGCGTATGCACTTTTGAGGCCGAACATCTATTCCTCCTTCGCCCCACCACGACCGGCACGTTCAGCAGCCTCGATGCTGGCTTTATCGCTCTTAGTCTCGCCTTGACCCATGCCCATCATGCCGCCTGATGCCTTCCATGGTCGCTTGAGCTCACCCACTGCAGGCTTGCCGAAGAGGTGGACCTTGACCAGGTTGCCCTCGAGGGCACCTTTGACCGGAATGATCGACTGGATGAGGAGAGGGTTGGTGTACTTGAGGTACAGGTGCATGAATGCCATCATGGCAATGCCCATGAGTTGAGCCTTGTAGGCGGCCGACAGCTGGCCCTGGTCATACTCTTGGATGGTGGTGGTCACCAGTTTCGGTTCTTCGCCCGACCCCATGGGAGCAGGCTCGACGTATTTCAGTGTGGTCATGTCTGCGGCGCATGCATGGTCAGTATGATCGACTAGTGGTGTTGTCGCCTGGGGCTCCCCTTCACGTACCCTTCTTGGCCTTGATTTTCAACCCAATGTAGTAGTACAGGCCGAAGATGATGAGGTTGGACGTCACGTAGAGGATGCGCACTCCTGTCAGGACTTGAGGATCGTCAAATGGGATGCGCTTCGAAACCTGCATCATCCCGAGGATGATCACCAAGTTGGTGCTGCATATGGTCAGTCACGAGTGCTTTGATCAACTCAAGATACATAGAACAGCAAGTACATACATTTGTGGGCTGAGGGCGTTCATTGTGAGGGCGGGGTTGAAACTGTCTCAGACGAGAACAATGATGCTTGACTCTCGGTGATAGACAAGATTGAACAGGAGCGTCGAATATGAATGCGTCGTGCAGTAGGATGGACAATCTGCATGTACGTATCGTGAACTGGACAGATTGCAGGCTACAAAATTCCCGCCTGCGCCAAGCGGGAACAGCACCTCTGCAGTGGGAGCATCTCCGAATTCAAGCGTCCCGGTGCAGCGGCCAGCCACCTTGAACTCGAAGCTACATGGATCTGCCCGCCACCCGATAAGCGAGTCAATCAAACAATCACGTGATCGAGGCGCTGAGTCAAGACAATCGATCAACCTATCTCGCCAACCTTATTCCTGATACATCGCTTTTCGATATTGGATTCCCTTGCCCGCGGCACTCATGCTAGCCTCAAGGGTTGCAGGCTGCATGTTCGCAGAGCGGGTCGTCAGTGGAAGGACCCGTGGAGGGTACCGAGGCTGAAGGATCCTATCCGGGCAACAGCCTGGTTATGTATAAGGTAGGTCACGGCTTTTTTTCACACATTGGACGTCGATCAACTATGCTTCGATCAGTGCCCATTCTCCATTTTGACATTATCA
The DNA here is from genome assembly GCF_000585585.1 of Capronia coronata CBS 617.96. NCBI lineage: Eukaryota > Fungi > Ascomycota > Eurotiomycetes > Chaetothyriales > Herpotrichiellaceae > Capronia > Capronia coronata. The sequence goes on along the minus strand of NW_006912894.1, from coordinate 2,905,343 downwards.
TCTCCAGCCCCCATCGTCTCATCCATCTTCGTGTCTCCTACATCTTGGGACTCGGCGGCTCGCGAGATATCCAACAATCCTTGAGGTCCTGGCAACGTAGGCCCACCACCAGGCGTGACACTACTCACATTCCCATCTTCATCCACATATTCAAACCTATATCTCGATAGGTAATGTGGGATAGCACTCAACTGCGGGCCATAGCGCGCGCTGTTGTCGTAGAGCTCGAACAACGGCACAGCCAGGAGCTTCATGTTCTTCGGAACACTGAGCACCTTATTCGGGGGCAGGTGGATGAGGTATAACTTCTTGAGCTCCTTTGGCCGCGAAACGTGCGCTGGGAGAAAGGGGTAGAGGAATGTCTCGTGGTTCGGCCGCCACCTAGTCACCAGATAATGTTAGAATGGCCGAGCATAATGGCGATATATGGGTTCGTCCGGACAAGCTGGGCAGTTAAAGGGTCTGAAATACCATTGAGCAAGACAGTCTCCAATATCCCACTCTGTGTCCCCATCTTTGGGATTCGTCGGAGCAAGCCTTTCATTCAGTCGCATTTTGAAGCCATCGATTTCATCGGCGTCGTGGGGCAGATAGTCGCCGGGTCTGTTTGTAGAACGTCGTGTTAGCAAACCGTTTCCAGCTCAGCGGTTTTCTCCTTGAAAGCTCAGACAAGAAGTGTCCTTCTGCTACGTCTTCGGGAGTGCAGAAATAGACTATGGCGTCCCCAGTCTCCTCTGGAAGCAATCAGAGTGCTTCAGGCCCCTCAAGCTTCCTCCCAGAGAGCAACCGGGAAAAAGCACACAAACACGTAGCCTCCGCTAGAAGCACGTCTGGAAGGAGAAACACCGACTCCTACTCTTTCCTTCTCGCAGAGCTGGCTCAGAGCATAAACATATCATCCCTGGATCCGGCTCAAGGAAAGAGAAGACAATGCGAGACATCTCCACCATGAACCACAGATCCGGCGATCTCTTCGGGAAGGACAACCGCACAACACCCGTCATCTCTCAACATGCTCAGCAGGCTCGTCCCACCGATGGCCCGTCAATCTCCTCGGCTCCATGAATGCGCGGTTTCCTCCCTTTCCAAGATATTCAGCCCGCCATGTATATTCCTGCCAACCTCAACATTCCCAGCTCCCTCAACTCTGCTCGTCCCGAAAAGGAGCCGCATTTGCCCACCCTGGTGAAAGACCAGTACAACCCAGACAACAGCCACAAACTCAACCACCGACGACACCAACGGACGAAAGAAGACAAATCAAACATTCATTTTTCCTTTTCTTTTCTTTTTAAAAACTCACAATTTAAAAAATGCATTCGCAATCTGCAACATAAGCACATGCGGATGATTATGTTCATGACAGACCAAGATGCCCTCACACGTCCTCCTCATGCCGTACTGGTCATAGTGTTCCTCCAGCCTCTTGAGCCGCGCCGCCACCGACGGGTCTTCCTCGGGCTGCGTCTCCTTCGTGCCGAATGTATAGTTCGATAGAGGATATAGTCGGATCGTGGGCGGTTGGTTTGCGGTGAATGGAGGTGGGAGGATAGGACTAGATTAAACAATACCCAAAGTCAACACAGTAAAGTACGGGTAGTAATCCTTCAAGAAGTATAGGAAAACCCATTTGTTGTTCTTGATGCGAGTTCCATATCTCAAGTCCCTCAGGAACGATTGGAGGTCTTGGATGAGACTGAAAAGGGGCAGCTAGGGAGGAAACGACAGAGGCGGGTGCGGGTGCGGGTGCGCTGCTTACGGGTAGGACGATTTGAGGGTGGTTGTGGTGAGGGTTGACATCTTGCCCGGGGCTCTGAAGGTGAAACCTTCCCGGAGATGTTTTTGTCCGGCAAGATCAAGGATGCACTGGTGATTGCGATTGCAGTGCAAGGTTCGGTCAGTGCGAAACGCGGATCGAGTGGAATCGGTATGTAGGAGTAGGCTGGAAGAGGCGGCAGTGAGAAGAGGACAACCGCCCTTTCGTCTCGTCGCTTTTGGAGGTAGTTGCTGGTGCGTGGCCTTTCAGTTCCTGCTACTAGTACGAGGGAACTGCAGGTCAGTTTGTTGGTTAGTGGTAAAACTCATCCGGAATGTCTGCCTTCCCCAGACTGTCCATTGAAGGTGGAGGGGTGCGTAGTGTGTAGATACTCTGTACGTCCTTGTGTACACAGTCGTGACAGGCCGGAATTAAAGCGGAGATAAAGCGGGATGGTTACGAACCTTGAAACTCATTTATTATTGAGCATCGACGTAGCATCATGTACTAATATTCGATTCCTGGTAGCTACTAGGTACCTGTCTGTAGTAAACGAGGTTCACATGATGTCTGGTACAATAGCCCGAGAGAAATGACTCTCCCATGGTACCTCATAAGAAACTATCAGTTCGAGAAGAGTATCCATTTTAGTGACCCATTCATTCTACCTATTTTCTATCTCTGGGTGTTATGCCGCTTAACGCCTTCGCTATGTTGGTCGTCAAAATAGACCGCAAACCACCATACCAACGTGAGATCTTTGAGAGCTGCCTCTTCACTTCTGTCAAGCAAGTCCAGAGCCCAGACCCCATGATGTTGCGGCTCACAGCTTCGGTTCGAGATCTTCGAAAGTCCGTAGATCTTCGATCGCAAGCGGTCCTTGACTGACCTGCAACCCGGCCTTCCACAGGTAGGGGTCTTGGATAACCTCAGGAGTCTTGATATTCGCAGCCACATCATCCGTGTCACCAGGAGACTCGACCGGCTTGATCTTCAGTGCAACTTGCATCCGTGGCACTGCCTCCTTCATTTGTGTAGCAATTTCTTCCGACTTTGAAGCAGCGGTCGTGGTGCTGATGTACTCTTGAATCGCTCCCACAATACTGCTGTCGTCCGCCAAGTCGACCTTCTCAAACGATGGCTTCAGCTGGTCCTCGTCCGCGTCAACGCCGAGAGACTTCAAAATCTGCACAGTAAGACCGACGAGCTGTTCTCTCTGTTGGGCTGGGGAAATGGCCTCTGCTGGAGCAGGTTTGGCTTGTGCTTCGAGGTGCACCGAGACTTTGGCGCGAGTGGGCGATTCGGGATCGATATACTGTGTATAGAATTCCCGCATGTCATCCTTTGTGAGTTGTCGGATCGCAGCAACATCTCGGTCGACTTGATAGAAGTTGAAATACTCCCCACAAATATAAGCCCACAGGCGACCCGTCTCAAAGTCAAGGTTCTTCAACTTCTCCAATCGCTTGTTGATCAAACTGCGTTTGTGACCCTCAAATTCGTCGTCGGTCATGGACTCGAAATCCTTCTTGAACTTCAGTAAGAACGCGTCGATGCGGGTTTCGAGGTAGTCCGGATCTCTTTCGCTTTGGATGAGGACCCTGTATCCCATTGTGACAGATGCAGGTCTCACGCCACTCCAAACCACGTAGCCGAGTTGTTCCTTGGTACGAAGTTGATCAAATGAAGGCTCATCGGTCATCTGAGCGAATAATTGCAGCTTCGCCCGTAAGGGAATATCCATGACATGGCCGACATCCAAGAAGTACTCGATCGCGTTGTTGATGTTGGCCGGGTCGCCCAATAATTGCTTGTACACGAAATTGCTTCCTGGCGGAATGATCACGTTTCTTCGAACATCCCATTGTGATGGAGGCAGAGGCCGTGGCTGCAATGTCGACTCGACCAGGTTTGCAATCTTCTTGGCGTCCTCTCTATACAAATTGCCATGAGCGAGCACCTCAACGTGCGCCTGTTGCAGGATCTGTGGTGCAAATGTTCTGATATCATCCACAGTAATATGGGGGAGCTCCGCCGCAAACACGTCGTTCATCCAACCGCGTTCATTCAGGATCCATCGAGTGTAATCTCCAATCTGGTAGTACGGTTGTTGGAAGGCCCAGTTCTTATACTTCCTGGCCATACGCTCCTTGATGATTTCGAAACGATCAGCTCGGATCTCAAGGCTCTTCAACGTTACCAAGATTTTCTCTAGAAGTACTGCCATCTTGTCGTTGTATCCATGAACGCTTAGATCCACGCCCATCGTATTGGCACCCACAGCGTATGCAAGCCCGGAAATTTCTGCATCGTAGGAATAGGTCGATAGAGCATCCTTGACCAAACTGACAAACAAGACAGTCTTGACATAATTCGCCGGGGTTGCGTAGGTGACTGGGTTTCGGAGTTTGATATTGAGGTTAGCCTTCGGAACCCAGAAAGTATCATCCTTCTTCCACCACAGGCGAACCATGTCATCGTTGCGGAGCAATTTCGGGGTCTTCGCAGGCTCTTTGACATCTGTCCTCTCCACATCGAGCTTGGTGGGAATGAATTCGTTCTTATGCGGGAGATGTAGCTCTTTGATCGGGTCGGTCCCTGGTGAGGAAAGGGCTTTGCGTACCTGGGACAGAACGTCCGTAGGTATCCTTTCCACTTTGTACTCGGTCCCATACCATTTCTCCCGCTGGTCCCAGTCACCAGGATACTCTTGAGACACCAACATCAACCGGAAATTGTCCTCGCGGAGATACTGCATGGCTTGTGTAATGGCGTCGGCGTCAAACTTCCGGAACTTGCTTGTCCCACTGAGGAGCCAGTTGCGGGGCAGTTTCTTCTGCATGACGCTGCTTGTGCCACTCGTGAAGCGGCTGGCCGGGGATTTTTGGCGGAATCTGAAGTCAACCTCGGCCATGTTCTTCATCTCTTCATGCAGCCATGCCACGGGTGGATTCGCCTTCATCATGCCAATATATTGGAACACAATCTTGACGATCTCATGATAGTTCTTCAGGCCGTCAGGTGTCAGTCCAATCTCGATCTCAAAGAATGCTGACCCGGGGCAGACGGGGTGATAACCGGCAGAAAGAGTCTGGCCTAGTCCTCTCTCTTTCAAATATGCAAGGATACTTCCGGGACCCTCGTGACCAATGAGGTGGCTAATGTATCTGGCCGGTTGTGTCTCGTACATGTCCTCTTCGTCTTGCCACGGGAAACTGATCTCCAAGGACCGCGACTCCATGACCGGCTTTGCGAAAATTTCGGTTGACAACTGATCTTTGGTCAACATCTCAACCCCATCCCAACGATTTTGTGGTAGATCCTTGTTCTTGACCTCGGAAAACAGCTCGACGACCCAGTTCTCCAGCTCGTCCAAGGATTCCCTGCCCAAGACGACCAATTTCATCCGATTTGCAGAATAATTTCGTTCATAGAAACGAATAAACTCATCCCGAATTTTGACGCCTCTCTTCTCCGGGTCATCTCTCAAGGTTTGCAGGTTGCCAGTCGAGAAATGATGGTACGGGTGATGAGGGTTCGACAAAGATTTGGCCAGCTGAGACAACCTCCATGCGTCACTTTGTAGATTCTTCTTGTTCTCCGAATCCACCGCCCTCAACTCACGATCCAAGGTGCTCTCCAGAAACAGCGGCTTCACAAAGAATTGTGCAAACCGATCAAGAGCGCCATACAATGGACCTTTTGCGGTGCCGTTTGATATCCCGTTTGCAGCGCCATTGGAGGAGTTGTCGTTCGCTTCATGCGAAGCGGCGCACTCGAAGAAGTAATTCGTCTGAGTAGCTGCCGTATATGCATTGGAGTGACCCGAGTTTGAGGAAAGATAAGACGAATACTCGTTTTCTACAGGATACTGTTATATTCCGTCAGCGTGATGTTTTCTCATTTCAAGGGAGATTTTGTAGATTGTTCAGCCCACCTTTTCAGTTCCCATGAACAGCAGATGTTCTACGGCGTGTGCCATCCCGGGCATATCCTCCTCGTCCGAAAAGTTGCCGACATTGACATTGAGACTGGCACTAGCTTTGTCTGTTTCTGCATCGTGGACAAGTAAGGCTTCCAGCTTGTTGGGGAGTTCGATGACCCGGTACGATCTGTCGTCGAGATCTGGCTTCTCCAAGTCGTCCGTTATCCGCTTGACTGAGTTCATGACTGTGGCAAAGGATCGACTAGCAGGGGACTGCTGGAATGAGGCTTTGGACATCAGAGGTTTTGGTATTGGCAAGGAGCGGTATGCCAATGGACACGAGACTCGAAGGGAAAGGAGCGACGAGTAGAAGAGGCGGGCGGACAGTCTCATGTAGATGGGGTGGAAGGGAAAGAAGGGAGTATGTGAGGAGGAAGACAGTTCGGGCACAAGGAGGGAATGTGATAGTCGTCTCTTGTTCAAGCACTCATGGCGGTTGCAGAGAATTGAATTGATGATGATGATGGCAAACAAACCACATAATGCATACCGCCGCCTTGCGTTGACCGCGGCTGCCCACCGACGATGTGCGCAACACACTCTAACCTCCACAGTAGTTTTGCTACGGTGGATCTTACCAGCCTCACTGCGCAGTTACACAGCCTTGTGCCCCTGACGCCTTACACCGGCAATTCCTAATTCCAATACAAGAATGAAAAACTATTTGCAGGAGAGCAGGACTCTCAACTACGTAATTATCTGGGTTGAATGCTGTCTGTATTGAATTCAACATGCTCTATCTCTCCGGTGACATCCGATTTACCATCAATATGGCATTGGTTGTTTTTGAAGTACATCTGTTCTGCCATAAGCCATGGGAAATAAGCCATATCCTTGGTTAACATCGATTGAAAGATACTATTTTCATATTATGTGTGTCTCATTACAATCTATGGTTCTCAACTACACAGTTCCATATACTCGTTACCTCCTCTTTCCTCGCTTTCTTTTCTCTCCTTTCCTAAACATTATCTCCAATCCCGTTATTGTTATTGTAGATAGGGGATCCAGTCCAGTCCACTGCGGTCCAGGCCGTGGGAAGAAGCGAAAAAGTTGTCGATGCCGCGTGAATGTGAGTATTAGTACCCGGAAACCGTAGGCCGTGAGATATTGAAGTGGATCGGAGTGGAAGTGAAATGCTTTTCGGGAAAGATCAGGCGTAATAAGTGAAAACATGCAAACCCCTTTTCACCATAAATCATACTTCTTGCTCTTTCCATCGTCTCGTCCCGTAGACATGCAAACCCTGTTTCGCTTGATCATTGATGAACCGTCACTTCGTTTCTTGATGCCAGGCTCTGTATGGTCCGTTCGTACCACTCCATCTCCGCTCATGTATTTCACAAGAGAGCAGCAACAGCGGCCAGCATGGCGAGGATGAATCCCGGTTCAGAGTGCAGAGGGAATTTGTTCGCTGCGCCAGTATACGTCGCGAATGGAGCGGGGGGGATAGTCATGCTGATGCTGCTGCTTGGAGTTGAGCTCGAGCTCGGGGTTGAAGTTGTGCTGGACGTGGAGTGTATGGGGATCCAATGCGACGACAAAGTCGAGGGGGATGGGATCGTGCTGGTGGATGCAAATGTCGTGGTTTGGCTAGAGCTTGTCCAGTCAGCCCATACGGAGGAGATCGCTGTAGTAGGTGCTGCCGTCGTAATAGGGGTGAGAGTCGTAGTCGTCCAGTCAGCCCAGGGCGATGGTGCAGTTGTTGGGATCAACGGAGTGATAGGGACTGAGCTGGTGGTTGTAGTGGTCCAGTCTGCCCACGTGACAGGGGTAGTGGTGCTGGAAGAGCTTGAAGGAATGGTGGTTGTGGTCCAATCTACCCATGTCTCAGGAGTCGTTGTGCTGGTAATGGCAGTGGTTGTCGAGGATGTTGTAGTTGTCCAGTCAGCCCACGTCTCAGGAGTTGTCGTGGTAGTAGTAGAGACAGTGGTGGTTAAGGAAGTTGTAGTCGTCCAGTCCACCCACGCCTGTGGGGTTGTCGTCGTGGTAGCAGTAGTTATAGGGGTGGTGGTGGTGGTGGTGGTGGAAGGTGTTGTGGTCGTCCAGTCCCCCCACGTCTCCGGAGTTGTTGTACTCGTCTTAGTGGTGGTTGTCGTTGTGGTGGTGGTGGCGATGGTTGTCGGAGTGGTGGTAGTCCAGTCAGACCAGATCTCCGGGGTAGTTGCAATGGTGGTGGTAGTGGAAGTAGATATAGTCCAGTCAGACCAGGCCTCCGGAGTGGTGGTGGTTTCGCTGATTGTCGTCCAATCGATCCATGTCTCCGGTGTAGTTGTGGCTGAAGTCGTCGTCGTGCTTGACGTGGTCGAGGCGGATGTGGTCCAATCACCCCAGACTTTCTCGGTAGTAAGGGTCGAGGTAGTCGTAGTCGTAGTCACCTTCGTTGTGGTCGTGGTCGTCTTTATGCTGGCGCTGGTTGTCGTCCAATCGACCCATATCGCCGGCGTGGTGGTACTAGTGGTCGTGACCGTGGTACTGCTGCTCGTAGTCGAAGTGGAAGGGGTAGTAGTTGTCGTAGTCCAATCGCCCCAGATCTCGGTGGGCGAAGAAGTGGTGGTGGTGGTAGTGGTGGCGGCAGAGGTAGAAGAAGTGCTAGTAGTCAGTATCCAGTCTGTCCATGCCTCATCGCTGCTGCTAGGGAGCGGTGGCAAGCTACTGGGTGTAACATGGTAAGTAGTATCACTGCTTGGAACAGTGGTGCCAGGAGCTGAGGAATTGACAAAACGAGGAAGCGGAGAGTTTCCGAACTTTTGACAATGGGAATCCAAGACAGCCAGGACCGTAGAGACAGATTCAGTAAGGCATTCTTCCGCTACACAGGAGCGCACTGTGGCTGTGGCGTCCGAAGAGCAGAAGCTTGTGGGGTTGGGCAGGGCAGACCCGATGCAAGAAAGAAGGCATTGCATAGGACCATTGCTGTTGGCTTGTGGTCTGGGCAGGGCATATGACAAGGGTAAAGAAGAGAGCGTAGTTGCGATGAAGACAGCAGATCTCATACTTGAGGAATGCATGGGGTCTGTGCGAATTGACCCGATCGAAGCGCGGGGTATGGGGAACAAGGATGAGAGGGAGATAGATGGACAATGCAGATGTGAGACAGAGTGTTATGATCTCTCAGAGGACTGTGCAGAAAGTAGCGTTTCACAGTTGACGTCCAAGCTTATGGAAGGAAAGACTCACAGACCTGAATGCGACCTCAGCTGGCCATACTTATATAGATGTGGAACTGGGAGCTTGCCCGGCATCAGCCGCTTGATGCAGGGTACGGTTGTCCAGCCACTCGTATGCGGGAGGAGTACCACCATCATTTTCCCATCAACAAATAGCCAGTAGCCAATAGAAACGCTTGTGTGCGTATGGACTCGGGCTGGGTGGGAAGTAAACATGCAGAATAAACAGCGAGGTGGGAGAGAGTATCACAGTAACCACAACAAAAGGGGATGGCAGGGGGCGGGTGGAGACGGTGGCTTCGGGTATGGCGGAGTATCAAGCCTTGCCAAGATAAAGCCCTCTATAACTATTGGACAGAATTGTTGCCAGCCCCCATACTTTAAGCCATTCTGAGAAATACAAACAAAGCTAAGGGTTTAGCCTAGACAACCGCCCCAAGGGTTGACGAGTCTGCTATAGCAATGGCTGGGACTCCGATGTTGCAGATTCCCCGCAATCACATCGATGTCGCTTATCAACAACCATCAAAACCACACGCATGCCACTTGCCAGCATCACAATGTTTCCCGGATCTCATCCTGCAGGTATGTTGGAATCGGCCTATATTAGTCCGTCTAAACAGCGAGAGTACGTTCATTCCGTGGACGGTAGGAGTGGCCCTCGTCTCCAGGTGAGAAAATGTAGCTGGATGAATCCCAAAGGCGTCATTAAGCAGTCTCCGTGGAGCTGGTGTAGTGCTTCTACAGAGTAAACATTGACGAACAACGAACCAACAACGACCCAACAACGAACGCATATACATGCCATAAACATCATATTCATACATCATACATCATACATATGATACATAATAATAATACATGTCCTCTCCGCGAAGACTTGACCTCTAACTTACAGTGGTCTGTTGATTTTCGTTCTACGCCTCTATATTTTTGGAACTGGAAAAACATTTTAGCCTCCACATCGACCGCGCCCAAATCACGCCCGCCACAACATTCTAGGTAAGGAAATCCCATTTCCCCCATTTAAGCAATCTATGGTGCAAGCACCAAGGCCAGAAGCGCCATTCTGGTGTAGAGACCATACCTCATCTGCCGGAAGTATGCCGCTCGTTGATCAAAATCGACCTCCTCGCTGATCTCCCGGTTGCGCGGCAGAGGGTGCATGACGATCATGCCCGGTTTGGCGTATTTCATGACGCTATTGTCCACGATCAGGCTGTCCTTCAGCCGGTCGTACTCTTCGAGGCTTGGGAATCGTTCCTTTTGGACTCGAGTGCAATATAGCACGTCGCTTTTAGCAACGATTTCTGGGGTCAGAGTCTCAGATTCGGTCACAAGCTGACCGGATGCCACGATCAGATCCCTGACTTCCTTGGGCAGAGCCAAGGCCTTGGGAGATACCAGGTTAATTCGGACCTCGTAATATTGGAGCAACTTGGCGAGAGAGTGGACTGTGCGTCCATATCTAAGGTCACCAGTGAAGGTGACCGTGAGGCCGGTCACTGTACCCAGCTCCTCTCGAATGGTGAACAGATCCAAGAAGGCCTGTGTGGGGTGTTCTCTGCTGCCATTGCCACCGTTGAGGATAGGTACCGGCGAAAACTTGGCCGCGATATTGACGGACTCCTCATCTGGATGACGAAGCACCACTGCGTCTCCGTAACATGCAAGCGTTCGGATGCTATCCTGCAGTGTCTCGCCTTTCTGTGTGCTCGAATGGTCGGTATTGATGACGATAGTACGTCCACCCAACCGTTGCATGGCTGCGTCAAAAGAAGACGAAGTGCGAGTGCTCGGCTCATAGAACATTGTGCAGAGCACCTTAGATGAGAGGATTGGCAAGATCCCCTGCCTCTGCACGCCGAGTCGCATCTCTTGAGCAACTGTGAACAGAACATGTAGATCTTGTCGAGTGTACTGATCGACGGAGATGACATGACGGTTCTTGAAAGGCGAAGATGCCAAAAGAGACAGGAGTGATGGGGAAACAGTGGAGGGAGGCTGTGGTTGCTGGAACGCCGAGGTTGGCAGGAGCGGACCACTGGTGTCGAGCACTTCATCCATGTTTCGAGGACGGGCTATAGGTCGACTTCGAGAGGCGATTGAACTCCGTCTGTATGACGAAGTGTCGAGGAGCGAAGGCCGTCTATCGGCAGGACCCTCAGGCTGAGCACGCATGATTGGGGAAGTCGGTCCGTCAACGGGCGAGTTTGGCTGTATTAAATGCGATGACATGTCGGCGCCTTGGGGGCTATCGATCAAAACCTCACCGTCGAGGCAGACAGTCTTGCCCTGGAACACAACCCGTGACACGGCAGCTCGGAATGTTCTTCCAGCAAACGGCGACCAAACTGAACCGGTCTGCAGCGCGTAAGGCCGATCCATGTCGATCTCCACTGAAGTATCGGCTTGTTCATGTAGCTCGAAGATGGACTTGGGGTTGTCGTGAAGTCTGCTAGTAATATCATCAATGGTCATTTTCCCTTCTGTAACAGCCGTCAATAGCAGAGGAAGTGCGTCCGCAATGCCCACCGTGGGACCGGCCTTGTCACCCGCGAGCTGATATGGAAGACTGCCAATGGAGAAGACATCGATTGTCGGCAGGTGGTCCCACAGAGCTTTTTGGTCTGCGGCTGACGGCAAAGCAGAACAAGCGGGATAATCAGCTTGCGATAAAAAGAGACTGTACACCGACACATCACAAGTCACCTTCAAGCCCTTTTCCTTTGATAGGGCGATGAGACTAATGTCATCCTTGGATGTGACGTTCGTGACATGGACTTTTCTATCGTGCAAACTGGCAAGTAGCAGAATGGAGGCCAAGTCCGTGGTCTTCGCATCGGTCACGATCGGTTTGTACGAAGGCCACGTTCCGAAGTGTGCAGTGACAGTGGCAACCTTATTGATGTTGCCGGATGCAAGATGGTTGAAAGGTATGAAGAGAGATCCAACCTCGGCCTTGACGTGGTTGATCTGCTCCGAGTTGGTGTCGGTCGCTGCAACAGAGTAGTTGAAGTCGCAGTAGGCTCCGTTTTGTGCATTGTACTGTGCGACTTTGAGCGACCTTGCATCAGTCACAGCGCTGTCGATTCCCACAGGCATGATGCGAATCATGCTAAAGCCAGCCGCAACGGATGCTCTGGTGACCGAGGAGAGGTCATGTGATCCTTTATGAGCCAGACCAGGAACAAAGGCGGCAACATTGATCAGGCCTGGGAGAACCACGGTCCGATGGCTTGTCTGAAAGTCGATGCTGCTGATCTTCAGATCGTAGTGTCTGGCAAGGGCTTCGATCAGAATCTTTGCAATCTTGACGTTTGTGATCAATGGAGTCTGATAGTCAACTGCCATTCGCCTTGTCCGGTATCCTTTGCTCATGTAGTTGGCGGGTCTTCTGAACCTATTGCTTGACGGAAGGTTGATGTATAAGTCAATCTTGTTGTTTGCCAAATGCTGGGTGAGTGAATACTCGGATTTCTGGTCCTTTTCATCGCTTCCGAGCACTTCCAGATATTTCACTTTGATGCCATGTTCTTCTAAGAAATCTGCAGTACCAGATGTTGCAAATAGATTGTAGCCCAGCTGGTGCAGCTTCTGAACCGAAGGAAGCATTTCCATTTTGTCCTTGAATGATCCAATAGAGAGAAGAACATTCTTTTCCGGAAGTTTGAAGCCTGTTGAGATGGTCGCCTTGATGTAAGCTTCCCACCGATCACGTCCAAAGCAAGCCACTTCGCCAGTCGAGGCCATCTCAACTCCCAAAACGGGGTCGGCGCCAGACAAGCGAGAGAAAGAAAACTGGGGTGCCTTGACGCCGACATAGTCCGCAGGAATAGTGACAGGTGGGTATGGGGTGACCGGTTTGCTGACGATGACTTTTGTGGCCATTTCGATCAAGTCGACGCCCATAACCTTGGAGACGAACGGGAAGGACCTGGAGGCACGAACATTGCATTCGATGACTTTGATCTCGTTGTCCTTGGCAATGAACTGGATGTTGAATGGGCCTGTAATGTTGAGAGCATTCCCAATCTTCCGTGTGGCTTCTTCGATCCGCGCAATGGTTTCTGGCGACAGGTCTTGCGGAGGGCATATCAGCGTCGCATCACCAGAGTGCACCCCGGCATTCTCCACGTGCTCGGAAATGAAGTGTCCGATCATGACTCCGTCCCTTGCGACAGCATCCATCTCAATCTCCTTGGCATTTTCAATGTACTTTGTGATCACGACAGGATGGTCCCTCGAGACTTCCACTGCTTGGTTGAGATAGCTGGCGAGATCATCCTTTGAGTATACAGTGTTCATTGCAGCCCCGGACAACACATAGGACGGTCGCACCAAGACAGGATATTGGACCTTTTGGCAGAACTCCAGTGCATCATCAATGCTTGTCAGTTCTTTCCATGTCGGCTGATCAACGTCGATACGGTCCAGCATACGAGAGAACTTGTATCTGTTCTCTGCCGTGTCGATCATCTCCGGCGATGTACCTAAGATTTTGACGTTCAACCGGTGTAGAGGAAGGGCAATGTTGTTAGGGGTTTGCCCTCCCATAGAAATGATCACGCCCTTTGATGATTCGAGTTGATAGATATCCAGAACGGTTTCAAGGTTGATGTTCTCGAAATAGAGCCTGTCTGCCTCATCATAATCGGTACTCACGGTCTCCGGGTTGTACTAGAATTCAATAGATTAGCAGATGAATTGGTGGGAAAAAGGGAAAAGTAGAGTCAAGAAGTCTAGAATAGTTGCTGCTCGGTTGGGCCCAGGTCTCGCCTGAGAGGTGGCGGCCACAGCACCGCGGTGAACGGCAGGCGCGTCCAAGCGGCATATCAAGAGCAGAGCGTAAAAGAAGGGTAAGAACTTACATTGACCATGACAGTTTTGAAGCCTTGTTGCCGTAATGTGCGAATGGTCCTTACGGAGCACCAGTCGAACTCGACCGAAGAGCCAATGCGATAGACACCAGATCCAAGAACCATTATACCATGATCATTGAATGAGATGTCGCTCTCCGACCCGTTGTAAGTCAGGTAGAGATAGTTCGTGTAGGCAGGGAATTCAGCTGCGACAGTGTCAATCTGCTTCACGAACGGATGAATTCCCGCTTCAGTCCTCAAGAGTCTAACAGCTAGCTCGTTTGAGTTCCAGTATCGAGCAAGCTGGCGATCCGAGAAGCCGAGCTGTTTGGCTTGTCGGATCAGAGACGGAGGTACAGATGTCAGGCTATAGTTGGAAATTGATTTGGCAAAATCGCTCAGCCCCTTGAGTCTTGACAGGAACCATTTGTCGATCTTGGTCATTTCCCAGATCTTGTCGACCGTATAGCCGGCATGCATCGCGTTGGCAATGGCGAACATCCTCTGGTCCGAGGGTGTCTGCAATTCATCGTCGACAGACATCAAGGGATTGGAGATATCTGAGAAGCCAAGATTGTGGAAATCGACGGAACGGATGGCTTTCTGAATGGCCTCCTCGAAAGTTCTGCCTATAGCCATCACTTCGCCGACACTCTTCATCGAGGACCCAAGCTGTGTTGAGACTCTGGTGAATTTCTTGAGATCCCATCTCGGAATTTTGACGACAACATAGTCAAGCGAGGGTTCAAAGCAAGCACTGGTCTTCTTTGTGACTGTGTTGGAAATCTCATTTAAGGGTATACCCAACCCCAGCTTTGCAGCAATAAAAGCCAATGGGTACCCTGTTGCTTTCGAAGCAAGGGCCGATGACCGAGACAATCTGGCATTGACTTCGATAATGCAGTATTCTTTCGAGAATGGATTCAGCGCATATTGGATGTTGCATTCTCCCACTACGCCTAGATGGCGGATCACATTGACAGCTGTCGTACGCAGCATGTTGTAATCCTCGTCGGACAAAGTTTGAGAGGGCGCGACCACAATGGAATCGCCGGTGTGGATACCAAGGGGATCGAAGTTTTCCATGTTGCAGACTGTTATACAGTTGTCCCGGGCATCTCGGACGACTTCGTATTCAATCTCTTTCCAGCCTTTCATACTCCTCTCAATGAGTACTTGAGGGCTTGCAGCAAAGGCTTTTGTGCAAAGCTCGCGAAGCTGGTCTGGGTCCTCGGCGAAACCACTGCCCAAGCCACCCAGGGCGTATGCTGCTCTGACGATCACTGGGAAGCCAATGTCTTTAACAACGTGCATCGCTTCCTCGAGACTTGAAGCGGAGGCTGACTTGGCGCACTTCTCCCCAATGGATTCCATGCTTCGAGCGAATAGCTCACGATCTTCAGTTGTGATGATGGTCTCAATCGGAGTTCCCAAAACTTGGACTCCTAGAGCTTCGAACTCATCCTTCAACTGAATACCGACTTGTAAGGCAGTCTGACCACCAAAAGTGCAGTAAATACCGTCCGGACGTTCATGCTTGATTACTTTGCGGACGAAATCTGCGTTGACAGGCAGAAAGTAGACTTTATCCGCCAGCCCCTTGGATGTCTGTATCGTTGCAATGTTTGGGTTGATGAGAATGGTGTAGATGCCTTCCTGCTTCAGGGCTTTGATCGCCTGACTACCAGAGTAGTCGAATTCTCCAGCCTGGCCAATACTAAGACCTCCACTTCCTAGTACCAGAACCTTCTTCACCTTGACCCTTGGGTGTGCTCTTTCGTTTTCTTCGATTGTGCCACCTGGGAAGCTGACAGGGTGCTGCAAAGCTTCGGCAGATTCGACACTCTTCATGATAGCATTGATGAAGACATCGAACAAGAACTCGGTGTCTCGGGGCCCAGGAGTAGACTCAGGATGAAATTGGACACTGAAGTAAGGTTTCGACACATGCCTAATCCCTTCATTGCTGCCATCGTTTGCATTTACAAACAACTCCTGCCATCCTTCTGGTAAGGTAGCCGAGTCGACAGCGAAACCGTGGTTCTGAGAAGTGATGTAGCATCGGCCAGACAATAGATTAGTGCATGGAATGTTGTGTCCACGGTTGCCAAACTTCATCTTTAGGGTGCTGGCCCCAGCAGCACGAGCAAGTAGTTGATGACCCAGACAGATGCCGAAAATGGGTGTCCTTGCTTCTGCCATGGCTTCGGAGATATGCTTGATTGTGGTCGACAGCATTGCTGGATCACCTGGACCATTAGAGATGAACAAGCCATCATAGTCTTTTCCGGCAAGTTTCGGAAAGTCGTAATCCCATGGCACCACGAGGACCTCGACACCACGGGACAGTAGACAGCGAAGCTGGTTGTACTTGAGGCCAACATCCACCACCACGACCCTAATAGGTCGGCCAGAGGGATGCGTGAGGGCTGTGTCATTCGGTGGGGAAATCACCCGCGGTTGTTTGACCGAGACTTCTGCCACAAGATTCCGCTGGTTTTGATCGTGCCATTGAACTTCTTCCACGTCCTCGCGCCAGCTGGCAGGGCCCATGGGTATGTCTCCGTTGGGCAAGGCATTTGCTCTGACACCGTTGGTGAGTTTCGTCTTCGGAGAAGGTCTTGTGATCAGCATGCGGCCCAACATGCTGCCTTCTTCTCGAATGATTTTGGTGAGTGCTCGAGTGTCGACCCCACAAATTGCTGGGACACCTTGCTCTTTCAGCCAGGTGCCGAGGGAAGAAGTAGCGAGGTAATGAGAGTAGGCTTCACCGGCATATGAAGCAACGACTAGACCAGCGATGTGGATTTGATTCGACTCAAAATGCTTCGGGAGGTCACCCAGTAACTCGTCGAGGGTCTCACGTGACGGCACCCCATAGTTGCCCACAAGGGGGAAAGTCATGACCAAAATCTGTCCTCGGTAGGACGGATCTGTGACAGATTCCGGGTAACCGACCATTCCAGTCTGGAAAACAAGTTCTCCGGAGGTACTTTTCTCAGCACCGAAGCTAAGACCCTCGAAAATCTGGCCATCTTTTAGTTCGAGGTAGACCTTGGGCTTATCGTCGTCGAAGGGTTGAGAGGTTGCGATGGGATTTAGAGAGCCCATGCTGCCGCCGTCAGGAAAGAAGCCAGGTGAAAGAGGTCTATCTGTGCTGCCGAGCCCGACCGATGCTGCTACCGTTGGGCTTTGAGGTAACCCATTGCCGCTGGACATGGGCCGACCATCCGCGGTTCGGGAGGTCGTCCGATGCATGACTGAGGAGATCTTTGCTGTGAGAACAGCAGAAGAAAACTCAAGGGCACATCGGCTAGATAAATGAGATGCAGTCCCTGGGCTCTGAGGAGTTTGAGACCGACTTGACGAGAGGGAGGAATGGGAGATTGAAGTTTCGGTTGGCCGTCGGTCGCAATGCGAAATCAGAGAAAGAACTTTTTGATGCCAAGCATTTTTTCTGACCAGGTCCGAGATCAAATCGAGCCAATCATAAGCTGCAAATGCTCTCTCTGTGGATATGCTGAATTAGCCTCTCGCCGCTTTCTCAATAGACTGATAGCCATAATAATGAAATCCTAACTCTCACTGCAGTGGTGGGTAAGAGTTGATTTTTGCTATTAGGTTAGCACATCCATAATAAAAAGCAGCCACAGCAGGTACCTACCTACTACTAGCTGTGGTACAAACCATCGATGACATACTATGGACGTAGTACTCAATCTGCAGCAGTACCAGTGTGGAGTACTGTGCCAGGTGGTAGGTAGGCACCTATCACTACTAGTACCAGGTACATAGTACCTTAGGTACCTGTAGGTACCTAACGTATATCCGCTTGGCCTTGGGAGAGAATTCCACAGTTGTGGAATCGGATAAATCAAGCATTGACAGTATGCATACTATATAGCAGGTCTATGGCTCGACAAACATTTCGGCTGATCAAGTTTGGTGCACGTATCGAGTCCCTCACTTGTTATAGCGCTGGCGGCGGGCGGCCACCCCGCATAACAAGATGATAACTTCAGATTCAGATTCCCAAGGACGAGTGCTCGAAATTCAAGTTCTTTTGGGGGCGAACCCCCGAGAGATAGATACCTTAGGTACCTCGGTAGGTACCAGGTAAGGAGCCGTGACAACTCACCGCCTTCAAGTTCTTGACTCCGAATCCCCCACGCTGTGCTGCTGTGCTGCTCGGCTGCGCTGCACGACAGTCGCTCGTGCATAAGCGCACCCTCTCCCTGCCTGAAGCCTCCAATCATCGAGAGCATCAACACCTCCCTCAAGCGGCGATTCTTATCTTGATCGTCCATCTCATTCTCTGGCACTCGACTCCCGGTGTCACCGTCTGGCCACATCGCCATCATCATCACAATCGCATATCAAGCCTCCGCATTTTGCACATGCAGTTGTGGCAGAGAGATCCTCTCTGGTGGGGGGATCGACTGCTGGAAAGACGCCTGCGACTAATCAATTTATATTATTACTACGTGCCTCCCTAGTAATGGACGTCAACCCTGCCGCGTCTGGAACCTTGACTCCTGCTACCTAGGTAGATGTACCTAACTTTTACTGTCAACACTTCACTCAATCTCGTCTTCTATCTCCCTTCCTTGCAACTTGTCCTTGTTCCGACCATCTAACACGTCTCTTTTTCTGTCCGTCTATTCGTTCCAGCGTTGTTATGCATCGGTTATCGTCCTCGGCCGCCCTCCGCGATTGTCCTTTGACGCGTTCCTCACTCTTACGCCGTCCCTCTCTCTACCGGATCGCATTCACATGCACTTCTGCTTCGGCTTAGACTCCCTGTCAAGTCAAGAACATGCTCTCCTCCCTCTTGCGCCCAGCTCGAAGCAGGCCGCGTCGTGACAGCTCGCCGCTGTCATCCTCGTACGCGCCTACCTCGAGATCGCCAGATGTCGCCCACATCAACACTCAAAACCACCGAAGACGGACCACGCAAATAGACACGGATGACATTATCCATGAAGAGCAAGAGGAGGAGTCCGTGGATGGAGAGGACGATGGCGAAGGAGACTATCTCCATGAAGACGAAGAAGATGAAGATGGCGTCCACCATGGCGACTCGGACGAGGATGGACCGGACGACACGACACCGCTTCTTCCCATCTTTTCAGCAGCCCACCTCGACGCACTCCCCGTCTTTGCTCTCACTCATGCGATCCGGACATTGGTGACCTCGCGGTGCGACACGGTCCTAACATGGGAGCAGCTTCGGTCTCCCCAGGTGTCTCAGTTCCTTCTCAAACCAATTGAACAGGACATCCGGAGTAATCACCTGAATGCTGCCACACATTATGCTCTCATGGCCAACTGTCTCCAATACAGCAAGGAGGCTGCTGTATCTGCAGTCAGCAGTGGTACAAACAAAACCCGCGCTATGGTTTGTGAACTCCTCGCCATCAAATTGCTCAGGGATTTCTCGACACGTGAGCTGATTGACGCTCTGTCTTACGACTTCGATCCTTTGCAGGGTCAATCTGACCCTGTCTCCGCGGATGAAGAAGCCCGTCGACGCGCGGAGGGCCTGAAACGGCACTCACAGCGGCCAGCGCGAATCTCTTGCTTCGAAATTGCCATCCGTGCACAGTCCAAGCGGTTCTTGTCCCATCCACTGGTCGTCAGGCAGCTGGAGGCAATCTGGGCTGGAACAATTGTCTTTCATTCTGCCGCCGACCATCTGCATCGAAAACTTCCGCTGGCAAGGCAAACGAAAAGCTATGGCGCAATCCAGAGCGATCCTACCGCCAGGACCGGATCTATGGCTGTCATGGCGCAACTGCCCCGGCGAGCTGTGACGCTGTATAACCCTCGTGACGCTTCCCTCCTCAAGCTGTCTCGTCTGCGGGTGCCTCGTTATCGGAACATCATGTCCACCTTATCGTTTGCCGTCTTGCTTAGTCTCTTCGTTGCCGTCCTGGTTCAACGTTCCATAAAGATTACAACGCTCGAGGTGGTCTTCTGGTTCTGGGCGGCAGGCTTCATGCTGGACGAGATTGTGGGTTTCAACGAACAAGGTTTCAGCCTATACCTTGCGAGCTTCTGGAACACTTTCGATCTCGGCATCCTCCTCATCCTGATGGTACATTTGGCATTGCGCATCTACGGCATCGTCATGCCGGATGTCAAGAAGCATACAGTGGCGAACATGGCATACGATGTACTTGCCGCTGATGCGATTCTCCTCTTCCCGCGGCTGTTCTCCGTTTTGGATCATTATCGATACTTTTCACCTCTCCTGATCGCCTTCCGATACATGGCAGCCGACCTCGTCGCGGTGTCTCTCCTCATCCTCATTAGTTGCAGCGGCTTCTTTGTCGCCCTCACACTATCCTTCGGCAATGAGGGCGTGGATACCCCCAGCTCTGTCGCCTACGCACTGCTTCAGATCGTCATGGGCTTCACTCCTGCCGCTTGGGACAGGTGGGACAAATACAACCTCCTTGGCAGGATGATTCTAACCTTGTTCCTGTTCATCTGTCATTTTCTTGTCGTCACAATATTGATCACTGTTCTTACGAACTCTTTTATGGCGGTGGTGCAGAACGCGAACGAGGAACACCAGTTTCTATTCGCCGTCAACACCATTTCTCATGTCAAGTCTGACGCCTTGTTCTCCTATGTGGCTCCTACAAATGTGATTCAATGGCTGTTGGTCCCACTCAGATATCTGGTTCCCTTCCGACAGTACGTCAAAGTCAACCGCACAGTCATCAAGATCACCCATTTCCCACTACTGTTTTCGATATTCCTGTACGAAAAGGCGGTGCTGCAATCCACTGTCTTCGACACCATTGATCTTGTAGAACGCCGCGGTCGCTCGAAAAGGACAATGGCAAGAAAGCCTACCCACCTCACCCGGGCGCCCTCTATCGCCACTTTCCGGCAAGACAAGGCTTTGGAGGAAGTATTCCGACAGCCGTACGACAGCACCATGCGCAGTGGTAGGCAGAGTCGGAACCAGCGGAAGACAAGCAATGTTGTGAACACGTGGATGAAGGATATGGGCGATGAAATTGCCAGTCCCCCGCTAGAACAGGATAGACGAATTGTTGAAAGTCTCGAGGGTAGGGCAGCCGTTTCTAGGCTGCTGCGACCAGCCAGCAGAGTCCGGACATTCTCTCGCCGGACCATGTCTGTTGCGTCCGACCCAGAAGAATTTGCAACCCACGCAGATTTCTTATCGCCCAGTCATGCCCGGCCTGTTTATCACAGCGTACGAAACCTGCCCTTGGAAGAGCCTTCCGCACTCACCGACGCTGAAGGTGATGACGAGTTGCGGAGTAGTGAGAGCATGGACGAAGAAGAGACCACTCAATTAGACCATGGCTCGTCAGACGAGGCCGAGTCAGCGATCCTGCAGCGCTCTTTTGGCGTGGGCCCTCCCGAACTTTCTACGACAGAGCAATTGGCTACATCGTTGACACCAGCAGTGGCAGGTCCAGCGACACCTCTAGTACACACGCGGCCTTCAGGTACTAGCGGTGACGCCCCTTCTCCATCTGCTCCCCCAGCCGCAGTCCGGCCTCCTCAGCATTCTCGGAACGTCTCAAGTGCAACAATGATCTTCAAG
Organism: Capronia coronata CBS 617.96; assembly: GCF_000585585.1. Classification (NCBI taxonomy): domain Eukaryota; kingdom Fungi; phylum Ascomycota; class Eurotiomycetes; order Chaetothyriales; family Herpotrichiellaceae; genus Capronia; species Capronia coronata. The sequence goes on along the minus strand of NW_006912894.1, from coordinate 2,883,982 downwards.
CCTGTGGCCGAGTCGGGTACAGATAATTCTTCTTCGCTTGGCGAGTATAAAGCTTCGCCGCGCAAGCCGCAAAGCTCGGCCCCCGGGTCGGGGATGCGAACACCAGTGTCTAAACCAACATCCGGCGGAGCGGGTCATCGAACGCCAAAACGGACAACGGGTGGCACCCCCAAACGGTCCGCGCTTCTTCCCAATAAAAACGATGCTGCATTCCGGTCTGCCCCTAACCTGGCTGAACTGCGCGGTCAAAGTAGCCATTCGCGCCGTAAGCCACCACTTGAGATGGATCTGGTGTCGGATATTGGCGACAATAGGGCAATAGGCGGGGGATACGTTGGCGCTTTACCAGCATCCTTCGCTGCTCAAATGTCACAGAGCCTCCTGGGGCCAAGACAGACCAAGGCGCAATTCGAGGAACAAGAAATGCTTGCTAAGATCATGATGGCACGAATGAACAGCCTTGAGGAAGGCTTCAGAGAGGTGATCCACGAGATGCGCGAGACCATGCGACACGACAATGCTAGAAGCCAAAGTCGCGGCAGACCTGGAAGACCGGTGGTCCGAGAAAAGCGTGCAAAAGGTAAAGAGACTTACCACCCCACTGCTATTGGTGGTGAGAAGGAAAATGTAGATCCTGAACGAGAGCATGATGCCAGTTCCGGCATGGCTGCACAAGGAACCCAAGGTGTGAGAAGCTCCCAGGAAGATATCACCGAACACGGTGGCGAGCAAGGGGGTGATGGCCTGGACCCGGTTACAGAAAGGGCCTCGGGCTGATTTCGATGTCTGTTGGTTGCGTCTGACTCGCCTCTTTAGATGGATTGATACCCATGGATAACAGCATGCTTGGTGCACGTTTTTTGATACCCTACCTGTTGGAGTCAGTTGATCGTATTGAAAATCTTTAACTTAAATTATATCCAAAAATTGATCCACTGCTGTCTGTGTGCCGTAACATGGGCACTGACAGCATGCTCTTCGCCATTGGGATGCAAGCGATGCTCCGACGAGGCTGAGGAGATATTGACTTCTCTGCTGCGCCGTAATCTCCACGCGAGCTGTACGGCGAATCAGTGACCACTGGCACCTCAGATGACGATGTGACGCCAGTAGGTGGTGATATGCAGCACTGCGCCCAGTTTCCCAGTCGAGACTGAACGGCCGACTCGATCAGACAAAGCCCTCACACTACTAACATCAGACGTCTAGATATCTCACCACCTACATTGTCGCCAATCCCTACTCTCCTACAGTCTCCAGAAACTCAGGAGTCGTTGAATACAACGTTAGCATATCCCGCCGCTGCAAATCAACCCCATTCGCATCTGCAGCGAGTCAATATGGCGTCTACCTCAGGGCATTCGAACCAGCTCTTATAGTAAGGCTTCTGACACTGCTCGCTTTGGAGAAATACTATGTGAAAATATCTGACATTGGCAACCAGTGCATGCATTGCCCACGGGACCACCATCCTCGCCGAACACACCTCTCCTGGCACTTCATCGTCCTCGGCCTCTTCTCTGGCATCAATCATTCTTCCCAAGATATCGCATGCGGCTCCAGCAAAGCTCACCTATACACATGAGCGCCTGTTTGTGCACTATATCGCGGACTCGCCCTCTTCGACATCCAACAGCCCCGACGAACAACTCTCCAGCCATGCCGCCCTTACCTATCTCGTGGTGGCGCAGACCGAGATGGGCAGGCGAATACCCTTTGCATTCCTCCTCGACCTGAAGAAGAAGTTTCTGGCGCAGTACAAGCCGGAGTCTACGGATTTCCAGTCTCTCCCGCCCTACGGCACTGCAGCATTCAATTCTACGCTAAAGGCGATGCTACAACAGTACAATACGTCGCCTCCCAGTGATGCGTTGACCAACGCGAAGAAAGAAATTGACAGTGTGCGGAACATCATGACGGAAAATATTGAACGTGTCTTGGAAAGAGGAGAGCGCATTGATTTGCTGGTGGACAAGACTGATCGGCTAGGCGGCAGCGCTCGAGATTTCCGGGTGCGCAGCCGGGGACTGCGACGGCAGATGTGGTGGAAGAATGTGCGGATGATGGTCCTGTTGGTAGTGGTGGTCATCTTCTTGATATACCTGTTTGTCGGGTTTGGCTGTGGTCTGCCAGCATGGGGCAAATGTGTTGGTTGACGGGGTGAACCGCGTGGGATGGTGGATTGGCAAGGTGTTTGGCGTAGCGCAGCGTGCTTTCAGGTTCAGTCAGTGTTTATACAGGCGCCCATGAGGTGGTAGCGACAGCAGTACCATGTCTGTAAGGCTTCAATCCATACTAAAAGTGCCTAATCAAGCATCTTTCCTCCTTGGAAGACTGCAGTGACTTCACCCTCACGCCTTCCCTGTATGCTGGGTGGGTGCCTGCCTATCATGGAACGACATACCCACAGTGCACGTGACTGAAAAATCTGGGGAAATCGAATGCTGAACGATGAATCGCAGATTGCTGCGTCAAATTGCACTTCTACACGCTTCAATTGACACGGTTGACAGATGTATCTGTGGGTTTCCAACAGCAGTACTAATAGTGACTCTTCTCAGCTGCCTCGTTCTCCACGTCGACCGAAAAGGCCGTCTATCCAGCCCTGGCCATCCCTCTGCAAATGGACAGATCGCCTGTCCCCTAGGCCACAAGAGATCCCCCTTTTCCTACTCGGCTTATGTTGCGCCATAGCATGAAGAGAAACAGTAAAGGAGGAGGATAACACAGGCGGGAATGGCTCCTGGTCATGGACTAGACACTCCATACAAGTGATCGAATAACACAGCAGCACATACTCCGCACTGTGCAAGTATCCAATGCCTCATCTCACTGCCTGTATCCCTGCCCACTCGATCTTCAACAGTCCGCATCAGGCAGACACAGGTTCGCACATAACCTAAGGACTGCCACGCGCAACACAGGCACTGCTGCTGGTCCTTTGATGCCACTTACCGCAGTCTCACTCACTTTTCATTCTCTCGCGACCTTTGTCCCTATTCTTCTCTCAACTCATGTCCCCGCGAAGCACGCTTCCTTGACAAGGTTGGCCTGTTGTAGACCTTCCCTTGACCTCCCTCACTGCCTGCGCGGCACTACCTAGCCTCATCCTCTTCAGCCTCACTCCAAATCGGTTGTTGTTGTGCGCAGTCCAAGGATTGACCGCAGTTCCTTGCCCTCTTGTCTCCTTCGTACTCTGTTCAACTCGCCTCTTTTCACCACAGATTGCCGAACAGACTCACTCACCCCACATCATCGTCGCGCCATGTCTAGTCCATTGATGGCATAGTTCAGCCTTGAACTTAGGCCGTCAGGATGAATTCGGCGCACTCTTCAGGCGAGGACCTGACAGGTCACAATGTTACTCAAACTACCTCTCCCGCCCCGCTCACATCTCCCTCGCAGCCTTGCGTCGATAACGTCGCCGAGACCACTACTTCCGCATCTGCCAGTGGCCGTTCAGCACCAAATGCTCAGGGTCAGTCCGAGGAAGAACGAGCCGTTCAAGCGGCCATCGAGTTATCGGTCGAGGATCAGAAGAACAAAGCTCACAAGGCCAAACAGCCGCTGAACACCTTTCAAGATGACCTACCCAACGAGCTGGTTCTCAGCCTCAACAATGAGTTCTCTGTCTTGGACGAGCTAGATGGCGATACCATTGTCTACATAGGACCACCACCCCAAATGCCAGAACAGAGTGACAAGGAATATCAGTACATCGTCAATCACTTCTCCCAGGTCCACGTCGTCAACAGTGCGACTCTGAAACTCATGGGGAGCACTGCAAAGTTCAACGATGACGACCTTCTGGGGCCCAAGTCAATACGCACAGAGCGAAAACTGCGAAAGCTCGCTGTCCTGGCTAAGGCAGAGGAGAAGCACGGTGCCAGATTCCGATACCATCTCGATCTGCGCCCACCCGATGAAGATGAGGAAGCTGTCATTCTTGTCACTGACTTGACATGTACCAAGGGTGTGATGACATGGCATTTGGCTAGCAGCAAATATGAAGTGTCGCCGCTCACCGTGTTGGGTCATGATGAGTATGAAATTCACAACCAGATCGCGAATTACCCAAAGCCACCAACAGCTAAGAAGGCCAAAGTCTCTACGGCAGCCAATTCAGCGCCAAAGGATGCGTCTTTGAACGAAGAAGCAGCTCCTGTCGCTGTTCCGTCAATCATTCGACCAGACTATTCCGTCATCCGTCATCGCTCTGCTATCGAACGCCTCCTCCATGCCATTTGTGGAAACGATCCAAAGCTCGATTCGGCACCTAAGGTTTGGACATACTTCGCCATCGCCAAATACTTCGGCTGTGCTCACCAGGAGCGGATCTCTAGATGGATCAAAGACTGGATCTACGACGCCAACAACGCGAATTTCGTTCAGAACAATCCTGAAGTGGCATACCGTATTGGCATGGGAATCAAATCACCGGTTCTGCTACAGGATGCATTCTCCATCCTCGTCGGAGAGAGAGCTCTTATCAACGCGTTTGGAGAAATCAACCCGGCCATCTTGTCGCCGCTGCGCAACAGCGTACATGGACGCAAGCTAGAGTTGCTCGACGATGATGAGCGTAACCGCATCGATCACGCGGCGGACGTTTTCGTCACGCGAATTCGTGGAGTCGTTTACAACCTCTGTAGAGACATGGAATGGCTACGCAAGTGCCGAGGTTATGCTGCGCTCGATGACACTGTCGGAGATACCCCTGAAGAGATTGAGCTGTTGGAGTCGGCGAAGCACCTTGTCAAAGAGTACGTCCGGTCTAGGATTTATTATGTCCTTTGCCAGGATCAGGCCGCCTTTGCTGAGCTCGAACCCAATCCAGAGTCAACCCTCGCGTTTCGCTCCGGTACAGGCGAACATTACAATGCAGTGTACAATACGCTCAATCAACCCATGAGGATGTTTACCAAGAGCTTCTGGCTTGCACTTCAACGCACAGACTTTGGAGCAGGTGTTGATAGTACCGCGCATGAAGGTACAGTCGGCACCGACACTGACACCCGTTACATCCAAGGACTCCGCGAGCTCTATCCTTACGACCCGGAAAATGGAATCACTACCATTCCGAAAGCCGCCCTGGTTGAGAAGATCAAAGCCGTCAACCGTCTCCTGCATAGTCGACATTCGCGCGCTGCGAAAATCCAAGAGCATCAGGATCCTCTGGGAGGCATCGAAGGGGAAGAGCTTCAGTCGGAAGCGATACCAAACACAGAGGATGCTCTGTCCCCTGGCAGTTCAAAACATCATTCCGAAGACCCTAATCCTTCCTCCCGCGATGCTTCACCAGCGAAACGTCGGAAGACCCTCAAGTCGAACGATAGTCAGCACACAGTGTCGTTCGCTGAAAACACAGGCACTTCTCCCCGCTCGCAGAACAAGAGTCCCGTCAAGTCGCAGATTGAAAATGTCCAGACTGCATATGGTAACCCACCTTCGCCAACCCCAAATGTTTATCAGGCAGCGCTTCCGTATCGCGACAAAGAGAAGGGTGTGGTTGACCACGTCAAAAGCTATTTGCAGAATCATCTCGCGCCCTCGAAAGCGGAGCCAAATGAAGACCAGGAGCATCTTCTGGCTGATGTCCACCGCACAGCTGATAACAACCACGCTCCGAACACTAACGACCTGCCTCATATGAGCGAGATCAACGGTAAAGCTGAAGTTGCAGCCGATGCCGACGATGAAAAGCATCGCGCATCTGGGTCTTGTCCTGGAAACTTGCTGGCCGAGACTAAGCCTGATGCTCAAGGCACGTCCTCAGAAGCAGAAACAAAGGCAGAGCCTCCTCCTGTTTCCTCTGCTGCTTCTCCCCATTCTTCTGATGCGGCCGCTGCGGCAACAACAACAACAACAACGGTCATGTGCTACAACCCGTGGACACACATCTACGAGGACTGGAGCACCCACAGCCAGAACGACAAGGCCAAGGTCACGCAATGGACCGACGAGCAGACCACCGCCCAGAACAAGATGCCGACCAACAAGGGTTTCATTAAAATGCTCGACCCGCGTGACTACCTGCCCGGCAAGAAGAAGATGTCGACGTCCATCAAGAAAGCTCCAGCTCCGACCCCCATCGGCAAGGATCTCAGCCCGATCAACCCGTCGCGTCTCCTGCATCAAGTAGGCGACCAGATCTCCAACATCTGTTCCGGCATGCTGTACCCTCCGCACCTCTTCCACCAGGAGACCGGCCTGCTCCCGACCAATCTGTTCGACAACCTTTTGTGTCTGGATGCAACTGAGTTCCGTTACCTGCCATTGTGGGCTCCCCACGGCCTGGACGACGGCTCCGGCGGTGTCTTTGACGAATGTCCCGTCCCCAATCTCGATCCGCTGAGTTCCAAATACGAGCCGTTCGCCGCCGGTCGTATCAAAGCTCCGTACCATACGCACAATGATGGTGACGTTAGTGACGCCGGTCACCTGGAGACCGACTCGGAATTCACAGACATCGCCACCCAGGCTATTAGCACTGTCGGCAAGGCCAGCAAGCTCGCCACCGATGGCACCGAGACGGTCAAGAGTCTGGCCACCAGTGTCGCTACGTCTGCAGGCCGGGACGGCGGACCTGGTAGCAGCATCGTCCGAGGCCTACGGGACATAGACATCAAGAACAAGGACGACGATGACTACAACGACATGGACGACTTTGAATGGCCGGAATGAACACAGTTCACTGAGTAGGGTCTATGGCATCGGCAAGAGACGAGGCACGATGGCATACTACGGTCTGTGTGTAGCGGTCTGTGGCCCTTTTCAAGGTGACGGCGGCGTGCGTCCGGTGTCAAAAAGTGTCATTTGCACACGATCGAGACAGCAAATGACTCTGAGCTAAATAAAAGAAAACAATGAAGTGATCATCCACTCACTTTCCTGCGCATTGTGTCTCTGTTTGCTCAGCTATGAATTTGACCCACTAGCACGCCCAGTAGAGTAAAGAGGTACGTGACCAACGTCGTTGGGGCGTTCAACACACTGAGCCCTTTCCATCCAGCCGCCCTGCCAAGTTCCATATTCGTCCTATCCCTTCCTTTCCTCCATGCAAGCTAGGAACACAATCTGTATGAATGCAAACAATGAGAAGATGTGAGGCGGCTCGAATTGGGTTGTTTGAGGTGGTCGTTTGACACGAATAGGTCGTTTCGATTCACTCGGATGGCGCGAACATTAGCACTTTGTTAGGGCCTTCCTGTTCCCTGGAGTACCGACGGCCACGGATGTTTACTGATACGGGTGTCAGTCCAAGCATATTTAGCAGATGATTTCGACGTCGCTCACTGATATCTCGTCCATGCCCATGTCATCACCGGCGTTGGGTGCCGGCGCAGTACCATTGGTGGCAGGTGCTTCAGTAGAGGCTCCAGCGGCAGATGGGTTGTTGTTAGCCCAGTAGTCAGTCATCTCGGCGTCGAGCTCTTCCGCAGTCTTTGGCTTTGCTCGAGCGTTGCGACCACGCTTCGGCTTTCCAGCCTTACCAGCAGGTCTTCCTTTGGCGCCATCCTTTCCAGTGACTCGCTTGTCGGTGGTGGCGGATTTGGGTTGTGCTTTGGGATTTGCGCTAGTCTTCGTCAGTGGCTCCGAATTGCCCGGGCGTTTTGGATTCGCGTACGCAACACGGTCGGCGAGCGACTTCGCCGGAGTTGGCTCCGGCACCTTGCTGGCATCCACCACCACTTCAATCTAGTCGAGGTCAGGTGAAATTCGAGAACGTCGAGTGAGGTCGTGCTTGCCTTCATTGGTCGCTTATCAACCAACATTCCGTTGAGGTCCTTTGCTGCTTTGGCCGCAGAGTCTGGCGCCACAAAAATGATATCGGCAACCCCACGGCTCTGACCACTCTGGTTGTATTGCAAGGAGACTCTCTTGACTTTCCCTACAGATTTGCTGAAGTATTCCTATGGGTCCCGAGTGATCAGTAAGGTGTTGAAAAAAGATAGTAATGGCATTCGCTTCCGCATTCTCATCTCCCGTCTCCCGTCTCCCGTCTCCCGTCTCCGATGTCATGATAGAAGATGCGTCCTCGGTAGAGTTTGATCCAGGTATGTGTCCTTGACGGAGCATCAGCGAGTGCACAGTACATAAAGCAACAGCAGTTGGCGGCCAAATTCGGCGGAAGCGTCCAGAGGTCTAGGTCGTTCGGCGGAGTTCAGGGCACGTGTTGGCGGTTGCTTTGGCAGCGGTGATAGCGTACGTCAGATCTTTGGGGGCGCTAGCTGAATCGAAGATTCTCGGCTGCTTGACGGTGGCTTTTATGGACCATATTTGCCCCGAGACAGAAGACCCGCATTGCTTCTATGACCGTGGAGGGAAACTGGCGTAAGAGGTTCGAGGTGGGAAAGCCTCTTCAGGCTGTTCGACCGAGGCAAAATACGGCCTGTTCGGCCGGGGGGATGTCATGAGCCCGTAGGAGCGTCGTAGCTGGACTCTGCATATGTCGCCGCAAGGAGTGGACGCAAGTAATGCCGTTTGGTGTCGATCCGTATCCGGGATGGTAAGGTCCAGCTGCTGTGCTATTTGTAGACTGCAATGCAAACTCGCTGATGCTCCAATCAAGCAAGGAATAAGGATATCAACAGCAACTCAGCATGTTGAAGATCCCATCGGCAGATCTGCTTCAGCACCCTGCGCGGTGGCTAGCCGGAGGAGCGAATTTTGCGAGATCCAAAGGCTATCGTAGGCTCAGTACAACGCGTCGCGAGAGTGAATTGCGAGCGAGGCGCGAGTTGAAGATGCCCGCCTTGGGTAAAGCCAGCATTGCCAGCGTGGCCATGTGGTTCTCAGGTATGATCTCTCCAGTCTCGACATCTTCTTCATCTCTTCCTCGTAGATCCGTCTTCTCGGAAGCGTCTCCAAAGGAGCGAAAGAATAGCAGGTGATGACGAGCGGCGATGGAAATCCAAGGTCGAAAGCCTCTTTATCAACATACCTTGATCTGGGCTTCGTTCACGTCGTGGGGCTAGAAAAGGCGTTAGCAGGCATCGTGACAAAGAGGAGTTATAGTCGTTGAGTCATACCAGTCCACTGACGACGATCTTGCTTGATTTTGGTAGGGCGAAGCTGCCGACTGCAGGTTTGATGGCCGACTTGGCTGGTCTGGTTGACTTCTTCACGCCTCCGACAGGAGCGCTTGCACCAGCGCCCTTTCCAACCTTGCGACGACGAACATCGCGCTTCGCCTTCTTCTGACTATCGATGATTGAATCAAGAGATTGATCTAGTCTGCCAGACATCTTGAAATGATGTCGAGAGGGATGAGTCGAAGATGGAAGTGCGACGTCGAAGCTGGTATTTTGGGATGCTGGTTGCTACGAAGAAGTAGCGCGGGTCAGGTTGGAAGTGAGAGAAAGGGCAGAACAGTCGCGGCGGTCGCAGTTGACACGTTGCAGGGTTGAGAAGGTTGATACCAGAGAAGATTCAAGTCTTGGGCTGGTGATGAATACGCGCAGAATCTGTCGCGCCTGAGTGAGAGGATGGAATGGAATGTGGTGAGATAATGCGAAGAGGGAAAGCGGATGGTAAAGGAGCAGAACAGGTGAAAGCAGCAGATCTGTTAGGTCGCGAGAGGCGCAGGGGGAATTCAACGCCCAACACGGCAGGAGGCAGCAGCCTGCAATTGAAGTGCGCGCAGTCTTCACCAGCCACAGCGCTAGGCCGGTTTGGGATGGGTGGCTACGAGGTCACGTGATACAGTCGTGTACAGAGGTCAGCCACGAATGATAGACACCTAGTAGACGGATGTGATCTGGAAGTCCAACGGAATACTGCTGCAAGCCACGGTCCACCGGTAGTATCCGCATGTAATGGTACTGCTATACGGTGGTGGTGGTGGTTATTGTACTTGCAAGCCAAACCTCATTCACCGCCTACAACTCCATCCAACGCCAGATGTCCTGTGCTTGAAAATAGGAACTGGAATGCCAATCGACCCTCAGGACTCACATACAACCAGTGAGTATCTTGATACCAGTAGCAGGTTGTTTGTTGCCCGGCGGCATCGCGTAATGTGTTTTGACCTAACTCTTGAGGGCTTCTAACCTCCCTCGCATTTGCTCCAACTCTGCCTCTCGGTCCTCGATATTCTCTTCTTCCTCTTCCTCCGCAGGGAGTTGCGGGACCTGTTTTGCAGGTGTGGCGAGTTTTCCCTTGAGCACTTCGCCCAACACCTTGTCGACTTCTGACTCTGCCTCCTCGTCCTCTCCTTCCAACAGCTCATCGTCAGGGATTACATCGCCGACCATTTCTTCAATGATGCCAGCCTTCATCAACTCCTGGCTGAGTTCTTGCATGGAGCCCATCAACTCGGGCAACCGAATGAGAGAGTTGACATCCTTCATGATGCCCGTACTGGCCTTGAGACTGCCTTCGATCTTGCGCACGGAGAAGGCCTCGTTGACCTGCATCTGCACGCTCTGTAGTTGGGCCTTGCTCGTGTGTAATCTTGCCGCCTGTTTTCGGATTCGGATCAACTCGCGGGCGAAGACTCGTGCTTCGGCGGCGCCTTGTTTGGCCTGCGACGGGTTCTTTTGCCCTCTTTTCGATGCGGCAAGGATTAAGCTCTTCGTCTTTTGCTCCGTGACTCGGAGGTTGCTGATGTCACGGTCCAAGGCGTGAACGTTTCGGCGGATGATGCTGTCGCATTTTCGCTTCTGTTGTAACGTCAGCGCATTGGTTCATGTATCGTGGACAAGAGATCGCTTGGGTCACACCTGTTCCCGAGGATCCGGCTTGAAGAATACAGCCTTGAATGATTGCATTATGATGGAAGGTTGGGATGGGACGGGTTGTGCGGGCGTCAAGAGTCACATCTGTCTGTTCCTGATTGCAGACTTGTCAGGACTACCTGCAGTGCAGAACCACTATCGGCCCATAATGGACGTCAACCAAGAGTCGTAACAGGCCGGCAGTGGCAGACGATTAGGTAGTAGTTGATGGTTGAGGAGGAAGTGCTTGAGTTGCATATGAAATGGTGACACTGGACCAAACTGGCCGTTGGAGAGGATAAGGCTGATGCCGTGGGCTAAGGTGTAGATTGGGTCCTTTGAAAGGCGAGGCAGGGTAACCTCTGCACGGTACTCTGTAGTCGGTCCTTCCAGCGCTCTATCACAGTACAGAGTGCCGGGTGATGAGTGGCTGGGAGTGGTAATAAGAGATGGTGGGGGGTTATTGGACTTGCCTGGCCGCAGCCAGGGAAGCAGAAGAACAATAATAATGAGGGCAACAATAATGCCAGATGCCTGGGTACCTGGTAGGGAGCCCTTGGGCAGTGGGATTGAGGCATAAGGTAAGCACTGCACTGCATCGCAGGCACCACAGCTTTTGGTGGGTATATTTCGATGTCATTCGTCGCATTTCGAACAGCCTCGTCGTTACTCAATCAATCGCCCACACAAACAGTGAACAACGTACCCTGCAGGCAAAGCAAAAGCTTCTTTCACCTACTCTTCGCTCTGTCTCTATTTAATTTGATCGGACTTGGATTCTCGCTTTGCACATCATCCTCACCACTACAACTACAACCACGAACACCACACACCTCAACGTCCCAACGTACATACAGACCCCTCACTCTCTCTCTATCTGCCTGAAACATCTCCAAGATGTCGTCTCAAGTCACTCCAGAAGGTAAGTTCAGACTGTTGTGGTTGGCGATTAGGCTCCCGGCTGCAATTGCGAGTTGAACGCAAGTGTTTGAATGACGAGCTGACATGAAATTTCACCAGTCCTATGGGCTCAACGCTCCTCGGCCTCAGAGCCTGAGAAGAACTACATCTACCTGACGATCAACGTACCGGATGTGCCTCCCAGCAACCTGAAGCTTGACCTCAAGCCGACGGGCTTGACATTTACCGGCACGTCAGACACCAAGAAGACCACTTACCACCTCGACATGGCATTCTACGACGAGATCGACGTCGACAATTCCAAGACGCACCACACCCCGGCCAACATCCAGATGGTGCTGAGAAAGAAAGAGCTCAAGGAGGAATACTGGCCACGGCTACTCAAGGACTCTGCCAAGGTCCACTGGCTGCGGACAGACTTTGACAAGGTATGTCACAATCTGGTGGCTTGAAAAATATCTCATCCGGTGCCGTATACTAACTTGGTGTTTTCCCAGTGGGTGGATGAGGACGAACAAAACGAAGCTCCTGAAGACGACTACCTGAACCAGTTCGGAGGAGGCGCCGGCCTGGGCGAAGATGGCGGCTTCGGCGGCATTGACTTCTCCAAGCTCGGCGGCGGTGCCGGTGCCGGGTTGGAAGGGCTGGGCGGAGATGGCGGTGATTTTGAAGGTGAAGATGAAGGCGCTGAAGAGGGCGACGATGACATGCCTGATCTGGAAGATGATAAGGAGGAGGGCGCAGAAGAAGGCAAGGGCAAGGGCAAGGACAGCGATGCTGCCTAGATTGCCAGTCTCCCGAAAGAGCGCAACTCATACGCCATTCGAGGCGGATCTCGAACAGGAGGCGTCTACCTGGCGACCTAGCCGCATTTCAGAAAACGTTTGCAGCGTCACGACTCTTACCTGCTTCTCTCCTATCTGCGCCCTTGGCTGTTGGACCTGACGAGCGCTCCTCGTGTCCCGTTGCCTAGACCGTCACAGCTTGCGTGCCCTTCCTTGAACAGCCCCGAATTGAGAAGACGATATCCTACCAAAAGCACGGAGTGTGGAGCAACGGGGTTCGAAGAAGGACTGCAATATTGAATAGATTGCGGACATTGAATTAATCATGGCTACCTTACTGAGGCACCTTCCCAGGGCTTGTGGGTGGTGAAGGGCATGCGTACTTTCTCCTACCCATAGCACCGTCACTGGGCTAGAGTCTCTAGTTCTAGTTGTCAATCGAGCAGCTTAAAAACGAAGATTTCCAAGTGATTCGCCATCACACTTGTTAATTCGCTTTTCCGTGTCAAGCAGGCTATGAAACCCCCTTTGCGATGATTTAGAGCATGCTACAGTATTTCGGCGGCCTCCAAACCGTTCCGCCTTTGAAAATTAGTCAAGCCGCCAATAAACCGGCGATGAGTGGTGTTGGATGTTTGAAGGCAGAGAAATCCAGTGCATGCATGCCCGTAAGACCAACTGTGCGTTGCAACAACTGGCAACAACTACCAGTTCCTTCGGCGCTCCCAAGCACTCGTGCTCGTCCCCGAGTTCGGCTTTGCAGTGTCATCTTGACCGGACTCCATGACGCGCATGCCTTTCGAGTACTCTTCGCTAAGGCTCAGCCGGCGCTCTCGTTCAAGCATCTCGTCGAATTCTCTCTGAGACATTTTCTCAACTGGCTGTCCTGGAACTCTCTGCAGCGTCTCTCTGCTCCGCCACCCTCCCTTAGAAGGAAATTCTTCGCTCGCCCCGGGTTGTTGTCCCAATTCAGACGCAGGCGGTCCTCCTGCTTGAGGGCTGGTCGGCCTATCACCGGCGCGAATACGTGCCCAGGCACTTCCTCTTGCACGATTGTACGGCATGTCACTAGACAAATCCGTGCCATTCCCAACAGTAGGTGATGCATCATCGTCGAAAAACAGGTCGTCGCCACCAGGCTGGCCGGGTTGTTCCGGTGCCGAGGGTGTTGCGTAGGAAGGACTACTGGACCACTGTCCGGACTCTTGACTTCTCCAATCGGAGTTGGCTGCAAGCCCACCTTCGTACTGAGGGCCATCCGCGTAGTCGTATGTGGCGGCTGCACCCCTATTGCCATCATCAGCCTGCTGAGGTGAGGCACTGTATTGATTATCGCTTTGAGCTTGGGATCCTGGACTTTGTCGCTGAGCGTTGACTCCATTCGGTGGGCCGCCAGGTAGCCTGGCACGATCGGCGGAGCGTTGAACACGATTTTGAACTGCTTCTACAAGGCGCCGGGTCCGGTCGTCGAGATAGATTCCGCTCGTTGCTGCGAAGCTGCCCACATACCGGAAGATGGGCGACAATCCAATGATAAACAAACCCGCGTACATGTTGGCCCGGGTGATGTGCCACAGGATTTGCGCATACCGCCCTTGGACGAGTGGAAGGTAGCTGCTGGGAAAGCTGTTGTATCTCTCCAGAGGCTTGGGTGATATAAAAGGGAACTTCATCTTCTCCCGGTTCCTGTAGGCCACAATCCCTCCCAAGGAGCACGCCACGACGTCCCCCGTCACTCTGTAAAGGCAAGCCTTTGATATCCAGTATGTCAGGCCTTCCGCCTCTCTCTGAGTGATCGGCTGGTTGCCAAGATCCTCTTCCATCGTGCGGAAGGAATCAAGCACTTGGGATCCTGTCGTCCTTGCCCTTTTCGGGCCACCATATAGAAGCCAGCGTGAAAAGCTGCCCAACGGCAGAGACTCGAAGGGTAGCCGGTACAGCCGTGATTTGCCGTTCATCTCGTAGCCCAGTTGCAGCACTTCTGATTCCGCGGCGACGGTGTATGTCGACCGTGCCTTTATTATTTCAGCCAGGCGGCTAGGTCTACCGGCATGTTCGCCAGGTTGTACTGGACGGGCGCCTGGGCCCATCGAGGGCGGGAGACCTGACGGCGGAGGAGCTTGGGATGTCATGATGGAGATCGTGAGGGAATTGGGGGTTGTGGCCCGGTCGAGCAGGTCAGAGGGAATGTGTACTAATGTATCAGCAGAATATCATGGTTCGGCAAGGATGAGCCCAGAGTTTATGGCAGTCCGGACTGAATGAAGCGACGGTGTTGAAGCTGTATACATGTACCTACCTTACCAAGAGGTATTGCTTCGCTGACGTCGGCGAATTGTTTCCCCACAAAGAAGCGAAGCAAAGCGAAAGAAAGTGACAGTCACTCGACTGTCTGTCTTTCCGCCCCCAAAGTCCAACAGCCACCAGCAAAAGAATCCGCAACCCACCCACCGACTCTTCACACGTCGTCGACGACAAGCCCCTCGCTCCTTTTGGGTTGCTATCAACTAGAACACCGCCTTGATACGGCGCAAATACTTGTCCCCTAATCTCTAATTATTTTACATCTCCCAGGACTTGCCAACAACAACTGACGACTGAAAAGCTTTAACGCCGCTTTCCGCGACGATTTTGTTCCCCTCTCTGCATCTCAAAGTTACGCCCTTCGCCTCACACAGTCGGCAGAATGCCTCCAAAAGCAAAGGGCGCCGATGCGCCGAAAAAGACCAAAGCCACGGTCGATGACAAGACCTTTGGCATGAAGAATAAAAAAGGAGGCAGCGCGAAGAAACAAATTGCACAACTACAGGCCATGGCGAAATCGAACAAGACTCCCGAAGAAAAGCGAAAAGAGGCCTTGAAGGAGCAAAAAGAAAAAGAGAAGGCCGCCGCGGAAGCCGCCAAAGCAGAAGCGGCCGAGTTATTCAAGCCGCTTCAGGTGCAGAAAGTGCCGTTTGGCGTGGACCCCAAAACGGTGGTGTGTCAATTCTTCAAACAAGGCCACTGTGAAAAGGGCAAGAAATGCAAGTTCAGCCACGATCTCGAAGTCGGCAAAAAGACGGCCAAAAGGGATGTGTATCAAGACACCCGGGACCAGGAGGCAGAAGAGAAGGAGAAGGACAAAATGGACGATTGGGACGAAGAGAAGCTGCGTAAAGTGGTGGTCAGTAAACACGGGAATCCACGGACCACGACGGACAAGGTGTGCAAATACTTCATCCAGGCTGTGGAAGACGGAAAATACGGCTGGTTCTGGACATGTCCCAATGGAGGAGATAAATGCATGTACCGACACAGTCTGCCACCTGGGTACGAAGACCTTTCCCTTTTGCTATTTCGCGATCTCTGCTAACCTGCTTCCAGATTTGTCTTGAAGACCAAAGAACAGAGACGGGCTGAGAAGGCGCTGATGGACAAGTCGCCCATGAACACGCTGACACTAGAGGACTTCCTGGAGTCCGAACGGCACAAATTGACGGGCAAGCTGACGCCCGTGACGCCGGAAACATTTGCGAAGTGGAAGAAAGACCGTCTCGACAAGAAGGCTGCGGAAGAACAGGCTCGGAAGGCCAAGGAGGCTACGGGCAGAGCCATGTTTGAAAGCGGAGACTGGAAGGACTCGGAAGACGAGGACTCGGAAGATGACGAGGATGATGATGATCAAGGAGCGTTCAATCTGGAAGACATGCGCAGAGAAACAGAAGCGCTGCGCAAACAGAAGGAAGAGGAGCGATTGGCGAAAGCGAACGGCGAACCGGTCCCTGATCGAAACGACGACAAGAACAGCAATGCAGACCAGTCGCAAGAAGGTGATGGTGATACTGGAGATGGAGACGGAAAGGTGAACGGAGAGAAGAGTGGCGAGCAGAGCTGAGTCTAGCATATGGTCTCTGGTCTCTGGTCCTCGGGGAGATTGATCAACCTGTTCATTTGATGTTTTCTAGCGACCAAGCGCCGCGCCCGGCAGAGGTGATGGATGATGGATGGACCATGGGAGTTTCAGGGTTGTGTGTCTCTTTGGGAAGTGGTCCTCTTCAGAGAGAACACTTACGAGAGGGCTCAATGCGATGACCAGTCAACAGCTTCCGCTGTGTCCTGCCAAAGACAAAGGACCATGATACACGATGCAGCTATCAATATCTACGACTTCAGAACAGATACTACTACCATGCATGGTTACCTAAGTGAGGTAATAGATACTTATAGCAGGTGCCTAAGGTATTGTGGCAGACACCCTGATGCTGTGACATGTGCCTGACGAAAATCCCTTATTGTTGTTACATGTAATAACTGACTTTCATCTTCCCCGCAAAATCGCCCTCGGCTGCCATCCACCTTCAATTGTCACCACTGCAGCATCATCACTCAGCTTCTTGTATTGATTACCTTCAAGCTCCTCCGTACCTTACACAAGTACCTGAACTACTACATACTACCTCCAACACCAATCGCCTCACCCTCCTTCTATACATCGTGTCCTGCTACCTACCTAGTACCCTCCTGTGTCACCTCCAAGCGCCAAAGTCAAACCAAGCTTGCAGACTGCGAATCTCACCGGAATATGATGCCTTCTCCGCCTGCTTCTTCCTCTTGAAACCTCGTAAAACAACAGCCAGCCGCAGTATTGTCGTCCCTGAACCGTGAACCCCTCAACGTGTAACATAATCTACACTCGACCTCCTCCCAGCAGCCCACCGAACATCCTACACACCTTCACGTTCGCCGCCCAAGCCACCCTCCGAAAAGCTTCGACTACGGAACTCTCACACAAGAAGACCCAATCCACCCCGTCTCGTATATATCTTTCAACTTCACCATCGACGGCAATGCCTCCACCACAGCCGCAACCGCAACCGGAGAGCTCAATACCAGGATACCGTCCTGGCCCATTTCTCACGTTAGTTCCACCCTACTCTACCTGCTCCTTCTTTTGTTGTTCTGTCATTCCTTAAAAAGCTGCGCATTCAGCTACACGGAACTAATGTGTTTCATGCATCAGACGCGGGAAGAAGTTCCTCCTAGCCTCAGCCATCTTCGTCCCGATAGGCAGTTACGTATGGCTGCGACGGCTCGAAGCCAAGTCTAGAGAACATACCAGGCTCCTTGAAGAAGAGGGACGGCGGAACTGGATCCAAGCCGAGCGAGAGCGCTCGGCCCGTCGGGACCTGAGTGTTCCTGTGGGCAGAAGTGGCGGCGGTGTCTAGAATGGTGACTACCAGTTCAAGGCCGCTGCGGATCGTGGAGCATTGAAGCATCGTCTCCCCCGGCAAGACGAGGTTTACGGAACAACAACGTATCCCATGTTGGGAAGTCCAGTGCAAAAGCAAACAACTTTGTATCAGCAATTGTGGCATGAAATGTCGGTTCAAAAAAGCAGACGAAGGAGCAAATGCATGCGCAATCCACATATCATCAATGTCCTCCGTACCCGAAGAGTCGGATGGTCTCGTCTCACGGCTTATCTGGAATCATATCCTCTCGACAGCTGACGAACACAATCGTGCAGGTATACCTGGGCTTTCCACGAGCGCTGGGGGAACATTTACAACCTACCTCAGCTGTCTATACTGCCCATTCTCTGCTCAGTCATCCAGCGGATGGAAGGGTTCCCTGTACTTCGACGGCCAGCGATGCCAGCACAAAGCCGCGGCAATCATGTACGAGAAAGCCACGCAACGGGACCGAAATATGCCAAAAGCCCCATCTGGACACCAAGCCCAAGATCGTCATCTAGTAGCACTGGTCTGCTTTTCCATTAATGTCCAGCACAGAGCTGCCCAGACGTTACTGTTCACGCCGTCCCTTGGCCTCGAGTCGATCCTGGTTCAAGTCTCTGGAAACGTGCTGGGCCATCACTCATACTGGGGTCTCCCACTACCAAGCACGCCAAATGGGGTTCCTTCATTCTCTCATCTTCCGCATGTCAGCACCCATGACTTGTACATTGTACGAGAGACAGATAGTGGCCTTGCTGGTTCCCACCACAGGGAGAATCCGTTCTCCAAGAACGAAGAAGGCTGCTCTCTTCGGCGATGTAGTACACCATACTCAGTCGATGGAGATATACCGATCATCGGCAGCTCTTGTCCCACCATAGCATTGGTCAAGCAAGCAAGAAGCAGCGTCGAAAGACAGTAGTGTTTCATCTGATTACCAGTCTCCAAAGAAAGAAGAAAAAAATACATTGTTGCTCTACTATCATCTACGGCCATAGCTGAGAGTCAGATGGCCATCCCAAATCTACCTACCTCCTCCCACTCGTCTCCTTTACGTCTATGATCTGAATGCTGAAGCCCATGCCTGGTCTGGTTTCTCGCTCAGCTAGACGATCTCTTTCTGCTTGCTACTCAACTATGCGGACACTCGTGACCTACTCGAGTCAACAGTCCGTGGATGAAGGTACGATACACGTGGAACGCGATTCTGCTCGAAACAAACTTGAATCGCAGTCCAAAGGAAAAACCACTCGTTAGGTAGTAGGTATAAAGTGTCTCCAAGCATAACAATTAGAACTCGGCATTCCTGCATGCCATCAATTCCGTCCGTCAAAAGGATCGTCGAGAATTGAACATATCCTCCAAGCTCGGGCTCTCGCGAGCCCTAACAATGAACCTTCTCTGAGCCCCCTTTTTTTGGTTCTTCACATGACATCCAAAAAGGCCGATGCAGATCAACACCGGGCTCTCAGAGTCCACCTGTAGTAAAAACCCTGGGCAAAAGATTTGACTCCCAACATCCATCTTCCTGAAACGCGAGCACCAAGATCCTACTTCCCTCAGACATTTCCAGGACTGTGCTACTAACACTCTCTTGAGAGGGTCCTGAACTCTCCCTTCACACACTCTTCACGTCATGGCGGACAGAATGCTTTCATATGGCGCGATTTGATCGGTGTTGGAGCGAGGACTCATTGCTTGATTGTCGTCGCCTCGACGGCCCCTCGACGGGCTGCGCACGCGACCGGCCAGGTTTCGGATTTTGCCCAGCAGCTGGTTGGGGCCGCCACTGGTCTCGTTGCCAGACCTCCCGCGCCGGTGGCCAGTCGACATCGAGGCCGCAGAGAGGGAGCGTCCGCTGTAGGGCGCCTCAGAGAGGCCTCCCGGGTCGGCGGACATCGGTAGAGGAACATCCACGGCTTCCGCCTCAAATGCACGTAGATTCGACAGGCTGAGAGTGTTGAGTAACATTGGCAACTTGGGAGGAGGCGGCGGTGGCGGAGGAGCGGCCAAGTGCTGCAGTTCCGGGAGGATAGGAGGGTGTTGCTGCGGGGGCGAACCCGTGTAAGATACTCCTTCAGCCGGACCTACTGACATTGGAGGTGCATCGCGTGGTGAGGCGCGTGTCCGATCTTTGGAGGTTCCCCGACTGCGAGATGACCCTCGTCCCTCAGGTCCCTTACTGCTTGCTCTGCTATTGCCGATACGGCTGTCATACGCAGGATGTTTAGGCATGTGAGACAGAACCTCCACAGATGCAGCGGCTCGTGCTGACCCTGGTCTGCTGGGGACGTCTCGTGTCGGTGGTCGATATACATCGCTCGCCAGTAGTTCTACCGTGGTAGTTGCGAAGCCCGGTTCTCCTTCGGGGATGATGGCCGCCTCCGGCATTGTTCTCGGTGTTCCTGACCGGTCTTTCGCAGCAATGATCCATGACATGTCGACACCTGTCTGCTGCTCATGACCCAAGGCCCGGGTGCTTGAATCGTCTGTGTAAGCTCTGGCCAGAGGTGGCGCATTGCCCGTCGAAGCCGACTTGGAGTGGTAGGCCAGCTGGCTGGGAAGGAGCACATTCGGGGCAGAGGGCCGACGTGCTAGTGATTGGCGGCGAGCCTCGAGCCGTTCAGCTGCAAATTCTCGCCGGCTCCGGCTGGTCGAAAATTGAGGATGGCTACTGGACTCAGCATCCTCCTGACTCAAAGTCTCGGGCATCAGGTTCATGTTGCCTCGGGCACTCCGCTCAGAAGTCACCTCGCTCGGACGGCGCCGACGTTTCTTACCCTCACTCCGACTTCTCCTTCTGTAAAGGGAAGCCTCCTCGGCCCTTCGACTGCGCGATCGCGTCCTGGGCCTTCGGCGATCAGGAGACGGGTCCTGTCTGGCACTTGTGCCACGCTCAGGTTGTCGACTAGTACTTCGCTGCAAGCGGTGGCGATCCAAAGACACCAGCCTCATGGCCGAACCCTCGTCGAAGCGGCTCCGTCGGTCTTCTTCAGAAGGGATCATTGGCCGTGGGGAAGATGGAGATCGATGCCCGGGATTCTCCTGTCGAGAAGAGCTTCGACCCCTCGGTGAAATCAAGGTGATATCTGGACTATGTTGCCGGCTTGTACCACGGCTACCTGTTTTGCTTCTCGTGCCGGTGCGCCTTGAGTGGGATCTGTGACGATGCTTTGTGCCAGTTGTCGTCGACTGAGAACCATGTCGGCTGAGCTTGGAGATGCTGGCAGGTGTAGATGTGCGATCCATGCCCGACAGGTTCGAGCCGTACATTGATTCGAAGCTCTCGACGCTGGTACTATACATTCGAACGTCTTCAGGCGACATCGGGATAGGTGAAGAGGGAGAACGCTTGGCCGCCGGAATGGTGCGCCGAGCATCCCTTCCGCTACCTTCGTCAGCATTGGTGGCCCGGCCTTTTTTTCTATCGGAAAGGTCTTCTCTTGAATTCTTGCTGTTACTGCTGTAACCTCGTGCCCGTGAATGTTTACCGAGATATTGAGCCTGCTCGAGGCTGCTGATAAAGGGATCCATGCTTCTGGCTGTGACCATGGGGCTTTTCACGCTGCGGTGGCTCTGGCCAGTGGTTGGCGCACTTGTGAGATCGATCGAGGTCTCGAGCTGCGTATTGGTGTAAGACCCAGTTGTTGTCGGTCTGCCTATCGACTCGGCGTAGCTGTTTGCCGGTAAGGACTCCTGCCGAGCCTTGACTTCGTTCACAGAAGTTTGGATGGAAAGCCCGTCGGGCTTGCGACTCCTTGAGCCTGTTCTGACACGGGAGACGTCCATCTCGCCTGCATCACGAGCAGCAACGCGTGAGGTAGAGTCGGGAAACCTGACTGCTGTATGTGGTCCAAGAGCGGTCTGAGGCGTCTCCCCGATTGGAGTGGCGACCGGTTCGTAGCGTGCGGAAGTGAGCAACATCAGCCCCTGCTTTCCCACCTGGCTGGTATGGTTGATGGAAGTGGTCAATCCATCGTTGTCCCCTGGTTTGGTTGCCGCCAACTCCACAGGCACCGAGAAAGACCGCGGAGGAATTGCACTTGGGAATTGGGGCGCTTCGACGTCAACAGGCGTCTCCCCAATTGATGGTAGTCTGCTCGGTTGAAAGCCACCTGGAGTCGCTGTTTTGCCTGAAAGAGCGCTATTTATGCTCCGGGTATTGTTTAGACGATACGACCCGAGGCCCCCAGGTGACAAGGCAGATCGATCAATGGCGGACTCCGCAATGGGTGTAACTGCGGCACCAACAGTTGGAGTGCGGTCATCGGGCTTCAATCCCGGAAATTTGAACGTGTTGCTGCTCTGGGATCCGAATGAAGTGACAAGTTTGAGAGCTGCCGTTTGTGGTGCGGCGCTTGTCCCCTGCGCGGTAGCAGTTCTGTATGGGGCGTGAGGCGGCGGCTGTGCTGGCAACAAAGGTGGAGGTGGCATGGCTACCGGCGTCGGAGTATCCAGTGTTCGTCTCCTTTCCAATGTTTTATGAAATATAGCTGGGTACTGTAGGGGTTGGAGCGGTTCCACTTGCGGCATCGCAGGACTCAAGACTGGTTGCAGCAAGGATTGTGTGGCTATCTGCGCTTGAGGAGATGTCCAGGGATCCGACGGCTCGACTCCTGTGCATGAGAAGCACCTGATAGCAAGCGCCTGCTGCGAATTCTCGACGACGTGCTCACCCCATCGGCGCACCAAGTACGACTGTCGTTGCCAATCATCTGGAGTGACTAGACAGGTTAGCAGTACCGCTTCCATATATTGGTTCCTCGTGACATAAACCTCAATGGCATCACTTCGGTCGCCGAGGGCAAGCAATAGAGTGGCTGCGGCATGGACGTCGCCCTTACTCAGCAATTTCTCAATAAAGACCTGGGTGATCTTCTTCGCTCCGACCTGATTGCTGATGGTACCTAATGCCAACAACATCCAATCAAGGTTTGAAGTCAGGCCTGTTGAGCCCAAGATCTCTGCGAGGTAGTCTGGATCCTCGTCCAGCCACTTCGCCAGGAAGATGGCGTTTTGGCTTCCGTTCGCATGACGACTCAACTCATCTCGGATAAGGTCCTGAATGTCTTCCTCCCAGCCAAAAACAACTTTGAGCATCTGCCGTCGTAAATCATGTGGTGTCAGGAGGGCATCGTCCATTGATGCTGGCTGTCGGTATGGGACATCGTGCAGGCGAGCTCTGGTAAACGGGAGCAGATCCACGACAGGCTGCTCTTCAGGGCTCATCACAACCTCTTGTCGCAACCGAGAACCCTTTTTGGTGGACTTGGCAGTGACAGGGGATTGTTGTTGGTATCCTTGGTTGAACGATTGGACAGGCTGATTCAACGTCGACTGGGATTGTACCCCGGTATCAAAGGTTGTAGTTGTGTATTCTGTTCTTCCAGCTGGTGAAACCATATCGCTTCCTCCAAGCTTCAGGCCTGTATTCTGTGATCCCGCCTTGGTGGACTGAGGACTTGGGACATGGGTGTCTTTCCATTCATGCCTCCCTACTTCGTTGGCACGAAGGTCTCGACGGGTATGCGCAGGAGCAGATGCTAAATCCTCCTCGCTCTGGGGGGTAGTCCACATCGGGCCTCTACCTTCCTCCGGCGGGGTTGGGGGAATGGTAATAGGCATGTGGCGTACATTCGCCACCATAACAGCTCTTTCGACATCGTACTGCTGCACGGTATAGTCGGGACCCAGGGTGAAGAGTGTGCCAGTCGGACCATGAGCAGCAATTCCTCTCACTCCATCAACCGTAGGAATAGGTGCCGAGGTGACATGCTTGGTTCGCACGTCCCATGCGCAAGTCTTGCCTTCGGAAAACTGCACGATACGACCATTCTTGGACCAGGTGATCCAGTTTCGGCCTGGCACAAACGTATCAGAACGTTTCAGAGCGCGAATCACTCGAGGAGCTTCTGCTGTCGGGGGCTTTGAGACACTCCAGACTCTGAGGTCTCCATCCGCTGTCTGGGTCGCAAGCATGTCCGACTTCTGCTTCGAGGAGGATGCGTGCCATGTCAAGGATGCTATGGGAGACGGAGCGCGAGATGTTGTCAAAGTGTGCAAGATGGTGAAGGATGGTTGCAAGGCTGCCAGAAGGATGGAACCGTTGTTGTACCTGACAGGGGTCAAATCTAGGTCATGAACACAGCAGGTAAACATACCCGATGGCATAAGTTTTACAATCTTGCGAGGGAGCTATCGCCGTGATAGGGTCGAAAATCGTGCGCGCCGAAATGTGATCACTTGTCGGAGGCTCAAACAGAATGACTTCTCCTTTCGCGTTGCCTTCAATGGTGAGCAGCAAGGTCCAATCTGCGAATGAAGGCAAGGAAACTCACCAAAGACGATGTTTCCGTTTCTCATCCAATGAGCAACTTTCAGAGTCTCGTATGACACAAACCGCGATAATTGCTCGCCCGTCAACAGGTCCCAGACTATGGCGGTTTGTGCTACATCATAGCTCACCACCAGCCTTCCAGTACCGGTCTCGCTGACGCTGTCGGCCGCAATCAACTGAATGTCTTTTGAGTGCTTCTCGAACCGTCTTTCGACTGCCAAGGTGTCGTGGTGTAGACACAGAATTGTAGAGCCTTGCGCAAACAGGACAAGAGACGCCGTTGACGCACAAGGTTCGAATGGCATGTCTTCAGCGCGAGACCTCACATCGGGGCCCATGGGGTGTGCCGCTCCTCTCAACTTGTTCGAGACGGACCATTGCCGTGAGACACCGGCAGTCCCAGACATTCTCGCTCAGGTCGACCGAATGTGCGACTGCTCGGGCGTCAGTGTTGTATAAATGAGGCAAGGCGAAAGACATGTTCCTGTGTACCTCTTTCGTTATGCAACCACCAAGCATGACATGATCCCGACCAAGGAAAGCCAATATATCCGGAACGTCGGTTATTGGGATCTCGAATGGTTCTTCGGCGGTGCAACAACGGAGATGGGTAGTGGCAGGATATGCTCTTTTCCTTGGGTGACCTGGACTCGGGAAGGGCGCCAAAGTAGCCGCGGAGAGGTCGCTCCTGCAGAGAATCGCTCAGGAGGCACGACAGAGACTGTGGTCTGTCTTAGGCAGGTCAGGAGAGAGGTCAGGTGTTGCGCAGTCTGGCCATGTACCGGTCGGGCCCCGGCTTGATAGGTACGTAGATGATGAGAACCATCTCCATCAACGAAATGAAAACAATGACACAAGATCTTTCTCTCCGGACCACAGGACTATACAATCAAGAGAACAGCAGATCCACTCCCTTCAGCGACGAGGCGCAGCAAAGGAAGGACTTGTCCTGTACTGGCAGCGTCGGTCTTGTGAGAAGACGCCCATCATCTCTCGAAGTACCAACGACCCGATGGAAACATTGCTCTGGAGCACTACTGGCCCCGGGGCGCTTGATTGCGGCCCCGCAGCCAGACGCAATGAGAGAGGACGAAGGTGCCTCTGTTGGCCGAACCATGGCGACGGCCGTTGAGCTGCTAATGCAGGCTGATCTGAAGAAAGGAAAGGTTCGATGGCCTATGGAGGTGGGAGAAGAGGTGCAGTTGGACATGGCGAAGGCCAGGCACCAAGGTCGGCAGGGATGATGGTGAAGCTCTTGGGCGCTTACACCCGCTTCATTGGCTGCGACTTGCCCGCTGTCACACAAGCTACGCGACCTCTGCTTTTCCAATCGACGCCGCCAGCACACTCGAAGCACCAAGCACCGTGAGCTGCATTCCCTGTCCGACTTCTCCATCACTCGGAAGGGGCTGCTGCTAACGATGCCATTTAGGATCACCCCCGCTAGGCCCCGTCCGCGTGCTGCCCCGACGGCAATCCTGAATGCCTATCTCTGACCTCGGGCGGTTATACCAGCGAGTGTTATTGGAAGGCAGTATAACATCGCCACGCCGGCCGTCTGTCCTCGACTGCACAATCCACTGTAACATGTTGGGGAGAAGAAGAGACCAAGCCACATGCCACAGTCGATTCAGAGCGGCGAGTATCACGAGGCTAAGCAACACAGCACTTGGTCGACTAGACAAACTAATGGGCGGCTCGTCTGTGTCTACCAGGGCTTCGTACGCCATCCATCAGTGGAGTGCTGTTGGATACTCCTAGACCCCGGTAGATCGGCTGGCAATGAGCCATGCCTGGCAACTCGGCTTCAGCACAATTCACAATCCCAGCCAGGTCCTCTCTTGGCGAGTCAGTCGATATGACTGTCAAGGCAGGCAAGGACTGAAGCAGCAGCAGGGTTCATATGTACATGTGAGACAAGCCAGCAGTATGCTGCGTCCTTCGATACGTACGAAAGTCGCAAAGCCAGATTGGCCTCGAAGTAGGCGATACTATGATGACCTGCATTGGCGCCCGAAAGCCTCCGCGATGGAAAATGCAGCGCAAACTTCGCACAAGCCGCTTCTGCTGATAAGCGACATGTCGAAGTCTAGCAACGACATTGGAAGTGCGTGTGCAGTACGTACTCTTTGAGCAATGCAGTCCTCTTTCTCGAGGGGCTTGACAGATGTCAATATCGACGTCGATCAATGGAGCTGACTCGTGGAGCTGCGCCCGGAGCCACGGGGCGAGCCTCACACACGAATATCCATCCATTGCTGGTCCTTGCGGGGAACGTGGTCTATGCAGCAGCTGCACGTTGTTGAATGGACAGGGCGGTGAAGTTCTCTCCCTCCACAATCACATTGTCCAAATGTTGATAGAGGGCTCCTATCACCACACCTCGCCCTCCCAGCCTCCAAGCGTCGTATGAGCAACTACAGAGGACATGATCGTCACGTCCTCACTAATGCCCCGGTAAGGCGATGGCTTTTGCTAAACGGTCAGCCAGGGCGACAAGCGTCTAACTCTGCTGGGATGCTGGGATGCTTGGAAGCTGATCCTGGGTTCGCAGGCCACGTCTGCACCTACGCGCCCACGCTAAAGCATTCCTCGCAAGCAGTCCATTGCTGGTTGGTTGCTTTCATCCATCCCTCGACGAGAGAATTGCCGCTTTTTCGATTGTTCCAGGACGAAAATCTCCGCATTTATCACAGCGTCTGGTCGTCAAGCTAAGATGAGCGGCTTTGTGTTAAGATACTTGGAAAATGTTCCGGCGCATCACTTCCTGGCAGCCCTGCATCGGCCGTGTTGCGCTAGTTTGCGATGCTGTTCGAGAAGCGTTGTGGTATATGCGACTTTGTCCTGTCACAGTGAGAACATAAATCTGCTACTCGCCAGGACAGGAGCCACAGCATGCTTCACCGCAGCACTCGAGGTCGCAATGGACGGTGCTGGTACGGACCAACGTGGCACACCGTCTACTGCTTCTGCTGTGCCTGTACGCCAAATGTAAGGCACAGGTCTATGACGAATTCTTCCCCCAGTATGTCTCTCTATCGTGCCTGCACAGCGCCCCGTCAGCCGGCGCCATGGTATGGCTTTTGAGAGCCTTGTTTGCAGCCACGCTTGTGCACTCACAGAACATCTTCCTGCAGATCCTCGCAAGTTCGCCTGGGTAGAAGCATGTTTGGACCCGGCCACATAGCAAGGATGAAATATATACTACCCACTCACTGTCCCCGTCGAACGGTAGCCTGCAGACTGACTTGTCACACCGGGGAGAGAAACCTGGTATCGTTTGTCACCACAAAATACCCGAGGGCCACAGCAACATTCTCGAGCGCTGAAGTTGCTAACTGGATGCCCTTGCATGATGCTCACTCGCTCTTTGGAATGAATGCGGACATGGCATCAATCAGCCACAGCCTCACTTTCCTCACTGGCACGGCGAGACGCCCTTTGGAACAGAGCATTCTGAAATCCGAGTGGTCGCCCGGTGGAGTGTGGCGTGTACGCACGCCTTCAATATCATTGTGGTCGGAGTCCATACAATTCATACTGCGGAATTGCCACCTTTGTCAACCAAGTAAGGCGGCATATTGACCACAGTAGACGCCCCCTGACTGCATACTTATGTTGATGATGCCCGGCTCAATACCCGACTCGATACTCGTCCCAGTTTTGCACGACAAACCAGGTCATTCCTCAACATGTCTGACCGCCCAACCACGTTGAAAGGCGCTGAACTAGTATATGCTTTCACACTGTCACACGGCGCGCTGATCAAAGTGCCCTGGAATGGAGGAATTGCCCTTGCTGCTGACTAAAAGCTTGTCGTCCTTCCCAGCAAACAAGCACATCAGCATGTTCCCAGCCTTGATGGATAGTTGTTGCCACAAACCGTTGAATCAAAGTGTGAAGACAACTAAAGCAAGCGTCCATGCTCAGCCGTTGCAGCAATTCCTCCGGCGATTTCGAGGCACCTCTGGCCGTCAAGGCTCGGCCACTGGCTCAGGAAACGCATGATAATTGATCAACGACCCCGGATTCCCTAGAAGGAATCAGCCAGACATATGGGTACTTATCAGTCCTTCCCTGACCATTGAGACATGCTCTATGATAACAGATATGTCCGTGTTGCACGTGCCTGTACTCTCGGCGGGCAGCTCAGATTCTCCACGGCCTTTTCCCCAGCAAACAATGTCCTAAAAAAATTAAGTATTCCGCTTTCTAAGTGTCGTGTAGGGGGTGGTCTGACAGAGATCCGCATTTGTACAGACCTCCAATCCGCTCAGACATAGAGAGGGCGCCGAGTGCTTCCAGAAAGCGACTGGTCTGTCTCCCACAATTCACATCAAGGTAGCAGCATCGCCGGACTTTGATCTCCTCGGTCTCCTATCGAAGTAGTTTATAAGGTTGTCCAGAGGTCCCGAAGAGGTGCGGCATTCCAATTGCTTGTCAAAATCGCTGCACTGTAGGGAGGAAATGATATGGTATCAGCTTTGCACCAGAGGGACCAGAGTCCAGTTCGGAAGCTGTAGGTCTGATATATGGGTGTCCGTTCTTGTGCACCCTTCCTCGGCCTCGTCTCACGACCTCGAGCTATCTCGCCAGCATGCTATCATGATACGCATGCCAAAAAAAAAACCAAATGGCTAGGCCTTTTTCCAAAGGCGGCCCTTTAGATAGGTAGATTCTGCTGTGGTACATCTTATGTTCTTCCAAGGGGTAAATGATCAACGTCATCGCAGAGTTCAGAACGAAAGCCTGCCATTGTTCTTGGTCACAGTGAAACAGACTGGCCAAATGAGCTCTGCTTCCCCCACTGGTTTGTTTCTGTTTTGTCTGCTAGTGAGGTGTGTGAAGACCAGAGACAACTCGAATGCGTGGAAGACCGTTTGATGAAAGGAGACAGACAACCATCGATGGGGTTTAAAAGAGACTCAGACAAGCGAATGAATATACCAAGATCGAAGGACTGGACCCCTGTGCTGGACAGCAAGTGTACTCCTTCAGCTGGACTGAGCATCACAATTCAGGACGTTTGAGACGCTCCATATGACAATGGTATAAAGAACCCAAATCCAAGCCACTCACGGTCTGAAACCATGTTCCCGGCCTGAGAGTGCTGCACGCCTGAAGAGACCAGAACTTGAGATTTAGCCCCTTGAATTGAGGCATGCCCAGCAATGAAAGGAGCAGAATCTCTTAAAATTACCAAAATTAGGCATGTGATGTTCGCGGACTCCCCAAATCGTCGAAGTGGAAAAAGTACAAAGTGAGGTGTGTGGACTTCGCGGGGTGGTAAGACCGTCGGAATGAAAAAGGCACAAAATGAGGTGAGTTGAAGACTTATCACCTTCGCAGACTGGCCAAACCGTTAAAGTGCGAATAGCAAAATGAGGTGAGTTGAGACATGGTCACCTTCGCAGACTCTCCAAACCGTCGAATTGGACAAATGGCAAAATGAGGTGAGTTGAAGGATATCCAAGTTCGCAGACCCGTGAAACTGTCGAAGTCCTGACAAGAATGATATGACGTGGAAGCCCGCCTGCAACAAAGCAAAGGAGGGAACCACAGACCAGTGTGAAGTTGGGAGGACACCCGACTCACTGCACTCACCTCATGTCGCGAACAACTTGGTGGCGAAGCAGTCATTGGTATCAACATCGAAACAGGATTGAAGGGGCACCGGAAGCAACAACAGCCTTGCCACCAGGCTGGGCCGATTGGATTGTTCGCGATCTCTTGCCCACTCCATAACCAGAAGAGATCGGCAAGCATCCCAACCTCCAAGTCAAGGAGCAAGCCAGACAGCAGCCTCTTCGGGAGGCTGGTCCTTCAATGCGGACCGGGATAGAACTTCCAACAGCATGCTCGGTCGTGCCAGATCAGGACGTCGACGTCAACGTCATATACTAGTAGATGTCAACGCTGATTATTTGGGGCCACCCCTTTATCCCCCGCAGCCTTGTCAACTGTCGAAGTGTCAGCAGTGTGCAGTTGTCACAGCCGCTCAGATGAAGTCCATGGATGTAAGAAAAAGGTTAAACCCATGCCTCAGACATCTCTTTTAGTGCATGCATGCATTTGGTGCATGCATGTGCGTCGGGCGTTCCGCTTCGGCATCACATCGTATCCGTACTTGCGTCGCCGCATCGCATCGTGCATCTGCTATCCGAATCCGCTTGACCCGTCCATCCAGCCACCAGGACAAGGCTCCTTGGTTGGACATCTGCCTTTGAGTTGTCGCTTGAGTAGGGGCGATATCCGCCGCAGTGATCAGTAGCACAACCGAAGTCAATGTTCGACGGCTAAAGTCATTGTTAAGAACCCGGACTATCGACGACCATGGGAGAGGTGTAAGTTCGGAAAGAGATTGGTGAACAGACCCGGAAAACCTTAACAGACGCCTCTGTGTCGGTGGCTTGAAAAGCATTTTGCGGTCCGGGAGAAGACTCCACTGGCCACCCTGTGGCCCAAACGGATCGTTCCGACTGCTGCTGCACTTGCCTGTCAGGATAGTATGCTGCTGGTGATGACCCCGCGACGGGGGTCAAAATGAGATCGGAACCCTAGTGATACTGCATGGTGGCTTGCTTTGCGAGAGATCCAAGGTGCAGTACGGAGTAGGAGACGCAGCAGACAGCTGAGAAAATGTCGCAGTGCAGTCCACAGTCCACCATGGCAGCTTCAGCTCCGAGCATCCTCCGGCGGCTGTCTGTCGTGGAATGCGACCGAAGGAGACAGCACTGCCATCTGAAGTTGAAGCTTAGATCGCTGAGCGCGACAACGCAGCCGTAAAGAATCATGTGAGCATGAGAGGTGGTGGCTGAAGAATGATGAGGTAGTTTTCCAGTGGTGGCTTAATTCTCTCTCTGTGCGGCAGTTTAATTACTACGGTGAAACCTCGGGCAGTGGATGGTTGGGCTGCTGACTTCCGCTGGTGTCTGATTGGTGTCTTTTCACGTGACACAATTGCAGTCTCCTAGTCACGTTGGATGACATCCCCGGCTCCTTCCGAACAGCTTGGTGACTCGCACACTCGGGATCGATTCACCGAGTTGCATAGTTCTCGTTCAGGTTAGCCTCATCGGAAACGCCCCGACACTCCCACAGTTCGTCCTGGTCTGGCATCCTCCGAAATGTCCAAACTCCAAAGCACTGACACCGGAAGGGCCTGGATAGAGTCCACCGACTATACCCCATAGGGGGAATCCCGATCTCGTGAATGCCCACAAGCCATGTGGCCCGGCCAGCTTTCCCTTTCCCTTTCCCTATCTGGCATCCGCATCCTCATCCGCATCCGCATCCGCATACACATCCTGCTCCCATCTCCTCTCATCTCATACTAGGTAGGTACCTAGGTATAGTGTGTAGTATGTACAGCTGAGAGTCTGCGGCAAGACAACACTGAGAATCTGCAACCAGATCTGATCACCGGCAGAGGAGCTCTAAAAAGGGTTTCAGGGTCGCCATCTCATGCATGCCACATACATCTTCGACTGGCCTCGCCTCGCCTCCATCTCCGCAGGGTCCTCACGTCCCTCGCTGGACAGAAACAAGGGTTAAACGGGTGGCATTCACTACTAATTGATACTACCCCCCAACACGACCTGAAATTTTCTTTTCTATATCAAATAATGCAACCACAAGGACCATCGTTGCTGAGGTCGGACGGACTGCAGTCTGCCCATGCCACGTCTGCAATAACGTTGAGCCGCCTGTAACGCATGCGAATGGTAACTCGGAGAGCGCGCGCAAAGCGGGTAACGCAAAACCTTCCTGAGCTTCTCACTGCACAGTGCAGAGTACGCTGTCTTCTGTAGTACTCACTCACCTAAAGATTATCCGACTCGCTAAACGCTGCCGCCAGCAAGGGCAAGGCATGTCTCTCGCTCGTTGGTAAGAGTTCCCTGATTAGGCATCTTTTGGCGCTGTGCTTACTCGGCCAGCTCACACTCGAACACACTCTGTAGACTTGTGGTATAGGTACCAGGTGCACCTCAGTCCGGTAAATAAGATACTTACCTCGGTTGTCTACCAAGCAACCAAGCACCATCCGCATGTTATGGTGCATGCTGCAAGTTGCATTCGCACTGCATGTGTGCATCATCATGCAGACAGACACTGACAGAGCCCGGAAGTTTTTCGCCATGCAAAAGCTTACAGAGTTCCTACCTATAGCTTTGACTTTGCGTGCCTCGAGTCGGAAAAGAGCCCGACAATCTTGCGGAGAACGGTTTTCCGATCCCGGCTCCTTTGCCGCTCTCTCTTACCATATACTCTAGTAGTAGTACTCCTAATAATGCCTTGCTCTCCCTTGCCTTTGCCACCTCCCTGGTCTTGGTATTATCGTTATGTGGTCATATCTCGACTAAGCTCTTGAACTCAAAAGATGAATGACAAAAAGAAGAAGAAGAAACGGCGTCGATGCCGCCGGATCCATGCAAGTTATCGGATCAAGAATCGCGCGCGACGGAGATTGGAGAGAACAAGGCATGGAAGCAGACTCCGGACGAGCTGTGATTGGCTCATCTTAAATTCTCATCTCATCGCACGTAACTGAGCAGTAGTAGCTCACTGTAGCACTAGCTAGTACTGGCTGCACAGTTTTCTCGCATCTTCTCCTGCTCAAATATTACCTCAGGCATGGCTACAGCCCGTTCCTACCCATGTGATGGCGTAGTGTTCTCGTCTCGGTAGTTGATCTGCGACTCTCTTTGAGGGAAAAATGCAAATCGCGGAGAATCGCAAGGTGAGCAACCCGAGCAACCCAGGCAGCCATGCAGTAATGATGACCCCGAGACAGCAGTACGTAGTAGAATCGACATCATGACCATTAGATACCAACGGGATTAGGCATGTACAACAGAGCAACTCAACTGTAGACTTGTTATGGTGTTCAATGGTATATTGAAGATAGTAATTAGGCTAATAACACAATGCTCGGAGACCAGTGCCCCAGTCCCCTTTCCCGGAGCAGTGTGATGGGAGTCACCAAGGACTCGACCATTTTCCAACCCTTGCGCTGGATGCTGAATGCTGAGTATGCGATTCCATCTCTGCTTCAGAATCGTAGTAGAAAACAAAAACAAATCATGGCCATATTGAGGCAGGGTATCGTCGACCGTCCTTTTAGTTTTCATAGTTCCCGTATACATGCAGATCGTCGCTGTAGATGATACAGTCGACCGTGAATTGCTCGTGGTAAATCGCTCAAAGTAAAATGATGAAAGACAGGTGGTCAGTAGCACCACTTTGTATCTCCGCAAGAGTCTCAAGGACCAGCCCCAAGACCAGACCACTGCCAGAGATCATTGAGGGCCATTCAGGCGTCGAAGGCCAGTCTGGCGTCTTCTGATCGTGCTAGGCCGGCGAGACTTGCCACTGCTTGCGACCTCGTTGGGGCCGGCGAAGCGAACCACTTTGCGTCGCGCGTCAGCATCGCGTGCTGCCTGTCGGTGGGCATCTTCTCTCTCTTGCAACTCGCGGAGATATGCGATTTGCTCTTCGGTTGTGAGTTCTTTGGCGGGAGCAAGCGCGGGGATGGTCTCCACGGGCAGGCCCAGAGTCTCAGGCAGGCAGAGAAGGTCGTCGTCCGAGAGGTATGAGTTAGGTTCGGAACCAAAGGACGACATGCACGATCGGTAAGGACTTGGAAGCCATGTGGAGTTGCTGCTGTCGCGGCGCATGGCCAGCGATGATGCCTGAGACTGGAAAGTGATGCTGGAGGCATTGCTGTCCGAGCGAGTGAGGCCATGAGATGTCGGCCATGAGGAGGTGGGAGATGCGCTCATGAGCGCTGCATACGCGGATGATGGCGCGCCCGGGGTAGATTTGTAGGACTTGGTGGAGGAAGTTGAGTCGCGAGAATCAGAACGCGACATGGCCACCGAAGTCATGGCTGGAGTGATGTTAGATGCGGGTGAGGTGAAGAACATCTTGTCTGTGTCTAAGGGATGTTGAAGAGCGCGACGGACGAGTGCAGTGCTCGAGACTGATGCACTCGGGCGGGCCGCGTTGATATTATGTTGACGGCTCGTGTTTGTAGCCAGGGTCTTTGGATTTTCGTTTGTCTGGAGGTGTGTGTTTGTGGCAATAATAATGCCCTGTTGCGGAGGCGGATGGTGATGCAATGCAATGCAAAACTAGATTTAATCTGCGAACACGAGTCGGGCGGGCGCCGGCAACCGGAAAAAAGCGCAGGCCTTGGGTTGAGAGCCAGGGAATCGGGCGCGGTGACTCGGAGCGTGATGTGCGATGTGAACGGTCAACTTGCCGCGCGTTGAACTGTCGGCACGCGTGCACACTTTTGTACTCTGTGAGTGATTTGGTCGGATGGGTGAGAAAGCGGTTGTATGGGGATGGGTTGTGAGGATATGGATCTGAATATGTATGTCCAGCCAGACTGGGGGACGGTGGGTAGAAGCAGTTATAGTCGTAGGAGTGGATGGGTCCCCCCTTCCCCGTGCTCTTTCTTTTTTCGCTTTAGGGAACCGTGAGCTCGACCCGAGACTCCAGAGGGCGAAAAGGAAAAACCCGGTGTGTCGGATGCGATGCCACCTCGGTCGGTCCAGAGTTGGGCTTTTGGGCCTCTGGCACCTTTGATCGGGGGCACGGACGGGGCCCAGTGGGTTCGACAAGGTGGACCAGGGTTGGCCGTTGTTTGTGCTTCTGTCTGTGCGCCGGGTTGTGGGGAGGATGGTCAAGGATGGCCAGAGAGGGCCTGGCCTGTCGCTTTGGGCTCCGTGCCCGTGGTTCCGCGAACAACTAGAGCCGTGAGGAGTTTGGAGAGGCTGGTATGGTCCCTATGCCACACCGCGATCGTCGGTTTCAGACGAGGGTGATGAACGCAGGGGGTTCCAGTCAGTCTCTCCGGTCTCTGTAGGATATCGTGTGGTGGCTATGTGATACAGTGAACCAGACTTGTAGTACTTGAAGCGCTGGTGGGAGGAGACAGAAGTCCATCCGGAGGGGGCAGGCAGACAGTATTATGTGTTGCTGAAAACCCCTACGCAGGGGCGCATGCCAGTCAGTGCAACCAGTGACTATGATATGATTATTCTTGCACGAGTGATTGTATCCTGTTCTCTTCGCTAGGTAACCGCACCGATGACTGGCAACATGTCGAATTTGCAAGGCCTGCTGGCTGCTCCTTGTCGTGTCGGTCTACTGACCGCCGGAAGGGGGGCGAACCGGAGGACGTATGATTCTATGGCTGAACGTATGTGACACCCCGATTCGCCAGGCAATTGACTCGACAGAAGGTTTAGTTGTCGCTAGGCTCGAGGCCCAAGCCATGGGGGTCTTTGACCGGGGGGTAGGAAAGTGAGGGACCGAGCAGGGGGGTTGGTAGAATTTCGGACACACGGCCAGTCGAGAGTTCACCATGGACAGCTGAACGCTGTAACCAAGAGGAATCGCCTTTAGCGGTCACGGTGACTTGGGGGGGCAAACCGGGGAGAAACGATGACATTGGAGCTGAGTAAGAGCAGTAAGGGCTAGTTGCCTGTGCATCTCGCAAGGGATAGTGATGATGGTGGTGGTAGAAGTGGTGAAGTTCAAGTTCAGGTTGACGGTGATTGATGGTGATGGGTGATGCATGTCGAACGGTCGGTGGCTTGAAGCCTGACATGATGCCGCCGGCTGCGGACACACGGATGGGAGAGCGGATGGCGCCTGAACTTCACGTCACTTTGGGTTATTGACGCGCCGAGAGCGAGCCACCACGACCACTGGAATTGCTTCGGGGGTGCTAGGGAGGCTAGGGGGCTTAAGGGGCTGTGAGTGTCAACTTCCAGGCGTCAAACAGACACCCCAGGCGCACCCAACGATACTTCGGATAATGCTGTAAGGGCAACCGC
Source organism: Capronia coronata CBS 617.96 (assembly GCF_000585585.1). Classification (NCBI taxonomy): domain Eukaryota; kingdom Fungi; phylum Ascomycota; class Eurotiomycetes; order Chaetothyriales; family Herpotrichiellaceae; genus Capronia; species Capronia coronata. The sequence continues at coordinate 2,848,156 of NW_006912894.1, read as the reverse complement.
CGCCTAGGAAGCACACGCCAATAACGACAGCAATGATAACTGGACCCCGTCTGTTTGGACTTGATTCTTGCAATGCAATGCATCTATCACCTACCTATCGATGGCATGGAATGGGCCTGGATGCTCTGATTCCTGGTCTAGTCCCACGCATTGTTGGCCTCGGCAGGTCAAGATTCGTCTACTCTGTAGATGGAATACCGGTGAGAGATGAGAGAGGCCAGTGTCGCAGTCATGCTGGTTGCAATCTGTGTGACTGATTACAGGATTCTTGAGTTGACGCGCACGCTCTCGCTCTCGCCTCTGTCCTGATGCTGTGCCCTGCCGTGTTGCTAAGAATTGCAATTGCAGATCTGGTGTCAGGCAATCCGAGTCTGTGAAACGGAGAGAAGTGTGGTAGCAGTAAGAATCCGGTCTGATTTGAGTAACAATTCACCATGGTTGTTTGATTAGCCAGATATTAATAACCATGGACGCCTACCAGTAGATGAGATTACTAGGGGCCTCCCGAGCCCTAGGGAGCGAGCACTGCAATATTCAGGGTATGTTATTACCCCAGACTCCCCCTTGATCGAGCAAGGGTCTGGTCATCTTTTGGTTAATCATCGGGGCACAGCAATACACAATGATATGATGTTAACGGAGAGGTGTGGTAACATCAACGTAGATCTGTAGGTATGCATGCCATTACCACCCTCCAAGACCAGCATCTACGAGCGGCGATGATGGTGAGTGATTATTCAAGTATCATGAGTAATGCCTTACCGGTGCCCAGGTTGTTTTGTTTGCCTTATCATCTGCTTTACGAGAAGCTGTTCTAACGCCACAGTATAGGTACACTTACTACCCCTACTACTACGGCAATGTCTCTGATGAGAACAGCCCGAACTCGTTCATCGCCCTTGCCACTTCCTCCCACGCCCTCTACTCCTCTTGCTGCCCAATTCATCCTTCAGGCAGCTTGTGGATTCCGGGCGCAGAGAATCGCCGGCCGCTCTGCACCCAAAGACCTTTCCGCAGACGAACTTGACTACCTACGTATTCAGTTCAGAGCCTGAGAACGGGAACAGGTGTTTGGATCTCTCCCCGTCGGTCTGTCCCCGGTGACCCTTCCTCTGGTATGCCGCCTCAGAATGGAGTGCAACGACGCCTGTGCCGCTTCGCCTCGCCTCGCCTCGCCTCGCCTCGCCGTTCAACATTCGCGAATACCCCATACATCATTCTCCAGACACCGAGAATCAAGTCCTAGTTAGGTAGGTATGAGTGCCTAGTACCAGCTGGTGTATTACAGTGGGTTTATGGCCATTTAACCGGACCAATGCCGAAGGAAAGTCTCTTCTAAACCCAAGTCTTCGCACTTTCGCCGGACGCTCCATTCCGAATTGGGCAGTTCCGGTGGACGGGTCCAGCGGGGGTCGTTACGGGTTATTGTCTACAGGTCTACAGAGTAGAAGGGTCTCTGCTTAGGTGGGTACGGAGAAGACTTAGTCGCATGTATATCTCCACCACTTTCTGCCGGGGAGATACTTTGCTGGCCCACATCGGTCTGGATTTCGCAGGTACTTGCCGGAGCCGCTTCTCGAGTCCTTTTCGCCTCGAGAGCTTCCTAGGGCGGCAGGAAGGCTACGCATTCTACCTTTCCTCCCTCTGGCACGTCTCCTTGGTGTGCGCCTGCACGTCTAACAAACATCGAATTGGTCCTCCCCACTTTGACAGTGAAGGCCTCCAGACTGAAGAAAGAGACTCCGCAAGCTTGTGGTAGATACTTGGTGTTCTGGAGAGCCATGTGGCCAGGGCTACCCTAGGTACGCCCTGGCGGGTGAGTGTCGCCCGAGAAGGATAAGGCATTTTCGTCCTCGGGCTTGGAGCCCCGAAGGACTGTCCCTTGGACGGCAGCCGCCGGACGGTGCCCCGTGCGGTACTGGGCCGACTTCAACACACACACACACACACACACCCGGGTAAATTTCGTCTCGGTGGAGTTGAAGTGGCTCTCGGTTTACCTATACAATTCACTTATTTAACCTGAAAACGGATATTCTGAATCTTGGCGAGATCGGTCGGTGACGCTTCCCTGTCCGAGACGTGTGCTTTTATTGGTAAGGCTGTCTCTATAGCCTGACCACTCACCATCCTTCTTGACCACCCTCTCTTTACTCGGTACAGTGTCTTTTCCTGGCCGGACCGCAGAAAACGGTCGAGTCTGAGGTGACTTAATCATGGTGCAAGGCCTGGTCCTATGCTGTGGCCCCTGAGCGGGCTACTATCGCCTCAGATTAGAAGAGAAAGAATTCGGGCGCACCGTCTCGCAAGTCGAGGGCCAGCTTGATGACACTGCAGCAGCGATCACTCCTGCATGTGCACTGGACTGGGCTCAGCCGATGCGTGTCATGCTGCAGGGTCTCGGCTCCAGATCAATGGCTGTCCTACTTATTGGAAATAGCTATAATTACAGTTCTCATGATTATTATTGGCCTTGTGAGACAAGAATCCAGAAGACTGTTCTAGGTATGCAGTGTGCAGTTGACCGACTTCTTGAGGACATCTGAATCTGAGCGCCTCGAGCCTCGTTCGGTCGTTTGTTTTCTAGGCTGTGTGCGTCTGGCATCAGCCTCGAACATCTGTTTGCAAGCCGCACCACAAGCTCTGTTAGACTCTACGACGTTACCACGCTGACGAGGCAGTCTGCCTTGCATACCTATTTACGTCAACTGCTCTTGGTCATGATCGTTGCCCGACCCGAGGCAATGCTTACCTCTCTGGACCGTCCTTGCGGAGGTGCGCACACCAAGATGCGGCGAGGACAACAAATCGTCCACACGCCTGTGAATGACTGCTAACATGTTGTCGCCTGCATCTTCCCCTTCGGCGTCTATAGTGAGCGCCTAGCCGTCAAATTTCCCCTCCAGAAAGGTTCATCTATGACCCTGATGCCCCGGGTTTTCCCTACCATGGTCGGTCAGTAGTGGGGTTGAACGAAGCCTGGAATGGCCGAACGGCCATTCCAGTTGGTTTCCCTCCCGCATTCCCCGCAATCGACACTTGTTTGTTTTCGTGGGTGGATGCAAGCAGCATCTCGGGAATCCGGCATGGGACGGCATGGTATGTCTACATCTGCTCTGTTCACCCGGATAAGCACTGGCTAACTGGCTAAATAGCTGATTGGTATCATATCCGGGTGGGATTGGAGTGCCCCCCATCACTGATATCGGGAGAGTTTCGCGTCTGGAAAATGTATCCATCCCTTGCACAGCCGAGGTCGATGTTGCCGATGCCCGAAGACGGAGGGGATCAGATGATGACGATGTCAACAACAAAGGATGCTTGTAAACGTCCGGCTATCTGTTCTTTCGTCTTGCTTTTCCTGGGTGGCTGGTGTCCTACACCCGAGGATGATGCGGCCAAAGGGGACCACGAGGCAAAGGGTCCAACATCAAGGGTCATCGGGTTTGCGGAGTTGTCCAGCTGCTGCCCAGCTGACATGTTCACGGCATGCCCAGGTGCAATATCCGAATCTATCCTGAGGCAACTAAGGTACGTACAGGTCTCTTCGCTGCGGTATCTACTATGTAGAATCAAAGGGTTACCACGTGAGACACATACACCTACAATAACAGTCCAGACTCCAAACTCCAAACTCCAAACTCCAGACTCCAGACTCCAGAACGACACATTTCCAGATTCCTGCAGGTGCCTCACGAAAGACCGTGCTGCTTTGTCATGATTCATTATTGTTGTTGTTGTTGTTGTTGTTGTTGTTGTTGTTGTTGTTGTTGTTGTTGTTGTTGTACATCGACAATTTCTCCCTTGTTGATATCAAATACCACGGCCAGCCACGCACGTAAATCTGCTCCTGTCAGGTTCGTTCTGGCTCAGATTCTTCTTTCTTTCTTTGTCGAGCAATCCCGGCACTGACCAACGAATGGTGAGTCAATATCAAATGGCCAGGCTGGATCAACATACCATCCAAGTCCCAGGCTCGTCCTTCTCGGACACGTCGGGTCTCTTGTGAAGATTAAGGTCCCCCAAGGTTGAATTATGAAATCCATCAGCCGTCAAGGTGGCATATGAGGCACTGGTCGCTGGTGTTATGTCGCTTACAATCTGCCTATTTCTCGTGTCATGCACAGCTTGAACTCCCAAGAGTAGGTGAGCAATACATTACCTGGGCAGGGAGTCTCATTCAAAGGTATAGACTTGGAAATAGTCTCGTCGTTGACCTGCACGGACGTTCTGCTTCTGGATGGGCGCCGAGACTGATGTTTGGGGAGGACAAGAGGACGAGGTGGAAGCTTCCATAAGCATTGAACCTGTGGGTAACATATCCAAGAACATTTGAGTGTATCAGTCAAACCCAGGGGTCTTGAAGAACCGGGTGAATGCAAAAAGGGGGCAAGAATACAATAGCTCTCAGCATCCTAGACCTTCTGACCAAGATACAGGCGGCCTCCCTGTCCAGTTCTTCTCTCTCGTCTCTGGCGGCCTCTCCGACATCAACTCCTCAACTCATCACGCACAGTTCTTGGCCGCGCCTTCACGTGTCTACCGCACACAACCACCACCACAATAGCCACCATCCCAAAACAAAAACCAAAAAAGATACCCGCACTTTCCATTGTTCGAACCAGCAAAAAGATCGGTGCGAGGATTTCCTATACCTTCCTGGTTGTTGATCGAGGAGATTCCACTATCCTCGATCGGAAGGCCCCTGCCACCAACCCTAGCATTGCGACCTACTCTTTGCGAGGAGGGATGCCACTAACCCCGGGTGCCCAGACGGTTGTGCTCTTTATGGTACTTCGGTCTGCCAAATGCGAAGGGAATTTGCGGGACTTAAAATATATAACCCTACAAAACATGTGCAGTGAGGTGAGGCAATCACGTGTGCATACTGGCCATGTGTTATAGTATCTGATTTCACGGCGAGCATCAGACCCTTTAGATAATTTGGATGCACTGATGGACTATGATGGGGCTACGCTCCGGACAACTTCCAGTGGTTTGGGTAAAAAGACTACTCTTGTAGGACTTTGATCTCGTTCTCGAGAGGGATAGGGTTGATTGTTTCTATGTATTCCCCAAGGAGCAGCGTCAGGCTGAGCGAGGCTGAAGAGGCTGATGAGGCTAGCCAATGAGAAAACGCCCCTTGGCTCTAAGAGTTCAATGTCTCACATCACTTCTTTACCGATGCTCTCACCCATGACTGCAGCAACTCCATCCACCACAACATTTCTGTTCTTCGGTCTCTAACGACGAGTTAGACGCAGTCTCGAGGACCATCCCTCCTCTCAGTCTTTCAACCTGCGCACGGAAACTCGAACAACGCACGGTGCTGCGAGACCGTTGCCAGCCTCACTTTCCCTCCGCATAATCTCATTCCCTACCCCGTCAGTAACGTCCAAGCCATTCTCCACAGCTTGCACTTGATCGAGGCACACACACGAAACGAAAACGAATCGAACCCAACCCACAAAAAAAAAGCCGGAACGACACGGCGACACACAATCAAGCTTCGAGGACACGCAAGAAAGCAACATCAAGAGAAACCCGACGAAATGATCACCGACAACCAGCTCTACTCGCTGGCCATCTTCCTCGGCGCCGCCGCAATGCTACTGATCGTCCTCTACCACTTCCTCGAAGTGAACGCGCAAGACGACACAGACTTGGCCCGCGAACTATCCAGCGACAAGAGCGGGGTCGGGGCCGTCAAGCCGGCACATTCTCATTCGCATTCGCATTCACAGTCTCAATCTCAAAGTCAAATGGGGGATGAGAAACGATGAAAACACATTCACAAAAAGCAATGACCAGTTGTTGAAAAAGGAAGCTGGAATGGGAGACAGGATGTTGGTGATACCTTGAAACACGATGCCCCGGGCGAGAATGGGGGAACTCCGGGTAACTACCAAGATACTAGTATATGGTACACAGCCCTGACTACTGTACTGGGGAGTTCGGGATTTCTCGCAAATGAGTGCCTGGCTCAGGCTGCTTACTCGCGATATTGGTTCTCCGTCACGAAGCTGCGGAGCATAACCGAAGTTGAGGGTGCTCGTGCAAAAGTTCGGGAAGAATGGATGATACCCTCTGTTGATTTTGCACGCCCTGGAGGAGAAGACGGGGATAACGAAATGCATGGGATGGCTGTAGCTTGACGGATAGTCATCGAGCATGGACATTTCTGTCACATCATCCTGACATGGATCCCCGGGGATATGGCACCACAGAGCAAGACAGAAAATGGAGAAGATACAGCTCGAGAAAGAATTGCGAGTTTGGGTTGTAAGGAGCGAGATGCGCCGGCTCTACTGCGATGTGATTCAAATACCAAATACCTCTATGAGAATGCAAAACGTGGGCTATGCTATCATCCAATGCTTGCGAAAGGATTCCTGGGGTCGATGTCCATTGTCTGCAGGCTGATGTTGAAGCCCACGTGACTGAAGCTACCTAATGCAGCGTTAAGGTTAAGCAGGATGACCTCAAGCTAGCCTCAGTACGTATCAGTCTACAGACTAAGCATCTCATAAGGTAGGTACCGAGGCCACAATAACAGTAATTACAACCTCGAACATACGACCTCTACGATGATGTCGACTGCAATAGTCTGTTGTTGTTGCTGTTGCTCTCGATGTCCTCCGTGTCGAACACGAGACAACTGACATGGTACATGCATAGAATCTTGGATGTGAAGAAATGATCTCAGGCTCTTGTTCCATTGAAGCTACGCTGGTAGTGGTAGAAAAAGATCTAGCCAGCCGATGTTCGCCTTGGTATGGCGTTGCTCTACAGTCTCAGAGCTGTTATGCTGTTTCCGACGTCCCTCCCAGCCAGTTCATGCAGGTGACTCAAGCTTACTTCACTCTGTCCTTCATCTCAAGTACCGTGGGGTCGGATTCTGCACGTGGGGATTCACTAAGCCGCTGGCAGTATTTGGACGGGCCTCATCCGGTTGCAGTGGTTGGATGCTTGCTCATCTGAGCGCACCAGAGTATCTGCTCACTTGTATTTGCTCAATTGACGATGAGATCGAGTAGCTCCTAGACAACAACAGTAAGTGACCGTCGAGTTGTGTCAGCAAATGATCATGCCCTCACTGCACCGCAATCAGTAATTGGCATGCACAACCCTTCTGATCCTCGGGTTCTGCATCAGAGTCGCTCTTCTTGCCTCGTTCACCAAGATGCAGCCGCCTTTGTCTATGCCCGGGCCGAGCGCAGCCTTTCTCGCTTCCATGGCGCGTAGAGTCTCTTCGGCGACGGCCTTCGGGCTGCTCTTCTCCGCGCGGTGTGTCTTCATGAAACTGCGCTGAGCCATGCCCTCCGCGTCATCATGTCCGGCTTTAAGCAAGGCCATTGTGTCTGGCTCCAAATCTTTCAGAGACTTTTTGGAAATCGCAGGGGTGGTGGTTCGTCCGCTCTCGTCCGAGAGGTATCGGGTTCTATCCTGGAGGATGGTCTGAGGATCTGTGTGAGAAAGTGTTCTAGTCGCTTGCCTTGATTGAAGGGGATTGTAGAGTAATCTGGAGACATCAAAAGATGACGACTCTTGCTTACCGATGTGTTTGGTCGACGGGCCATCTCCGTACTTCAATGCAATGGGGTGCAGATGATCCTCATCAATATGACCGAGCCACTCATTAGACCTGTCGAAGACCTTCTGAGGAGTTATCAGGCCATCGTTGTCGAACTTTAGGTATTGACATTTTTTCCACCAGCAGATATAGCCGTACTTATCTACCTCCTCTGCGGTGGGCCGATGGACCTTGGAAATATGCTGACGCAACGTCGCCAAGTTATGGAGATGTGCTTTACATCCTTTCCAGTGACATCGATATACAGGAAGGCTTGGCGAAGCCGGTGAAGGAACAGTGACTGATATTTCTTGTTTTGCACCTTGTTTGATTGTCTCGGCATACTCGCGGGGACGGTTTTTGGCACCGGGAGGCCGTCCGCGTCGCTTGAGGCTGGGAAAAACAGAGCCGTCGCTCATCTTATCGGGCTCTGAGGCGGGTCTCGCTTGAGTCGATGAGGATCGTGTCGAACGCGTTGCAAGTTGCGGACGCGGAGTTGCTTCAGGAGATGTCACGCTCGCCTTCCGCTTCTGAGGGATGACGACCTTTGCATTTTGTGCGCCTGCAGCGTTGCTATCGCGTGATCTCTGAACCTGAGAAGGCCTGGAGTCTGTACCGGGTTGCGCGGAAGACTGCAATTGCTTTGCCTTATCCTCTCGTTGTTCCGCGACGTTTGCTTTCGACTTGGGCGCAGGCGCAGGCATACCGCGCTTTTCCGAATCCGGTAAGGGCGAACCGTTGTGGTTATCGTTATTAGGCTCAATGCGGCGAATCCCTTGCTGCCCTGACTTGTATCGAGGAGGCTCGGTAGGAACATCAACAAGAACCACTTGCGGTATTGGCGGTCCTCCTGGGTCCACAGCATCCCAGTCAAATGTACTGAGGTCAGAGTCAAGTTCGATGTGTTTCCCCAGTAGGCCTGCCATATGAGCGTTCAAAGGTCGCTCGGTCGGGTGCCTGCCGGCCGCGATGAGGATGTCGCGAGCAATTGTCTTGGGGTTGTAATAAGTCTTGCGAAGAGCTTCGCTCTTGTTGATGGGTTTCGCAAGAAGCCTTGTTGACAGTACTGGTTCAGCTAAGCGTGAGGTCGTGCTCGGATGGATAAACTGCCGCGAGCCTTGCAGCATTGGTGTGGGAGCTGTATTGAACTTGAGAGGCGGGCCACTCTGCAATGGCGGTGGCTGTACGAAAGATCCAACACCTTGCCCTGGAGAATGGACATGTGCAGCCGACAGCATCTGTTGGTGATATTGCTCAAATACGTCGCGTTCGGGAGAAGGACTGTCAATGCGGGCTTGCTTCCTCGACATCACGTAGTCTTCATTGTCGCTCAGGGCTGCCAAGTCGATCAGTTCTGAGAAATCTCGTTTCCGTGCCATTGCTTCTTTCGAACCTGGCGGTGGTTCAGTTCGACTATGTATCGAAGAGCTGGCTTTGCTAGCTCTACGATTTTGAGCATGTTGCTGAGATTCCGATGGTAGCTTCTCTGGTTTGACGGCCCTGGCTTGATTCTGGCCCGATATTGAGACAGCAGGAGGAACCGCACCGGTATATTGCGTCGGCCGCACCGGTTGTCCCGAGATGGCATTCTGTTTGGGGGCTGAAACAGCAGGCGTTGCGGGCGATTGAATTGCAGGATTGGATAATCGTTGGCCAACAACTTGCGTAGAAGTCTGCCCTGGCTGGAGAGCCGGAGGATGTGGCTGGGACTGGACTGTCTTCGCCGAAGATCCATTCAAGTAAGGGACATTGCTCAAGAGTTGTCGTGCAAAGTGACCTCTGTTAAACCGAAGGCCTTTGCCTTCCAACATCTCGCATAAATCAAGGTAGCTGGGATTCTTGTCCAGCATCGCGTGAATGTCTGCAGGGCTGATTTGAACGCCGCTGTTCTCAGGAAGCGCTGTCAACGACCTGACCGCAGCTTCCGCGAGCGCGTTGCGCTTTTCTTCTGGCCATATCGTCCCGCCAGCTGGTGCCTTTGGAGGGAGTCCTTGTGCAAGGGCAGGAGTCCGTGCATTCGAGAATGTGAGGGCAACTGGAGGTGGTGGTACCGCGATTCGCGACTTTGCAGGATCGACTGGTGCATCCGCAATGCTTTGAGTCGTCCCGTCAGGAGGGACAACTGCATCTGGCAAAGGCACATTGGCGGGCGTCGCGGGCTTTTTATAATAGGATGTCCTAATGCGTCGTTCGGCCGGGAAACGGCCTAGATCCGGGAGACCCGCATCGTTGTCTTCTACCACCACCCTGTAGCCATTGAGACGTCTCGAATCAGTGGAATCCGGTGTGCTCAATTGCATCTTCCCAGACTTAGGAGTCTCGGCAGTGGTTGGCAAAGAATTGTGAGTGGATATTGTTTGCGGATGAGCGACTTGAGGTGACATTGAAGATTCTCCCGTTGCTGCTGGTGCTGGGCGCGGAAGAGTAGCCGACACAGGCTGGTTCTGAGAGGGTACGACGGCTTGTTGAGACATCTGCGGCGACGGAGAGTGCGCAGGAACGGCCGGGGCTGGACCTTGACCTGGCTTTCGCATGTCATCCCATAACTTCTGGAAAAGACTAGGATCTTTATTCCTGAACTCCTTCATTCTGTCCATCAAGGCTTTCAGTTCAGCCGCCATATCTGCCTCACTGGTTGAGCCGGTTTGTGAGGACTGCGCGGCTTGCTGGGAAGGTCCGGGCAACTGCTGAGTTCGAGGGGTTGAAATCCTCTCAGCTACCTTCGAGGATGCGTTTCCGCTGACTGTACTTGATATCTGGCGGTCCGCTATAGGTACTGCGTCTTGAGCCTTTCTCTTTGCCTGAGCAGCAGCAGCCTCCTGAGCTTTTTTTCTAGCAGCCTCTTCCTCTTCTTTTTTCTTTCTAGCAGCCTCTTCCTCTTCCTTCTTCTTTCTGGCTGCCTCTTCTACCTCTCTTTCCCTCGCAGCTGCAGCTGCTTCTTCTGCCTTTCTTTTTGCTTGAGCCTCGGCTTCTCTCCGTCTTCTTTCATGCTCTAGATGGTAGGGATTGAAGACTTTCGACGGATCAATGTAGTCCGGCACCATGTTCTGCGTTTCCATCGTGGGAGAATATACCGTCTGCGGCGCCTCCTCCATAGTGTTGGTCACCAGATTTGAGATACTGTTCACTGGCGCAGAAGCCTGCGTTTGAGGTCTACTGGCTCTTGGTTGCGTGTTTTGACTGGGAGCGCGCACATGACGGCCGGCACTTCCACTTTGGGACCATTGTTGGCCCATCGTTCCCGCCGAGATGCTGGAGCTTCCGTAAGTGGTTCGAGGAGTGCCGGAAGACGTACGTAGCTGAGCTTGCTCTTGGGTTGACTGAGGGTAAGGTGAGGCTGATCTTTGGGCAGCCGATGCTTGTGTTGCTTTGACCGTATCCATGACCGGCGAAACCGATGGCTGCGGGAAACAGCGATTGACCGCACCGGCTAATGCAGCGGCAGCAGAAATGGGAGCCTGTTGGGAAGACCCGGATGGAGGCTCGTTATGATAGGGATACTTCATAGCTGGAGTGACATTGTAACGAGACGCACTTTGAGTGACCGGGGATAGTACTCGGTTCGGAGCAGTAGCGCCCGAAGTGGGAGGATGTCTGGCTGCTGAGGATGCGCTTTGGTGATGAACATGATGGGTCTGCCGTTGCGACGCGGCAGAGTCTTCCAAACCTGAAGCATATGCCAAATTGTTCAATTCATGTACATCTTGTCCGGCCGATGTCGACGGAGTGGAGTTGTAGTAACCCTGTCCACTGTCGCCCATTGTCCCTCCTGTCGTATAGCTGTCTCCTTGCCTGCGATCATCATAAGACGTGTTCTGAGTGTTTGAATTCTTCCAAGAATCATTGCTGTACGTTTGCTGCCGGGAACTATTCGCGTAATTCTGTTGGTTCTGTCTGGCGTAGTCGTATCCCGAAGACCCATACCGAGACTGTCGAATGTCACCTGGATAGGATGCTTGCGTCGCATATGGATTATGCGACGCTGGTTGTCTCCCACCATTGTACGAATTCTGCACATTCTGTCCTTGATTGCCAGAGTCATAATAGTCCCCAAAACTCGAGGGCGACACGTACGACATTGCACGCGCGTGCAACCCCTAGTATATCAACAATGTTCATGTTCTTCTTTTTGTAGTTATCTTGCCAGCGTTGTTCACAAGACGATCTGAGTCTGCCAATTCTCGGTCGCAATCCAGTTCGTTGCTCGGAGATGGACGATTTGTAGTCGCAGCGGGGTGGATGTTCAAAGGCAATTGACCGCTCACATGAAACTTTCATTCACTGCTGCTATGGATGCGATGGTTAATGGCCGGAAGGTGGCAATGATGGTACACTTGCCGCAGGCTGGGGTGCGACGCGCCGGTGGAGATGCAGTGGATGATCGATAAAGTCATACGTACAATGCGAAATGTTCCCGCCCCAGGTTTATTAGAGGCTCGAGGCTGGCAGGCTGCACTCTGTTTACCTAAAGTACATAGTACTGTGGGGAGGCGCTGCCCTAAGGTCCTACTGAAAGTGGCTCAGCTGCCACTGCAGTGGCTGGAGCGCCAAGCCGAACGTTACTCAGCTTTTCAGCGTCCGTGGCCGTCAATGATCGACCGAAGCAATTCTTGGCGCACTTTCAACGCTGGCTGCAAATTTGGCTGCGACATTCAACAACCACCGCTTCGAAACATCTTCGTCGTCGACACTCAATCACCCTTCCCAAACCGCAACCATGACGAAACAGAATACCGGTATGAAATACTCTCTGCAGGCTCTTTACAACTGGAGCAGGAAATGCTGACGGACACACCAGGTCTGGCCTCGTCGAGGCGCAAGTCTCGCAAGGTGCACTTTTCCGCTCCCTCGAGCGTTCGACGGGTGATCATGAGCGCTCCCCTGAGCAAGGAACTGAGAGAAAAGCACAATGTACGATGAAAAGTACCCTTCCGCTACCGGCCGTGCCCGACGATACTGGCTCCGAGGCACTTTGAATCTTCTGAGACCCGAATCTAACAAAGATCTTTGGCGATCGTGTTACAGGTCCGCAGCATCCCCATCCGAAAAGACGACGAAGTCACCGTGGTCCGAGGCTCGAACAAGGGCCGTGAAGGAAAGGTCACCTCCGTTTACCGATTGAAGTATCTCATCCACATCGAGCGCGTCGCCCGCGAGAAGTCAAATGGCCAAGCCGTCCCCATCGGCGTCCACCCCAGCAAAGTCGTCGTCACCAAGCTCAAGCTCGACAAGGACCGGGAAAAGATTTTGGAGAGAATTGCCAAGGGCCGCGAATCGATCAAGTCGCAGTAGAGGAGAGTAGGACAGTCATGGTTGTGGTGTTTTGAAGGGGAAATCAAAATCAATGGGACGATGATTGTGCATTTTACGGATCCCCGGACTTCGTGCTGAGGAAAGTTCCGACTCGGATTGATACCGCGGCGTCCTACATACCCGACGTGGCATCTCAGTCTTGCCTGAATGAAACAAAATTCTTCGAATTACAGAAAGTGTCTTGCTCACGACACATCCTTTTTTCCTACGGCGTGTTTCCTTTTTATGTTTCTTCAGTCCCCTTGCCTCCCTGCCAGCATTATCTCCTTGCGGACCAGCTTTCCCCGTGGTTACGCAAGGTAAACGACTGGCGCAGATTGACGCAATCATGCAATCGAAAAGGCACATCCCTTCGGGAATGTTTTGCTTAAGCATGACTCGCCGGCAGACTGTCTACAAGGATACGTTCCAATGAGTGGCAGGATTTGATGGCGAGATACAGAGATATACTATAGTACTTTGCTTGAAGTCTTACAGATCACGCCCGCGAACCATTGCTTAGGCATTCCCTTCCCCTGTACCAACTTAGCACTTGTCGGTCACGATCAAACACCTCCTCTTCCCAGCCTCTAGAATTGCTTTTCCCGCACTCCTTCGGCAGAGTTCATGGCACCACGGTTGCTATCCCATGCTTGATTGGCGACATCGACACCCGTGACTCTGGAGATGTGTCTATGTAGACCTTCTTCACCCTCCTTATGCTCGGCGTGTCCCTGCTGGATTTTCTGCAGGCTATCCCGGATGAGGAACTCGTAATATCCAGTGGCAAAGATAGTCGCCGGGATATTGACCAGAATGGAGATCCACGAGTAGCTGTTCGACGCCGTGAAAGCCTCCTTGCCAAAGAAAATGGCCGCCACGATACGGGTGCCCAAGTCCCTGGCCAGATTGGTGGAGATGGTGTTTCCAGCAAAGCCCCAGACCATAACGGCGTAGGCGATACCGATGGTGAAAGGAACAGACTGAGGGCTGACGAAGGGGTTGGCGCGGTCCAGACAGGCCCAGATCACGATTCCGATGTAGCTATCAACGAAGAACTCCATGAAGAACAGGTATCCTTGGTTGGTCTGGTCCGCATTGGGGAACACGCATAAGATGCTTGCCACGCCACCGTTGTACACCGTGGTACCATGCTGACTGATGTCGATTGCCTTTGCCGCTTGAATTTCGGGCCAGTAGCACGCCATGAGCATCATTCCGGCCATCTAGATATAGTACGCGCTTAGTTAGCATACGCTGCATCCGGGATGTCTGATTTGTCTCTGGCGTCCGACCGAGACCCAGAGAGCGAGCACAGAAAACTGAGACCATTGACAGGAAGACTCACAAATGCACCGAAGATCTGTGAAAAGATATAATGAGGCACTTTTTTCCATGGGAAGCCTTCCCAGATGGCAAAGCAGATCGTGATGGCTGGATTGAAATGCCCACCACTGACGGGAGCACATGTGATGATGGCAAATGCTATACCAATGGCGAATGCCCAACCGATCTGGAAGAGAGAGCCAAAGATAGGAACTCCTATCTCTGCCGCGACCGGGTTTGTAGTGGCCAAGGTGAACGAAGCGACGGAAGCAATACCGGGGAACACGTAGAAGAAGACACCGGTGGCTTCGGCCATCATTTCACGCAGAATCCGGGGTCGCTTGTGCTCAAAGTCGAGCCTTCGCTGAGACACAGGTTTGGCAGGGACAACATGGCGCGTGATATGGCGTTGGAGCACGTCCGAGACACCGAGTTCGATGTCGTGCGTGTGCTGACGAACAAGATCGTTCGAATTAGAAGACATGATGGATCTGTTAGTGAGAAGGGGGCTTTGGTAATCCCGGGGTTGCAAAACTGGGGTAGAGAAAATGAAGAGTAATCCTCAGAAATCCGGGGCGGCAGACGTTGAAGTAGAAAGGAAGCTGGTCAGGCAAGGGATCCGCTCGGACGCACATTATTGATACATAATTAGAAGGAGTTAGTGTCCCGGGCGTACCGTGCATAAACAGTAGGATGGGAGCATGACGGCGGTAATCCAACCAAACCCTGGTGAAGTGGACCGAGTCGATGAAAGGTGGTGCGCTTCGTACACTATTCTGTAAGCAGAATACATACACGGCTGTTGCGGAGGTTCATTCTGATGCCAACGTGTGAGTAAGTAGATGTCATAGAGAAGATTTGGGCGTCATTATGAAGCGGAATGGATATTCGGCACGTCAAGAGGTGGCATTGCTTGTGCTGCTTGCAAGCTTTTTTCTCGTGTCACATTGGAGATGAACGAATGAGAGTCTGAGAGACAGATCATTTGGGAGTGGGCGGTCAATGGCCCGGAGGTGTAGGCGAGATGAGGAATGTGGACTCAAAGCAGGGGCCGCTGTATGGTGGACATGATCAATAACAAGCGGGAGCTCGGTGAGGATTGACCAAGCGATTCTGATAACCTCGGTCAAGGAGAGGCATCAGAGCCGATTGTTGGTGAGAAATGGCGACTTGAAGGTTGATAGCGGGGAATAGTTGGAAGTCTCCAATATTCCCCGTGGGCCGACAGCTTCCCCGTGTGGAGAAACAGCAGCGACGTGAGGGGGGCGAGGGAGGGCGGAATTACTGTCCGTCTGGGGACGAGCCCGGGGCCATCAGGCAGGACCTGGTATGCTGTCCCTGTCGTATACATGTCGTCCGAGGTTGCATAATTGATCTGCTCCACCGGGACTGAATTCGACCAGGTGAAGCTGGGAGACGACACCGCTGGACTAGGTAGGGTGGTGTTGCCATTCAGCGTAGGTCTGCCCCAGGCCGTTCACCTCGGCAGAGGAGCAGCTGAGAATATGCCCCTGACCGTCTCCTCTTGGAGTAGATACGTATGCATGAATCACCGAGGTATGTTGATCGAACAGCGTAAGCCATGCGCCAGGATAAGCGAGACATAGCCGTCGGCCACGCGAGGAAAGATTTGAGCGAGATGTCATGTCAGGAACCAGCATTGGTATTGGTGGTGTACATACGCCCTGTCCTGGCCTGTCTCACCATTTTTCAATATAAGGCCGGATATCGAGCTCGTTAGTAAAACATGTTCTCGGTTGAGTGTGCAGATACCAGTATGAATCGGCGATCTGATGACGAGAAGGATGGTCAGCCTAGGCATAGTGGAAACTCCTGCTGGAGCAACACGTACCGCTTCAGGTTTGATCTTTGCGTCCGGATGGTCGAACTTCCAGTCTTTTGTTCTTTCAATATCAATCACCCCATCAATGATGGCATGCGAGACGTGAATGCCTTTAGGTCCGAACTCTCTTGCTAGCGATTGTGCCAAAGCTCTCATAGCGAACTTTCCTGCAGCGAATGAGGCACACAGGGCTGACCCTTTCATGGCGGCCGTGGCCGAGGTGAAGATAAGAGTGGGAGGGAATTCTGGAGATGCATCGACTCTGTCCAAGAGCAGTGGCAGCACGGCTTGTGAGAAGTGGAATGCTCCACGTCTGGCCAGGCGCAGGTTTGTTAGTCCCATACTGCTTCAGACGAGAAGTGTGCAGAAGATAGTTGACATACCCGTTCGCTTCCCATCCACTCTCAAATTCTTCCTCGGAAAGCTCAAGAAAAGGCTTGCGGATGAATCTTCCACCTACGTTGTAAACGGCAGCAGCAAGGGTCGCACCTCCCATCGCTTTCTTCAACTCTTCAAATGCCTTCTTCACACTCTTTCCATCGGAGCAATCAGCGCTGATGCCTATAGCCTTACCGCCGGCGGCAGTGATCTCCTCCACGACAGGATCGATGTTGGCAGACTTTCTAGCCAGCAAGGCAACGGAATATTTTTGTGCGAACCGGCGGGCAACAGAGGCACCTCTGTGACAAGGTCAGTATTGAGAAAGGCAAGATGTGACAGGAAGAGTGTTGAAAGTAGCTTGCTGGAGGCTTACGTCCCGGGTCCAACGCCAGCAACAACCGCCCAAGCCTTTTGCGATGACATCTTCGAGGAGTGTCTGCGTGTCGAGTGCCTGAGGTTCAATGATTCCCTGAGATGATTGTTTCGTGAGGACTTGAAAACTGTCGGGTCAAGATAGGGACGACTCACAGCAGAGCGAAGGGTATACTAGTAGTTCGCACACGGGTTGATTGTCATTAGCTGGACTTACCCGTGAAGAAGCAGCGTGTATACATTGATTGAATCATAATATCATTGAACCCCTCAATGAGGTGATGCGGTTGCAGATGGACTTACAAATCCATGGCTGATAAGTAATCTGTCTGGAGCTAAGATTGTTGATCAGAGCCACTTTGAACCCTAAGGCCCCTCATTAACTAAGGTAACTGTACCTAAGGCTCACCAGCCCTGGGGTACCTTAGGCTTTTTAGATTTTCCGTTAGGGGCCTCAAATCGCTATTCGCCCAGCTTAAGAGCATGAGTTTAGGTGCTCTAGATACCGCATCTACTAACAACTGCCCTCTGATTCTCGTAAGACTGCTGCCCCTGTGGCTGCTCCAACATCTGCAGGTATCTCAACATTGCCTGAGCCACGCAGCCTCATTGTTGACCGGAGGTACCTTATGCTACGATGCACCTTACTTCAAGAGCAGGCGTTTGGTACGCAAAACAATACCACTAGCAGGAGCATCGAGTCGACAGTCTCCTCTCGGGCCTTGTTGACGCTCCTCAGGACATCTAGCACCTCCTTGTCATCAAGCCTGCTGATGCCAGATACTATCGCACAATGGACATTCAATGTCGTTATCGAAAGATCATATCACAGGCTTTCGCATCTTCAGCTTCCTTGTTACCTACCTAGGTACCTTGCGCTCGATCCTCTATGCTAGCATTCGCATTTCAAGTCCTCTTACGTACCATACCTGACGGGGACCATACGCCCGTCCGACGTGCAAAGAGCGGTGAAGGACGCCCCGACTCCTTGCGGATCGTGGTTAGAGCTGTCAAAAGGCTTCACGGTACCTGCAGGAGACCCGAGCCAGCCAACCGCTTGTTTCAACGTCGTCGACCCCTTTTTCTCGCATCATGTCAGCCTTGTTACTAGTAGTGATGAGGAGAGGGCGAAAAACTCGGTGCAACAGCAATCAAAAAGATTGACGGCCGGCTGCAAAGAGTCGTCGTGCCGCCTATCTACTTCCTTCGGGTTGCAGCCTATACGATGTGTAACAACGTCAGATTCTCCCCACATTATCGTCTGGGTTGGAGAGAGCCAAAATACAAAAGAACACCTGGACGTCGGATCAAGCACAGGCTATAGAGTGGTCGCAGCCCAGCCGAACCACAGGACCTCGAGAAAGTCGAAACATACGGATTTCATGTATCGGCGAGAAGGAAAAGTACACAATACGACAGGTATGTTTCGCAAGCATCCATGTCAAAGACTTTAAAGATCCGATTCCTGGCTTCAGGGGTTCATCTGTTTCACCTTCTCCAAATGATTTGTACTCTTCCATATGGGCCTGCTCCCCACGATGCCTAGTGCCAATAGCGTCCGAAGTGGCGTCGAGGCGGCATTTCATGAAGGCTGGGGCATTCGTGCTGTGATTGGATCACCATTCCCAGTCACATCGGGACAGATCAAGTCACCATAGGAAGGCGGCAGGATACGAACTGTCCGCGTCAAAGGTCGAAACGCACCATCTGAAGGGCTGACAGGTCGAGAAGGCATCACCACAACCTCCTTGCGGAGCTGGGACTATGGTCTGTCATTCAAACGCTGCGATCACGATCACGGGAGGGTTGCCTGTCTACATTCTGGCGTCAGCTGGTCTTGATTCATCTATCAGTCACAGCAGCTTCTTCCCTCGTCTTTACAAACATGTGCGCCACCCAAAGCACTCACCTAGTGTCCATCACACCCGCCACGACCAACAACGAGGGCACGTCTTCAGTCTTCACGTGAGCTTACTCGAAACTCTCACAGTTCTTGAGCGTCGGTACATAACCACAAGCCTATCATCCTGGACGGTTTTCATGTGCGTGGATGATTTGTCCCTTGGAACGAGTGTGGCAGCTTCCTGGACGGATCGGTTTCCTTTGGTGAAGGCTGCAGTTCTCGCTCGAGCAAGGCCCTGTAGTTCTCCACAACTTTGTCTCGCAAGACGTTGCAGGGTATGGGCATCACAACTTCGATTTCACGCAGCATGGCTAAGCCGGGGTCACTTACAGCCAGCGAGGCCCAACCAGTGTCACAGACGACAGTATCCATGGATCGCTTCGTACAGAGATATCAACAACTTGACATGACTGTCCAGTCTTCTTATCTCCCCAGAAGGAGGAGGGGACGAGAGTGATAGCAACCACTCGCACACATCCCAGTCTTTGTTTGTGGTTGGTATGACCGACGCATCTTGACTTTGTATCAGTCACACGCACCTCTCAGCCACGTTGTGCTCTTGTGATACGGGCTACCTATGCCGCATACTTGTACGTAAATTCGAGTCAAGTTCCCACTGTTCCCATTAAAGAAAAAGAGCAAAAATGGCTCGGGCGCTTAGAGATCCCTGCCGTGTGTTGAAATACTGGGGACGACTGGCGCGAGGTTGATCTATACTGGGCAGCGCTATATGTCGTGAACTAACCAGTGTCTAACAATACGAATGCTTACTACAGAATCTCTGCCTGGGCAGCCATAGCCGCTCTCTCGCTTCCGGCCTCCAAGCATGGCGCGTGACTCGACGCGCACTGCACGAGCGGGGGGCTCAGAGTCTGGCGCGTATACATGCAGCAAGCAAGGGACTTGGGGGACTGTTCAGAAAGGTATGCTAGCGGGTAATATAGGTTTTTGTGCACTGATAGGTGTTTTTGTAAGTTACAGGGTGTGGGAGAATTGATGTAGGGACGGACGGCTAAGGTCACGGACAACATACAAAAGGAGTAGTTCGGAACAGAGGTACTAGTATAGCAGTGGTTGGGATTAGATGGCCTCTATCATAGCCAATTCCAACTCGCATGGGAGCCGTAGTACTCCCCAAACAAAGCAACTGAGGTATATCTGTGATGAGACGCCAAAGGAAGCAACCAACGTGGTGTACAGATGCTATCACAAGACCATATCCCACCCGTAAAGAGAAAGAAACTGATACTGAACGTATTACCAGCGATATAGCCAAAAAGAACAAAAAAGCAAACCCACGACCGTTAGCAAAGCATGGGGGTATCTCTTGCGATGAACAACGAGAAAGACGACGCCATGCAGAAATGAAACAAGCCCAGGCAGACGGCCGTATCCCTATCCGTAAGAAGGACAATAGGTCGGTGGCAAGTTCGACCTTCGTAGCTTCGTATCAATGAACTTTTGTCGACCCTCATATGAAATGCCCTTCCCTTCCAAAACCCCTGGTTTCTGCCGTTAAAGTTCCCTCAAGTTGCAATTATGTCACCCCCCTGCCCAAGTCAAGCCGATTCGCCTTGCTCTGGTAATATGAAAGACGAAAATCAATTTTAATGACGGTATCCTTGCTTGCTGGTACGTATGACTCACAGAGTCCACGCCGTAATGTGGTTGGACTGGAGCGAGATCGCCCGAGCTGGATGTTAATACAGGTGCCTGATGAGAAAGAGCGCCAATGATGTGCCGTAGATGCTGTATGAAAGAGTTGCGGTGACTGTGGCGAAGTTGTTTGTTTTTGCCACATGTGAATGGTCTCTCACCGGTTGGCTGTTGACCTGACGTGTCGTCGTCAACCACCTTAGGCAACAGAAGGCCTACGCAGGGTGTCCTCGCAGTTGACATCGAAGCGCATGCTCCAGAGTCGGATCTGATTCATAATCTTCTCCGTCTGTTCGAGGTGGCGGTCTCGCCCGAAGATGGAATCGACGAACTCGGTGCCTGCCTTTTTGCCCATGGTTTTGGTGCCGTCGCGTTTGGCCGCCTTCAACATGTAGTGTTCGCATTCCTTGAGAAGGTCCTTAAATCTATCCCATAATCTCTGGCCGCTAACAATGAAGTCTTCGACGATTTCCTGCTTGTCGAGATTGTGGATGCGGCCCACACACTCTTCAGCCCGCTTCATCTTCCCGGCGAGTTTGATGAGCAGCAGCCATAGCTCACCGGCCATGTCGGCAATTGGAGTAGAAGCGCCGTGATGGAAGACTGTCCAGTCGTAGATCCACTTTCCAAGCGAGTTCGCATCAAACACACTGCCCAGTAGAATGATAGGCAGCTCGGTAGGATCCCAGTGTTTGATGGAATAGCCCGCAGGAATTCCTGCGCGGATGGCGTCCTCCTGGCTTGCTTGTGGCGGGGACTTGTGCAGGCTCGGCCTGGACTTGTGTATAGGCTTGGTCGTAGACGAGGAACGGCGGGCCCTGGATCTTTTCGGCTGCTCGTCTATAATCTGCTCCTGCCCATAGTAAAAGTAGGTGTCAGTGCTAGGCTTCTTCGCATGCCTGGGCTTGGACTGCGGTGGTTCTCGGTAGATGTAGGTTGGCTGCATTTTTGCATATTCAGCTTCATCGTCGTAGATGTAGATGGGCTGATTCTGCTTGCGCGACGTTGAACGGGTATGGTAGCGTGAGCTTGGGAAGGTATTGTAGCTCTCGTGTTTGCGGGGTTTGCCCCTGACCTCACTCACATAGACATCATCCCGCGGTACAGCATATTGAACTCGTGGCTCGTAGTATGGCGGTGGGGAGCCAGCGGGAGAAAACCAGCCTCCCACTTTAGGTGACGGGTTGTAGCTGGCCTTGCGTGCATGTTTCTTGGGCGTTGTGTCGTGTTGGGGCGCGTAGTGGACGTACTCGCCGCTGCTGTAAGGCGACGCAGTGTATTTCGTGTAATGCGACGGCGGAACACCGTAATGGTAGCTCATCTTGACGCAAATCGACGCGTTTCTTTCTTCTCTCCGATCCTGGGCGTCAACTCCTCACTCCTGCCCCTGTCCGCACCAATGTTCCCCCCGATCGGGATCTATGGCGTCCGGGTCTGGTTCTGTGTTCTGTCGAGAGGTAAGGCAGGTCCGGAAAATGTTGGAGGGAGCGAATATCATCGCGTAGTCGTGCCGGACAGATGGTCGAGGCGCGTACGAAATTGAGTCTGGGGACTCAATCTGATTTAGGAACGAAGAATATGCTTGTGGTAACGGCCTTGCGATGACGCGCGAGTGTGAAGTGGTGAAGGGGAAAGGGAGAAAGGAGGAAAGTCGGATGGCTGGGTAGAAGGAGTGCAAGTAATTGATGCTGTCTGCGGAGTCGACTAGGCCACAAAGTTCAAAGTTTGACGGTGCTAGCGGCGCGGAGCAGGCGTCCCGGATCACTCGATGGGCCGCTGGGGGACGACGGACCGAAAAAACCGGGTCTGTGGAGGAGGCTGCGGTGGTCTGAGAGCCAGCTGGCTGCCCTTTAAAGTTCGTCGCGCTTTTTTGAACGCGGCGGAATCTCTGTGACTAATCGGTGTCAGCAAAGGTTGGAAGCTTGTGGAAGGCGCTGGGCCCGACTTGAAGCTAGATGGCACAGTGGCCAATTGGCAGAAACGCAGAATATATGAGAAGCTCTTTGTTGAGAAGGAGATTGATGGTAGCGAGGGACTCAGGGGGAATTGAAAGAGGAGTTGTTGATGTGTGAGGCACGACGGATGCCCAAGTGGGTATTCGTTTTGGTATGGACGACAACGTGCCCTTGTCGCAGTGGCTGCACCAGATGGCTCTAAGGATTTCGAGGCTGGCTAGGGCCTAAGGCCTCACTCAGCCCATCCCTGGCAAACCTGCACCAACCTGGCACCTGGAGCTGGAGCAGGGGTCTGCCAGATGGCAGATGGCAGATGGTGAACTCCCAGTCACAACCTGCGTCTTCTTCTTGCGCACAACTTGAACCCAACGACTCATCAAAAGTTCGGATATGGTGGTGGGTCGTCGGCTAGCCTCGCGACTGGCTCTGAATGGAGTGGTAGGCAGTGACCAGTGAGGAGCTTCTACTAGTACTCTGTAGAACTGCTGGCAAGGAAGAGAACAAGTCAGACAAGGGCTCGGAGACGGCGCAGGCTTGCTGGCGGTGTTGATGGTGAATGATAAGCCAGAATAACCTGGTACCTGAGGCTTTTCTCGTACTGGTATGATACTGTAAATAAGGAGAAATCGAAGATATATTACGCCCAGGTAGTAATTGAGGTACGTACCTACACAGTTGCGCAGTGACTGGCAGCCTGCGCAGACCCTCTCTCTCTCTACCTTCTACCTTCTGCCTACTACGAAGTACGTGGACTCTGCTGTCACCAACTTGAACCAACCACCCTGATCATCTCGTCCATCTCTTCACCATTCGTCCAGCTTGCCTGTGGTATTCTTTACTGCTATTTTCGAACAAGAGCCAAGGCTGTGGAAGTCGCGACAAACAGACTACTCCAAAGCAGAAAAATACTCTTCACCATAGACTTGAAGACCATGAGCTTGGCCTGCTCGCCGTCAATGTTGAAGAACTCCAGGGCGTTCAATCTGCTCCAGCTGCTTGATGAGCTCGGCGTGGGTCTGAGTGATGTTGAGGTTCACCCGACCGTAACTGCAACTGCAGTGTGTGAAATCACCACTGAATGGCTTCGACCTGGGTAAGGCATGACTGTTGTGTTGTGATCGTCCTCAGCTAAACATGGACAACCTCGATCACCTCCACACGTGACAGCGGGAGCCATCTACGGCAAACTAGTCCCAGTTAGGATGCAGCGTCGCCTTTACTTCCTAGGACCTCAGGAAGGCGCCTTGATGGCAAAGACAAGGTATATCAATACATAGTCGTGGTCTGCGTCGCCTTTAACATTATTGGACCTTGCTTACTGCCCCTCACTCTCTTTTCCACTCGGCCTCCTCTATCGTAAGCCCATTGAACGGCCCAAAGCTGGTATGTTATGGATAAGAAACCCCACTCCTATCTGCGTCTCTTATCAGGATGATTCCATCTCCAGTGCCTGACGGGCTACCCGTTATCAGGAAGACGATAGGGATCTACACAGTCGTTGAGAGCTAGACACTGACATTTCTCCAGGCTGTCAAGTTATCGTCGCTATCGGCATCCGACCACTGCGGGCGACATGGAATAT
Source organism: Capronia coronata CBS 617.96 (assembly GCF_000585585.1). Taxonomy (NCBI): domain Eukaryota; kingdom Fungi; phylum Ascomycota; class Eurotiomycetes; order Chaetothyriales; family Herpotrichiellaceae; genus Capronia; species Capronia coronata. The sequence continues at coordinate 2,824,273 of NW_006912894.1, read as the reverse complement.
GCTAATTGGTTATCGGATCAAGAGCGTGACAATTCCCTTCAACCGGCTTGTGTAATGAAGACTGGAACATGAACAAATGGTACCTTGGTTGCACTTATTCAATCCACGAGTATAAAGAGTTCTCGTTCACCTGAAACACATGCTCACGTTGAACTGGACGTCTTGATCGCATCTAAAAGGGACATACTTTCCCCTTGTTTCGTGTGTTTTCCAAACATGATCGCCCCGTTGGAGGACGACGTCAAAGTCCTCAGATTGTCCGAGGCCGAACGACGTGCTGGAAAGTATTCGCCTGAGACCCTGGGGAAAGCGCTCGATGCGCTCCATCAGGATGGCTTGCTGCTGCTGAAGGACGTCATCGACGTCAAGCACATCGAGGCTCTCAACGCAAAGATGTGTGCCGACGCCGACAAGATGAGGGCAGACCCGGCCAAGTCCTATAACCATGGCATCAAGTGTGAGTCTTGCGTTGCAGGAACCGTACCTATACCATACAGTCAACATGTCAGTCAACTAACACTCAACCCACAAAAGCGAACTTCCTACAGCGACCGCCTCTGACGGACCCTACGTACCTCTATCCCGATATCTACTTCAACAAATTCCTCCTCCAAGTCGCCAATGCGTAAGTATGACCCCCTCTGCCACCACTTGACCCGCTATCTAAGTGAAGTCGGAACGTGGGACAGTTTTGGTTTCTTTTTCTCTTTACTTACCTTCATCTACCTAGATATCTCGGCCACAAACCAATCTGGAACTGGCTTGCTTCCAACACCGCACTGTCCGGCACCAAAGGGATGCGCCAGCCCGTGCACAAGGACTGTGCCTTCGCTCACCCCCAGTACCCCTACTACATCATCGGCAACATACCGCTGTGCGAGTTCACCGTCGAGAACGGCGCCACCGAGTTCTGGCTGGGCACGCACGCCCACGCGTCCTGGCGCGAGCAGGTCATCTCGGACCGGCCCGAACAGCTCCAGGCCTATCCCGAAGGTCGCATGGGCGACCCGATCCCCGACGTGCTCGAGGAGGCCAAGGAGGCGCGTGCCAAGGTCCGCCCTCCCACCCAGCCGTTGTGTTCGCCGGGGGACATCATGATCCGCGATCTCAGATTGTGGCATGCCGGCATGCCCAACATGACGGACAAGCACCGTGTGATGCTCGCATTGGGCTATCAGGTTAGTTTGGACTCCGACTTTGTGACATGGAGAGCGGTAGACAGAACACCGACTAAATTATCTCGCAAAATAGAACCCCAACTATCCTAACTACAGTATGAGATGCCATCTCCCCCTGTCTCAGCAGGACTTCTTCCACGAAAATGCCCAGGACTTGACCGAGGTTCGTGCCAACTTCTACGACGATGAGGAGTTCGAGAACCTCAAGAAGGACGCCGTCTTCGATCTGAGGCCGAATTACCTGCATTGAAGGAAACGGAAGGGGAGCAGAAAACCAGGGTTCGGCGAAACAAATGGTTCAAAATGGACGTGGCAGTTATAGTGTAGATACCGTGTCCTGAAAATTGATGACTCGTCGCTATCTCGGGCAAGCCGTGAACGCGACATCCTGTTAAGCTCGCTTCTAAAAGACTTCCTAGGCCTGGTCCTCTGGATCTCGCACTCCGACTTTCAGCAGCCAGCGATCCAGTCTCAGTAGTGCCAGTCTCATCTGGATATTGCCTGCATTGCCACCGCCGGTACGCAGGGCCCACTTCCATCGGACAATCAGATCCGTCATCTCCTTCTGCTCGGCTGGCGTTACCGATGTGAACAGTATGCGGACCATGAACGAGGACGCAATGGCAAAGTTCGCGCGGGAGACTGAGGAAGACATGTTAGAACCGATTGACCTGTGCGGAGTGCAGTTGGAGGTAACGTACAGCTGTACCAGAAAGCATCCCACACGCCACGTCGCAGATTTTCCACATATTCGACGATCTCGACGCAGCATGCCCTGGCTCCGGCGCGGACGGCATCTCTGGCCGTCGGATCCCACTTGACATTGGGGTGTCCGAGAGGCCTCATCAATGCCCGAAACAGCGTCATGGTTGCAATGGGATATGCAAGGCCCAGCGAAGCTCTCCCGTCCAAGTTGACGCCTGCTCGGGTACCGATCAAAGGATAAGGAGAGGGCCGTGATCCATAGTTTTCCTTCCATTTCTTCAGACGGGACCGCAGAGGCTTTCCGAGCTCTAGCGACAGTTCGAAATTCGCGGCTGTTCTTCCGGTGGCACGGATGGTGTAATAGGTGTCCATGATGTCCGAGAGGATGATTGAAAGCTCGACAAAGTGATAAAATGGGAAGTCCAGCACCGAGGGTTCGCCTCGGCTGGGATCGGACGGCCTCTGAGCCGCCCTTCCTTCTGCTGGGAGGAAGTCGGCCAGTGTCAAGGGGAGGACGTCGAAATCTTCCTGCTTGATGTGGTTGGCCAGTCCGGCGGTCATGAAACTCCATTTGTCGATGACCTGTCTTGACAGTCAGTTGTTTCCTGGTCAGCTCGTCGCAATGGGAAAGCTATACGTAGACTGCCCACCATAGCCTCCTCCTTAACCTCTTCTCCGAGTCTGCGATGTTTTGCCACGCAGAACAGTCGGAGGACAAGCCCAACATATGAGCCAAGCTGACGGTCCATGCCACCAGACACCACCTCAGACCTGTGTCCATGATGAATCGGTCTTCAGTGACTCGCTGGAGTAGAAGGAGGCATGCTTGCAGAGTCCCAATATGAGGGGAATGCACCTCGTTGGATATTGCCAGCCACGCAATGCGGTAGAGTTCGTTGGCAGAAGGCGGAGAATGGGCCAGCTTGGTGGCCAGAATGTCGTCGTAATCGATGAATGGAATCCCTGAAGCATATAATGAGGCCTTGAGAGATAGAGGCAACGATTGGATGACTGCCGCTAGCCCAGCTTCGGACGAGAAAAACTGCGTCTGCGAAAGAATGGGGAAATAAGGGTAGATGTAACGGAAATGCAGCCTGACCAGACGTTCACCAACATCCCCGGGGCACATTTCATCCACATTCACGCGCGCCCGGTCTAGCTCCTCCTCTTGCGTTCGTGGCTCGCTCCTCTCAACCAAGCTGTGGTCCACAAGCATGAACATGATGGGCCGGCCGTCTCCAAGGTCATGATCCCCAGGTTTGTAGGCACCACTTCGAATGCGCTTGTAAGTGATTTTTGATTCGTTCTTTTGTTGATCTGATGTGTCCCAGAAGCAGGGATGTCTCAGGAGATACGGATCAGATTCGCCGGTATCCCCCAACAGATAAGGTGCCCTGGTGGGATAGATGTCAAGAGGTTCCGGTTCTCCTAACGAGGCAGCGATTTCTTGATCGATATGAGTCTGATCGTTCGACTCTGTCAAATCCCGCAGCGTTATAACCGTTGTTGACTCCGGTGTTCCATGGGATCGATCTGAGGGCCCGCTACCAAACGGGCTGTCGTTTTGCGGGGAGGTGGCATTCTGAGGAGGAGTCCGATAGGTATCTTCAGTCGCAGCCTCTAGATGATGTCAGCCAGCCAGCCAGTCAGTCATTTGCCTTGGTATCAAGGATGGCTCGAACATCATGTCTGGCCTGCGGACAAGACAGTCATACCAGTTCTTTTTCTCTTCGCTGGCCGGTCGAATGTACACTCTCTCCCATACGCAACACACGCTCCACAGTTTGGACCACCGCCGACAATGCAAGCCGACTTTCGTTTGCGACAGAAGTCGCAGGATCGATTGTTCCGAGGCCGGTAGCTTCTTGGGCGCCGTCGAGACGGGGCAGGTGAATTGCGGGCTTCAGGAGATGGCTGCGGCGCAATGTCTGGAAATGCCGTCGAGTCAAGCAGGCTCTGCAGCCATGGCTCTGGCTCTGAGATTAAGAAATCCTCCATGGCGCAGACAAATTGTAGGACGAGAGGCGAAGGACGTCGAGGAGAACGTCAGAAGATAACGCGCCCTATAAGGGCAGAACCCCGCCATGTATACCTAACTTTGGCCAGGACCCATACCTACGGTTCGGAGTGAACCGCATCGTGGCGGTTGGTGACCGCTGTCTAATGTTCCGATCTAGGGACTCGCCCTCCCTAGCTCGCCGGCTACTGTAGGTCCCTTGAACGGTGTTCAGCGCGAGATCGACAACGTGCAATTGACTGCCAGGTGTTTTGAATCCAGAGTTTTGCAGGCTGGATTTGGTAGTAATGTCGTGGTACTAATTGGACGGCGAGCACTGCAAGACAGGAAGGAGCTTCCACGTGATCAACAGTTTGAGGCCTCGACTTTGTCTCGTTGCATCAAGCGCCAAAGATGAAGTATCTGTAGCCCAGACGACATCTAAACTACAGTTACCTTAACGAGGCCTCGACGGTGAGGCTTTAAATACGTATACTGGTATGGATTCGTGTATTTTGCGAAGCTTACCTTACAGCTTGACATGACTGCAGTTGAGGTTACAGGTATACAGTTACGTGGCATAGCCCACTGGTATACCGGACACTGGTAGAGACAGTACCAGTATAGTGGTCTAGCACATTGCACACTGGCAGCGCAGGAATAAGAAATCGCCTTTCTGGAATTGGTCAACCAATCTAGCGAAATTGCTTCTGAATGGAGATCACACCTGTCCCCTGGCTCCACGACCTGATCAAGTACAGAGTACCGTATGTTACTGCTTCACTGGGCTCACTGGGCTGGTGTCGATTGTCGCCCCCTTTTCCTCCATCTCGTCTGCAGTTGAGGCCCCGCCTTCGAGGCCTTGGATGACGACGGCCTTGTCGCTCGCATGCTTGACCGTCCATAACTCGCAAAATCGGACCACAAACACCCACCCCAGCATGCCAATCAAAAACCCGAGACTGGCAGCGAAACCCTTGCGGAATTTGGGTGCAGAGGTGACCTCGTACAGGAACTGCTGTATCAGGAGGGTGACCGCGGTTCCAAATGCGTTCATCATCGCCAGAGTGATCGCGCGCACTTGCGAATCATGGGCCGTGAGAATGTTGGCCCACGAGAGGTAGACGGCTGAGAGTGGGCCATCGCAGGCCGCGAAGAGATACCCGACGATGTGAAGACCGAAAGGCACATCCCAAGCGAGAAGGACCGCTGTGCCAAAGAGTTGCATGGCCTTTACAAAGCTTGGATCAGCACATGAGCATGCATTTGGGGCCGGGAAGAGCCACTTACGAGGTGGAACATGATGTAGCCCATGCGCCAACCCGTGGCATCGATGAAGCAGGTGGCTGCCAGCAGCATCACAATATTGAACCCGTTCAACGAAGTGGGAATGTTGTTGATGTTGTAGATGGACCATGGCTCGCCGCTTGGGCTGGGGACGTTTTTCAACCAGAGTTGAAACTGTGCGAGTGGGTGAGCCTGTTGTCACGCAAACAGATTGGAGCCGTGTATGACTTACCACCGTGTTACCAACTTTGCCCACAGTTGTTTCCCAGAAACTAGATGCAGAAGTCAGAAGGGAGCTCAGAGGCACAGATAGAACAGAGGCAGCAAAAAGCTTACCCAAAGAGTATGGCGAGAACGTAAAACTGCCAGGACGTGACAATGCGTTTCAAGATGTTCAAGGTCAGTTTATGTTGCATCACAACGCCTTCGTCTTTCATCCTTTCCCGGCATCGTGCTTTTTCTTCGGCCGAAAAGTAAAAGGCGGTCGTGGTATCCGGCGTCCCGGGAAAGAAGATGACGCCGTATAGAGCAGTCCCGACGGTAATGACGCCGTCTATTATAAATACCCAGCGCCACGCCTCGAGACCATGGCGACCGGCAAGAGTAGCCTGAACCGCGCTCTGGATGTAGCCACCAAAAGCCGTGCCCACATAAGAGCTGCATGTAAAGATGGCGGTTCGCTTGCCGATTTCCTTCTTTGTGTACCAAGAGCCGAGCACTAGAAAGCAGACCTGTGTTAGCAAAACAGGTGGTGCAGTCTCTGGAGGCTCTTCACTGACCATATTGGATACCAACGAAAGATGATCCTTCAAAAAGGCCCAAGAAGAACCGAAGCGGATACAACTGCGCACTTGTTAGCCAGGTGTGCCTTCAAAGAGCGTGCCAGAAACAGAAGCGTTCCTGCCCAAGGAAAAAGAGGTTGCCTGTGGACAAAACCAGCTCCTTGGTGCGCCTTACATGATTGTAAGATGAAATCTTGTAGGTCCCCATGGTGATGAGACCCCACGCAATCTCGCAGCCAGGTAACCAATATCGAGGGGAGACGCGTGTGACGATCAAGTTACTGATGAGACTGCCCAGGATGGAACCAACGTTGTACACGGTATTGGCCAAGTTGAACTCGTTTCCGTACATGTGCAAATCCTCCTTCATGCCGCTGACATAGGCATTGCTGAGATTGGCCTGGTCAAGCCACTTGACGAAAAAATTCATGCAGGCATAGGTGAGGATGAAGAAGTCGATCTTGTGCATAAGCTTCTTGTCCGACTTGGTCGTCCCCGGCGGATACCAAAAGAAGAACTTGGGCCTCTTGGTCCCGTACGAGGAGGCGAAGACCTCTGAAAAGTAACCCATATCCTCGGACGACGAGAGGTAGGCCGACTCGATGGAGTATACAATGACGGAACAGTAGGAGGATGAAGTCCGGTCACAGTCTCCCGAATGGATTCTTGAAAGGCTTTATAGATGCCTCCATGACATGGACAAGGGCTATCTTGAATGACCAGATAGTGCTAGACGTTGGAAACTTGGAGATTCGGTATTCGCATATTGAATAGGCTCAAGGCAGTGTTAATGGGACTGCTTATCAGGATGTGGTGGAATCGATAGGCGGCCCTCTGTCAAATCGATGAGTCGCTGTTGGCCGTGAGACTACGACGACGGCTGTCTTGTCCTTGTGGCCAAGCCTGTGAACCCTATCAATATCTCTTCCGACATTGCAGCTCCGGATTGGCGATAAGCTGTGGGCCCACTTCCTGATATACCACCCCACAGAAATACCCGATTGAGCGACGGATGATGGAGCGGTGGAGTCAGGGGGTTGAAACGCTCAAGTCCGGGCGGAATCCAGCCATGTATTCGAGCATCCGGATAATGGTATCGACCAAAGCAAGAGAGACGACAAGGCTCTTAAAGTTGTAAAGAAACCCACAGTTTCAAGGTGATTGATCACTTCTGACCAGAAAATTGTGCAAAACCGAAGCCAGCAACGACAATGGCCTCCGCTACCATACTCACCACTAATTCTCCGCGGGAGGACGACAATGAGGTGAGAATTTCCCCGTTCTTCGTCTTGATCCCGGGTCCATGAACGCCACAGCATGTTTTCTCTCCTGACAATTCTCAAACTGATCGATTGATGTGGGTGGTAGTATGTCTTCTTCCATTCTGGCGGAGTTCCAACGTACCGCAAAGTCGTCCACCGGGCAAATTCCCAGGAGAAGGCAAACATCATCCCTACTATCGATATTTCTGAGATCGACACATCCATAGAAGCGAGAAAGAAGTTAGCAAAAGAAATCTACCACGCCTGCACTACATCTGGCTTCTTCTATTTGAGCGGTCATGGAGTTCCCGAAGAGCTGCTGAATGGGACATTCGATTTGATGAAGAGATTCTTTGCTCTTGACCATGAAACCAAAATGGACGCACATGTGAGAAATCTATCGTCTTCAACCACAGCGAACAGGGCTGAGTTTTCGTCAGGTCCAAAAGAATCCTGCAATCCGGGGCTACGAGCCAATGTTCGAAACCCGTCTGGACCCACGGACTCAGGGTGGTCAGTAGGAATCCTGCTTACCGTTCAACCCCCACTCGAAGTTTACTAACCGAATCACCCTCTTCAGACATCAAAGAAGCTTTCACAATGGGTGACGACCCGCTCGAACCTGAACAGGAATACACCGCCAAAACTGGCAACCCTCCTCCTGCTGGTATGCACCGTCCGCTCAACACATGGCCGCGCGAGGCGCCTTGGTGGCGAGAAGGCCTGTATAAATATTACAACACGCTCATGCCGCTGAGCCTCAAAGTCATCAGGCTGATGGCACTGGCTTTTGACCTGGAGGAGACGGCTTTCGATCATTATTTCAAGTTCCCCATCACTGGCATACGCACCTTGCACTACCCACCGATGCCAAAAGAGAGCGAACCCGGTGCCGTGGGGCTGGGAGCACACAGTGACAATACCTGTACGTGGATTCCAGGCTCATCCTTCCATTTCCACCATTCCAACCTGACTTGTGACTAATTGCCTTCGGTGGAACAGGGCTCACCATGGTGTTGCAAGACCAAGTGCCAGCCTTGGAAATTCTCAGTAAGGACGGTGTCTGGATTGCCGCCGAACCCAAGCCAAACACCTTCGTCTGCAATGTTGGCCGGTTCCTCGAGCGCGTGACGAACAGCAAATTCATCGCGACCGTACACCGAGTCCGCAACATGACGGGAGAACGGCGCTACTCGCTCGCCTTCTTTCAAACCCCGGATCCCGACGCTGTTATCAAGGTTCTGGACTGCTGCCTTGAACCCGGAGAAGGGCCCAAGCAGGACGAAGACACGGTGGGAGACCTCTATGTGCGTCGGGTGCTGCCGGCAAGGCCGAAACATCCCAAGTCAAACAAGTATCAGCATGTCCCAGTAAACGAGTTGAAGTATGACTTGTTTTATACCGATATATAAGGAAAATGGATGGTCTTGTGTACTTGCCTGGCTGAAAATGGTGTAGTCCTCCATTCAATGTACGTGAATCAAATGTAGAATAGCTGTCTTCGTAATAGGATTCGGTTGGTGTCTCTACCAGATGTGTACCTACCTAGGTATGTGGATGACTCGTACCTACCTACCTACAATGTAGGTACCTCGTACGTATTTACTACTAGGAGATAGTCAGTAGTACTCTGTAGAACAGTGGCCGTCATGATGCGGTCCTGTTCAGCTGGACGCTTACATAAGGTAGGTAGGCGAGGGATGGGTTAAAACGGCACCAGTTGGTTGCCAAATCCAGTAAAGCGTGTATTAACATTCCTTCTACTAGTAGTACTAGTAAGTAGTACTCCACACCTTATCTCAGGTACCTAGCAAAGTAAGGTACTACTACTAACTGGTAGTACTAGTAGGATAAGGTAAATAGCCTCGGCAGATACCTGCAGTGCAGTGTAGTACCCTGCTCGCCAGCTACTAGTACCTACTACCTACACTATTAGCAGGATGAGGAAGGTCAAGGTACCTAGAGTACCTAGTACTACTACTAGTAGTAGGTCCTCTGTAGTCGTGACTGTATCTATTACTACAAGAAACTGCAGTGCGTACAAATCCTGAAATATGAGTAGAACCCCCATGGGTACGAGGATAAGGTCTCCGCGATAGGGACTGATTGGTCTCTTGCTTGCCACTGGTGCAATGCCGAAGCTGCTTCGGCTTCTTGTATGCGCTTAAACACACTGCCGCTGCACCTCATGTTGCACTGCCATGCAGTGCCATGCAGTCAGTGCCATGGTGTTGTGTCGTCAAAGGCGACCTTTAGCCTTGCAATGGCTCAATCATGCAATTCAGTTGGTCAGGTCTGCGTCGATGACGGGTCACTCAATCCAATATCTTTCAGATGTGAAGACCGGGTCCATCTCCTCCGCATGCTTCATATCTCCTGCTTCCCCATACCTGTGCCACCCTCGTGCGGGCTGCGACTTCACCTACCTTGACCCATATCTCGTCCTTCCATTGTCTCCCGCCCTGCGAAATGCACAACCCGTGCTGGCCATGCGCACAGAATCAGTTTGGTTCCGGTTGATCTTTTGCGAACAACGCCTTGATACGAGAGCTCTGATTTTCGATTAGGAAAGGTTCTATTGTCTGGAATATTGTCTGCTGATGTCGATACCTCACGTCGAGGTTCAGAGGGCCACTGCGGCGGACGCCAGCGGCCCGCGGAAGAGGCGGAAACGTACGCCCGCCGCAGGAGCAGCTGCCGATTGCTTCACATGCACCACCCGAAACCTCAAATGCGATCGACGGAGACCTTACTGCTCCCAATGCCTTGACGACGGGAAGGATTGTGCTGGTTACAAGACACAACTGACATGGGGCAATGGCGTTGCCAGTCGAGGGAAGCTGCGCGGACTGTCTTTGCCAATCGCTGGTGCACAAAAGATTGCCACACCTGGCCTGGCAGGAAAAGCAAAGGGAAGAACGTCGCCGCAGCGACACACGCCAGAGCGTTTAGCCAACGAGCAACCTCGGTCGCGGTCGGATCGACTGAATGTCCCCTCGACCCGCGACGTCGATTCCAAGCCTCCAACAGATGGATTTAATATGTTTCAATTCAACCAGTCCAGCGGCTCCATTCCAATAACTACATCCTTCAGCCCCAGGTCATGGGAGCCATTGATTGCGGCGGGCCCCTCAGCCTCAAGTAGAGGCCCTGGAGATTCGCCGGCCTCATCATACCAGACAAGGTCTTCGCATCCTCCTCTGCTCTCACCACTCGATGGCTTCAGTTTCCCCTCAACCCTGCAGCCAAATATCGGTCATGGCGGCATGGACCGTGTCTCGCCTGCATCCTACGCATGTCCCTCACCAGAAAGCGCTTATTTTGGTCGAGTCCTGGACCATAGCTCGACAGGAGATCCCGATTCGCTGTCTACTGGATTTCCTCCTTATCTGAGTCATTACGACCATGCTTTCTCTTCGAACCGGCAATACCAGCTCTACCAAGGGCAAGAACCGTTTCTCAACCAGAGTAATACCTATGCACCACCGCTACCGCTGGAGGATCCGAAATCGCCGTTGGAGCGACATGATGGTCTTGGAGGGGAAATTGTCGAGGAGGTCGAGCGCAATGGCCTCGACGACGGGTGCGCCGTAATTGAGGACGACACTATACGTGGCCTTGGAATTGTCCCACTCGACTACAGCCTGCCGCTGTCCCCCTTTGCAGGTATGGACGCCGTAGGAGCAACCCCCCGAATGAGATACCTCATCAAATATTATATCGAGGTCATCTGTCCCGTGATCGTTGCATTTGATGGGCCGTCAAATCCCTACAGGTCGCATATCCTTCGACTGGCGGCCAGGAGCGACACGCTGCAGCATGCGATATCTGCTCTATCGGCCAGCAATATGAGGCGCCGGCGAGAGACTGGAGCCCTGTCCACCGGCAAGACTGCCCCAGCAAGAAGGTCATCAATGGCTCATTTGACGCTGACGGAGGGAGCCTTGCATGATATGGGCCTGTTCTCTGTGGAGGAACAGGTACGAGAAGAGTCGATGCACAAGGTGCTTGCGATTCAGGCCTTAAACCAGCAACTCGGCGATCCTCTGCTGCGGAAGGACGATTCAGTTTTAGCCACGCTTCTGATCTTGTGTCTGTTCCATATTTGTGATTCCGGTGTGGCAAAGTTTCAGACACAATTTGCAGGTGTCAAGAAGCTTCTCGGCCTACGGAAGAATGAGATGGGCTTAAACACCAACACCACGGAGACCAAGTGGTTCACAAGAATGTTCACCTGGTTCGATGCAATGACTGCTACAGTCAACAATCGTGAAGGACAACTTCAGGGTCACCACCTCGAAGTCTCAGCTTGTTCGGACGAGGAATGGGCACTCGAGAATCTTGCCGGTTGTGATGGCCAGTTGTTCAAGACAATCGCCAAACTAGGAAGACTGAATGTTCTAAGTCAGGGCAAGCCCGTGGAAGAAACGCAGATGCTTGTACCTCGGCCAATGCCGCGAAAGCCTCCTGCTATGCATCTCAATTATAATAACTTTGACGGCAACGGATGGATGCGCCTGAATGAGGACGAGCAACTATATACGACCAGGACCGCAGATCCCGATGTCCAGGCACAATTTTGGCGCGAGTGGCGGGAAATCCGACAAGCGCTACAAACCTGGGAGCTGGACACCACAATGTTCGACTCGTTCAGCTCCGAAGCTCCATATCTGACACTGGAGCAGAGACTGGATCTTGCCAACATCTCGGAATCGTTTCGTTACGCGGCCCTGCTGTACACGGAGCGCCTGGCAAATCCGACCGTCCCAAGTACCGACCCCTCCATGAGGGATTGGGTCCAGAACTGCCTCACACACATAAAAGCGGTGAAATCGGACGTCTATCTCCTCTGGCCGCTGTTCATCACCGGCAGCGAATGTGTGGACGATCGGGACCGCGACGTCATCCGCCAGCGTTGTCTGGACATTCAGAAGGACAGCGGATTTCTCAATAACAAGAGTTGTCTCGAGCTTTTGGAGAAGGTGTGGCAACGCAATGATGAAATGGCTAGAAACCAGAAGGCTCAGTCAAGAGCAGACCTAAGGAAGCCAGAGGGGGAAGGTGGGTTCAAATTCACGACGATCATGAGGCTTGAGGGTAATGAAGGGGAGTATATAGTGGTCTGAGAAGTCTCAGAGGCTCTGAATTGCATCACGTTCGATTCTCTTGTCTTCTTCTCAAACCCGTCAATGTTAAGTCAATATGTATACCGCAGGGTTCTATGGTAGATAGTATCAGTGGCTCGTTGATCGCCTAGGGCTTTCGGGTCTGTATGGCGTAAATTCTGCTACTTTTGAACTATATACTTCTATGGAAGGGATATCGACGCTCGCTATTTTGCACCTCGACCTGTGGCTAGATCTAAGTCTCTCAAGTGTCCAACGCTTTTCGCTATCTGGTCATTCCAGATACACCTTCCTAGCTCTTCCATGTCATGGAGGCATCTGTAATGGTGGTCGAGACTCCATTCGTAAGCCTTGAGACTGTAGCCGGGCTCCATCCTACGTGACAATTGGTCACGCAGATACCACTGCATGTCTCACAAGCCGTGGGCGATTTGAATCGCAACATGTTGCGTTATGCACGGTTCTCAAGATGGGGCCTCTGCCAGGACATCAGAGCGAGACTGTCTCGTTACCAGTCATCAGTCATCAGTCATCTCGATAAATCTCCAAGAGAGTCTAGCCCCCTGTTCCACTGCATCGGATTCGCAACGATCACCACCTAGCCCGGTACGCTCACGGTTAGCCCAAAGTCGCACAAACATCTGGGTGGCGTTGCGCTGCAGCATGCCACGAGAGGAAAAGGAAGGGGGAGGGAGGAAGATATATCGGAATCGGACTTACCCAAACGTCTCCTCAAAGTACCTCACCCCACGGTTCCCTGCCTTCATAGCGCTGTACACGGCAGCTCTCACTTCGTCCGCCATCGCAGCCGGACCACAGGCCATGACTGCGAGTTTCGGATCAGCCTCGTCGCCGCCGTCTTGTCGAACCGTGTTGATCACAGAGTGAACCAAGCCGCGAAGATTCGGGCGGCCCCACGAGATTTCCAGCTGCGAGTCCGAGCTCCCTGCCGTGCTTGAGACCGACGATTTCTCAATGTCTGATAATGCCGCGCTCTTGTCGGCGAAATCGGCGTGCCTCCCTGTTTGTACGGCGACATGGGTGGGCTCCTTTGAGTTGCGAGAGGTGGCATACAAGTGGATCTGGACGTCGCTGCGGCCGAAAAGGGGCCGGAGCTCGCGAGCTGCAATTTCTTGGATCATGGCTGCTTGCTTGGTTATCCAGATAAAAGTGATGTGCCGTGTTCGCGTGGTTGAGCCCTTGGTATTCGCCGAGCTCCGGATATGTTCTTGAAGATACGATATCGCCGCCGTGATGCCTGATCCACCGACGATGATGACAACGTTCTCGAATCGGTCGAGTGGACTTTTTTCACCGTATGGGCCTTCAATCAAGATCTTCGGATGGATTGCACCTGTGGGCGACTCGAGACATTGGTCCCGAAGGCGCTTGGTCCAGCCGTCGGCGGGCCGAATCATGAAGACCAACCTCTGCCCTGGGCCGTTTGTTTGTTTTGGATGGTGCTGGAGCCGCTGTTCCTGTCCCTCCTTGTCGGAATGAATGGGAACGGGAGCCGGGGCAGGGGACTCTGTGGAGGGAGTGAGAGATACGTCAGGTACCTCTGCAACCTTCTCTGTTGCTTCTTGCTTTGGCTCTCCAGCTGGTACACCGATAGTACCGTCGGCTCCGTCCAGATCAAGGTAACTGGCCAAGGTGAATGGATGGTTCTCCCACCCCTTGAATTTCATAGGTTGATAGAGGAAGTAATGCTGACCAGGTGCTGGATTGTATACGCGTGACCCCGGCATTATCTCCAGTCGTACCAGATTGGCGTCTTTCCAGTATGTTGCTGTAGTCTTTGTGGTTACCATGGAGGAATCGCCAAATTTGATATGGAGATTGCAATAGACGATTCGAGCTAGGCGAGCAACTCGATCGAAGAGCCAGATGGCGACAAGCGGCCATAGATAGGGACTGTACTCTGTGCCAGACTTGGAAGAAGTATGGCTATAGATATCAAGTTAGTTGGTGATGATTTCAGAGAAAGTGTGCTACCACTTACTAGTAGAGTCCCACGAGGGTGATGAGGGCGAACACAATATGAATCAGGAGAAACAGTTCATATGCCCGAACACGGAACCACATAAATGAGAACCACACCATCAAACCCATCGTAAACATCGCCTGTTCTCCTCGTTAACCTAGATCACCTTTGTCACATTGCGAAGTTGTACTGACCAATACTCCCGTGTACCAGTATGTCTCGGACCATAGACCCACGTATTTATGTACTGTAGCCGATATATCAGTCTCTTCAGTCTTCAAATCAAAGACATGGATTCCAGCTTACAATAAACTTCCCGCACCGAGTAACCAATTGAGTGAACAATGGCTTCCACGGTGGCGACGCGAGCAATGTGTCGATGAAAGATGTTGAAAGTCGAAAAGCTCCACCCGGTTAACCATATGAAGATGTTGTTCCTGCCGGCGAAGATCCAGAGCCAGGGAAGGTTTGCATAGGACAGAATACCCGTTCGATCTGCTATGTACCGCCAGGCTTGCTCGGCTTCCGAAAGTCTATTCAAAGTCATTAAATCTTTCGGACGGTTCTTTTCTGGGCGTTGGGTAAGCTATAGTATGTACTTACTTTAGATTCTCGCGGAAGACGGTATATGTGGGCCCACAAAGAATCACATTCAAGACATAAAACAACACAACAACCACTGTCTGAATTCTGGTAGGTATTGTACACCAATACAATGCGCGTCGATGGTGTAATCCGAACGCGGCAGGAGTGATCAAGTTGGTTCGAACCCAGTGTTGCACGGAATTGGATACGCCCAGTAGCCCCGAAGGGCGGGGGCCTGGCTTTCGTGATTTTGAAATCGATTCCTCGTCCGCGAGGGCCGGGTTGCGCTGGAAGGGCAGCAGATAACTCAGCCAGTGGTTGATGATGCCTATAAGTAGGATGCCACCCCAGAAGCCATAAATTGCCCAGCTAATATCATCTGTCAATATCCTATGGCATGATGAGACTCAAAAGAAAGGTATGGGCTACTCACCCATATCTCTTAGCAATGCCGTCCTCTCTATCGGTCATGATCTGCCATATGTCAGTAGGCCGTTCCAGCGTTCCGAGGGGTTTGAAGACTCACATTGGTCATGAAGCTATCCCTATACAAGGTCGGAGATATCAGAATTGACTGGTTCCATTTATGGTGCAACTTGATGTCGTCAAAGTCCACAACCGGCAAGGATGCGATGAAGTCGTCATTCAGGAAAGGGAGAATTTCTTGATAAGAAACCAGCTGGAGGCCGGCTTTCTTGCAGGTCTTGCTGTTGACCTTCTGGCCTGCTGCAATCTCATTCGAGGTGCAATACATCTTTGCCGCTGCCCACGTGGACACAACGCTCAACTTGTCGGTACACAGTTGAGCATTGGCCGAGGAGTTTCCCGCAAACTTGAACTTGCCAATGGCCAGTGTGATGGCGGCGATACATTGGGCATCTGGGTCATCAGCCCGGACTAAAAGTCCTTGGGCTAAGAGCGCCAGTAGACCAAGTGAGACCTTCATCTTGAGCGCAGAGAAATGAAATGGCTCATACGATGTGCAGTCAAGCCCACGGCAGAGGTGAGAGCGTGGATATATACGAAAGACACTTGAAGAAGGACAAGTGGGCGCTTCCTTACCTTGGGGCACACGGTCTTTAAACGACCTTGAACGTCTTGCACGAATTGGGTATCTCGTCCGGAGACATAACAGCTTCTCCTTCAATACAGTCGGACCACGACCGTATCAAGAAAAATTTGGCGTCCAGCCCACGGAGAAAAACGCTGCTGCTGTCCACAGTGTTGGTCCACTACAGCGAGCAGTCCTTCGTCTGGCCCAGTGATAGAGCCAACAGAGACAGATGTCGGTCCCTGCTCGGCTGCTGTAAGGCTTCCCACCCATGCTTGCGCGATACTAAATGCCAACGATGTCAAAAGTGCGCGCATACTAGGTATGCGACGCAGAGACTAACGTCTGAAGTACGTGTCCGCACGCAAAGCTTAGAGAAGCTTGCAAGCTACAAGCACAGGCAAGGCTCGAGAGGCTGATGGGGCGACGGGGGCGAGGGGGGCTTGTGGGGACGACAGCGTGATGTGATTAGATTGTTAAGATAAGATTATCTGATAGTATTTCGAGATAGGGATAGCCTGACAGCTCTTGGCGCAGCGGCTTTTTTAGGTAGTCAGTCTCGTGCCCGCCGCCCTCCGAGTGTCATCTTGCTGCCCACCTATCGCCGATACCGGTTCGGTGTCCTCAGTGTTCGCTTATCATCTAGGGCGTGTGATATTAGTAATTCTACCTCTGTGCTGCGAGGAGACTGGTCGCGCGAGCGGGCAGGATCGTTGTCTACTTCGGACTTCGGAAATTTAGCAAAAGGGCGGGTGCCACCAACCAAACAACTGCTTACTTTTCACCGAAGTCGCTGTGGCTTCCCGGCGGAACAATTCAAATGGAGTCTTCCAACCCCTCTATTGTGCAGGTACTCTAACAAGTCAGTGAGTAGCACTTTTATCTGATTATCGTCGGCGGGTCTCTGGCACGCCCGGACGACTCGACTTTCCCAACCCCCACGGACGGTGAATTACAGGGACGGTCGCACCCTGCTCGCGCGAGCTGGAAGCGAGCACTGTAGGAAGTGCTGGAACCATCTATTGATGATTGATACAGAGTCTCGGAACCGCCGACAAGATTGATGCTGCGCGCACAGCGATGAAAAAATGACTGCTTAACGATCGTCGATTTGTTTTCGAAGCATGGTCTCAAGCCCACGGGATGACATTTTATCAATGCAATCAAATAGCGCTCATATTCGCTGTTCGAGCTGCTGCTATTGAACGGGTACCGAATCAATAAATGGGTTCGGTACGAATCGTTTAATTAGTCTCCTCCCCTAGCGTATGATATGTCTCTGTTCTTTGCCCGTAGATTCTGACCTGCACAGCGATGCCTCGGAATTTACCGATTCATAGCTTGACAGAGCTTTTCAAGCACATTGCCAATTCCAATGCGGGTACAGGTCCGATATCAGCCTTTGTCGATCGCATTTCAGGGCAGGATGAGATGCGAGGTGCGAGGGAAGCGGATAGAAAAGCGGCGCTCTCTGAGTGCGCGAACAGTTTTTCCAACGGCTTTCGGCTGCCAAGGCAAGGCTGGCATTGCCAACACGCCATTGGCCAGAGGCAATTCCAAATACCATGCCTGTTCATCTAATAGTAGTACTGCGATAGTAGCCTCGCTTAAACACGTGTGAACGGGCTGTGTCTGTTGCAAGCGACCTTTCCGAGTGCAGTCACCACACGGTTCGCACAGATGGAGCCCAAGTCAGCGCCCTCCTCCGGCACCTCTACTCCCAGAGCGTTCACGAGCCAAGCCACCTCTGCAGAAGAACTCCTCAAATCGCAGACTGTTGGTCTTGTCCACCTTGCCGATTTTCGCAAACGTCGCGCCGATGTGCTTGAGCAGAAGGAGAAGGAGGCCCGAGAAGGATCTGGTGGTATCCTGACGCCGGATGTCGAGGACAGCGATGGGTGAGCCCCTCACAACCCCCGTGCGAGGGTCAGGGCTAACTTGAAAAGTACAGTGCCGTAACTCGTCGCGCCGAGCGACCCCTTAAGAAAAAGAAGAAAGTCCCGAAAGGCCTGCTATCGTTCGGAGAAGACGAGGGTGAAGATGAGAGCGCACTCGCAACCCCGGCTTCCAGAAGTCCAAGAACGTCTGCGGAGCCATCACCTGAACCGCCAGCCATCAGTCGAAAGTTGATACCCAATCCGAAGTCCGTCCTTCCACCTCCCAGAGTCCTGACAAAAGCAGCCATCGCCGCAGATACTGCAGCCAGAGAGAAATTGAGGAGAGAGTTCTTGGAGATCCAAGAGGCGGTTAAGCAGACGGAAATCGCCATTCCCTTTGTGTTCTACGATGGTGCCAACATCCCAGGCGGCACGGTCAAGGTCAAGAAAGGAGATCACATATGGCTTTTCCTCGACAAATGCCGAAAGCTGGGTGCGGAGCTGGGCGTGTCTGGCAGTGGATTAAGTCTCAAAAGTAGAGAGGACAGCAGGAAGCAGTGGGCCAGGGTTGGAGTGGATGATTTGATGTGCGTCAGAGGCGAGGTGATTGTTCCGCATGTGAGTACACCTGTTTGCTGCTTGTCCTTACTCTCGAAGCTGACAGATTCTAGCACTACGAGTTTTACTACTTCATTGCAAACAAGATCCCGGACCCGACCAGAGAAGGCAGACTTCTATTCGAGTACTCTGGCACGGCTCCCAGGAAAGGGGATGAAGAAGGCTCCTCCGTACTCCGTGCACCAGCAAAGGAGGAGTTGGAGGGCCAGAACGATGATCCAACCTTGACGAAAGTGGTGGACAGGCGCTGGTACGAGAGAAACAAGCATATTTATCCTGCCAGCTTGTGGAAGGAGTTCAAGGCCGGCAAGGAATTTGAGGAATTGGCAAAGGGTCGCCGGGATGCCCAAGGCAATGCTTTCTTCTTTGGTTAAAGGCAGAGCTGGTGCGGGCATGGTCTTATTGACTCGCCGGCGATGGACTTGATCGGAGCCTGTGGGAAGGCAGAGCAGTATCAAGCATAGAAGCATGACGAGCCTGAAAGCGGGTGGAATATTAACGCCGCGCTCCTGCTCGCTGCCATCTGGCTTGCGTACAAGTTGCCGCAGTCTCTCCATCTCTTCCATGCTCGGATGCCTGATTCTCAACGAGCCGCTACAACTGCAACTGCCTCACACATTCTCTGCCATCCACAGCTCAGCCTCGAACCTCTCAAGGCAGCCTCTGTGATGCCATGGACCAACGCCTACGATGCAACAATCAGACCGGTGGACCGTGTCGTGCTGTTCTGTCACAAGAAGCGGTCGTCACTACATGCTCGCATGTTCCGATCTGCTCTTTCTGGTTTCCATCTCTTCCTAACCCTTGATAGACACATCTTTTGCATCGCATGCTCCAAAAATGCCGGTCTGACCGATGCTCCCCGGACGCAGCGTCGCTGTCCTGTTTGTGCAACCACCCTTCCTAATATCGATGATGCAGTCCAGACGCGCCTCAACCCTTCGGAGGAATACAAGGCCAGCGTTCTCAGCGGACTCGACCCTTCAACGATCATGGAATGTGCAGGGCGGGCAATAGCCTTCTGGACCTACCAGATTACACAGGAATTGTGAGGATGTGAAATTTGTCTACATTGCAGCCATCTAATTGATGGTTTGCAGCTCTTATCAGGAGTACGTCGCTAAAAATCTCAGCGAGAGTAATGACCACCTCAACACAGCTGTGGACAAGATAATCCACGACGCCAACACTGAAATCCAGGCGCTGGAGAAGAAGTTTGAGGGTACGCCGCGCAGTCTCCAACACCACGCTATACATTCTGACTTGTTTGGAGCGCTCTCGGTCGATCACAAGACATTGGAGCATAAATATGCGGAGCTCGTTGATCTCTACCGGGAAAAAAGCAGGAAGCATTCCCAGACCCAGAAGCTGTATGATACTCTAAAGAAAAAGTGTCTTGTCGAGCAGACACACGGCCTTGTCTCGAACAATCCTGCACAGATCCACAAGCCCGTAAACACCATACCGCAGCCGGCATCAGCCCGGACGCGGGCAGATCAGAATCAGGGTCCTCCACAGCGTCCGAGGCTGAACGAAAGACCCGGCTCCCGGGGTGGGCAAATACACCACGGCCCCGAACAACTTCATCCTCACCAACGGTCGGGTAGCAGCGCGTACGGGGGCGACCAGGTTGGCATGCTCCCACCAGAAAGGTCTCGCTTGGCCAAAACCCGTCTGTACTTCTCATTCAAATACAACAGACTTTTGCTCACAGATCGAAGCGAACATGCCGGTCCCGGGCACTCCAGCGCACAGAATAGCCTTGCCAAGTCAGAATTGGGAAAACACGAATCGCACCTATATCCCCACAGCAACTTCACAAATACAGTTCCCGCGCCGACAAGAAGTGCCAGGCTCAGCTCGCCGCCAGCCACTCTTTCCAAGTAGGATACCGGCAGCTCGAAACCATGGTGGAGCGACTGCCGCTACGAGACATGGCAGAGCAGGTACAGTCGCATCGGTCGACATTGGATCGAAGTTCAGCGCATACACTGGTGAGACCTGGCCATCCATCCGCCGAGCAGGGCGTAGCTGACAGCATATAGACAGATTCTACCACGCGCCACATCGGAGCGAAGATGCTGGTGGAGCGGCTGCACGCTTTTCTGAGGGCTTCCATTGAAAGTTGGAGGACCCGAACCACGACCCGAGGCGCCGTCTCCGGGAGGGCTTTGGGAATGAGCCGCAAACCACGGTGTGTTCATGCGTGTCGAGGCATCCTCTACCCGTTCGTAGAGTATGCACAGGTGTCATGCCTTTGGCATTTACTTGCTATCGGTAGTTGTCCTGGTTCGTTATCCACTGGCCGAAGAATCTAGCTCAGAGAAACACGGGACAGACAATGTTGAGCAACGGACTTTCCCTCTGGTATCATACACTGGACCTCGCCGCGCAGCTTATGCCTACCCTGCGCCGAGGCTAAACCGACGCGTATGGAAACAGAGATGTGGTTACGACTACTACATGTCTTTGGTTGGAAGGCTGTGCCGGGGAATGCCATGAAAGGAGAGGAATGCTCCGAATCAAATGAGAAGATGGAACATTTCCATTTCAGATTGGATCAGAAGACCTTGTCTCCGTGCAGACACATCACTTCCACTGCTGGTGCAGGTGGATGCTCTAACTGGTGGTGTATGCTGCAGAGAATGTCAAGTCTTAGGCAGACTCGAGCTCAGGTGCGCCTTCAGGGTGTAATAGCATCATACCCATTGCACCAATTCTTCATCTTGCGTGCTATGTCTTTCATGCCCGCTCATTTGCTAAAGTCATCTTTTTTGTGACCACCAAATCATTACCGCTGTGAGCTATTCCAGCAACGTGCAGCGCTGGATGTGCTCGATGCGGAAACCCCTGATCGAAGCTTGGTATCAACGGGCACCGATCCCTTCCCGGACTGGTCTGATATATGAAAGCTCGAGGCCATTTGCCCGTGGTCCCAAACCGAGCGAATGTCGGTTAGGGGTACCTAACCAACGAGGAGTTGATGTCGACGTTAACAGCCCCCGGCTCCAAATCAGTCCACGTCAGTAGTGAACAGAGGAGTCCGAATGCCGAAAATGTTTCTACCAATTCCTCCTTCCACCCTTCCCTCTTCCGCGCCCGAAGCCGCCGCCGCCGCCGCCGCCTTGATCGAATCCACCTCCACCACCACCACCGCCTCCATAACCGCCAGCAGGACCGGCCGGTGGCTGTGGCTGGCCCATGATACCAGCGCCTCCGGCGGCCATGAACTGCATGAACTGTGCGGGATCCATGGAAGAAGGATCGAGACCTTGGGAGGTCATTGCGGCAAACATCTGCTGCATTTGAGCGTCGCTGGGCATTGCCATCTGCGACATGTCTGCGGCAGGGCCTGGTCCAGGTCCTGGTCCAGGCACCGGGCCACCAGAAACAACGCCGGGACCAACAGGACCAGGCATTGGCGGCATGCCCGGCATCCCACCGCCCGGGATTCCCTCGACAAACGCTTTGAGTTGCTCGGCCTGCTGCGTGATCTCCTTGACCTCCTTGGGCATCTGCTGCTGTTTCAGGCAATACGACGCCCACGTGAACTCATCGAAGCCGTAGTTGAAATAGTCCGTAATGTCGGCGCCGGGCTTGCGCCACGGCTTGGAAGATTCAGTGGGGAAGTCGACGTCGAAGTCCGTCGACAGGATCGGCTTGCCCGTGGCTGGGTGAACCGGGTTGCCGTTCGGATCGATCTTCGAAGTATGTCGTGCGGGATATTCTGTACCGGGCCGATCGTTCATCGTCGGCGGTTGTGAGTCTCCTCTCGTAGCATCAGCGGCGGCCGGCGTTCCTGGTTTGACCGCTAGGCCTGCTGGTGTCGGTGTCAATGACGACTTTCTAAGATTGTCTGCGGCCGCGGGGGCAAGACTGGAAGGGCGCTGCCTGGGTTGTTGTCTGCTGAAATGTTAGTCCATTACATGGGGTCACCCTGCCCATAAGGCCGTCGCTCCAGAACAAAGACGTACGATCCTGGTCCTGCTTGGTCTGGCTGTGGTTCGTCTTTGGCGTCTGCGTCAATGATGAAGTCGACATCGTCCTACGAAACGGTCAGCCTTTTGTGGCCTTCAAGCAGAACCGCTGCGTTGTAGGGATCAGAGATGTGTATGACATACGTCGCTCTCCTCCTCAACTTCTTCGCCCTCTTCACCGTCTTCCGCGTCCTCCATCTTCACTTCGCCTTGGCTCTTGGTGCCGTTCACCTCATGGTGCTCTGGGTAGATGTCGTCGTCGTCCGAGTCCATCATCTTGAATGTCTAGCGCGGTACTGCTTGTGGAACAATACTAGTACCGGCGGGCGACTCGACGGGGTCCGTTGATGATTCCAAAGAAGTGCATGCGGCGCGCAGTATGTTTACTCTGTTTGCTTGTTTTGCGTGATTTAGACTTGGCGAGTTTGCCAGAAGGCTGAAGTGGACCGCCGTCTTGCTGGAGCCTGGAGTCTGCGAATCGGAGGTCACGTCCTGCCAAAAGGAAGGTCTGGCGACTGCGGATGGTTCGAGAAAAAAAGGTACCCCGTAGTTCCTTTAATATGTGGTCAGTATAGGTTGATGCTCATTCTGTTTACAGGTCTTCTGCACATTTTCATACCTTTTGACTACTCGACTCAGTTGAACTGTACGAATCGCAAGAACTGAAGATACATTACACCTCCCTTTATACTTCCAATCGCTACCCTTACAACCTTCACAATGGTCAGTACCTTCTCTGCCCTCCGTCCCGGCGTTTCGTGCGCGCATTCCACTTGCGACATGTAGGACATCTGGCTGACAAGCTCGGATCTCCAGACGACCGCACTTAAGAGCATCCGATCCCTCGCTCCTCTGCTCGACCGCGTTCTGGTCCAGCGGATCAAGGCCGAGCCCAGAACGGCCGGTGGTATCTTCCTCCCGGAGAGCAGCGTCAAGGACCTGAACGAAGCAAAGGTCCTGGCCGTGGGACCCGGTGGTTTCGACAAGGAGGGAAAGAGACTTGCGATGAGTGTGAAGGAGGGCGACAAAGTTTTGATTCCTCAGGTATGATGGAGCTGCTAGCAAAGATACAGGAGAGAAAGAGAGAGCACCAAGGATGGAAACTAACGCATCATGTTGCAGTATGGCGGCAGCCCCGTTAAAGTTGGAGATGAGGAATACCACCTGTTCCGCGACCATGAGTATGTGCATCCTCGGTCTCCTTTGGTTGTCGAAATCATGTCGCTAACCATGCCAAAAAGGCTTCTCGCAAAGATCAACGAATAGATTTCGCAATTCCTACTAGGCTTATTGCCACGACCGGCTTAGCAAGCAATAACCTCAGTGCTCAAATACCACGGCTGAAGGCGCGAGGTTCTGGGTTCCGGGTCTGTACACCTTTTACACCATGTACTATCATTGAGGCACTGCATCAGAGCTTCACCAAAAAATATTAGATCCTCTATTTGAGACTCAAGTCGAATGTGAAGGAAAACGAGGAACAATGTACGCAATTTGAGCATCGGCGACAAGCGCGGAGTCTGTCTGTCCTACATCTTGTATACACCATTGTCGATTTTCTCAGACAATAGTAATTTATTTCATCTCCGCTCAAATCGTTACCGACAGAGCCAACTGTGTATCCGCTAGACACTGCAACTCCTCCCACTGCTCCCAGTCCGTGTATTCCAGCAAGCGGAAAGATCCCCATCCTAAGCACGAGAATTAAGTTCCGACCTCGGTCCACCAAAAGTTCAAGATGGGCTTCGTCGGTCAGACCAGGCTTGTCTCCTCAAGTATTGCCCCTACCACGCGACTTTGACCTGCCCTGATCCGCGGTAGCCCCGGAACGGTTTCCATGATTGGGACGAGGAATATCCCTGACCTCGAGCCCTCTTCCAATGACCTCCCGGAAATCCAGGCCAACCTCGCCCAATAGTTCCCTTTCGTGAGACCAGACAACATCCATGCATTCCCTCCATAGCTTGCCGTCCTTCTCTATGGCACTCAGCTGTCGTACGAGCAACGTGTTGAACGTTTCAAGGTGCTCATTCGCCCATTTGATACAAGCGCTAGTCGTGGTCGAAGGGAATGACGCCTGGTAGATCAGCACGGTGTTCTTGACTATGGTGAAGTAGACGAAAGAGATGGCGAAAACGTATCGGTGGAGATCACCCTCAAACACACATTGTCGTACCCGTTTGGTCAGAGTCTCACCGCGAGCATTCAGGTAGAGCTCCCGAGCCCGGTCTTCAAATCCGAGACGGATGAGGTAGCCCGACGTCTTCTTCGTGGCGTCCATGAAGGAAGGCGTCTCCACAAGTTCGCGGCAAAGGACCGTCGCGAGTTTCGCAGCACGTTCATCAACCTTGACTGTGATCAGCTCCTGGGCGATTGAGTTGTTCTTGAGACTCTTCGCGATCTTGCGGAGCTTTTCCACTTTCTCAACGGCTTCATCGAATCGCTGCAGGGAGATCTCAATATCAAGGTCGTCGATTTGCCCTTCCACCCACCTGAAGTTTTGCTTTCTCCCGTCTATTTCAATCAGGATGTCCGGCCTTTCCTTGGCAGAGTTTATGCTGTCAATCATGTCTATGTTGTTGGCTGACGCCGGATCACGCGCAGCGAAATAGCTCAAGCCCTCGGTTTGAGACTTGTTCTGTTCGCCCTGGCTCTTTGTCGCCTTGCGACAATCTTCGGTGGCTTTCCTCAGGGCCATCAAAAGTCCATTCTTTGCCTTTTCGTCTCGCTTCTCATGTCGGTAAGTAAGCGATCTGCCGCCGGATCTGATGGATAGTGCAGATGACACGGTTTTCTCCTCGGTGGGCGTAGTGCTGCCTGTGGTCAGACTCGTCGCCATATCGATGACCTCGATGTCTTGTAAGGGCCAGCATTCTTCGGCTACAAGTTTTGTAGGAGCCGGGCCCTGCTGCGGCACATTAGGGTCGACCCGCTTGCGTTTCTTAGACGCGATCAGGAGATGATCGTTTAATAGAACGATATGAACTGGTCGTTTCGCCTTCCACGTTGCACTGTCAAGTTCGATCCAGTTCCCGGTCTCTGCGACGATATGCCGGCCAGGGGCAGCCGGCAGGAACTTCTGCGATTTCTCGATATTCTTCCACAGGGCCTGAAGCTGGATGTTCCACATTTGCTCCAAGTTTGCAACCGATGTTCTGTTCGGGTTACGCCTTGACTGCGAAGTGCCATTAAGTGCCGGTGTAAGTGTAGTGTTGGTCGTCCCAATGGTCGCCTGCCCAAGTGTGCCTGTAAGCTCCGACATCAAATTCTGAAGGATAGACATTTCAGCTTTCAACTTTTCCGCCTCTTTACTGATTTTGATGAACTGAGTCCTGTTCTGATAGACGCTTTGCTGCAATTCGGCCGAATTCCTATTCTTGAGCCGCTGCAGATTGGTCTGGTATTCTTGAATATCTTGCTCTGACGCGTTGGACAGAAGGTCTGCGACATAGCGTTCATGTTGGAGATTTGAATCTTTGAGGGTTTCGTTGTCGACTAGCAGTGGCCGTGAAGGCGATACCCCGGCGCGGCGCGGAGAACCACCTTGGGAGCGTCGTTTCGGCGCCCCTGGAAGACTGGGTACAGGAGGAGCTCCGATGTTGCTAAAGTCAGGTAGCTGGTTGTAACGCGTCGAGTATCGTCGCTTGACAAGATCGGACGTCTCGGTAGGCACATTTCGTTCTCGTGGGACGGTCAGAGTGCTTCCTGGCTTACTCTGCTTTGTTGCAGCTGTCGCTGCTGGTCTAGTAATGCCAGGTCCAGAGGCATTCTGGGGTGCGCTTATTGTAGGCCGGTCCTTGCGCTTTCTTCTCAGAGTGAGAGTCCTTGGGTCCATGGCGGTAATTAGGATAGACGAGCCTCTCACGAAGCCCTCTAGTCGTGCAGACGTCGAGGGAGGTCACGTCTGGTCTGCTCGCAGCATCAAGTGTCGGCCAAGGCAGAGAGGCTGGACCGGTAAGGGTCTACTACGTGGACGTCCCCAGAATGACCTCTTTAAGGAGGAAAGACACGCCGCCCTCCGCTTGTCACTGCCAAACTACCTCTGATGGGAAACAGCGTGATTTCTGTACGGCAGATCACAGATGGCATGCGCACGCCTTGGCGAGACAGCCAACCGCAGTGCAGCCTCGCAATTGAGTCGTCCAGTCCCGCGAGTCAGGCTTAAACTTGAAGCTGGGAAATTTGGCAGAAGCTATTATTCTTGAGACATCATCATCTCAAGCGACATCATTCAAACAGGACCATCTCGTGGTATACATCTGGGTCTAGCCAATATCCAACGATAGTTCGGGATCTCGCCATCCTGCTGAGATTGATCCGTTGAACTGCCATCGCTACCCAACGTCGCTTTGTCCCAACACCCATCATGAAGACATCGACTATTGTCACGATATCCGTCGGCACGGCCGTCACCGGACTGCTCGGTATGTCAATGCACGATGCAACAAGTCATTGATATGTTCCGACGAAAGACTGACATACTAGCAGCCTATGCCGTTTATTTTGACTACAAACGGAGAAACGACCCCGAATTTCGAAGGGCCTTGAAGAAAGAGTCGCGCAGGCAGGCCAGATTAGCCAAAGAGGAGGCCGAGATCCAGGGCAAACAACAAAGAGAAGAGATCAAGCATGCAGTGCAAGAAGCAATCGAAGAAGGCTTCCCCACGGACATCGAAGAGAAGGAGGCTTTCTTCATGCAGCAAATAGCGCAGGGAGAGGCATTGGCCGGAGATGGTATGCATATATTCCCTTTATCTGTTCATGGCAGCGACTTACTTTCCACAGGCTCTGACCCCGTCGGTGCTGCACTATGCTTCTACAAAGGCCTCAAGGTTTATCCCGAGCCATCGTCACTTATTGGCATTTACGATAATACCGTTCCCAAAGACATCCTCGAGATCCTGGCAATCATGGTAGCCCAAGACAAGAACCTCAAAGTGGGCTCGTTTGGCGCTTCTAGTGAAGGAGCGGCTTCTGACAGTGGTCCTGGTGTCGAATAAATGTCTTCCTGCATAATGAAGCGCATGCCCATGTACCAACAAGAACTAAAATTTGTTGCACGGGGAGGAAGTCGGCATGTTTCAAAGACTATTCTACTCGAATCTCGCCTCTCTGTACGACTGATGTATACCAGCGCTGCCTTGAGGTGGAGTTTCAAAATATGCTCCTGGCTTGGACATAATTTCAGCGGTTACCCAGTTTATCGATTCAATCAAAAGCTTGACAATGTCTTTATATGACCTCCCCCTCTCGTCGGAATCCATTTCTTGTCATTGCAAATGTCCGACGTCCCTCTGATCCTGACAGCGAGTTATTGTCCTCCACGAATGCTGGTTATCCCCCAGATTCCAGGTTCCATGCTATTCGTCCATCATGACGAAGACCTTCATTCTAATCTCACAAAAACATCAAGAAGGGCTGCCTGAGATTCTGTTTCCCATGCTGTTTCTTCCAAGATGACCATCAGGTATAGAGATGCCTGGAACTCTCGTTATCCGAGATGCACGGAACGCTGGATGGCGCGCGTGGCACCGCTAGTCCCTGCCCATGCAGAGGAGCTATACAGGTTTTGCAATCCGCCCATCTTCCAAAGCTTTTGTCTATACCGTCAAATGCATGAGTAATAGGTACGGTCTCAGAATATCTGGTTCTGGTATTGTCTCTTACTGACAGGCTCCAACTACATCACCATATAGCATGGGACAGGTCGCCAATGTCCGGCGAGGCTTGGATAGAGCGCCCACCTCCGCAAAGTGACCTCGCCTGTGTCCTCCCTACCTTGTTTGTATTGGACCATGACGGATCTGTATCTCACCTATCTTCCTTGGACACGTTAGGGTCGATGTCAGAGGGCGGCCTGGCGTCGTTAGGTTGGGGCCGATATAAACCCACGCAGTCCTCCCGAAGGTTGTGGCTCGCCAATGTTCACGCCATTGTTGGAGATTCATTATCAGAAGTTGATAAACAGTGAAGAGATCTCGTATCCTAGGAAAAACAATACTGCAAGCCGACCGCAAGAGCAGCGCAGCGCGATATTGAAGTGCACGTTCTATCGCAGTGATGGGTGGATTGACGGCACATCCTTTTGACCCTCTAACACCCCAAGAAATATCTCAAGTATGCGCGATCGAGTGTTCATGCTTATACTTTGTGGGCTAACCAACAGGTTGCCCACCATGTTCGAGCTGCATTCCCAGATCGAGAAGCGTATTTCCGGGTTATTACGCTTTGTGAGCCGCCAAAGGCAGATATGATTCGGTTTCTCGAGGCCGAAAGCGACAAGACTGTTCCGCAGGTCACGCCCGCTCGAGTGGGCATGGTCCAGGTCTTCTTGGGGCCCAGGGACAGCGAACACTTCTTTCAGCTGAAGATTGACGTTGTCTCGGGCAAGGTCCTCGAGCAAGAGCAATTGCGTGGCTGTCATCCACATGTCGACGCCAGCGACATGCAAAAGATCGAACGGGCATGTCTCGATGACCCAGGGGTGCAAGCCGCGATCAAAGAATTGCAACTGCCTGAAGGTGCCCTGGTGAAGATTGAGCCGTGGACATACGCAACTGATGGCATGAACGACATGAGCCAAAAGATCACCATGGTAAGACATGCAATCTCTGGTGGTCTTCCCGAAAACTTAACGAGATCTAGTGTTACTTTTACATGCAGTTGTCCAGTCATCCAGATGCCAATCACTATGCCTACCCTCTCGATCTTTGCGTCGAAATGTCCGGAGATGCTCGAGTCCTCAAGATATACTACTTGCCTTATGGAACTTCGAACGAAACAAGTATGGCGGCGAAGCCATGGGATCAGAAGAAGGTCCACGGCTCCAGCATTGAATATCATCCTGACCTGGTCCCTGAACATCGCACGACGACGAAGCCGTATCATGTCTCTCAACCACAAGGGCCCTCGTTCGTGACGGAGGGAAACCTCATCCGCTGGGAGAAGTGGACTGTGCGTGTTGGCTTCAACTACCGAGAAGGCCTCACTCTTCACGACATCAGATATGACGGACGAAGCCTCTTCTACCGGCTGTCCCTGTCGGAGATGTTTGTGCCTTATGGAGATCCTCGAATGCCATATGTGCGCAAGGCAGCATTCGACGTGGGCAACGATGGAGCTGGTGTCAATGCCAACAACTTGCAACTTGGCTGCGATTGTCTAGGCCACATTAAATATTTCGATGGATGGCACACCACAAGTCCAGGAGACCCTCTTCAGATCCCCAATGCCATCTGTTGCCACGAAGTCGATGACGGCATCTTATGGAAACATACTAATTTCCGGACTGGCCATGCAGTTGTGACGCGGTCGCGCGTCCTGGTCCTGCAGACGATCATCACCGTCTCCAACTACGAGTACATCTTTGCCTTCCACTTAGGACAAGACGCATCTCTTCACTACGAGGTTCGAGCCACGGGGATTGTTTCAACCGTACCCATCAGCATCGGGGATACGGTTCCCTTTGGCACGGTCGTTGCACCAGGGGTGCTGGCGCCCTACCATCAGCATATCTTTTCTCTGCGAATTGATCCGGCAATTGCAGGCTATAAGAACTCCTTGCTCATTGAAGAATCACATCCCATGCCAACGCAGGATCCAAAAGTCCACAATCCATTTGGAGTTGGATATACCACCGAGTCACAGTTCGTCGAGAACGAATCTGGTCACGACCTCGACCACACTGTCAACAGGGTTTTCAAAGTTGTCAATGAAGAAGTGATCAATCCCGTCACTGGTGGGCCTGTTGGGTACAAGCTTTCCCCGTTCTACAGCCAGTTGCTTCTGGCTCACCCGTCCTCGTACCATGCAAGGAGGTCTGAATTCGGAGCTCATGCAGTTTGGGTTACCCGATACCATGATGACGAATTGTTCGCTGCGGGTCAGCATACCATGCAGTCTTTGGGCGGGCAGGGCATTGCTTCATGGATCAGAAAACGCCAGCAGAACAAAGAGGCCACCAGCGTCAGGAACGAAGATATTGTTATCTGGCACACTTTTGGATCGACACACAATCCTCGTGTGGAAGACTGGCCCGTCATGCCATGTGAGAAAATGCAGGTCGGATTGAAGCCCGTCAACTTCTTCACCGCAAATCCGGCAATAGATGTGGCTGTGTCGACACAAGATCGGAACCAGAGCGTTCTTGTCAATGACAGTGTCACGCCGGTAGAGGGACATTGTTGTACATAGAAAACTGAAGTCGAGTATTTTCCAGTAAAGCCTTGTTGGCAAGGCTGGACATCAGATGACCTGGTCTTTTTCCGTGTACGCACACCTTACTTATAGACAGCAGCATCGCCCAAGAGGTTTCCAGGAGCGACCAACAGGTCTGCTTCGAAGTGTCTTGTCAATCTAGGTGCAATAGCCGGCGCACTTCCTATAGAATTAAGCTCAGTAACTGTCCTTATTGAGAATTGTACAAGTAATCATCCAATCACTACCTACCTTAGGTAGTAAAAGTCCTAGTCACGTGTGGATATAAGCTCTTATATTTGTAGTCTAAGAATGATAGGAGGCGACTACGTACTACTATAATAAACACCAAAAAATCAAAAGTCGAACCAACAACCTTTGCAGAATGGTAAAAAAGTTGATCACCCAACTAGCCCGAAACTTCGCATATCTTGCCACGGTGTAATCTCACATCGCCAACTCCGGGTGGGGATGTCTCTGCAGAATTGCTTCCCTCAAGTATCATCTCCATTGCTTAGCGCCCCGTAGCAATCGTAGTTTACACATACGAGTACGATGGACGACCCGAAATCCCGAGTGAGGCACGCATGAACAAGTGGTGTGTGAAGCGACGCCCAAGGCTCAAAGGCAACCTTCTAACTTTTTGACCACGACAGCCATATGCCAAGACCGAAGAAGTAGTATATATCCTGGATTATTTTGCGAGTTGCTGCACGTGACCAGCCCCCCGCATATACCCCTAGTTTACCTCGGTACCTATTATCTGTCACCCCGCAGTGACATCAACACCGTAGTACCACTTTTGACTTACAACACAACTTGTAGTAATTCTCTCACACAGGGTGGCGGTTTATCAATAGTCCTGGAATCCTCCAAAAGTGTTACATGTTATTTGCTATTTCGCTATGTTACATGGGGAATCCCGCTGAAGTGTAAGACGACGCATCTACTATGTAAGGTACGTCGGTATGGTGTGGCTGTGGTGGTGAGCTGTCAGCTTAACTCTAACAACTTCTGACTTCGTAAATGTCGAATTTCCGCAACAGCAACGCAGGGGAGTTCAGAGTTCAATCATGGGCGGGGCTTGATATCTCTGGTAGTACTAGCCAGTCCTACATCGGGATTGTGTTTGCGTCCGCCTCCAACTTGAAGCGCAGTGCAGCTGGTTACTTCCCTCACCCCCATCAGATCCACCCGACATCCCATCTCTGCCTCGATCGAGGCAAAGGTACTCTCGGCGGTCGCAAGGATCGTTTCGATGCCGCGGCTCAAATCCTATCTCGAAGGATAGTCTACCTTCCGGCGGATTTCATCCCTATCTCACACCCTCCCTGCCTCCCTATCGCGGACAGTCAATCGTCTGGCAGACCACCTTTCACCCGAATCTACCGAGCCTACTTATACACACACACGCTTCCTGGGATCTCCGGTATCCCTCGGCGTTGGATTGCGGCAAGACAACTCTGCCCCCCAGGTGCCGGGCCCCATAGTCACAATTTCCCCATCTGCAATACGTCTCCCGCAATCTACGGGGTGTGAACCGCTCGACCGTGGCTCCGCTGTCCAGCGCCCATGTTCCATCCGTCCTCGGAGCCTTCGAGGTTTTCTAGTAACATACCGCACAAGTTTCGATATAGACGGTCGTCCTTTCAACCACGGATTCGTGAATAGACTCTGATGGCGGCTGACCGGACAGCGGCTACATCCTGGATGCAAATGATATCTAAAAGCAGGGCATACTAGGTACAAAATACCCCTCTCAGGGGGACCTCGGGTTCAGGTGGCACAAGAGACTGCGTATCCCGCAACACAAACGCTGGATGCTACTGGATCCGGGGCCCGTGAACAGACAGGTCAACGTAAGGTAAGCACTTGAATAGTACCTAGGTAGCTGTGGCGGCATCGAGTCTCTCACGCTTAGTAGGTCTTCTTTGCATCCTTCGAACCGGCGGTAGCCATCCTTTGGCCCAGTGTCCACTGTCCCCCGAACGAATTTGTCTGACCCATTCAAGTAACCCCGCAGTTGATACCAGGGGGCCCCAAACGGCCAATTGTCAACCCTCCCACCCCAAGGTCTGACGACAATGTGAGCAGCGTCTCCCTCCTCTACGTTTCCCGCAGCTGCCGTTCGGCCTATTGAACTGCCTCCCGCCCCTGTCCAGTGGCTCGGACTATAGGAAAGCGAACGAGCAGGTGGGTATCATCTCATCTTAGGGATGAAATCGACGGCTCAAAGATGAGATGGACGGCTGACCGTGACCTTCCCCGCGTCATCAAACGTTGAGAATAAAGCTTGCCCTTGCCCGTGGTTGATCATCTCCTCCTCTTCCTCCTCTTGTCCATTCCGTCCAGTCTCTTCTTCGCGGCTCTCTTTACCTGTGATACTCCTTCTGCCGCAAAAAGTGATTGCATATCAATCAATCAACACTGCATCCATGTCTCTAACCCAGCAGATTGAGACGCCCAGCGTCACCTACGAGCAACCGCTCGGCTTGTACATCGATGGCAAGTGGGTGAAGGGTGTTGAGGGCAAGACCTTCGAGACCATCAATCCCACCAACGAGAAGCCCATCGTCGCAGTCCACGAGGCTGGTCCAGAGGGTAAGTGGAAAACTCTTCCGCGAGATAGGCCCTCTCGGTGTTGATGCTGATCGCCGTGTGCAGATGTCGACATCGCCGTCAAGGCCGCCCGAAAAGCCTTTGAAGGCGTTTGGGCCCAGACCCTCCCCTCTGTCCGAGGCGCAATGCTGACGAAGCTTGCCGACCTCTTTGACGAACACACCGATATCCTCGCTGCCATCGAGTCGCTCGACAACGGTAAGGCGCTCTCGATGGCCAAGGTCGATGTCCAGCTCGCCTCGGGCTGCTTGAGGTATTATGGTGGATGGGCAGACAAGATCCACGGCAAGACCATCGACACCGACCCCGAGACCTTCAACTACACACGGCATGAGCCCGTCGGTGTCTGCGGTCAGATCATTCCCTGGAACTTCCCTCTTCTCATGTGGTCCTGGAAGATCGGACCTGCTTTGGCCACCGGTAACACCGTCGTCTTGAAGTCGGCCGAGCAGACCCCTCTGTCAGCCCTATATGCCGCCACTCTGTGCGAGAAGGCTGGCTTTCCCCCTGGTGTTGTCAACATCCTCTCCGGTTTTGGAAAGACCGCCGGGGCGGCGATTGCTTCTCACATGGACATCGACAAAGTTGCTTTCACTGGCTCGACCGTCGTCGGCCGAACCATTCTTCAATCCGCGGCCAAGTCGAACCTGAAGAAGGTCACGCTCGAGCTCGGTGGCAAGTCGCCCAACATTGTCTTCAATGATGCCAACCTGGAGGACGCCATCTCTTGGGTCAACTTTGGTATTTTCTTCAACCACGGCCAGTGCTGCTGCGCTGGCTCGAGAATCTATGTCCAAAGTGGAATCTACGACAAGTTCGTTGCGGCATTCCGGGAACGCACAGCAAAGAACGTGGTCGGTGACCCGTTCAAGCAGGACACCTTCCAGGGTCCTCAAGTCAGCAAGCTCCAATTTGACAGAATCATGAGCTACATCCAGTCCGGCAAGGAAGCTGGTGCCACGGTCGAGACCGGCGGTGAGCGTCACGGCGACGAGGGTTACTTCATCAAGCCCACCATCTTCACCAACGTCAGCCCCGATATGAAGATCATGCAAGAAGAAATCTTCGGTCCCGTCTGCGCCATCAGCAAGTTTGAGACCGAGGATGAAGTCATCAAGGCCGGCAACGAGAGCACTTACGGTCTTGCCGCTGCCGTCCACACCACCAACCTCAACACTGCCATCCGCGTTGCCAATCACCTGAAGGCCGGTACTGTCTGGGTCAACAACTACAACATGCTCAGCTACCAAGTGCCTTTCGGCGGCTTCAAGGAGTCTGGTATTGGCCGTGAGCTCGGCAAGTATGCCCTCAGCAATTACACCCAGGTCAAGTCGGTCCGTATCCGACTTGGAAGCGCCCTCTTTGGATAGAGGAATCTTGGTGTCTCCAAAAAAAGTGAAATGCAACAAATCAAGAAAAAAAGAGGGGGATGAATTGGATCAAGCGTGGGGATTGTTGAAGTATCTCTTTTGAGAGTGCCCGGGACTGAGCTGTGGTGGCATACTGGAACAGATTGTTGCTGTAGGTCGGCTGAGGCTTTGAAATGTAGCGCTTATCGATCTTGCACGTACATTTTAACGACAGATGATGAGTAAAACATGGGACTTTGAAAAGCGTGTTTTGACTTGTTTGACCCGTTCAGCGTGCTCTTCGCAGTGATATTTTATACCTACCTACTTGATTAGTCTCCTCTTCTCGTCGCATCGGAGGCCGTCGTCTTGTCATCACACACCTTGAAGTAGTACTTGGATTTGCTTGTCATTATGACCTGCCTGACGGGAGAGTGTGTTGAAGAATTACGGTGGTTGGTTATCTACTACGTTAGGTAGAATGAGTCCTTTATGTACCTACCTAGAGGTACGCACACATCTATCTAATCATGGTATCCTAGCCACTCTATCGCCCGAGACTGTCTCCCTACACGTGCCATCTTCCTAGCCACTGCACGTCACACATCCACCTGTGACCGAATCAGCATTCAGCGATTATAACTTCTTAACAAGTCGGTTCCTGACCACGTAGAAAAGCCGGGAAGATAAAAGGTGCAGGGTTCGAAAGAAACCTGGCGTCAGTAGTGTTCCTACGTATACGCTCAAAAAGGGACCTCTTCTGCGCGTTTGGACTTGATATAGTTGGGCAGATTTGTCGGCAGTTGGCCACTCAACTCTTGGTGGCAAAGATAGGTAGTATCTTTGAAAAGAGAGTCTCTTTGCCTCTATCTCTGGCATACTACTTACTTTCTTTTTGGGTTCTCTCGCTCATCTACCCAAACAGATCTAGAAGGACCAGAGACGAGACGACTTGACTCGGTGCAGCATACAGTAAATAACAGACCTCAACGCGAAAATAAAAAGCAGAGGTCAGGAGAGAGAGGAGAAGAACGGAAGGAGAAAAGCTACATTCATTCGATTTCCCCAAGGTGTCCTATCCTGGTGATAACGGCTCACCGCAACCTACGATACACTGCATGCACCGCTCGTCACCACGGCTGGGGTTGGTCTTGTTGCTGTTGACGAGTCTCTTCGTGCTCATGCTAGCTATTGTATCGGCGCGGATCAATTCGAGCGCGATCGGCAAGCCGACGGTTCTCACACGATTTGTTTCTCAGGCTCGGGGATTGACCGGGTGGAGGTCGACTTTGAAGACTGAATCGATATCTTCTGGTCTGTCTGGAGATAGTCAGGCAGGGTCGAGCTTCAAGTTAGTCGATTCGACAGGTCTGGAGGAGTTCAGGTCCGATTTCTCGATATCAGCTGCGGGCGCTTCGACTTCGACTTCGTCATCGACATCGACACACACCCCACCTCAGACACAAAAGTACAAGAAGACGCTGAGACAGGCAAGCGCAAGCTTGGCCGGATTTCGAGGTCTAGAGTCGTTGGCCAAATCTCAGATCAGGCAGGTCGGCACAATGGCATCGATGGAGAATTGCGATAAGGAAGTGTCCTCGTCTGGAGACAATACGGCAACATCACCTTCCACAGCGCCGTCTGCGGAACCGCCGCTGCCGAAACTCTCTGCTGCCGAGTTCAGAACATATAATCGCCTGGCTGTGATGATGGATGCATATGTGAGTTTCCTTCCGCCATTTGTTCGAGTCACCCATATGTACCTGGGACACAAAAGCAACCGTGCTAGAATACTAGTAACCAATTGTTCCAAGATCAGTTAATCTTGTCACATTTTCTTTCCATGGTCTCGTATGGTATCATGCAGCGCTGACGGGTGTCATTTATGTCTAGCACAATCATTTCCGATACACCTGGAATTTGCTGTACAAGGCGTGTACGACGGGCTCGCGGCCAGCAGGAATGCCAATCCGGACCTTCATATCGCAAGGCATGCACCTCTGCCACGCCCTGACAGTTCACCACACCATTGAAGAACAGCACATCTTCCCGGAGCTGGCGGAACGGATGCCCGTGTTCGCGCCGCAGGAACTCTTGATCTCGCAGCACGAGCAGATCCACGAAGGTCTGGAAAAGCTCGAGGAGTATCTCAAGGCATGCCTGTCCGGCGAGAGGGAGATGCGATTGCCGGAGCTGAAGGAGGTTATGGATTCGTTTGGAGATGTGCTTTGGACACACTTGGATGACGAGGTGCGGATGCTCGGGGCCGAGAGTATGCGCAAGCACTGGTCAAAAGAGGAGATTTTGTCGATGCATTGGTGAGAGGACCGAACAGCTCAGCTTGACGTTTTGGACTTGGGTCGTCGGTAGCCCTAGAATCCACATAGTAGTCGACTGGAAAAGACAGCGAGCGCTGAGATGGCTTTGCAGGGCTCAGCGGAAGCCCCGAAAAAGCACTCACGAGGATGCGCGGCAGTTATTTGACCCCCTGCTCGTAGCGGTGTTGTTCTCCGATTAGCTCAGCCCCATGCCTCGTGGCCTTAAGAGACAAGCCTTCCCACATAGCCACCGCTAGACACCCTCATTGCGTGAAATTCGTACCATTTCCCGTTCAGTCTTGATCTCTCTCTAGGAAGCCGGGATCAGTGCGGACTTTGTTTTCGAACTTGGTCCACCAGTCCTGGAAACTCTTCAGAGGCACGACTTCGATACCATTCGCCGTGTTCCCGGCAAAGCTGGACAAAAAGTTGAATGCGTTCTTGATGATGCGCTGAGCCAGCACCCGGGCGTCCGGTGGCCGTTTAGCGACGGCGTTGACATCCGACGGCGTCTGCTGGAGCTGAGCCATTTGCACCTGGATGTTCTGCACCGGCTCGACCGAGATGCCCAGGTTGACTTCCCCGCCAGTCATCGATTCTGGGATGTTCACTCGGAACAGGGCCGAAGGCTTCTCATTGCCAATCGCCCCTAAAAACTTGAACCCCTGCTCCCCAGGCAGTTGCATGTACACTCCAGCCGCTGTGTCGGGAGGGAGAAGATTGTTGGGATGCATGAAGACGCCGACGTTGTGGAATGGTGGTGCGGCAGGGAATGATACTGCGAACTGCGTCGGGGAGACATTCGCCATGTCCGTGATCACGGGCCGGGACGGAATGAAGACGCCGAACATAGCTATTCGCTGAGCCTTGCTCTCACCAGCTCAGTGGACGAGGTACTCCTTGGTTCGATAGGTCGGTTCCGGTGAAGTTCTACAAGACCCCAGGTAGACAGGGTATCTGGACTGCGTTGTTGATTGGTTAAAGGGTGGTTGGGTTCAGCCTTGTCGCAGTGCTGAATGGAAGTAAAGGGCTGTGAAGGTGTGTACGCTGTGCTGGCAATGGGATTCCCGTTGAAGCCGTTGACACAGACGAAGGAGACCTAAGTGCATCGCATTCTTTTATGTGTGGGCGTCGAAGCTCCGTAGAATGCCGTACTCGTCTCTACAGCTTTCCTTTAGTTCGCGGTCCATTTTCCATCACACGATCGATGTTGACAGGCTCAGAAGTGACGCAGTTTCGCCAAGGGTTGGCTTAGTCAGCATATCTCGGGGAATCTCTTTTCCATTCCGGTTATCAGCAGCTACTAGGTTGCTGCTCGTACTACCTACGTACCATGAGCCTTCCAGAAGGATTTGGGTGTTTCTTCCTCCCAAGACAGATCGTCCCATGTATCTTAAAGCTGTTCCACATCACGAGTCAGTCTCGATAAGGAGACAACATGGGACAAAAGACGAACCTGAACTTGGTGGATGAATGCGACAAGTAAGTGGGCAAGGTGACATGGCTTGGGCTTCAAACACTGATTTTCAAGCTTTCCATACTACTCCGACAATCCAGAAGCATTTGAGAAACGACTGCAGGGATATTACCATTTTCTACTGGAGGGATGCGAGGAATGTCTAGGCTACGTGACTTCTAGCGTCGCAGTTCAACTGCCCATCACCCAACATTGGCACCGCGATGACAGCAAAAAACGGCTGATATTTCAGCCTCGGGATGGTAGCGGTGCGCCGGTCCAACAGTTGGAGAAGCGAAACAAGATCCTTGCAGAGTACCTCCAGGACGTCAGGGAAAAGAAAATCTTTCGAGTCCTGGATGGTTGGCGTGCCGAACTCTATCCAATATATGGTCCGAACAAGGAACTGTTGTTGAGCATGGAACGATCCGCCACACCTCTGTTTGGAGTGGTCACTTATGGTGTCCATATGACTGGCTATGTGATGACTGACGAGGGTATGAAGATATGGGCGCCTCGACGTGCCCTGACCAAGCAAACGTACCCAGGCATGATGGACAACACCGTCGCCGGCGGAATGAGTGCCGGAGAAAAGCCCTTCGAGTGTCTGGTGAGAGAGTGCGAGGAGGAAGCTTCACTGCCCGCGCAGCTTGTTCGTTCCGCCGCCCAGGCTTGCGGCACACTGACATACTTTCATGTCCGCGACGCCAGAGCCGGGGGCGAGGTAGGACTCTGTCAACCCGAGGTACAATATATCTATGACCTCCAGATGCCGCAGGACGTGATACCCCAGCCTGGGGACGACGAAGCAATTGATTTCCAGCTTTTGACGGTACAAGGAATCCAGCAAGCCATGGCTGACGGGAGGTTCAAGCCAAATTGCGCCCATCTCCTCCTAGAATTCTTCGTCCGGCATGGCATTCTGACCGCGGACAACGAGCCTGATTATATCGAAATTGTGTCTCGACTGCACAGGAAGTTGGAGTTCCCGACTGCTTGAGACCTTTTCGGAGCAGAACAACCCTGAATACCACAGAACGCCTTCGCTAAACGGAATTTACTTTTTTTTCTTCGGTTCCTCCAAAGATGCTTTTGATCCGAGTGTGCCGTCCAGTTTATTTCTTGATCAGCAAGTAGACATAGTCGATTCTGAGCGCGTTGAGAAGGGCGTAAGGGCCGTCCATGTAGAGCAACAGACCGCCGAAAGAGACATACACCTTGCTAGATACGATATGAGTGCTCTGGCTGCGCGAAGAAGTCATTCTGCAACTCACATGTTCTCTCCGTTGCCTTCCTCAAATCTGTAAATCTTCCCATGACACACATAGTCGAACTCATCCGCCAACGTTTGTTCCCCTCTCCCGACCTCTCTCCAGCCTTTACCGTCGTCCTTGCTTCCGTCGAGATTTAGCGACAGCGCCAGTGCGACGGTCATGCGCTCATCCACATTGAGCGGGTAGAGTTCGCTGTTGATATCGAGAGTAAGGAGAACTTCCTGGCCGCCCTCGCTGTAGGCTTTGATGCGCGATACCCGGTCGTACTTTGCGCTGTTGACGTCGGTGATCTTGAAGCTGTTCTCGAAAAGAATGTTTTCAGACATCTTGCCGGCGTTAGAATGTCGTCTCGCACGGGAGTATACGGAGGGATCGTGTTGGGGCGCAGTCCGAGATATCAAAGTCGCGTCTCTGCTCAAAAAATTAATTTTGGCCGCAGCGTTGGACTCCGAGTCGAGGAGGAATTTGCGTTGGATGAATTCTTGATGCGCCGGATACGGTGGGCCATCAACGCGCTCCCGACACCGAACGTCGCAGACTGAAACTTCCTACAGAGGCTAAGTGACCACCACAACATACAATCAATCCTGACTTGGCTTCTACAATGTCCTTTCGCAAGCGCAATGTGGGCCTTACCGGCTCTGCGCGAGCGGATGGGATGCCCCAGACAAACCCTAGAGAAAGAGTCCAGCTGCCGGGAGTACGGCCATCGCCTCTAGATGGGCGGCCGACAACGTCCACTGGTACAGCCAGCCTCGATGCCCTACTTGCAGGACACTCCGGCCTCGCTCTCGGAAGTTCCATCTTGATCGAAGAGAGCGGTACAACAGATTATGCTGGCGCACTGCTCAGATTTTTTGCTGCTGAAGGGCTACTGCAAGGCCAGCATGTCCATGTCGTTGGGTTGCCAGAACACTGGGCTCGAGAGCTTCCGGGGGCGGTTGGAGAATCCGAAAAGAAAGAGAAGCCGGTTGAAACCAAGGAGAAGATGAAGATCGCATGGAGATACGAGAGTCTAGGCCAATTCGGCGCAAGCACAAACACAAGAGGTGGGCAAAATCGTCCTTGTAGCATAGCTAGACCCCCAATGCTATTTCATTCAAACAGTCCTTGGTTCTCTGATTGTGGTTTTACTGACATGTCTTCGTCGCAGAACGGCGACAGTCACTCCCAGCCCAAGAAGCCCCAAGTCTAGCGTCAGGGCAGGCCAGCCCGGTGGCTTTCTGCCATACATTTGATCTGACCAAGAGACTCGTCCATCCAGCATCCTCCAGAATGGACTTTGTCCAGCTGGCAATGAATCCAACACAGTCCCCATTCACCCCGGTGCTTGAGCATCTCGGGAACTCTCTGTCAAGGTCCGCGCCCAACACGGTCCATCGCATCATCATTCCATCCTTGCTGTCTCCAGCTCTCTATCCGCCACAGTCCAGTCAACCACAATACATTCTTCAGTTCCTGCATGGCATACACTCTCTTTTCGCCGCATACCCTGACCGGATGACAGCGATCATGTCACTTCCATTGTCTCTATATCCTCGATCATCGGGCCTCGTTAGGTGGATGGAGTTGCTCAGTGATGCTGTTCTTGAGCTCTCTCCGTTTCCACACTCGGCGGATGGAGACGCACAACTCTCTCGAGGCCCAACTGCGACAGCTGATGAACCTCCTCAGGGACTTCTCCAGGTTCACCGGCTGCCGATCTTGCACGATCGCGGAAGCGGGACAGGCACCTCAGAAACTGACTGGACCTTCACCCTGAGCCGAAGGAAGTTCACCATCAAGCCTTTCAACCTTCCGCCAATCGAAGGGGATACAGAAGCACAGCAAGCGTCTGGGCCAGACCACAATGGAAAAAAGTCAGACTTGGAGTTTTGACAACACACTCCAGTCACAGTCAAATATCTTCATCCTCTGGAATGGTTTCTCTCGCGTTGAGCATGGTCTCCATCTCGATGTGCTCAGAAAACGAAGGTCCCGGAGTAGTCATTGTCCGGAAGTAAGTATGGTCGTATGATCCTTGACGAGGATTGACGCTGAAACCCGACACCCTGGCGCGAAACCTGTCACCTAAACACGATGAGAGTGCCAGAAAGGCTGGTCGAGCTGTCAGCAACCACTGAAGCAGATCTTCGCAAGGGCAACCGGCGCCATACCTAGAAAGCAGAGGAATGGCACAAACAGCAGCAACGACCACAGCCACAAGATGCCCATCACGAACTGAGTCTGGGGCGAATAGCGAACCTCACTGCAAACGTTCGCTGCGTTGCAAAGTTGACCGCTCGTTCAACTGCAGACAACACCTCCCACGGGTAGTTGTTCAACACTGGATCTGCAGCAAAAGACGGTACGGTCCATCCACTGCGCCGTATAAGGTGGTCAGCGAGTCACGCCTCCATCCGGCAGAGCATCTGGCCCCTGGCGCAGTATATTGCCAAGCATCAAGCGTGAACTTTTCTGGGCCTGAACCTGAACCTCATTCACTGCAACTTGAAGTTCAACTTCCACCATCCTTTCTTTCCGCTGGCATGTCGCAAGCCATGTAGCCTCCTCCTTCTGCTTGAAGGCCAGCCTTTCAAGCCTCTCAACTTCCCTTCTCTCCGTCAGTGTTTCTGATCGAGCTTGTCTTGCTGGACTCAGGCTTCTGCCCCACCAGATCAAGAGACAACGATCGTTGTGACTGGTATCTACTGGTGAGTGAACCCAAAAACCCTATGCTTCAAATTATCATGATTAAACCAATTTTTAATCTGTCAATCCACTGAGCGGCTCTTCGGAGCACCTGATTGAGAAAAATCGTTGTTGAAATATGAATTGAATTCTCTCCTCTGTCCAAGTCGTCATACCGCACTTGCAGGCTTGAAAGCTAACGCTATGCTCTCCTGAACTAGTCCGAGATTTCTTCGTGATGGATGCGTCTGCAGACCTTGGGTTCGGGTTCAAGCCCGACCTTCCAGTCGCCATCTCTCTGGTTGGCGGAAGATATCTAATCTTCGATGTCAAGATAGCCACTTTTCTTCGACGTGAACACCGGGTCTGCGGAACGACCATCGGCACACTTCCGTTGAGTCCTTCGCAGAATCTGTTCCTCGGTGTCCCAGTGGAGATTATGGCGGAAGAAGCCCAGGTTCTGGTTGAAAAGGGAGTGGCTTTCCTTGTCGACGATGCTCGAGTCCACAATCAGGCAATTCACTTGGCCGACAAAGCTCGACAGGCGGACTACTTGGCCAAGATACAGAAGCAGTCGAAGCACTTTGAACAAGCGCGGGCAGAGGAAAAGGAAGCCTCACGGAAACGTGCCTTGGACAAACAGTCCAAGAAAAGCCTAGCCAAGGCCTCTGCACTGAGTTCAGACCAACCAGGTGACACGGGCGCCGGCCTATTCGAATTCAACGACCGTTCAAATTTAGCCACACAGGCCGAGAACGGTGCTGCCGATGATGCTGTCCGTGATTCAGGGGTGCAAGCCCTGCCTGACCTGACGTCGTCGAGTAATTATCATGTTACCCCTGCGACGTCTCGGCTTCTGCTCCCAACTCCTCCATCAACTCCTCAATTAGAGATCAAGGATCTGCCTTCCTCCTATCCTCTCTACAGGCATCTCCATAACAGAGGCTACTTCATGACACCTGGTCTACGCTTCGGCTGTCAGTACACCGTTTATCCCGGTGACCCTCTCCGTTTCCATTCTCACTTCCTTGCCGTGGGGACTGAATGGGATGAAGAAATTGACCTGATGGAGGTTGTTGGTGGCGGAAGACTAGGCACCGGCGTCAAGAAGGGGTTCTTGCTGGGAGGGGCGGATCCAAATGGGGAGGTGCGGACTTTCAGCGTGGAATGGGCAGCAATGTGATGGGCAGCAATGTGATTGTCAGCACACGGCAGATATTTCTCAAGGCTGCTTTGCGGCTGATATGACATTCGTCTCCGACGAGAGGCCGTATGGTCGGAACCCTTTTGCGCTCGTTTGAGGCTGCTACAACCAATGTGTGGTGGTCACCCTAGTCAGCTCGGATTGAAAACCTCAATCACGACTCGCGCAGAGCATGACCAATCTCGCCCTCACAAAAGGTGGGAACATGTCTCCGTCTATCACGGTGCAGATTGCAGCGAATGCAGTCGAGCCTACCATTTGCACGTCGTCCGCTTTCTGGTTGACGGACGGAGCATGAGGATGAGCAATCTCCATCCGCATCGAGGGAGAACGTCCTTGCGGTTCCACACGAGTATAGCTGTTTGAAAGCTGTTTGAAACAGCAAGCATGACGAGAAGCAACATGAAGGCCGATCAATGATCCATAGTCCAGAGCCCAGTCGTTGACTGAAGGATGAAAAGATAGCCCATCATCAAATGACCCAAGTTCCAGCCGGCCTGTGAATCATAAGTACTCCATAGCTTTCCACTTGAATTTCCTGTTCGCCCGTTCCGCCGGTCTGAACTCGAATTGATTTCCGTGTATTTCAAACACCAGTCGTTGAGGCTGTAGCTGTGGCTGTCGCTCGTGGCCCTCGGCGTCATTGTCATTGTCATCATGTTCATGTCCATCAATTACAGGCTCGGCCTGTCCAGCTGTTGCCAGAGATGCGTCTAGAGGTGCCGGCTGAGGCAGACAGACTTCATACCGAAACACCGTGTTTTCCTTTGGCAGCGTCCTGACCTGATTCCGCGGCGTCACGACGACGAAAGTGAACTTTGTATCTCTGACCACGATCCCCTTGGTGCCGATTCTGCCTGGATCGGCACAACGCACGACTTCGACCTCAGCGCCATGGAAATCCGCACTGGCTAGAAGACTGCCGTGACTTTGGGCGGTGATGACTTTCGATGATAACGTAGACATTGGGGTGGTGGCAGGTTGTCGTTGTTGTTGAGGTCCCTGTCTCTGTCCCTGCTCTTTGCCGTTCCCGCTCCCGTTCCCTTTCTTCAGACTCTGTTCCTTTCCTCGGTTCTGGTGCTGGTTCTGGTTCTGCTGTATTTTCTGCCCATCCGCCTTCCTCCCACTATTTCCACTCTGATACCCCAATATTTCCAGCATATACCCGTTCCACAACTCATGTAACCCTC
Organism: Capronia coronata CBS 617.96; assembly: GCF_000585585.1. Lineage (NCBI taxonomy): Eukaryota > Fungi > Ascomycota > Eurotiomycetes > Chaetothyriales > Herpotrichiellaceae > Capronia > Capronia coronata. Next base: position 2,779,569 of record NW_006912894.1, on the reverse strand, counting down.
TATACACGTCATACTCGACCTCCTCCTTTTTCAGGTCGAAAACACCCAAGTCCCGCTTTTCGCGCGCGCTCAGTGGCCTCGGCCGCCGTTTGCGCAGATAATACTCCTTCTTGCGTAGCCGGATGTGGCGCCGCAGTGCGCGTTTGTCGGACGTCGTTGTCGACGCCACGAAGAGCGGTTTGTTTTTTACTTTGTCGGTGAAGATCCGCGTCGCCGTGTCTGGAGAGTGGGCGCGGCTGAGGAGGGAGTGGGCGGGATGCAATATCGACGGTCCGGGTGCGTCTGCGGTCGAGGCTGTATTTGTAGGAGGAGGGGGTGCTGCTGCTGCGCCGCCGGGACGGGGGGAAGAAGAAGTAGGGGAACGATGGGATGTTGAGATTGAAGCCATGGTTATTTTGGGAGTTTGCAGTTCTGGCTTCTGGCTTGTGGCTTCTGGATTCTGGCTTCTGGCTATGTTTATATCGTCTGTGGGGGTTTGGCTTCAGAGACGGGCCGGCGTCCAGAAAGCTTGAGAGTGTATCGAAGAACGAAAAGAGATATAGCCGTTGGATTGACTGGGGCGGGTTTCTTCGCTCTCGCTCTCGCTCTCGTTCTCTCGCGACAATAAGGTAATAGAGGCGGGTTGGTTGTGACTCGGACTTGGACTTTCCCTCTGCCAGTGCAGGACCTCTGACGCTGTGTAGGTTTCGCAAATTGTGGTGGTGTTCGTTACTCGGTGTGCTGTCACGGACACGAGGCATAGACTTCGCACACTCAGCAGTGAATGACGGGAAATCCTCGCATCCGCTGCGCCTGTCAAATACAATACTGGATTGTCATTGTCAACGCTGCGAGCGTTGTCTGGACTCCTCAAGAGTTGGGAAACATAAATGTACCAACTGCGAAGAACGAACAGGCCGGGGTCGCAGGTACTGAGTAAACCGCGGAGGACAAGGCTCGCATGCGACGCTTCTGACTGGCTGGCGGGTGGGATGACTCAGCAGCTGAGGCTGGCATCACAGCACTCTGACACCAGAATTACAATGAATTTGTTGAACAAGTCCAGGCAGGTAGAGGCGGTGCAAAGACCCGGTCCCTCGAACAATATATTCGCTTGATTATAATGAATACAGGTACATATTGTACAAGTGTTCGCAAAATGGTGGGCTGTATAACCAAATTTTGTCAAACAACAAAACAATAAAAGAGCCCTATCTCTGCAGCCTTCCCAGGGGGTATCGTTCAATCAATCCTTTCGCCATGATGCTTGTAGATACCACCGTCCTTGTCCATATGCCAGCCCGCTGCAGGGTCGGACAACTCTGCTATTAGAAACGCCCGTCTATATTTTGCTTGCAAACAACTAAACCAAAACTCGCCATCGGAGCTCAATGCTCACTTTTCAGGAGTGAGAGATAATGAAATGCCCGGCTGCCCGATATAGAGCAATACTTCCAAACGTCGTCATCAGGCTTTTGTTGGTGGTGTTTGTACTCCCATATTATCGCCGAGTATAACATCCTGTCCAGGCTTTATTTCATAAATTCGACAGTCCAGAATACCCATACATGTGTGTCGATGTGTGCAGGCCAGGTCCGGGGGTCGGTGGAACATAATTCCCCTGGTAGGGTGGGTTCTGGGCCGAGAAGTCGGCATTTTTGTACAGTGGGTTGACAATACCAACGGGGTATTTTGGCCGCGGAGGTGTCGAAGTCGGCGCTGCCGAAGGTGCGGAAGAGCCTGTGGGTGAGTAATATGTAGATGTCGAGCTCAAAGCATTGTAATCTGGAAGGCCCTCGTTCCAGCCCCATTTCTCCTTGAGGTCATCATGGATGAACGTGACTCTCCAGCCGGTCTCTTGTTTGATCCTGTCGAAAATCTGCAGGACCTCTTCCTGCTCCCGTCTGACGGTAAGGTTCTCCCCGGCGACAGCCAGACAACGTATGGAGGCAGAGGCAACGCCCCGGTCCTTGACGTGGGCCACGATCCCACAGATCTGTCGAGAATGATACACCCGCATTTCCCGCATCTCCTCCTCGGTCTGAGGTTGTATGCTGGCCAGTGGATGCATCATACCGAGCAATGCCATAGCTGTGTTGTAGAAAAGCCGCGCGACAATCGTCGTCCGTTTTATATACCATACCTCCGGAAAAGAGCTCTTCGCGGAAGCCCCATAGGCTGGTACGTAGCCCATTGCATGCATGGTCGGAGGAACACACTTGTCCCAGCGGTCACAGAACTGTTTGAGTCCCAACCACTGCTGCTGTCTCTGGTGTATTCGCATCTGCTCGGCGTGGACATTGGCATCTTGGAACCGCGCTTGAGCCGTCGAACGGAAGTTGGTGATTTTGGACAAGATCCACAATATCTTGTGAGTCCATTGCTCCTCGTTACCACCCACCTGCTGAGGAGTCATTGTCATGTCGAGACCCCAGGTGTCAGGGTCCCAGGCGACGCCCCAATTGAAATGTAGACAGCTGAACAGCTCAAGCCCTACATTCAACCAGAAGCAGGCAGCCCCAATCCCTGTCGCCGTAGCATCCCACCGACACTCCTTGATCAGAGCACGAGCGCCGGCGATGTGGTTCATTCTCTGTAAGGCCTTCTCAGACATAACTTCGTACACATTGAGAATGGTTGCTGCGGTGGCGCAAAGAACACTGTCCCTGTCCGGGTTTTGTAGCGACTTCAGCAGGAGTTGCGTGGCTTTGTTGTAGTAATCCAGTGCATGTTCCTCTGGGTAGACGGGGTTGACCAGGGTAAGATGCCGGATGCCACAGGCCAGAAGTGCATACTTCAGCATGGGTTGTCGTAGTGCTTGGAAGGGGATGAGCCGGGAGAAATGCTTGTCAGCGTCCATCGAGTCCATCCATAGGCCAACTTCTTCAACGAAGATTTGCATATAGAGAATCTCGGTGCGGTCGTCCAGTGGAGGAGAACTCTGCCCCTGCTCGGGTGGCACCAGAACTGATTGTCCATAAGAAGGTTTCACGCCGTGGGCTGCCTCAGAGAATGACGCCAACGCAGCTGCTGCTGTCTCATTGTAGGGCTGACCAGTAGAGTTTTGATACAAGGCTTCAGTTGATTCAGCATATGAGTTGGGGTAAGGTTGCTGGTGTCTAGGGAGCTGTTGATGTGGTATAATCGGAGCGGCAATTTGACCGTAGTTGTACTTCAAGGATGGCGCGTTTAGCTTCTGTCGTTTGGGTTCCGGCTCTGGCGCATGGTATCGTTCGAATCCGCCAAGGTACTCCGATGCGATCTCACGCGAGTCGTCCTGGAAGGTGACTTTCCAATCATGGGTGGGGGGAAGCAGATAGGGTGGCCGCTGACACTGGATGTCGATGAAATTCAAGCGGACACCACGTTTGCATTTCCGATTGGATCTCTTACAGTTCTGACAGTTCGGTAAGCCTTCGTCGCATTTGAGGTGTCTCTCGCGGCAGGTCAGACATCCAGTCCTCACACGTTTCGGTTTCGGCGCTGGAACAGTGTCCGGTTTAGACGGTACAGCGACTTCAGGCTCCGTCATCGATACAGGGCTGGGCTGCGCGGTCTGCGATGTGGGAGTCGATTTTGTCGACGAAGCCCGGGTCATGCAAGGTTGTTGTTCATTGATCGCCGCATCTGCGGCTCCGTAGGGTGGGGTGAGTGGTTTCAGCCTGTGCTGCGACTGGGATGTGTACTGGGATGTGTCGTGCTCACGCGGCGGACGATGAGAGTGTTGCGACCAGCAAGGATCTGTATTGATGTGAGAATATATCGTTGCGTCAGCAAACGATGGGTTGCTGTTGGGCCGTGTGAGGGCTGCAGTGGGCAGGGTCCAGGGCGGGAAATTATGCGCCAGTTTGGGGATGTCGAAAGGTCGTCACAGCCATATGCTGCTCGACCAGAGAGATCAGTCCTTCAAGTGTATTGCGATGAGTGTGGTGACTACGAAATCACCTGGCGAATCTGAATCGGATGTATCCGCAGGTCACAGCAAACGATGTTCTGAGCTTGTAGGTGGTGCTGTCAGTACGTAGTGTATGTGATAAGTTGGTTGAGTGGCCTATTGAACAGGAGTCAGTACTTATACCACAAAGGCGGTTCGTTCCAACAAAGATGAAATCCTGGACTCTCCCAGCGGTCGCACAGATAACCTGGTAAGGATTTTCTTTTTGATGCTGTGGGACGCCATGTGAGCAAGCTCTCTTTCTTTCCTTGTCAGAGCTCCTAAAGAGGTGTCCACCAGGACTGGGATATTCTGAATTAGAGGATGCGTGGCATTGTCGCACAGAGAGCCTCCAGCATCAATGACGACATTCCACCTCTTGCACAGGCTTTCTCTCTCTTGCCACAGACTCAAGATCGAGCAGATGAAAGCACTCGCAACGTACCTTTGCGATTTGAAGTTCGAGAGGAACAGGCGGCAAGGCTGGTGGAAGGAAATGCTTGAGGAAACCGTCGAGTACTTAGGTTTTGTCCATCTAATAGTGAGCGCGGTGGGGTGGGAAGGTCGAGTCGGGCGGACATGGGGAATTAATGAAAGAAAAGACGAGGTGGACGACAAGGGGCCCAGGCGTCAAGGGAACTTGATTTGGATTTCCGCCGAACCATGGGATGGAGCAAGATGGCTTCGCTCGTCGATCGTTCGTCGTTCCACGAGTCTGGCTCGCTGAGGATTTAGAGTGTGGCTGTCAGTCGGGATGATGGATCAATCTCTCGAGCATATAGCACTAAGCAAGGTCCGTTAGTGTATAACTGACCGATCAATGGAAGTGTGTAAGAGCCTTCTAGTCAAGGGATGTGAAAGTGACAGCAGTACACGGTTTCGGAGTCGGCGAAGCAGACAGGGAGGAGTGATTGGTAGAAGCTGCACATCAAGCGGCGACGGCGGTCGCCAGATCGCTAGTAAGGGCGAAAGCAACCGGGGCACCCTGGGTGCTCAAGAGACGCTGGCTGAGGCCTAGGGGCCCGGGGTTGACCGAAACTGTAGCAACGTTACTAGCAGTTGAGCAGTTCAAGTTAGTCGCGGCAGATCGCGCCTACGTGCCTAAACTTCGTAGTCCCCGGGCGACCCGTTAGGGAGTCGCCTGAGGCGTAAGGTGCGGGCACGGCTAGAGTTTCTTTTAGAGGGTATAGGGGCACCCTACGGTCATGGGCGTCATGCGGAGCTGGTCTACAGGGGTACACAGTAGAGGGGCACTGACAGCAGTGAATCGCTCCGGGGTCCTTCACGCCTTGCTGTCTGGTGATCATTACATCTATACCTTAGATCAGGTATCTAGGGCGTCCGTGTGATTGCTAAATACATTCAATGTCCAGCTAGTCTTCCGTACCTCCACCATGAATTTCCCATCATCATATCTGGCAGTTAGCTCGGCGCCTACATAGCTGTAAACTTGAACCTCAGTTCTATGGTACATATTTGTCGGTTCGGGAAATGAGTATGCTGGTAGAACTGCAAGATCGGTACTTAGTGGTCAGCTAACAATTATCAGGTGTCAATAGCAGGTTGTAAGGTACTACCTGGTACTTTAGGTAAATGCATCTCTCCCCACTGCACAGCTCTTCAGCTGGGCTTCTGGGCTTCTAGGCTTCTGGAACTTCTGGGCGTGGCTTGCCTGTGACTGAGGTCTAGACCCCCCATGATTTGTATTTGTTCCTGCGAGATGGACCCTGGGCACGTCAGTCCAGCCGCTAAACAATCCCTGCCTCGCCTGATTTGACGTCGTTGTCGCCGACGGCAGCTGAAGATCCAGCCAGTTCCATGTCAAAAGGGAAGTCCCCGGGCGTTGTTGACCATTGACGTCCTTTCGCTGCTCCTCCTTTCGTCGTCAAGTCGTCATGGCGTCACTCCTTTGGGTCGCTCGCAGCTCCCTTTCTGTCGTTCTTTGCTCTATCAGGACATTCGAGTTTACAGAGTACTCATGCCTTGCATCATCCAGGTCCGCCGAACTCGCTTTCTCCTCGCTTTCTCCTCGCTTCTTATCGGACGCTCTCTAGTATCTGGTATCCTCCAAGCCCCTCGCATCGTTCCTCTGGTCCGGCGTTGCAGGCTGCAGGCTTGTTGGCGTCGGTCGGCACCTGCCTACGGTCCACTTCCCTCGTCGCGTAGTCTCCTACCTTAGTGGCTTCTCGATCGTCTCGTCCTGCCCAGCGAACAGTGCACAGTGCACACCATCTTCTAGCCTGGACTTCTCTCCCACCTACTCGGGTCATGGCGTTGAGTTGACGGCCGAATAACCCACTGGCCGACTCCGCGAACCAGGTCACGCTCGGCTCATCATGCCGCTCAAGGCTCTCCGGTGGTTTGGTTGCCCGTTTTGATCTGTTTTGTTTGCTTCCATCTCCCCCTTTGGGCAATACTCCCGACTACCACTGCCTTCGGCGTGCCCGAACAGGCTCCTTAGGCCCAGCCCTGGACGCCAAACGATCTCGCCTGCTCCTTTCGCTGTCCACATTCTTCGGAATTCAGACGGAAAGGCTCTCTGTGGGCTTTACACCACATGGCATGATGCCAAATGGTGTCTGCCAGAGTCAGTCCCATCATCATCACTATCCAACTATGTGGTTCCGGCTTCTAAACTGCGCACTCTGCACTGGTGCAACATCCGGTCGGTCATGTAAACAAGTTGGCGGAGGATAATGGCTCGGCCCTTGTTTACCTGTGCTTCTGTGGGCTCACTGGACTCTGTACCCTTCCCCCTCGGTCTTTCTCTCCGAGCGCAAGATACTGCCTGGAAAGGACAACGACTAGGGTCCGCATGCCTGGCTTCACCCCCAAGTGCCAACGCCTCGTGTATGTATGTACCCAATCAAATCCCCTTTATCACGTCGAAGCGGCTGTTATGTTCTATTGGCGGAATTGGGTCCCTCAAAACGGCCAGGGTCTGTTTTCCATGACTGTTTCGCAATCCATGTCCTGAGACGCTTGACGTGCAACAGTCAACGGCTGTGGGCATCGCAGCAACACGCATAAGCCTGCAGAGATAGACCCTAGAATCAATGCCACATGGGAACAAAAGTACGTACTTTGTCTGTAGCGTACTGGAGGCATTGCACACGTGGAACGGCGTCTCAAAAGGTCTAGATCTATAGCTTGTATCCGTGATTGTCAGGCTAACAATAACCGAGGGCATCAACTATAGTAAGAGTGTCTTTGGTTATGCTCTGTTATAGGATTTCATCTATCACCAATGTTACCTCCAAGTGCACAATAGGTAACGTTCTTGCTACGTTCTTGCTACGTTCCTAGGGATGTGGCCAGGTCGAATAGTAGCAGGCCGTATTTACAGCAGGATATAAGTTGAATTCCTTACTAAGCAAAACATAAACTACTAAAGAAGATGCCTCCAAATTTTCGTAGAAATTTCGGTGTGAAATTCTCACGACGCTGATACGTCGCCCGTTTGGCTTAGGGGTAAAGCGTCTCACTCGTATGCTTATTTCGTTATGAGAAGATCGGAGGTTCGAATCCTCCAACGGGCATGGTTTTTGTTGGTAGTCATCATACTTTCTGGGTTCATTTTTTTTGGCCATTTGAGCGCATCGTGCTACATTTCAGAAAATGTTCGTGTTGTGTGCAGCGGTGGAAATAGCTTTTTGTTCTGCTGCAGCTCAGATGAATTCGAGTTCGGCGTTCCAGAGGATTTCTTGGCGTGCAAGCCTGCCATTCATTCATGGCACTGGCAGGCTGTATCACTACTATAACAACGTCTGTCTGTATACCTGTATATGATCCTGCCTGCACAGGTACTTAACCCATTGCTTTCATTATGCTGTCTCATGGAGAAGCCATGCCTGCGGTTTTTCTCACACCCGTTCTTGTCTAGGACCATCCAAGAATGTGTGCCTCTACGCTTAGTACCCTGATGCATCGCAAGAGTCGAAAGATATCTCAAGGCTGAGAGTGAAAGCCAACGCCAGAGCCATGGAGCAGGGCCCAGCAGTGCCGAAATATATCTTGCGTGGCCACGACGCAGCCATCCATGCCCTCCATTTCTATTCCGGCAACGCATTCCTGGCCTCCGGCGACAGTGACGGCTGGCTAGTGATATGGAGTCTGACCACGAAACGGCCTGTGGCTGTCTGGAAGGGTCACGATGGAGGAGTCATGGCGATACAGCATTGGACAACGGAGAGATTGGTCAGGTAGGTTGTTATACTGTCATGACTCTGATTATTACCATTACCATCACTGTCTTTGTGAGCGTGTTGCTTGACGACTTCTGCTGATCATGGTTGCTAGCCATGGAAGAGACCACAAGCTGCGAGTATGGCAAGTCCGGCCAGAAGACCTTGCTGGGCTCAGTCAGGAATTGCCCGCGGATGGGGCTCACCCTGATCAAGCACAGCCATGGCTGTTACACTCGTTGTCCGTCAATGCGCTGAATTTCTGTGCCTTCTCAATCTGTGACGAAAATGAAGACGAAAGCCGCGAGCTGGCTTCTGCAGATAGAACTCCGCCTGCGCCTGCGCCTCAGTTGATAGCGTCACCGAATGGCCTTGATTCAGGCGGCATTGACATCTTCCAGCTTCCCTCGGAACAGAGGATCTCGCAAATCCACTCCGACGAGAACTCCCCGACCGGTATGGTGATGGCGGTGTCTTTGTTTCACGACCACGATGACCCTTCCACGCTCGTGTTGGTGTCGGGCTACGAAGATGGCCGGGTGATGGTCCACTCGCACAGCGGTGGACTGAGAGTTGGGGAAGGCCAGTGGCAGACGGTCATGACTAGCAAGCCGCATTCTCAGCCAGTACTGTCCATCGCCATCCTACCGTCCAGGCAATACTTTCTTAGCTCAGGAGCGGACGCCGTTATCACCAAAGTTGCCTTGACGACCGCCAACACGGAGAGCGAGCCACAATCCCAGAAAGCGGTGAACACGAAACATGCGGGCCAGCAGGGTCTGAGCGTACGGTCCGATGGCAAGATCTTTGCCACGGCTGGATGGGACGCCCGCATTCGGGTGTATTCGTGCAAGACGATGAAAGAGCTGGCCGTCCTGAAATGGCATAAAGTCGGTTGTTACGCTACGGCCTTTGCGGACATCCTTTCCAACGAGACTACGAACTCTTTGTCAAAAAGGTTTGGGCCTACGGAGCCAGCTAGCTCTTCGCTTGAAGTTGCATCGTCTGTCAATGCCCTCGACGTGATAAAGCAACAGCGAGAGGAAAAGGCGCGCATGACACACTGGTTGGCAGCAGGCGGCAAAGATGGTAAGATATCACTTTGGGACATATATTAGTCCCTAGAATGGATCCCAGAAGGGACTGTGATGCGTATGACTCGGGCTCTTCCTGATCCAAGCCTTCAGCTTCATGCTCAATTCCATCTTGGTGGTATAACTTTTGATATATGCTCCAGCGTGCGCCTGATGCTAGAGTTTGATTCCGGGATCTTGGGCGTAAATTCTTCACCTTATATGGACAGTTTATCCCCGTTTTTGCTTTTTGGGCCATGTTTCTTCAACTAGCCACTTCATTGGAAACTTTTTTTTAATGGTTCAAGAATGACGTTGTCGATAAGTCTCACGCTGCGCTGGTCCAGTTCATCGTCGCCTTTAGGCGAATCGACGGGCCAGACGATGATGGCAGCACTCAAAATCGCGCCACGGCCGGGGTCGACTTTCTGAAAATCTTTAATCATCCTCATGTCGTCCGGGTCGCTCAATGCAATATAATCGATCTCAATTCGGCCGCTTCCACCCAGCTTACCATCTTTCCTTTTGGCCAATGCTTCCTCGCTAAAAATGTCATAGGCAGCTTGCCTAATGTGCTTCCCCAGTAATTCGCCGGAGTTGTACAGATCCCGAGCGGCAAATAGAGCTTTGGAAAGTACGACAGCATCTTTCCTCCGTCTCTCCCCCAGGTAAACGTTTCGACTACTCATCGCCAGCCCGTCGGACTCTCGCGTAGTCGGAATAACCCGCACTTCCGTGGGAATGTGGAAGTCTTTGACCATCCGCTTGATCACAACACATTGCTGGATATCCTTCTGGCCGAAGTAGACACGGTTGGGTTGAATAATGTTGAACAGCTTCATGCATACAGTCGCCACGCCTCGGAAGAATATGGGCCGAGATGCGCCCTCCAATTGCGAACCCAACGGCGTAATGGTGACAAAGGAGCCGTCGCCTGCAATGTCGGAGGTGGGTGGTAGAGTCGGGTACATGACCTTGACGGTGGGAGCAAACACGCCTCGAATGACCGAGTCTTTGTTGGGACCCGTCGAAGCGGCATGTTCTTCTTGTACTTGTTGCAGCTTCCTCATGTCCTCCTCCCAGGTCCTGGGGTAGGCGTCCAGATCTTCATGGACGGCGAATTGTGTCGGGTTGACAAAGATGGAAACGAACACCTCATTGTTCTCCTGTAAGGCATGTCTGATCAACGACAGGTGGCCGTCGTGCAACGCCCCCATGGTTGCGACAAATCCCACCTCCTTCCCTTCTCGACACTGTTTCCTGCGCACCTCCCGTATTGAAGGAACATCTCGAAAGACTGGGAACGGAGACTGGAGACCAGTGGCACTTGAGCTCCAACGCTGGACTGGTAGAGGTATGCGGTTTCGCATTAGACGTGAGAGGGGGACTGGTCGGCGCCAGGCTGGTGTGACAAGGCTGCGGATGCCGCACGTTCTCAACGTCGCTCTCTCCATGGCAAGGGATCTCGCGACTTGAAGGATTGTGGAGAGGGTTTGAATATCGAGACGATCAGCAGCCTCTTCATTTTGAACCCCTGTGAGCACACCGATTTTTCACGGTGATTCCAAGGTGTTCATGATGGAAACTGCAGCGTTGTATTGAGAAGGCTGAAACAATAGAGGAAAAAAAATAATAGACATTGGAATTGATTGACTGAACGAAATGCCACTAAACATTGAGGCCCGCGGAGGGTTCCTTAGGCCTAAGGCTCCTTAGGCTCTCTAGGCCTGGAGAGGCCACCAATGGGAGCTGTCGAACCCGGAGTCACTCCGCATTCTGTCGAAAAAAAGTTTCGAAGACATGAACAGCGGTGTTCTGTCTGTAGTCCATCTTTTCCCCTCCGCCTGCCTCATCTCCTCCCACCCGCCAACATCAACCTTGGCTTCTCCAAGTCTCCCTGCTGCCCATCATGGCAGACGACGGCATGTTCCTGAATTTCGCGGTGGATGCAGACCTCAACACCAACGCGCAGAAGTTCAAGGGTGGGTCATGGAGAGACCGGCTCAAGGCGAAGAGGACTGCGCACCGAGTTCGCTCAGGAAGACCACACGATGCGAACAGCGTGCCCATACCACAACGGCAGCCGAGCAATGCGTTCAACCAGTCGAAAGGCCAACCCGACGAGTTCCCAGACGGCCGTCCAGCCAAGAGGAGGCGTGAGAATGGATACATGCCCAACGGCACAGACGGCGCAGGCAATGCTCAGAGACGCAATGGGCAACAATCTACGGGCCCTCGCGAGGTCATTTCCTCCTTGTTCTCATACAACCCGAAGCCTTCGACGGCTGTGGAGGAGCCCAAGGAGGAGCAAGGAGAGGAGAAGCAGACTGCACCCTCTAACGCGCCTCTCGTTGATGGGATAGACACCTTTACGTCGCTCGGCCTCTCCCCAACCGTTGCTGCACATCTCTTGACCAAAATGGACCTAAAGAATCCCACTGCGATTCAGAAAGCAGCGGTGTCGCAAATTTTGAAGGAAGACAACGATGCTTTCATACAGTCCGAGACTGGCTCGGGAAAGACTCTCGCATATCTACTGCCCATAGTTCAACGCATCATAACAATGTCCGAACAGCGAAGAGGACAACAGAACACCGTCCAAGATTCTTCGTTACATCGAGACTCGGGTCTATTCGCCATCATACTCGCCCCTACGCGGGAACTCTGCAAGCAGATTTCGGTGGTTCTTGAACGCTTGCTGGGCTGTGCACGATATATTGTCGCTGGCACGGTCATCGGCGGTGAAAAGAAGAAGTCGGAAAAGGCGCGGCTACGCAAAGGCTTGAATATCTTGGTTGCAACCCCCGGACGTCTGGTGGATCATCTCGACAACACCCAGGCGCTCGATGTCAGCAATGTCCGCTATCTAGTTCTCGACGAGGGCGACCGTCTGATGGACCTGGGGTTCGAAGAAGATATCACAAAACTTGTCAAGACACTGGACCAGAAGAAGAGGAAAAGCAGCAGACCTGGGCTTCCGGAGAATCGCATGACCGTGCTGTGTTCTGCGACTTTGAAGATGAACGTCCAGAAACTGGGCGAGATAAGTCTCAAAGACGCGGTTCTGATCAAAGGAGATTCAGGTGACCCCGACGACCAGGGAGCCGACAGTGCTCCTGACGGAACCGATTCGGCTTTCCTTGCCCCTGCTCAGCTCAAACAGACCTATGTGGTCGTTGCAGCAAAGCTGCGCCTGGTGACGCTCACGGCGTTACTGAAGCGGACATTCGCACGCAAAGGGTCAGTCATGAAAGCCATCGTCTTTGTGTCCTGCGCAGACTCTGTTGAGTTTCACTACAAGGTGTTCACCAGAGCTTTGGAAGCAGCAGCAGCAGAGGCCGGAAAGGACACTCATACCAATGGTGTTGTTTCCGAATCTGATTCTCCGGACGAAGTCAAAGACGCCAAACCCTCCTCGACAGCTGCTATCACCACCGCCAACGACACCGACTCGATAGCTCCCGCTCCAGTCCTCTCCTCCCCAAACAACAACGTCACTCTGTACAAACTGCACGGTTCCCTCCCCCAAGCCACGCGGACCAACATAGTCAAGCACTTCGCCCAGACCACGGCACCATCGCTCCTCATCGCTACGGACGTAGCCTCTCGAGGCCTGGATCTCCCCAATCTCGACCTGGTGATTGAATACGACCCGGCATTCAGCTCGGATGATCACCTGCACCGCATTGGGCGAACGGCCCGTCTAGGCCGCGACGGACGGGCCATCATCTTCCTCCTCCCCGGCAAGGAGGAAGGCTACGTCGACGTGCTGAAGAGCTCGTACAAGCGCTCCTCGGCGTCCGAGAACGCCGACACCGCGCGCAACGTCACGGCCTCGTCTGCAGACGAGGTGTTGAAGAAGGGATTTTCTCCTCTGGTTGGAGTCGTGTCGACAAAGAACAAGAATCAAAGTCACAACCACAACAATCCAGCAGAGCCCCACAGCCAGACAGGTCTGAACTGGGAGGCCCGCGCCACCGAGTTCCAGCTCGACGTCGAGCGCTGGGTCTTGTCGAACCCGGCGGCCAAGGACCTGGCCAAGCGCGCTTTCCAGAGCCATGTGCGGGCCTACGCCACCCATGTCGCGGCGGAGAGGAAGTGGTTCGATATCAAGGACCTGCATCTGGGCCATCTGGCCAAGAGCTTTGGACTGCGCGATCCGCCCGGCCGCGTCAATGTGGTGGGCCAGGGCCGCGGGCGGAAGGGCGCAGCAGCAGTGCAGACGAATAGGAGAACGCTGTCGAATCATGCGGGTGACAAGAGTCACAAGGCTGAGCTGGATAATATGGGCGATGCCAACGAGGCGGCCAGGAAAATGCGTGACAAGATCCGCAAGAACAATAAGATGATGATGGGCGGAGGAGCCGACGAGTTCAATATTGCTTGATGGACCCGGTCTAGAGCGTTTTCTCAACATGTAGATGGAGAGATAGGAGAAGGAGAGAGAAAAGACGCAGCAAAGCTTGCCACAGAAGACCATATGTGATCGTCAACATTCGCGGTATTTACTGCTAGTCCATGCATATTGAGATGTATGGCTCTACTGTCCTGATGCTTACACCGGTCTCGGAACACTGCGCCGCTCATACCTGCATGATATTGCAGTTTGCAACCTGACACTGGGTATGCTTGTCACGCTGCCTTGCTGCCCCGTGCTGCCTTTGATGGATTGTCCTCTCGCATGCTTTCGTCAATCATGCCTGTTTACCCAGATAGATATCGACTCCGAGTATGCTCCATCCCGGACCTATATCTTGAAGACGTCGCTTTTGCTCCTGATGCCGTCAAACACACATGTCCCATCAACAGGGACGTACTGCCTTGTGAGCAGCTTGATCGACTCCTGCGCCACAACGCCGCCAATCACGCTGGAGATATTGTGCAATTCGCCGCCCGACAAACGTTCCACTTCCGCTATGGCTTTCGTCAGATTTTCCTGCGTCTCCGGGTCGGATGATAAAGAAGTTACATCGAGAGGCTGGGAGGGGTTGACCTTCGCATTCAGCGCAATGAAGACTGGTAGCATGGCTTCCCAGTCATTCTCAAGAAGGGAGGCGAGCCGGGAGATGGTTTTAGCATCGCCACCGGCGAGCCGCAAAGACGGAAATGCTTCGTGGCTGGGATTTGTAAGGACGCGGACGTGAGACGCATTTCTGCAGAAGGCTTCGATTTCGGAGTCTGCAATCGGTGCCTCTCGCGACAACGATGTCTCAATCTGGCGGACAGTCGCCGTCACTTCTGCAACATCGGATCTTGCCTTTGCCTTGTAGATACCTTGCAGCTTGATATACTCTGCACTCGTGGCTTTCATGTCCGGCAAGGACCCAGGCAGCGGAAGAACGCCATGTGTGTCGTAGAACGTTTTGATGGCATTTGCGATGATCCAGAAATTGGCCGAGCCAGCAGTCAAGTTGGCACATGAAGGCATGGCTATCATTTCCTTGCAACCGCTGCCTACCGGAGGTGGACCAATTGACTTTAAGACAGCCGCACACGCTTCATCAAAATTCTCTTCGCCTCCTTCAGGATTGTCTGTCCTGGCGCCCGAACGTACAAGGTCGCGAAATTCCGTCTTCTCTTTGAAGCTCGAAGGGGGGCTTCCGTCGTGACTAGCCTTCCATTGTCTCAGATAGTAGAGCAGGAGCAGAATGTATGGGATATGGCCATGGTCGTGGTCGGGAAGCGAAGAAATGTCGCCTAGCGAGTCCACCGCAGCTTCCAATTCAGGCCAAGGGGCCAGGAGGCGGAGATCCTGAGTACTCTCAGGATCAGGATGAGTATCGACAATGGGAAACTCGGCAGGGAGTTGAATTGAAAAAGATGCATAGAAGCCGACGGACTGGACGTAGATCGTTGGTATTGAATTTTGTAGCGCATAGAAGCTTATTCTCTGAAGGATCTCGGTGGGAACAGGAGCGCACACAAGGATAAGGTTGTAAGGCGTCAATGTCCCTTCGACAGGGAGCCACTCTGCCAGTGGCGCGGTGATCGCATGACCTGTAACGTCCGGATTCAACTCTGATAGGAGCCGCTTTGTCTCTTCTGCTCTTGACTTGTGGAGGCTGTCCGTTTCCAAGAAAAAATTGATACCCAGGTCTAGTTCTGTCACTTGCGCAGAGTCCGCTATTGTGAAACTTCCAACACTCGGAAGGATCAGGTTCTTCAAAGCCTCGACTCCAGCAACACTGCTGTTGGACCCGTGGTTCGCGTCACCAACGACTAGAAGGACATGGGACTCTTCGAGAGCACGCTGCCCTGACGCTGCCCATAACCGCAATTGTCTGTCATATTTCTTCTCTTTGGCAGTAGGGGCCTGTAAAGGAGGCGGGGTGACTTCTCGTGGAGCGATCTCGGTGGTCATGATTGAGGTCTAACAAAGTGAGAGATGTAAATGGAGAGAAAGGGTTGCCGTGTTGCTCTGTCTTGAAAGCACTACAAACTCTGGACATCCTCTGCAACTTCGTCCAAACAGCACCGGTGCCCTTCGTCAGTCGTCGATGTCTGATGCATTACTATCCAGACACCTAGTACCTTACAGCAGAGTATAGTAGACCACCGCAGGAAAGACCGTAGGCATCTGCAGTATCAATATTTGTCAGGGAAGGAAGGTTGAGCGACCGACGTCACCTGCACTTATTGGGGATTACGGGGGGTCGTCATTCTTTGAAGCGCAGTTTCTTCCGCCATCCCGCCATTCTAAGCCCAAGCCCCCAACCTTGCAGACTATCGGCGCGGTACCCCACGTCGTCGCCGCAGAAAAAGAGTGTTCAAATCACTCGGGAACATCCAGCCACCACCGGAATACTGCTTTGGGTCCCGGTATCGCAGGCCTCAGGCACCGGCACAGTCTCTCAAGTCATCAGTCTTCGCGTACGTAATCCCCATTAGACGCTTCCGGTGTATGTATCTGAGGCCTACTCTAGGTGTTTGTTGCGGCACGTGTGAGTTGTCTTTGCTTCTCAGTCATACCACTTCTTCTTACCTAACGCCCTGAAGTTAGACTGAAAAGAGCTATAACCCAGACATCTCGCCCTACAATCCGCAGTGTCGCATCGCCGAACCATATACTACCCCCTCTCAGCATCAATAGGCACTTCCAGTCCAGTCCAGTGATCGCCGGAAAGATGACGACGGACATTGAAGCTGCAAAGCAGGCCGCGGCCTTCGAGGCCGTGCGAAACCACTTCCCCGAGAACCCGCGCTTCGTCGGGATCGGGTCCGGGACAACCATAGTCTACGTGGTGGAAGCAATCAAACAGTCTGGGGTGGATGTTACAAGAGTGTGCTTTGTGCCGACGGGATACCAGTCCAAACAGCTCATTATCAATGCCGGGCTGATCCCGATCGAATTCGATGCACTTCCGGACAATGCCATGATTGATATCGCCTTCGATGGAGCAGATGAAGTGGACGAGGATTTGAACTGCATCAAAGGAGGCGGTGCCTGTCTGTACCAGGAGAAACTAGTGGCTATGCGTGCAAAGAAATTCATCTGTGTTGCCGGTACTGTTGCGCCCGGAACTCCCAAAAGTCGCTTTTGGCTAAACTTGTCACAGACTACAGAAAACTTCAACCGCGTCTGGTCACCCAATGGGCGACTGTCCCCATAGAAGTCGAACCCAAGGCGGCCCGGCAGGTGATGAGACGACTGCGGATGCTAGGAAGTCGCAGCCCGACAGGCGCAGGCCCGAAGATCCGAGAAGGCCACATGGCTAAGGCTGGGCCCATAAAGACCGACCAGGATTTCTTCATTGTCGACGCCCCCTTCCCGCATCCGCTTCTGATTTCCGACGACCTCACCGCAGAGAAGCTGGGCGACGGCGAGGGCGGTTTTTGGGAGGTGGAGCAGCTTGCCAATGCGATCAAGGATATCAATGGTGTGCTCGCTGTTGGGCTTTTCTGCGGGCCAACAGGGCCCGAGGCCCTCACCGCCGGAGTTGTTGGCGGTCAGAGGCCGGTTGCATGCTACTTTGGCATGGCCGATGGCACTGTGACTATGCGGAGAGCGCGAGAAAAGCGACCTTCGGTTGTCGCCAAATACCCTCCGTTAATACCGGTGCATTCAGCTGAAACGGAGGCTGTGGTAGTTGACAGCTGAGAGACTCCAGCTCCGTGGTCTCCAGATTTGCCGTGATATGTCTGGTGAGAATAGAACTGCTTGTGATGCTGCATCACTTTGTCTTCCTCTTGACTTCGTTCTCGGCCAATTCCCGGATGAAGATGCCTATCATGCCCTCCACGAGCTCATCCTTCCCGTCTTCAAACCCTGGACTGATTGCGGTGGCGAGATACTTTCCACTCGAACTGAACGAGACGGCAGCAACACTGGCGGCAAGCTTGGGATAAATCCGTATTCTTCGTTTCGCAATCGCGTCCCAGATGGCCACCACTCCGTCTCCACCGCCCGTTGCAAAGGTACCGTGAATCGGATGGAAAGCAATCGCGTTGACGGGGTAGACGACGTCCACATCGTCGACATGTTGCCGATGACATTTAAAAGCATATTTGCGTGCCTGGGACTCGTTCGAAGGATCGAACCATTCGACAGCGACACGACCCTCGATACTTGACGATGCGTAGCCCTCATCATTCGGCATACAGTCGACCGCTCTTGTCATGAATTTCAGACTGCTTTCGCGCCTCTGCCACGGTTCGATGTCCAGTCTGTTCTGCAGCGAGTTTGCCGAGCTCTTGCATTCACTAGCCAGCGTCTTCAGCTCGTAGATGTGTAGCGCCCGATTCGCCATCGCGACCACAAGTTTCGAAGACGACACGGCGAGCGAGAACGGTTTGAAAGGTAGGTTGATCGTGGCTGTCGACCATTCTGCTTCTCCGCCCGGGTGGATGTGCACGGTCGAGTCCCACGCCGCGGAGACGACGAGCGAGTGTTCTTTGCTGTAGACGACCGATCGAACGCCGTTGTCGTGGGTGCTCAACACGGTCTGCGTTCCTGTGGCTACATCGATTCTGGGTACAAGTCAGCCTCTCAACAAGGCCTCACTAGACACACAACACCGCGCTGCCGGCGACACCTGACTTGAGAGCCAGAGCCCGCTCCCACTCCCGGAGTGATGCGTACCTGCGAACATCCCAATCCAAGCATGCGGTATAGATCTCATTGTCGTCCTTGCCGAAGCAAACGTCCAGAACAGGTGCGCGATGTTCGAATTTGGCCAGTTGTGTGCAGACCTTGCCGTCCGCGAGCTCGTATAGATACACGTTCTTGTCCCACGAGGCGACGGCGAAGCGAAGCGAGTTCGGGTGTGGTGAAAACCTCAGCGCGGATATGGCATCGGCTGGCACTTCGGACACTGCGAACTGGCCTGTGATTGTTAGTTGAGCGCGGACAGTCTAGTTCTAGGTTTGAAACATACTAGACATCTTGAAAGATATTGTGAATGTCAATCACAGCCTGACTCGAGCGGTGGTGTGTGTACGCGACTGGAGTGCAGTGCGGAGGGAAGTACAACTATAAACAATCGATCAAAAATACTGCCTGTTTTCACCGCCTGCTTCAGCCCAGTCGCAGCCTTGTGCAGTCCCTGGCTCAGTCTCGTCCCGCCAACACGTCAGAAGACTAGCACTGGCGGTTGTCATTTAATACGAGTCTGGATTAGGTACTTGGAAGGAAACATACTACAGCAGTTATCGAGGTCCAATTATTACAGATACAGCCTTACATCTCAATATACTTCGTAAATATACTCTTATCAACATATCGACCACGAACTGATCTCACGGATGTCCAAGCCCGGGGGGTAACGCATGCAATGAACCGATCGCCATGTCACGAGAAAACGCGCGCTGAGCGCCTGTGCAAAGCTCTGACAGAGGGCGAAGGCCACAGCCGCAGACACAGCAAAATATGAACAAATATCAATGCTCGCTTGCTCAATCGCGCAAGAAAGAAACAGTCGAAACGGCACTTTTCTTCGACGAGGTGCCAGAAATGAAATGGATGTTAGACAGCGTCTTTCCATTCCTCGGGCATCTCTTGTTCGGGCACCATCCTTCTTAAATCCTGGAGCACTGCTTCGGTCCCTTTTTCAAGGACTGCTAGTCTCGGGACACGGAACTTGTTGCCGCTGACTTCCAGCACTCTTAGTCTGTCGGGTGCTTTGGGGGCACCAGGGTGATTTCCAAACAATCCGATCTTTGGTGGGAGGCTGTCAATTTCGTTGTTTCGAATGTCCAGAACCTGCAGGCCTCGTACTCCTTCGACCTCAACAGTGGTGAACCAGTTGTCCGTTGCAAGCAATGTGTGGCAACTAGGCCACCACGCACGTACCCAGGGCACTCTGCCGCTTAGTCGGTGGCACGAGATATTCAACTCTGTCAAGGCTGGCGCTTTCAGATGCGTTGTCAGCGCATCGAGCGAGGTGAGGCCAGTGCTCACGATATACAAAGATTTGAGGTTCGGAAGGAAAAGCTCAGAGCTGAGATAGTCGGTCGGATGGAAAAGAGGGTTGTGGCTGAGATCCAGCGACCGCACGGAGTATTTTAAGGCCGGGTGAGAAAGAAGTGTGGAGGGAAATCCGGACAGCTCATTGTTAGAGAGCTTCACGGTATGTATTGCCACATCTGAGTCATTCAGATCGATCTCTTCAGGGGAGATCGTCGCCAGACCCCGTGAGGACAAGTCCAGGATCCCATTGGATGGTTTATAGTGGTAGCCATGATTGTCATCGGGTCCTTGGTGACTCTCTGGGCCCCGGGGCTGTGTCCCAACCTGGGGCGTAGTCAGTCTCTTCTCCAGATCCATCTTGAGCTCCGTTGCGCTCATTTTAAGATACTTCTTTTCCCGGATAGGGTTGCCCGCCAGGTTGAGACTCGAGAGATTTTTCATGTTGGCCACTTCGGGGTTGATGAGTCGGATATTATTGTGCCCAAAATCTGCACTTTTCAGAGACTCCAAGGACACAAATGTTGGGGGAATGTCCTCCAACTGGTTTTCGGCGGCTCCCAGTGTTTGTAATTGCCTGCAGTTCGTGAAGTCTGGCAGCTCGGCTATTCTGTTGCCGTCCAACAAAAGTGAACGGAGATCCGGAAGGTCCAGCTCGCCTTCGAAAACCAACCCAAGGTCGTTGTAAGAAACATCCAACCGGCGCAACGTGTGCAAAGACGAGGTCCTGCGGAAAAGTGTGCCAGATAAACAATTCTTCGACACGTTCAGTTCTGTGAGCGGCAAGGTCGATAGAGTCTCCCAGGGGAGCTCCGTCAGCTGGTTGCCGGCAGCATTAAGAACCTTGAGAGCTCGTAGTTGAGACAATGCATCTACATCAAATCGCTCCAGTTGGTTGTCGTGCAGATCAAGGATCTGAAGCTGTTCGAAATGGTCGCCGCTGAAACTGAACGATCCATTGATGAGATTTCCGCCGATCATGAGCTCCCTCAGCTGAGGAATCTGACAGGCAATGTCAATGGCTTCGTTTGTGAGCCTATTGTTGGTCAGCTCGAGGATTTGCAGCCTTTCCAGCCGTCGCAGGCCAACAGGAAGTTGACGAAGGCTATTCCTGCGTAGATCGATGAGCTCGAGCCCGCCGAATATATTAGTCTTCTCATCATTGTCGGCCAAATCAGAGACCGTGTAGTCCGGGAAGATGTGACCCTCTAATTCCTCAATTTCGTTATCCGCAGCGTTCAGTTTGACCAGATCCACCATCTCAGCCCAATTGATCCTGCTGCTGTCCGATTCGTACATTTTCATAACTTCTGCAGGTACTCGTGGCAATTTCAAGCCCGCGATGTTCAAGTGGCCAATGCTCACCGCTTGCTCAATGTGCCTTTTCAGTCGACCTTTGTTGTCATCAGCTGTCGCTATTCCGGCCTCGCTGTATGCTGCTGCAAAGGTAGTAGTACCTGAAGATTGTGCATGTGTGGATACAGCGTCACTCATGCCCTTTCTTCTCGCGGCCTTGGCTTTGGCGACTGCCTCCCGCAAGGCTGCCGACGAATTTGGTGAGCCTGATGCTGTGCGGGAGTCTGCCACCGAGGTATGCTTCTGATCCAGCTTGGAAGCCGTGGGGGGCCTTCGCGACTTTCCACGTGCCGAAGGGGATACTACGGGGGTTGTTACATTCTGGCCTCCCAAGCCTGGCTTGGGAAGAACATGGCGCTTGTCGGTGGTAGACACTGCAAGGCTGCTGTCGTATGATCTGTCGGACGCAGGATCCTGAAAAATGGATGATAGTGACGGTTTCGCCGTTGCATTATTAGAGGGAAAATTTTTCTTGCCATAGTAGGGTTTGGCTTTCATCGTCTGGGCCGCCCCTTTGAATGGGAGGTCGGCGGTTGCATCCTGTGACTGTGGTTGGAGAGCGTTGCTAGTAGACTTTGTTGGTAACCGAAGGGACTTCGCGATACCTGAGCGCTGCCCTTTCACGAAAGCTCTAGGCGGGGTGTAGACATCATCAGAGGACATCACTGGGGGCAGAGCCACCATGTCTTTGGTCGGTGACAACCTCCCTGGGGGCCGGAATGGTGGTCTCGACGGCGATTCTGAACGCGAGACTACCGGGCTTGTTGGTCGAGAATCCCTCATACTCGACGCTGGACGCAATGGTGGAAACATCTTGCCATCATTGGCAAAAAGACCCGACCTTGCTTGAGGTGAAGGACATGGGGAAACCTGCGAGAGTGTTTCAATAGTCCGCTCGGATAAGGAAGGTCGCGGTCTTCGCTTGGCCTTATGCTCTTGTACGCCACCAACCATTTCCCCAATGACAGGGTTTTCATTGCCATTCTCAATGGCAGGGAGACTGGAATCGGAACTCGGCGGCGTGGTCTCGAGGGTGGTAGTTTGTGCGTCGCGCAGGGCGTCTCTCACAGGAGATATGCTTCTCTCTTTGGCGGCATTGTCGCTCCATCCGTAACGCGAGCGGATTGAATAGTTTATTGTCTCGCGGAGGGGATCCTTGGGACCCGCAGGACGAGGGAGATGCGAAGTCTTGCGCAGGTCATCTTGGTGACTGGTTGCAGTTGCTGGTGTCCGGACGTTCAGCCTCAAGTTGTCGACGGAGGCGACCGCACGTGGCATAGGAAGCCGTGACAGGCGTGGAATGGAACCACGGGCGGCATGTGGAATCTGGGTTTTATGGTCACGGTCCATGCTTGCTGTCGTGAAGGACTATATCCGCAACGATGTGGGAAGTGTCTCGTAGTGCGTTGGTGCTTGTTTGCTACCACAGGTTCCATGGGGCAAGCAAACAATCCATTGGAATACCGAACGTCGAGAGGCCAATAGACTTTCTCAGCAATGGTGAGTTCTCAATTGGGAGTATAACTGGAGCCTAAAGCTCGAGCGCCCTGTTATTTCAGCTCAATTGCGAACAAAGACGGGCGTGTTGACAACTTGACAGTAGGTAGTGTTGACGTGAGGGTCAAAGGCGGAGGAGAGTACGTAGAGGAGGGGAGGGATATTGATTGCCCCTGGCACACGCGAAGCTGCCATGATCGACTGGTTGTCCAAGCGACCGGCAGCTGGAGCGAGGTGTGGGTGCTGCTCAATCAATAAACATGACTAGCACCAGGTTAGAGCCTAATCTGAAGCCTAGAAGTTGAGTTTGGGGGCCTTAGGAGCCTGGAGCCTGGAGCCTGCCGGATTGTGGGCTAGGAAGGCCCCATAAACCCTAGCTAAGCCTCTGTTGGTGAGATCAGCCTCCTCAGGCTTCAAGCTTCATGCTTCCGGCGCTGTCAGGCTCCCAGTGTCCCGCTCCCGCCCAGAGTTGACGCCGAGACGCTTAACCCGTCCGAGTTTGTTGGACGCGTCGGACCAGATCACGCTACTCCTACTAGTTTGTTCTTGTTCAGTTGTTAGAGGGCACTTTAAGGCGCACTTTCAACACCGGCTCCTCCGCTGGTGCCTCTGCTGGTCACCCAGCATCGTCACTTTTGTCTTTCCTGCGCTCCCCAGCCTCTCAACTTCTCTCTGTCTCCCATTTCAATAGCACATATCTAAGATCTCCACCTCAACCAGCCTGTCAATTCTCTTACACATCCCTCGTGCCATCTTATTCCAGTTGTTCCAGTCAAATCTCCGACCACGAGTTTGGTTCTCAGTCACTCTTTTGATGCATTGTACCAGTCCGTGGCCCGACCATAAAGCGTTATTACCTTCAAGTTGCGACTACTCCGCCTACAATCCTCTGCTCCACCCTCTATCGATACCGTCCCGAGTGACAGCAACAGCCCGGCATCGATCTTGACGTTTTAGCATCAACCCACTCCTCAGCCTGTTTGCCGCTCTATATAGTAGGCTCTTTGCTTGCGACTCATTCTTTTGGCCTTGACCATCACACACACAGCGCAAGATGGCAGAGCCGCATATCGCGATGAAAGCAGAAGATACCGTCATCCCCTCGACTCCTCCACCGCCAGGTCGCACTCATTCTGCAGAAAGCGTGACCAAGTCGGCTTACAGTTCTCCTCCGCCAATGTCTGCGAGCATGACTCCTCCTCCCTCGACACAACCGCCTCGGTTTCACTCGCCAGTGCATCGCATCGGTCTTGGACCCAGTGGTGCCTTCCTTGCGTCGCCCCCAACCACCGTCAGAGCAAACGTGCTACGTGCTTTACCTACTCCCGACGCCATCGCCAAGGCGGGCATTGAGGAACTCAGAAACATGGCGCAGGAGCTGGTTGCAGCTGTCCAGGAAGCCAGGACGTCCGCGGCGCATTTCAAGTTGCAACACAGTCTATTGGCCATGGAGTCGGAAGAGGCCGCGGAACGCGCTGAGGTAGAGCATCAGATGACCCGCAGAGAGGTTGAAGTTCTTCAAGCGGTGGAGCATCGCAAGCAGACTTCACTTTCTATGCATCATCCGAGGTTGCAGCCATCCGCGCAACCGCAAATCGACGCATTGACCAAGACCTGCCAGTCGTTGGAGCATGAGCGCGATGAGGCCGAAGACCACTTATTGCGAGCGCGCAAGTTGCTTGAGGTGGAGAAAGACAAGTGTGAGTTGTTGAAGGAGGAAAATGACCGACTCAAGAAACGCATTCGCGACAACAGAGAGCATTTCAGTCGCCTCAAAAGTCTATCCCCCTCATATACGACACCTCGCGACAGTTTCACGACACCTCAGCGGAAAGGCGTGCCACGATTTTCCGAGTCTGCGCCTAATCATGCCAATATTGCTGCCCTCCTCGCAGCAGATCAGGTGCTTAGCCAAGAGAGTGCCAGCGTTCCGTCCACGCCTACCAAAACTCATACGTCTAAGTTTAAACATGGACACAGTCGTGGCGCACATTCGCTGTCATCCTTACTCAACACGCCTGTCCAAACAGGGCCTATCATGCCAGAACGCTATCAGGAGTCTGTCGCATCTTTCTCTGCCCCGGCTTCGCGCTTCGCCAGGGAGTCGGCAGAAAGAGATCGCCACGACCGAGACAGTACGATATCAATCTCCGACGGTGAAGAGGGCAGTGATGACAATATCCCGCAATCACAAGCCAGCTCATTGGCCAGCGAGATGTTACGCAGAAATCCCGGACACCAGGAAAGCTTGAGACTATCACAGAACGCAGAGCGTTCAAGCAACCTCCTTCAGACTAAGCTCTTCGGCCCTATCAAGAAGTCTAGCCATCCCAGAAAGCGAGGAGCAAGCTTTGGAGAATCCGATATCAAGGCAAAAAAGGCCAAGATATCCCAAAGCCGCGTTGGTTTAGGTATTGAGACTTGGAGTCAATGATCCCGAGCATCTAAACTCCAATCCCGCATATCCTTGATACATGATTGTAACGATACCCATTCGGATCTGGCGTTGGACGGGAGGCAGGGAATCAGGACTGCCGACGATGCGCTGTATTGATTATGAACCTAGCTCAAGCTCAGTCATATGAATGAACAAAATCATTCTCAACTTCGAGGAAAGTCACTCCTCGGTTCTTTTTAGATAGATCTTAGCGGAGTAAGGCACCGGCACGTTCGAATGTTCGAATGTCCGATCAATCATCACGGAGGTCAAAGAAAAGGCTGTTAGTAGTAGTACTGCGTAGTACTAGGTACATACCTTATAGTACCTAGCAACGAGGCTGGGTCGATCAAGTCACATGACTAGGGCACAAATCTTGGCGGATTTTTGATGCCAAGCCTGGAATTACACAATGGGGCCAGCGAAAGTCTCAAGCGACTGCGCCTGTCTCTGTCCACCACAACCTGTCCGCCAACCATCCATTCTTTTTCGAAACCAGTCTCTAGGTTGTGAGAACATCGTCAGCAGCACAAAATGGCGATCAAACACAACCAGCAGCTGCCCAACAACCACTTTCACAAGGACTGGCAACGCCGAGTTCGCGTCCACTTCGACCAGCCAGGCCGCAAATCTCGAAGACGGGCTGCTCGTCTGTCCAAGGCCGCTGCTGTCGCTCCCCGACCCGTCGACAAGCTGAGACCCGTCGTCCGATGCCCTACGATCAAGTACAACCGCCGTGCGCGTGCTGGTAAAGGTTTCACCCTGGTTGAGTTGAAGGTATGACATCCTCCTTTTCCTCAGCCCACATTGGCATTGGAGACGCCCAAAGAGCGTGGGAAAAATTGCCGAACGACGCACCGGAAGAGCGGGAAAGGACATGCTGGAAGGGTAGTCCATTCGGGTCTTTTTTGATTATATGGAACGAGTGGAGGTTTCGATCTGGTGTGATGGGCAGCATATCATCAAAGTTGTATTACTGGTGATGAATAGAGTGCTAACGATCTACTTCTCCAACCTACAGGAAGCTGGTATCCCCCGCAAGCTTGCGCCCACCATCGGCATTGCCGTCGACTACCGTCGCCAAACTACTTCGCAAGAAGCGCTCGCCACAAATGTCGCCCGTCTCCAGGCCTACAAGGCTCGCCTGATCCTGTTCCCCCGGAAATCTGGCCAACACAAGAAGCTCGACAGCTCCGCGGAGGACGTCAAGCTGGCCGAGGAGGAGAGCAAGATCGTCAAGAAGGTCGCAGCCACCATCCCGATCGACAGCGGTGTTGGCTTGAAGCATGGCTTCAGCGAGGTTAGCAAGGGTGACCTGCCCAAGGGCGAGGAGAGTGCGTACCGCAAGTTGAGAGTGGCGAGGTCCGATGCCAGATTGGTCGGTGTGAGGGAGAAGAGAGCAAAGGCCAAGGCCGATGCTGAGGAGGCCAAGAAGAAATAGACGCTCACATCAAGGATCTCTGCGGGATGAACGAATCAAAAACACCACGGGCTGGAGACATGTGATGTGGCGAGAGGGGGTTTGTGCATTGGGGTATTGCGTTTCCGGCTTTCTGCCAGGCTACCAGCTCATGGATGGGGAGACATGGGCATGGAGGAGAAAAAGAAGCATCGAAGAAAACGATGCTGCCGTGTTATGGTGGTCCTTCCATGGATGACTTCCCTCACGGATAATCATCGTCATGTCGTCTCTTCGAAGTCAATTGACTGATAAACCTGCAAGGCGATACCAATGAAACCCAAATTTCACATTCAAGTCATTTCCAATGGCCTTTGATGATTCATAGAGACTCAGATCGCGCAGTTCTACTCCAGGAGACCATACCTATCTACCCAGTGGAGCCGGTGTCTGCCTTTGCTGCTCGGTGGTACAATTACTGGTCCATTGACATTGGCCGTGGGCCGCTGCTTAACCATGTTCAAACATTTTCCATTGAGTCAGTCGTTCATTCATGCTTTCCTATTACAGCCGCAGATGAAAACCGCCGGTTCGGCGCATTGCTCCTTGATATTACCCATTGAGAATTCAATCCTCGTCTTCGCCTTGAACTAGTCTGCAAACGCTTTTGAAGGCGGTCAGGACACCTCTAGAGGGAACCAGACTGCGAAAGACGTCTTTCAGGCGTGCTTCCGCTTTTGTCGAGACTCCGCTAACAGCGACTGCCATGCTGGATCTCACGTTTCCGTTCCAATCAAGGCCCAGGTCCCATGTCAGCATGATTGCCCTGGGTTCTCTGCTCTCCTTTTTCTGGTCTGACGACACAAGGGGCACTTGCAACTGATTTTTGTCCAACCAGCGACTCAGAACAACAGCCTTGCCTCGTGTGAGATCCTTGTTTTCGCCCTCGCCAACCTGGTCCAGGTCGCCAGACTCGGTGTTTTTGTAGAGAACGTCCACGCGATGGAAGGTCTTGGCTCGCTCAACAGCAGCAGCAAAATATTTCCCAATACCCCAGAGCATCCCTCCGACGTCTAGGCGATGTAGTGGATCCTCCATTCGTCCATGGAGCCATTTATGAATGCCGGTCGTCTTCAACTTTGGCCTCCGTGTGTCCACCACCATATCTGCCCGCCGGATTTGTTCGACTTTGACATCTTCAGTGTCGATGACCACTTCAAACATGCAAGCAAAGACGGCTGGGAGCCACGGAGGTGGCGCGGTGACAGTCAAAGTGTGGACAGCCTTGATGCGACCCTTCACCAGCTTGGTATTTGTGTGACAGCTCAGCTGTATGTTGCTTGGAGCAAACAAGGTGAGATAGGATGACAACTTCTTGGGCTCGAGAGGCGGGCAGTCGTTTTCTGTGGGTCCAGGCACGAGATATGCCTCTGCGAGCAACGACACGTCCTCTGCGGTTACCTCTTGACTCTTTTCAATCACCGTCTCCAGTCGTTCATTTTGGCGCTTAAGCTGCTGTAGCCTCTCTCGCAATGAGCGAAGGATGGCTTGTTTTTCCTTCAGCTCCCCCGGTAGGTCCTCCTCCTGGTCCACCTCAGGCTCGCTCTCCTGAGCCTCGCCGACCTCATCTTGTTCAATGCCCGCAGCTTCGTCACCACTAACAATGGCTGCTGGCCGTGCCTTTAATTTCAGGGGACTGCTGGTGACAGGCCGGTCTGATCTGATTCTCCGTCTGTTTTTCCCACTGCCACTCAAGGATTTCCTCGGACTGCTGCTTGAGGCCAGACCTCGGGGTCTATCTGGCACAAGACTCAAACCTAGCTGAACTGGCGTCGGAGGCAATTCAGGCTCGTCACCGTTCGGCCGGGCGAGTACATTGGCATCTGGCCCTCCTCTCCGCACAAGCGCCGGCTTGATCACAGAAGATAAAATGTCTTCATTGAAAGTTCTCTTCTCAGACCGGTCCGTTGCCCTTGGCCGGCTCCGGGTCGTATTTGGCCTGGCTCTGCTAGTTCCATCTCTTTCGTCCAACACAGTAATTCGCCGATCTTGGTCCGTTGCGCCGTCAGCCTGGTCTGGAATTGGAGTAAAGGCCCTGGGCGCCTCGGCTTCGGCTTCGGCATTCGGAGCAGCTCTGTTCAAGATCTCGTCTCTCAAACTCTTCCCTCTGGAAGTTGTCAAGACCGGAGGTATGTTTCGGCTGACGAGATGGGGATGTGAGCGTGCTAGGGAACTTTTCGTTGGCGACTGATATGAAGCTCTGCTCGGGGTCGTAGGTTGTGCGCCAGGATTATTCGCGATGCCAGCAGCGTCGATACCTGGCTCAAGGCTACCTATCCTACGTCTCTTGGACGGAGACTCTAACATGGCGCATTCGTGTGCGGCATAGGTGCTCAATTGATTGCATCAGGTCCTTTGTATACCCGGGCGCATATCCTGCAGTGTGATACGTTTTGACGCGCATTGAACTACTACGGTACGCGACGAGGTGAGGTCCACTCGCGACCTTACCCTGTTATGGAGGATGGTGATGCCGCCCTGTGCCCAATGCCAGCCGGCGGAGCAACTGTAAAGCAGCGTCGATCGACTAATCGTTGAGTACCTGTTCAGCAACCCCTTTTCCAACCGCCCCAGCTTGTCGCAATAATGAGACGCCACTTTTCGGTACGTGTTGATTGACTATGTAGTTGACTGGCCAGGAACTGTACTACCGCCATTGCATCTCTTACCAGCTCGTTTCTTTCGACATCATCCCCAAAATCATCTTGTTAGAGCAGCGTGGGTAGTCTAT
The DNA here is from genome assembly GCF_000585585.1 of Capronia coronata CBS 617.96. Classification (NCBI taxonomy): domain Eukaryota; kingdom Fungi; phylum Ascomycota; class Eurotiomycetes; order Chaetothyriales; family Herpotrichiellaceae; genus Capronia; species Capronia coronata. The sequence goes on along the minus strand of NW_006912894.1, from coordinate 2,750,517 downwards.
ATGCTTTGGGCCAAGCTCTGCTAAGCACATTGTTAGTGTCTCTGATACTACTTTCTGATACTATTCGGAACCTTCCATTGCCATACAACATGCAGCCTTCGGCCGGGCAGAACATCCACTTCGGGCCCGAAACGCCAGATCTGGGATTAGGATGGGGATCTGCTCGTATCAATATGAGTACTCCATACCAAAATATCTTTCCAGGTACAGCTTTTGCAAGGAGACGGAGGTTACAAGTGGTGCAGGCCAGCGTATCGGAAGGTCCATGGGGTATTTTTGGTAACGGCGAAAACAAGCTCCGTGACGGCCCGGTATTAAGGGGCTTAGCCCCGTTTGCACCTCCGTTTCGTGCATAAACTCCTACTCTGTACTAGGACATGACTCCACCATTCTTGTCTATTCTATTCTATCCTCCATGAGACCACACGCATGTTTCCCCCGGTATCTGACAGGTATGTACTTCTTCGAGTAATGTCTAAATATAAGGTATGTTGTAGCCTGCCCCTGCGCTCCCTCACTCTCTACTTCCAAAGTACCAAGGTTCTGTCTTCATGGCAACATTGTTGAATTCCCGATCAACCCCAACCGGTTTCCGTTCCTCCTCTTCCTAGTCTTGCCAAACATGTCCCCTCCAGAAAATGCAGAGGCCGTAGGGCCTCCATCGCCGCCGAACGGTGATACATCTGTGGATCGCTCAGCGGACGGATTGAAAGAGGACCAGTCGCCACTAGACCAGGTGACAAGCCACTCTGAATCCTATCCCGAAGGACTCAAGTTGGTTCTGCTGTTGGCCAGTATCTATCTTTCCATCTTCTTGGTCGCTCTCGACCGTACAATCATTGCAACTGCTCTCCCCAAGATCACCGATCATTTCCAGAGCTTTGGCGACACAGGCTGGGTACGTTTTCATTCCCCCTTCCACAGTCCACGGGGGGTTACTGACATTTGCGACTGGAAATAGTACAACGCCGCCTTCTTACTCCCGGCCACTGGACTTCAGCTCTTCTTTGGACGGCTGTATACATTTTATTCTCCGAAATGGATTTTCATCAGCCTTGTTTTCGTGTTCGAGGTCGGGTCTGCGGTCTGCGGAGCGGCACCGAGTTCCGTGGGATTCATCTGGGGCCGGGCCGTAGCTGGTCTCGGAGCTGGAGGTCTGATCAATGGAGCCATGATCTTGATGATGTATGCCGCACCTCTTCAGCGCCGTAGTTTACTGATGGGGGTTCTCGGCGCTGTTTTTGGTATAGCGTCGGTTGCAGGTCCTCTACTAGGTGGTGTATTCACCACCAAGGTTACCTGGAGGTAGGTCTCCGTTCGTCACTGTTGCAGGAGAAACGCTAACTTGACAACAGATGGTGCTTCTACGTCAACCTACCTATCGGGGCAGTGGTATTGGTCTTCCTGATCTTGGTTGTCGAAGAGACCACCCCGGCTCTCGGATCACTCCCCGTGAAAGAGAAAATTACCCGTGTTGACATTCCCGGAACGCTTGTCTTTGTCCCATGCATTGTCTGTCTGCTTCTGGCACTTCAGTGGGGTGGGCAAACATACGCCTGGTCAGATGGCCGCATCATCGCCCTCTGGGTGCTCTTTGGGGTGCTCCTCATTGTTTTCATCGCCATCCAGTTTTGGCAACAGGAGTCCGCCACTGTACCGCCACGCATTGCAAAACAGCGCACTGTCGCATCCGCAACTTTCTACAGCTTCTGTCTCGGATCGGCATTTTTCATCATTGTTTACTATCTTTCCATATGGTTTCAGGCGATCAAGGGCGATTCGGCCATCACCTCAGGATACTCCACCCTCCCTTTCATCCTTTCTCTTGTCATTGCCTCGATCATGGCTGGCATCTTTGTCAGCAAAGTCGGCTACACCAATCCTGTAATACTTGCCGGGGGCATTCTTGTACCGATCGGTACAGGTCTCTTCACCTTATTCACGCCCCATACGGGTCATTCGATGTGGATCGGTGTCCAGGTACTGTTCGGTTTAGGCGTCGGGCTCGGATTGCAACAGACGAATATCGCCGCTCAAGCCGCCTTGGACAAGAAAGATGCGCCAACCGGGGTCTCACTTGTCTTTTTCGGCCAAGGGCTAGGTGGGATTATTGCCGTCGCGCTCGGACAAAATGTCCTTGATAATCAGCTTATCAAACGACTTCGGCACATTGGAGGCATCAGCGCCCAGGACGTGGTCAGCACTGGCGCGACTGAATTGAGGAACGTATTCTCGAAGGAGCAGCTTCCCAGTGTGATCGAGGCCTACAACAGGGCCATTGTCATCGTGTTCTATTGTGCCCTTGCCTTTGCCTGCATAGCGATCTTCGGGGCCCTCGCCATGGAATGGAAATCGGTCAAAACGACGGAATCCGGTGCGAAGGACGAAGAGAAACAAGAGGCAACACAGGATGATGTGCAGAGCGAGCCGCAGGAGAGCCGGATGAGTACCCCTGTGGAAAAGCAAACAGAGAGTCAAGAAGGGCAGCAAGGTAAGGGCTTGAAGGCCGATGATACCTCAGAGTGACAACGGTCTCTGTACATCAGGAGGGTCCCCATGGAAGAATGTGCAATTTAGGCGTAGTACTCTTCTCCTGAATTGTTGTATTCAGGAGATATGCTGTATAGTAGCTCTCTGAGCTGGGGGAGTGTCAGTATGAGTGTAAAAGTTGACTCTACAGATTCAGAATTCCAGCACACTGATACCAGTTCCTCGGGGAATATCCAACACATAAGACTCTGATCGAGTCCACCGCCACATATGGTCTGGGAAAATATATAACCATACAGCTGTTGCTATGTCGTTGTGATATCACCTCTCGCTCAGTTAGGGGCTTGATTATGTAAGGAGGCTTGTCGTGCACGTGATATTGACTGGGTTGAGCCTTTGCTCTTCAGCCAATTGTGTCTCGCCGAATAATCGCACTGCAGGGCCAACGCTTCCAGCACGGAAATGTTGACCGAGCGGGTACGATGCTCCACAGTACCAATTGCCAGCCATACTATGACGCCAGATCACGTTGGCCAGCACGACGTCATGAGCTCAACAGGCGCATCACCACAACGCAGCCACGGGTCCTTCAGGGAGCAGCAACCCTCGGTACCTCAGGGTTTCTTGGACCCAGCGAACTCTTTCCCCGGAGCCACCCTGTACTTCATAAAAAGCTCGAACAGACCCTCCAACCTCTTCTTGCTCGACGCCCCTACAACCAATTGATTCAGAGACATCTGCCGTATACTCTTCAGACATCGAATATCATCTCTGTGAAAGCAGCACTACATCCGTCTCGCCATGTCTTCTATCGCCCGAACCTTTACCCCGCTGCGGACAGTAGCGAGAGCTCTTCCTCAGCGTCCAGTTGCAGCAATCCATACTTCATCGGCTCGTGCAGCAATGGGCGAGGACCATCTCCGTACGTTCCCTTGTGATTGATCTCATTTCGATGCCGAACATCCCTTTGATGCCTCCATGTTGGGGTACGCAACCATCTAAGATCGACCACTTTCTGTCTATAAGGTCGATTATAGATTCAAACTCCTCGATACCCAAACAATACATTGGCCCCCCTTTACTTTCAGAGAAGCTGTTGCTAACGCATGGTGGAACGTGAAGATCGCGACGACCGCCATCACGAGATTGACCATCACAAGAACGACAGCGTCGAAAAAGCCAAGACCGGAAAGGGCGAATGGAAACCAGAGCTCGCATCTAACAGCGAGCAGACAGTGAAGAGTGACAAGTCGGACTTGACAATGGAGCAGATGCAAAAGTTGGGGGCCCAGAGATCTGAGGAAGATAAGAACCCTGGCGGAAGTGACAGCTCAACCGGTTCCCATAAAGCGTAATGGGACTGTTGAGGCTGTTGTGGAATTTGCTGGTCTTCTGATTGAAAACGGGAGGTTATGACAATCGATACAATCTTCAAGCTGTAGTATGCGACTCATGAAGTTGGGATTGTGGAGGCAGAGCTCTCACAGAAGATTCAGGTCGCCGTTGCGTTGACCAAGTGTATATATGAAGAGCCAAGTTTGACCGCGCACTAAAGGAATCGATTGCTTCTTGATTGGTAAACTATTGCTTCAGTTCTCTGACAAGGGCGAAGACAATGTTCCCCCATTAGGTTTCTTGACATTTTTCGGATCTGGCGGATACCTGATGCAAGGCCTTCGAAGCATTTACCGGCAATTGCAAAACATTGCGCCTCAGAGTATGTATCGAAAGCCTGCGCTTTCGCCGTTGACCTTTCTCGCCCTCCCAATCAGCGTTTTCTTGACTTCGTCCGACCGGACTGCAGGGTCGTTGTCCTCTTCCGCATCCCTCGCAGCCAATGACGGGCTCATGAGTTCCCACCCATCGCTTCCGCTTCCTGAGGGATAGAAACCATTCCTGGCGTTCTCGCGCCGAAGCACAAGTTTCAACACGACTGCCAAGCCAGCCACGCCGACGGCCATGAAAGCTGCGCAGACAGCCATGCCCTGAATGTAGAAGGGGCCCTGACTTTCTGGAAACACATGGACACCAATGAGTGGCCCGCATTGGCCGACCACGTTTAGGATGGTGAGGCCGGTCCCTTTCCCAGTCGCGGTGGCCTGATTGTTCAATGTCCACGTGATGATCAGCGTGACCGATGCGAACAAGCCCATGGCGGCCCCGTAGACGGCGACATAGCGGATTGTGATGCTACCTGCCTGGCCGAGTGATTCGTGGAACGACCCAGCAATGGCGATGCTGGCGTACGAGAGAGCACTCAGCAGGGAGACCGCGACCAAAAACCACGAGCGGGAGTCGGGCACATTGTCGCTGTATCGGCCGACCAGGAGGACGAACACAAAGGCGAAAAGGTAAGGCGGCGCGGCGAGGGCTTGTGATGCCACAGCGGAGAAGGACATGCTGTGTATAATGGTAGGGAGGAAGACGGGAAGGGAACTGAAGGAGACGTTGACGCTGAGGAACATGAGGGCGGTCAGGTAGGATTTGGGATCGAGGAGGGCGGAGAGAATGACCTTGGTCTTGAGGCCATGACCCCCAGGCGGTGAGACGCCATACGATGAATGCGACTGTGACTGGCGCTGTTCAACTTGAAGTCGCAGGACTGCAACATCTCGCTCTCGCGCCGTCAAGTATCGCGCTTTGGCCGGCGAGTCGGGGATGTAGTACCACGCCGCGACGGCCGTGAGAATGGACGGGAAGCCTTCGACCAAGAACAGGACACGCCATGGAGCGATCGGCCCGTTCTGACTCACTTTGATGATGACCCAAGCCAAGGAACTGGCGAAGCTGGTGGCCAGCGGCGCGGCCGATATCTGCAGACCAACTCGATACGCCAGTTCGGAGCGCTTGTAGAAGAACGTCATGTAGAAGGGGACCCCTGGGCCGAACGCCGCCTCGGTGATTCCCAACAGTCCACGCAGGACGAGCAGCTGCTTGAACGAGGTCGTCACACTCTGGAGACTGGCGACAATGCCCCAGGACAGCACGCACATTGAGATGTAGACATGCGGCGGCACCACTCGATACAGCAGGATCATCCACTCGAACGCAATGTACGTGATGTAGAAGGCCGTCAAGAGCCAGTCGTACTGCGAAGACGAGAGCGACAGGTCCTGCTCCAGCCCAGCTATGCGCGCATTGCCAATGTTGGACCGGTCGAGGAAGGACAGCATGTACAGAAACCCCAGGAATATCACCAGCTTGCGGTCCAGCTTGCGCACCACGGTCGCCTCCTCTTCAAGTGTGTATTCCTCCGATGGGGTCTCGACATGCTTCAGCGGGAGGACCATGATTCTCTTTTCCTCGTCAGTGTCGCCGTCATCGTCGCTCTCCTTGTTGCCGTAGCCCGAGCCGGAATCTTCGTCGCTATTGTCGCCATGTTTGCTGCGATGGTGGTAGCCGTGCTGATGGCGCAATCTTCGCAACTCGACTGCGTCCTTATCGACTTCGCAGGAGCTTTTCGTCGCTGCGATCGGGAAACTGTCGCTTTGGAGGCCGGAGGTCAGCAAGGTGGGAGTTCGATTGGCCTTCGAGCTGTCCGGCGACTCATTGGAACGTGACGAGGACATGGTAAGTTACGGCCACTGCTAGCCGTCCGCTGCTCTCTCCTACTCTCCATGGGTCGGGCAACCACTTCTGAACAGACAGCGACAGACAGCATGCCACCGCGCATCAAACTTGACATAGTACTAGTAAGCACGGCGGGGCCATGGAGACGTGCAGAGAGACAACGAAGGACCGAAGTCGCAGTTGTCCGATTTCAGGCATCGTCTGAGCGTTGTGCGAACTGCCGGCTGGGATCCTAGAGTCAGACACATCACACACACCAAGATGGAGTCGTGCAATACCAGCTACCGACGTACCAACCATCCTGAAATGCACCCGGCAAGAAACCAATCATCGTTCGAATCGCCGCCACGCCACGGGAATCTGGGGACGAGATGCAGAGACCCTGATCCTCCCTCTCCTCGTCCTGCTCGTCCTCGTCCTCCTCCCTCTCCCCCTCCTCTGCAGCAATCAGCCCTCCTCTTGCCATGATGACCTGACGACTCTCAATGTCTCTATCGAGAAACCGAAAAGCCATGATGTCTCGCCTTTTGCTCCTCGTTTCGTCCTCCGTTCCATCGCGACTCGCTGGGTTCTGCTCCCTTAAACAGAAGCCGCCCTTGAAAAGGTAAGGCGTCCAACGCCTGGTTACCCGTGGATATGACGGCAAGTAAACCAATGCCACCTCGTCAAGAGGGGAGCTTTCCCGGCTACAGTATGGTTTGATCGATGGGTCTGGAACTAGACACCCATCAACGTTCGAGATCTGTCGTTGGCCCCTCGACACGATGATGGTCTCCTTTTTTTCAGAGGCCCGACCGTCGCGCAACCAATTTCCCAAGTGGATGAAACAACGGGCAAAGCGGAGGCTGAGCAGCAAAACCACCGCCAACCATGTCTAGCAAAGGAACCGCATCCCTCTGAGCTGACTTTCGCTACTTTATGTCCTGTATCAAGAGCTGAATAATTCATTGTCCAACCTTATTAGAGTCTGCCATTCTGCATTTCCAGCAGGTCTTTGCGATTTTGGTTGCCGTCATCAGTCAACCATCAGAGCGACCATTCCCCATATCTTTTTCGGTTGTCCACAGAAATTTGAAGAAGATAAACCGTTCGGAGTCTTGAATAGTCAGACCTCGATCGATATGCGTTCAATTCAGGCCTTTCTCGGCGCCGCCGGCCTCGTCACTTTCGCCCATGCCTACACCAAACCAGGCGCAAGCACTTGGGGTCCTCTACTCACACCAGACTTGTCCCAGGTAGGTTGATACAGGTTCAGCTCAGGATTATGTACTGATCACAGCAGCCCATCACTCAAGGCAAAGAAGTCCAAGTCACCTGGGATCCTGAAAGCCACCCTACCGATGGCGTCACTGTCAGCCTTGTTCTCTGCCACGGCGCCTCGTCCAACTGCGTCCCAGCGGATACTGCGATCGCATCAGGCATCCCCGCCGACCAAAAGTCCTTCAACTGGTCTGTTCCTTGTGACTTGGCTCCAGGAAAGCAGAGTACCGATACTGGATACGGCATGCTGATCATCGTCGACGGCACCGGAGAGTTTCAATGTAAGACACTCTCACATGAGACGGATTGCTTGCCGGTGACTAACCGTTGAACACTAGACTCGACTCAATTCTCCTGCCTTGAGAACGCCAGTTGCGCCAGCTCAGCCCCTTCTAACACGACCACAACCAGCTCCGCCAACTCCAGCGCTTCTGTCGCCATCCTACCACCATTCCAAGTGACAGAATCGTCCTCTATCCCAGCGAACGCCACAGCACCCGAAACCACGACAGTTACTTCCGATTCGGCCGTATCGACCACGGGCCCAAACTCGTCTACGGCTTACCTTATCACATCCACCACGGTCGTCGGCTACACCAGCGCAGCTACAACTGGTTCGGCTGGCACAGTGGCCACTGCTGGCAGCGGCTCGACAGGGTCTGCATCCGGTCCATCGGCGACCCCCTCGACCTTTGCGGGTGGTGCTGCACAGCTGATTTGGAACATTGGAGGCATCTTCGTGGCTGGAGCGGCTACTTTGTTCGCACTGTAAGGTCTGTGAGCAGTAGCGGTTGGAGACAAAAGTTACGACTTCTGTTTGCACGGATGGAAGGTGCCTGTGCCCGTGCCCGATCAAGTTCGCTAGGATCAAACATGGCATCGGTGTGGTGACGGGACGCAGTCGAGAACCCACCTGTCCGAGTCTGTTTGATCTGTGTGTTTGTGTTTGTATGTGTTGCAAAGAGCGAAGGCGCATGTTCCAAACGTTTTGTCATTGCTTTAGCCCTGGTGCATCAGCATTCTGCTATGTTTGCGCAGCATATTGCCAGGCCTATGGCTGAAAAGTATATAGAAATAAATTCCGTTCCTAACTCGGAGTTGCGAAGCAGTGCCTCTCTCGGTTTGAGACGATCCTTTGATATAGAGACATCAAACACCAATCAGTGCGAAAGACCCCTGTACTTCGCCGTGCTACAGAATCAGGAAGGACAACCGAGGAATACTACGTAGTACTACCTAAGTAGTACTAGTATGATCCACCGGCAGGGATGATTTGCTTCGTACCTAGGCACCGCATGACATCGTCAGGCGACAAGGCTGTCTGAAGCGTTCGCCTTCAGCCGCAGCTGAGTGAGAAAATCTGGTACGCGGAGCAGCCTCTGCCATACTAAGGTCGCTCGCCGGCCACCACGAGCGAGAGATGACAGACGAGCCGCATAGAAACACGCCTTGTCGCCTCGCCACTAGGATCATAGTCTGTCGCTCTCTACATACTCTATAATCGGATCGTCTCTTCTCTCTTGTTGAGCCTGCGTCACATCTTTTGATAACTCTTCCATCAGAGAGAGAGAGAGAGAGAGAGTATTCCCTTCCCTCGTGCTGCCATTATCGTCCTACCTGCTTGGACATCTCAATATGGTGCTACTAGGCGGTCTGGAGCTCGTTGCCGCGGGCTATCTTCTCAAAGAGATTGGAAAAGACAACAAAGACGAAGAGGAGGAGAAACGTGAGAGGCGACGAAGACGACGCCGTCATTCTCGAGACAGCTATGACCACGGTGGCCATCAGCACGGCCGTCACGATGGCTCGCCTCCCAGTCGACACAGCCGGCCTCAGCATCAGCAACAGCAACCGCAGCAATACATGCCGCAGCAACAGCAACAGCAGCTGATGCCGCCTTCGCATCCTGCCGGGCCTCCACGACCGTACAGCGCACCTCCACCACAGAATCGTCCGTCGACCGGCCCGCCGGCGGGGTGGCAGCAGTCTCATCCTCACCCTCCGCAGACGCAATCACAGACCGCGCTACAAAACCATGGAATTTGGCCGCAACAGGCGCAACGGCCGGGACAAGTGCCGATCCAACGTCCCAATGGCTTTGCTCCCCAGGCTTTGCAACGCCCTGGGACTGGAACATGGTATCCTCCGCCAGGCATGCATCTGGACATGAAGACGGGCAAGTTGCAGTCCAACATGTACCCGCCGGAGATGTTTGAGGCCCAAAAGCAAAAGCAAAACCAGAGCCAAAGCCAAAGCCAGAGCCAGAGCCAGAGCCAGAGCCGAGAGCAGAAGCGGCGAGATACCGTGGACCAACGCAGCCAGGATCGCCCTGGCAATCGACAGCAGCAGCAGCAACGGGAGCACTTTGTGCCGACGACCTATAGCCAGCCGGCGCTCAGTCACTCGCAGCCCCAGATCAACGTGACACCCGTTCCAGCGGCAGATCAAGGCCGGCCCTTGTTCTCCAGCCCGCCGCCGCAAGGATATGCTGAACTTGATGCTGAGACCCCTGGGCGGTACAGACCGTATGGCGACGAAAAGCGGAAAACGAAGTCGAGTTCATTCTCGGGCCGGCACGACAGAAACGGATTCGGTTATACGGGTGACTTTCACGATCCACCGCCGGCATATCGAGAGTAAAGTCACGGAGAACCAACATCTACAAAAGGATATCACGAAATATGAAAACAAGGGACGACCAACGAGATCTGATTTATGACAATGACTGCATTGATCTATTTGGATCTGACGAAGAACCAATATGAATGACACTCGAGATGGGAACAGCCTAGCTGGCCTAGTGACTGTGGAATGGATGACAACTGGTCTACGCATTAGTAGACTGAATATAATGAGCGCGGGAACGTCGCTTACTCGATCTTCTTGCCTTGCAATATTGCAAGACGAAGATAACTGGGAAACTTGCGCAATATATGAATTGAGCAATTGCAGAAGCTGAATGATCTCATTTCTCGTCGCAACTAGCTACATCCTCGATGCGCCCCTGCGTTGTCGAGTCCCTAACGTACATCTTGCGTTACAATATGCTTTTGTCCGAAGCACCTCCTTGCAGCTCACTTTATCTGTCACCCATCAATTGTGTCGCCTTCTATTGCAGTGCCCCATGTGTCTCTCGTGGGCCAGGCTTAGCCATATGTGCTCCACTCTCGCTTCGCTTCAAGATTCTCCATGTGTTGTACATTGTCTTCGTGCTGACATGAAATCAGGATTACACATGGGTGAGAAGACCCAGAGACCGCAACGTAGTCGCAAGGTTGCTCGGCTCACTGCGTTGTTCTATCAACTGGCTCAGCTGATGGCTGCTGATCGTTGGTGTATGTGGCAAAGGAGTATTGGTTGCCAACATCAACATGACCGAATCTTGCAGTGAACTGGTGTCGACAACTCGACCATGTGCTTCGACAAAGGATAAGGTGGGACGGGATCTCCCGCGTCTGAAGATAAGAGAGCGAGATGGTCGCGATCTGTCCACATTAGAGTCCTGGCCAGGTCCAGGGTCACTGGTGGACGGTAGAGGCGGAAGATCTTCAAGCTTAGCTCTTGCCAGAGCCTTCCTGACGGTGTCCCGGAAACCACTTCGCCTACGCACAGAATGATTCTCATCAATTTGTGGGCTTGGTGTTGACGCATCCTCACGTCCACCGCCCATCTCGAGTACGGTCTTATCTGATCGGAATGAGCCAGCAGTGGCTACAGTATAGAATCGAGAAAGTGCCGGCTGTCCAATTTGTGCAACGATTCGAGCATCAGAGACTCTGCGATTCTCAAGCTCCCATATTGGTGGAAGCCGTACTGGATCACTCAATATGTGGTCAAGAGACTGGTAGGCGCGCTCGCGGTAGGTTGGGCGGCAGTTGGGACAGACTTTGAAGTCACAAATTTGGTCCGTCGGGAGCGTCGGGAGCGTCGGGCCACCAGGTGGTTCAGGCGTGCCTGATACAGGTGCCTTGTACTGGCAATCGGGAGGAGGCATTGCCGGCTGTGACATCCACACTTTCTGTAATTCTTTCCAGTCATAAGCTGCCTTGATCTCTTCGTCGAGGGAAGCGGTTGAGTTTGTTGAGAAAGTGGTACTCTGAGGTAAGATCGAGAATGTACCTTCGGACGAAGACGATGTGGTGGTTGAAGTCGATGAAGTAGGAGGTCGACCAGCCGCACCTAAAATGATATCACTGACTTTCTCCTTTTGCTTTATCAATGTTTTGATCTGGTCGGCCGTGTACTGCCCTTCATCAATAGCTTTCACGACTGGGGGACTGAGACTGTGTGCACTGAAGTCGAGGCTGACCGCGGCCATCCTCATGGGTGTGAAATCGCTCTCTGGCAGACAGCCATTGTGATCTTGTGTACACCGATACAGCCATCCGATGTCAGGGTGCTTGCTGCACACGGAACATATGAAGGAGCCCATGGGATCGAAGAGGCGGGTCATGGTAATGTGAGTACATGGATGGCGCTTTTCTTGAGGGATCCGGCGTGAGGGCATGGTGCTGGCACTTGTGTGTCATAGAAAGGTTGGATGGGTAAAAAGTAGGGCGGTACACGACCTTCAGGTTGAGTGAAAGAGAACGAGAAGATGATGCAGCGTGCAGCTTGCGATAACGCGACTTGAAGGCTAGGAAATCTGGCGAGGGAAGCGCAGTTGACATACATTAAAAGCAGGAAGGAAATAACCGTGTCAACAGCAGGTGCGGCAGTCATGGACGGTTTGTCTCTTGTTGCTGCTTGACCACGACGTCTTCCCGAGCATCATCTCTTTGCCTTGCCATCGCTGCCGCCGCGCTTACCTTTGACGCTCTATCCCTTCTCAAACCTGGAGCCCTCCGCTGTTGGCCAATGTCCATAGTCACCTCTCCTATCCACTACCACTGCAGTCCAGACCACCCAATCGTCCAACACCAGCCATGGCCCATAGCACGATAGTCAGATCTTCACTTTATCGGAAATCCGTGCCACCCTCCCCAGAATCAGTCATTAGCCACTGATGTTACTGCAATAAGTTCAAAGAGAAATGGAGGCCGTCGGGGGCAGAGGAAAATGCAGTCGTGATGATATCTGGGCGTCGAAAGGTAGAGAGAAGTTAGTCGGCTGGCTTCGAACCTACAGCACACTCAATCAATGCTGTGCTAGACCTTTCTGTCTCAAGTAGGTAGCTAATCGATGACATCATGCACAACGAATTCAACATCCTTCGGCTGATACGAGTTAATCTTCGCAAAATCGTTTGGACAAGCCGATAAAACCACAACGCAGGGTAGGAGACATCGCAGCGAAATGTAATCGCCTGGATTGCAAGGACATGTCTCCCACGATATCTCCACTCCTTCGATGTTTCCCTTGAGATCACCTTGTAAGGGTATGTTCATGAAGAGATTTAGCGGCGGAGGTGTAGGAAACCCTGATGCCATGGGGGGAGACATAGCTGCCAATGCCGAATGGAAGTTGTCGCTGCAGTTTTCATGGTATTGATCGGATGGCACGCCCAGTAGATGATAACGCTCAAGTTGACAAGCAGCAATCAGAGTATCATGTATGCCGGGTGAGGTATCAGCCGCTACCTGAAGAATGGGTATGCACTTGTTCGTGATCAGGACATCGTCCACCCGACTGCAAGAGTTAAGTTACACCAAATTAGGAGAAACAAGGGGGACGGCGCCACAGACGGTGATAGATGGAGGTTGTATGCATGGGAGGCAGCCATCGACATATGATGTGCTGCATCTTCAGTCGATACAGCCCAAGCGTCGACTACCTGGCAGGAAAGCAGATGAGTCGATGATATTCGGAGGTTGGATCACAGAACAGAGGCCTACCTGGGTGCCATGTGTGTTGATAACGGTGATGATCTGGCTCTCCTTCAAAGGTATCGCAATGCCAGTACGTGCCTTCAGCACATATCGTACTCCCGGAGTGAAATCAGATCCCGGAGTTCGAGAAGCCATTGGTGAAGTACGATCTCGAGCCACAAATCTTCCGATATCTCTGATGGCTGGCGAATGTGATGAAGATGAGTCGTTTATGACTATACCTAGAGATATGGAAGATATAACAGGTACGAATGTTTACCGGGTACGATTTACGTACCACGTGTTATGGCTGCGGTGGTCTCCGGACGTACCTAGGTATCTAAGACTGCACAGTACGAAAGATGCCTCCCTATACCTACCGAGTACCTAGCTAGTATCGATTACTAAATATGACACTAGTACAGTAGTGGGAGGAAACATCGAATCATCATCACAATCCTACGTACTAGTAACGCCCTAGCCACTTCACTAGTAGCGTAGTATCCCCAGCCGTGCTCTTCTCAGCTCCTCTCAGCTCCTCTCACGCCGGGTCGTACACCTTATACACAACGGCCAACTCATCCTCAACCTCTTCCATCCTCTCTGCCTTGTTGTCGCTCCTCCATTGACGGATCACATCTTACCCTCCCGGGTGCCCCCAATCCTATACACGCGCTTCCCTTTCACTTCGGTTCATGTACCTCCTTCGCCAATATCAGTCGCACTGATCGATACTCGCTACTCACCTCCTCAACTGCCGCTTCCCTACCCATTACGCCTTTCCGAAAGCCTTGGTGCGGTGCGCGTAAAGACTCCCGCCACTCATCACATCCAGCCGTGTGTATGCTCCCTCCCCTGCACTCCCCCACACGACCATTACACCTAGCCCCGGCCATCTTTCTTTTGTCAACAACACTCCCATCAGCGCTAACTTGGTCGCTTTTCTGTCATCGCTGACTCGTTCAAACCACCGGTGACCGCCTATACTGATTCTCTCTCACAGGTCATATCGTCCAATTGCCCTCTATCTCGCCCTTCGGACCTCGATCGCGCGCGCGCAATCACCACCACCATGTCTGTCAAATTTGAGAAAGAGCAAGTGCGAACAACGGCACCTTTCGTGCCAGGCGGCCGTGATGAGACCACGGCGCATAAGATTGGGGAAGCTCTAACCGGCGGAAAGCAACAGGCGGGCTATCTTGCTGTAAGGTCTCCCGTTGTCCGAGAGCATTGCATCAAGAGAGATACTCATAATTACATGACTAGGCGTACCTCAAACAATTGCAATCGAATCCGCTGCGCACCAAAATGTTGACCTCGGGCACGTTATCCGCTCTGCAAGAGCTTCTAGCCTCGTGGCTCGCCCATGACCGCAGCAAGAGTGGCCACTACTTCAGCTCCAGAATCCCCAAGATGGCCATCTATGGCGCCTTCATCAGTGCCCCGATGGGTCACGTCCTGATCGGCTTTCTCCAATGGGTCTTTGCTGGCCGCACCAGCCTGAAGGCCAAAATCCTCCAGATCCTGACCAGCAACTTGGTGGTATGTAGACGTATCCCCTCCGCATGGCAAGGCTTGCCGTTGACCATTTCTCTCTTTAGATCGCTCCAATCCAGAATACTGTCTATCTAGCTTCCATGGCCGTCATTGCTGGCGCACGTACCTGGCACCAGATCCGTGCCACCGTCCGTGCTGGCTTCTGGCCTGTCATGAAAGTCAGCTGGATTACATCTCCGATCGCTCTGGCCTTTGCCCAGAAATTCCTCCCGGAACAAACCTGGGTGCCATTCTTCAACATCGTTGCTTTCTGCATCGGTACCTATATCAACACCCACACCAAGAAGAAGCGACTCGCGGCCTTGAGGAAGAAGGTAAGTCTTTGTCGTTTCTGCCTTCGTGACGGAAATACAGAAACTGACGACCGTGACAGCATTATGGCGACGGCAAGAGCTCCTCCGGCCGTCCTGATGAGAGATACTAGACAACTTTTGTTCCAAGTGAAAACAAGCGGGTGCACAGCTGTATCTACGAGGTCCTACCTCCAGCTGTTTGCATGCGCTTCACTCTACTTGGTAGCCCTTGAACTTGGAGATGCTTAAGGGGAAAAAAAGGCCGGTGCAGCGTGAGGTGACAGACGCCGCATCGTTGGACCATCCTCCCCGTGATTATGGACGACTTTGTATTCTGCCATCTGGGTTTGTTGCGCCTGCTGGTGATCATATATACTGGCAGTTTTGGCTTCTTCTTGATCGTACCAGCATTGATTGTTACGCAGACGAATATGTTTCGACCTCAGGATAGTCAGCTTGAGTTCTTGCTTTGTCCTGTGCAATAGGAGCTCCGCTCTGGTTACATGCTGTTGCGAGAGCTCCAGGCGTTGCAAAGCAGTTCATTCACCCACATCTACGTCGCCTCGCGCGCGCAAAAGTGCATTAGGAGTTCTCCATGTCTTCGTTCGTCTACTGATGATGCTTGCACTTAACCATTTCCAAGTTCGTGTCCAATGAGCCATTCCCTCCACAGACAAGATTTCAGGATGCAGGCCCAGCCACTTCGTTGGCAGCCAGGACAGTAGCCTACATCCAAAAATAAGAAGCGAGATCAAGCTACGTAGGCATACGTGTTACCCTCCTCGCGCTCCATGTAATCCTTCTCGATCAGCCTAAGAGGAAAGAAATGTTAGCAGCGGTCCCCAGCGACAGAGTAACAACTATCTTTCTTTAGACAGATTGCCGTGAAAGGGGAATGGAGTAGGGAGAGTGTGAGTGTAGCAGCAATCCAAAAGATACAGGGGGAGTAACATACTTCTCAATGTTGCGCTTGATATCGGCCTGGTCCAAGACGCCTCGGGACATGGTAGCCTTGATGACCTCGACGATGAGTTCATTATGGCTGATCTTCTTGCGACTCTTCATGATGCGCACGATGGCAGCCTGGGTCTCGTAGTGGCGGTCGGCGGCGACGCGCTGGTGAGTCTCCTTGTTCTCTTCCTTGGTCTCCTTGAGTTGGATCTGGTTGATTTTGATCCGCATCTTGGCGTCCGTGAAGCCGGCGTTGAAGGTGAAGGTGTCGGTGTCGTTGACGTCGCGGCCCCGCGGGTGTTTGCGGAGGACCTGGTATTTGGCGCACGCGAGGGACTGCAGGGTGCGCCGGAGCTCGGCGTCGACGAGACCCGTCGAGGCCTTGATCTCGGTGTACGACAGGTGCTTGTCGGCAGGGATGTCGTTGAAGAGCAGCAACACGACAGCCTGGAAACCGGACACGACCAGCTCTTTGTTGCCGCGGGGGAACTTGGCCCGCAGCTGGCAGTGTGCGAGAGAGTGTTTCCACGAGAGTTTGCGCCCGCTGTGTTTCGACTTGTAGTGCTTCTCGAAGTCGTCCATGACCTTGGCGATCTCGGGTGGGATGTTGACGGCCACGTCCGGGTACGTGGGCCACGCAGAGGCCGACAGGACGTTGACGTGCAGATCCGGGGTGGGCTTGATGCCTCGGTCGTCTAGGAGTTGCTTGTATGAGAGCATCTCCTCGCGAGCCAGGTCCATGTCTTTGAACATTGACTCCAGGTTGTGGGTGAAGGCAGCGCCACACTCGTTCTTCAGGCGCGTGAGCATGTTCCTCTCGGCGTCGAATGATGCGCTTCGACCCATGAGGAGCCGACGAGCCAGGTCCTTCTTGTAGAAAGCCTCAAATACAGCCTTGCCGTGGACGAAGCGGAAAAGGTCCAATGCATTTGACAGATGTTGGTTGATTTCGGTATCCTCGTCTCCTGGCGCATCGTCGAAATCGTGCTCATCCTCGGGCTTCGATGGGTCCGGTTTTTGAGTTTGAAGTTGTGGAACTGCTTTCACTCCGCCCTTTAGCAGGAGATCGACATGCTTCGCTATCATCTCTCCGGGTTTGGCATTGTCCGTATCCCAGTTCGACTGCGATTTCTTGGTCTTGTTGATGAATGTTTCGAACGCTTTATGCAAAGCGTTGCCAAGGGCTTCGTTGTTGTGAAAGGAGTATTTGAGGAAACGATCCAGCCTGCTCTTGAACTCGAGAAGCCGGATCACCATCTCCGACTCTCGCTTTTCATCGAACACGATCAGGGCTCCTTCGGTCTCGACGTATTTGCTGTAGGTAGGAGCAAGCATCTCTCCATGTCCCTTACGCTGTAGCAGCGTATACAATCGTTCCAGCTCTTCATATTTGTTGTCCTCCAGAAGATCCAGGATGCTGTCACTGTTGGTGAGCACTTCGAGCTCCTCCTCGATCAGAATCTCATCAAAAAGGTCTGCGATCAGCGCTCGCGTACTTCGATCGAACGTCAAGAAATCGCATCGAGCCATCTCGCGCGCCAGGAGATCGGTACAGTTGTTGACGTAGTCGGAAAGATCGTCTTTGTGAGAGTCGGTTTCGCGCAATGTCTTGAAGTACTGTTCGGTGGCCGAGACAAACACAGGCTCAAACTCGCTTGTATATATGCTCAACTCATGCAACGCGTCCACGGATTGTCGTAAAAGACTAGTGTCCTTCTCATTCAGATTCCCTCTCCTATCAGAGTCGATAAGGTTGACAACTCCAGACAAGACCCTCTCTTTGATGAGCTGGTCTTGGAACACACAAGATCTGAACTTTATCAAACCCATCTGTGTGATACTTGGATTGTCAGCCGACCGAAGCAGGTATGTTTGGTCCAAGTAGTAGAAGATCTGTCGGACGGTCAATAACTGCTTCTGCCATACTGCCCAAGCATTGACAAACGCCCGTAGCATTTCTGTGTCTGACGAGTTCTGCTCGTCTCGCCGGATGCCATCCCTCACATGATCGGTCAGATGTGATTCGCATTTCTTGCTCAGTCTGTTATACAGATCTGGAGCCTTGCCCTGCCGGCAGACGTTTTCAGCACCCTTGTAGAGTTCCTCCAACGAATATGGTTCTTTTTCATTTCTGAAGATCGCTCCGAGAGCCTTGTCCTCCTGTGTCCATATCTGCTCAAAGTATTGTTGGGGGTCTATCCGAGGAACTGTCCGCAGGTTCTTCACCACCAATTTCTTGGGACCCTGGTGAGGGTTGAAAGGTGTTCTCGGCCCGGCAAATGATGTCTTTCTCTTCTGTGATTCCGGGGACGAGGGGGAGGACGTTAAATCGACGACACTGCTCGTGGCGGATTTAGAAGGAGCAAATGAATACATGTTGGCATACGAGGCCTTTGCTGGCTGCGGAGTGGTGGTTCCCATCTTTGTCTGGTATCCGTCACTGTTTCCCTCGGCCCGGTCAGATCGAGGGTTATCATTCGAACTGTTGCTCTGCTGGGACGAGAGGAGGTCGGCAATGGAGATTCGCTGCTTCTTGGAAGTGGTGGAAGGAGTGCTGTCCTCCTCGTCGATTCTTCGTTTCGAAGAAGACTTGGACGCGGTTCCTCGTTCCGGTGCTTTGCCTTTCCTTGATGCAGTCATCTAAGAGTGTGTCAGTTGGATTGATGGGTTGAGTGGAGAGATCAAGGTCCAGTACTGACGACGTCGAATTGCTGCGGATCGATCGATGATTGAGAGCCACAAGCCTAGCTACGGCGATTGGCGGACTTAGCAATGGTCCGTAAAGTGTCGAGATAGTACATAGCGTGATAGTAATAAGCCGCCTCTTATTAAGTGTCCCTGCTCCGAGGGGCTCTGGGTGTTCGGGGTGCTGGCACAGTGTGCTTTGGAGCAATGTTCCACCGTATTGATACGGTGGATTCCCGTTGAATGACACGCAGCTTAAAGTGCGACACGTCCGACGCGTTCTCCCAAGGAAAATGCGGCGACAGGCCAAACACATCCAGAGTCATCAACATTCAACAACGAATCCCACGCAGTTTCCAGTGCAGAAGAACCACTCAAACGGCAATCTCTGTTCAAGATGAGCGGTTCCATGTCGACGCCCCGAATCCTGCCTGCGCATCTCCATGCTTTCGCTCCCGGTAGCAGTTCTCACAACACCGTGCGCATGCTGGGGACCATCACCACCGTAAGCGGAGACCAGGCCACCCTGAGCTGCGGAGACGACGCAGTCACAATCTTATTAAACAGGTGAGAAAGACCCAATGTCGGACTGGGCACTGCTCGATCTCAAGCAAGTGGCTGACTGCGAGCAGAGACTCTCACCTGTCCGTGGGCTCGTTGTATGAGATCGTCGGCAAAGTCGTCAACATCGAAGGAGGGCACGGACTGGGCGTGCGTGTGTTGAGCAGTGCAGAATGGCCGAGAAATGAGAAGGGAGAACTACCGGACATCAAACTATTCGAAGCTGTGGTCGACGTTACACACCGCTACAAGAGCATATTTTACGATGATGGCGAAGGGGGAGTGGATGGAGGGTATTGAGAGGAAGCATCACCACATTGTATCCGACCCTGCGCTATTACGGCACGAGTCTCTGCTATGATGGTAATATTCATGACCGACTATGAAGAATCAACACAAATGTTGGGGAAATTCCTCGCGGA
This sequence comes from Capronia coronata CBS 617.96, assembly GCF_000585585.1. Classification (NCBI taxonomy): domain Eukaryota; kingdom Fungi; phylum Ascomycota; class Eurotiomycetes; order Chaetothyriales; family Herpotrichiellaceae; genus Capronia; species Capronia coronata. The sequence continues at coordinate 2,730,921 of NW_006912894.1, read as the reverse complement.
AGGCTGCTAAAATGGGAAGAAAAGGCACGATGGTGTTCTCTCGTCTCTATCCACGGCGTGCTAAGCTGGGCAGATAGAAAGCTCCATACAACTTCTACGATGCGACATCAGAGAGGAAGAAGTGGCTGGTGGTCTTTAACTATCATCATTATTCCTCGTGGAAGGTCTGCTGGGGGAAAGTAACCAGCGATGTGATAATTCTATCCAGGCTCTTGTGCTCTGGGATCATCCATGTCATAAGCCCGTAATGCTGCGTAAAAGCAATCATCCAGCTCCGCAATACACAATCAATTTGCAGACACGTACAGTCAGAAGGCTTTGACCTCGATCCTGTCCGACTTCCAGGCTCGCCATCGAATCAGCCACTCATTCGGGCTGTTGCTTTCTAGGACTCCTTCGCACGGGGTGAGGTAGCTTCGTTGCTTTCGCTCCTTCAGTGTGCGAATCCGCAAAGGCTGACTGCCCGTCCAGAGGAGTCCCGTCTGCTGAAAGCATGCCCTCCCACAAAATATGTTCATCCGTGTCCAGAAAACTAAACAATCCTGGAGGCGGTGAACTGGGCATCGTGGCATTGGCGTGAAACGGATCCGGACAATCACTGTTCAGGTGGTCAGTTGTCAGTTCGGAGAAGTTGAAATTGAGCAGTTGCTCGTGCGACACCGGAGAGGAGTTCTTGAGTGATGGTAAATCAGGGAAGTCAAAGGAGAGGGCCTTGTTTGGGGTATTCCTCTTTGATGACCCGCGTAGAAGTGCCTTTTCTTCCTCGGACAAATCCATCGGTGGCGGAAGATCGCTAGTCAAGGCTTCGTGGATTGACCGGGAAAAGGGTGTCATTTCCAGAACATCCTTATGCACAGTGCCTAACAGGGCTGTCAGTGCTGGATGTCCTGCTGACTTTGCCTTGGGGGTGCGAAAACTCGGGTGCAATTCGGCATTCGGGGATAGGCCAGCACCAAATTGGCGCTGAGGAGTTTTCGATGGAGTCTTCAGCAGCAGTCGTTCAGAACGTCTTTTGGGAGTTGGGGTCATGGGAGGTAGTTCCACATCCACAGGGCCCTCCTCAAATAGGTCAGCAAGCCCGTCATCCATGATAGCTGGTGCTTGTACTGGAGCGACATTTTCTTTGCCATCCACCGCCACTTCCACACCGCCTGCGGACAATTCGAAGGCGTCTCGGGTCTTGTTGAGTCTGGGACTTCGCCGGACAAAGGCTGGAAGGTGAGGGTGAGTTGTAGCATTAAAGGAGGACGTGGCCGGGAGTGGATCCGATCGGACCTGTACTTTGTCGGGGGATGGAAACAGCTGTCTCCTTACAGGCTTTGGGGTAAGGTCTATTTCGATGGGTACTCCTTCGGATCCATGTGCTTGTCCAGGGCTTGACTGAATTTGCCTGCTAGGGCCTCGAGGGCGAAAGCTTGCCTGCAAACCCCTTGGTCCAGGGTCAGCACTACTAGCTCTGAGCGTTCGGAGCATTGGGGGCAATTGTGGTTCGACATCGTCCGCCATGAAGTCCCCATTGTTCGACGCTTCGTTTTCGTTTTCATCAACATCAGGGGCTTCGGTTGCAGTATCAGCCGGTGAAGAGTCGTCGCTAGCAGGGGTTTGGGCATCACTCTTCGGATTCAGGGTTCCATTAGCTTTCTTCGGTAGCTTTGAAGAGTTCGAATTTCGCTTTCGCTTGCCCCTTTCCTTGGGATCTTTTTTCTGCCACTTTTCAGGCGGTCGAGGACACTTTTGCTTATGGAACCATAGGCCGCATGCTGTAAAGGTCAGTCATCTTTCACGTCTGCGGCATTGGGTACTCACGGTTGCACAAGAGGATCGATACCCACTGATCTGCTTCGTCGCCTGCTCTTCTTTCAACTTTGTAGCCTCTGAACGCCTTCACGCTCCCATCAGGGTTATGTTCGAGAATCTCTTTGTAACAACATTCGCCCGTGTCCAGAGACGTCTCAACATCGTCCCAGTTACACTTGAAGGTCTTAGCGTACGCACGTCGCCATGCAGGGGTTTCGATAGATCCACAATTGTCGCAGAAAGGAGGCATCTCTCCATTCGCGATTGCAGCTTCAAGTCTCGCTTTAGTCTGTTCCTTGCCCACTTTTTTCCTGGAAGCAGCTTTGGCTCTGGATTCTTCCGATGTGGGTGCATCTGACATGACTGCGTCACTGTCGGGTGCCCATGTCTGCGAACGTTGGAAGGCTCTCGAAGGCGGATCGCTCTTTGGTACTGGTGCAGGTGCTAATGTTTTCATGCGTTGCTGATCCCGTTGCTCCTCCATGATCTGGCGAGCCCTTGGGATAGGTGCTGGTGCCAGCCTAGGAGACGACATATTTGTCCGCGGAGCAGGAGTGTAGGACTGCGCTCTAGCCAAGGGCCTCGACAGAGCCGGGGGTGCAGGGGGGACCATATTCGATTTAGTTTGGATGGTTGGATGATCTTCGAGCTCGTTGCCATCTTCAAAGACCGAAGGATACATGGCGGTAGCGTTGTTGTGTCGTTCCCAACCTGTCTCATGGTCACCTTGACCGTCCGGCTTGTCGACTATGAAGTCGCCGAAATGCAGGGTCTGATCATCTCCGAAAAGCTCGTCAAAATTCTCACTCATGAAGCCCGAATCATGACCATGATCAGCCATGGGTGGAAGTGCAGGACTAGTGATCACGGAATGTTGTTGTTCAGGCATGACTGGTGGCGAAGATGGTATGTTCGCAGGGGTACTGGAAACGCTTCGTGCTCGGGTATCTTCTGGAGAGGTGATGGGGACATTGAGAAGCTCGGGTTGAGGTGCCGACTCAAGGTTGGGGGAAGACCCTCGAATCTGAGCCCCATGGACGAGGTTGCTTATCGGGTTCTTCCTTGGTCGTCCAGGTCGACCGCGTGGTTTGCCGGACTTATTGACAGGTATCGGTGTGGGCGGTCTGACCGGCTCTTCCGAAGAAACACCTGCTTGACCTGCAGTCGCCGGATTCAACGCTATCGGCCGGTGAAGACGCACGCTGGATGCAATGCTTGCCGCTACACGTAATGACTCAGGCTGTCGTTCAATGTTGAGATCAGACTTGGTAGGCCAATCGACTTTGGTTATTTTTGCGCGCTTTCTTGCCGTGCCCTCCTCGACGATATCGTCCCCACTGTAGTAACCAGAGTTGAAAGAATCACGTCGCGCGTGAGATGGCTGACGCATGCCGGCTCTCGAGCTTGGACGAGACAAGGGCCCAGCCTGTCTTGCTGGTGCATTGAGGCTTTGGGACGCGTTGGGCGTACCCGGTCTGCTTATTGGTCCAGAATTTTGCATGTTCTCTCGGGTCAGCATTCTCTGCATTGCTTCAAGGCCCGAGGTGTCGACTGGCGACGTGGCGGATGGCATAGCTTGTGTCAGCGAGCTATTGCTCCACTGCGGTCGAATGCCGTCTTGTGAACTCACGCTTCCCGAGCGATACCGCGTCTGTGAGAAGGTGGACACAGGTGTTAGGCGCAGTCTGACTTCGAGCATCTCCTGCGCGTTCTTCGAAAACAGGCCCATAACATTCTTGGTGATCTTGCCCGTCACCATGGAATCATTATCGTTGCCTGCGCCCTGGCCTTGATCGGCACCAAATGCCCTCGACAACAGTCCCTGTCCCACTAACGGCGTATCCGGTTCTGAGTAATCGTATGCATAAACCGTGTAGTCATTTTCTGGATGTGTGGCGAGTTCTGGACTCGCGGTGGTGACGGCTTCCAAGCACGTTCGGAGGTCGATGACGCCGATTTGATTCACGTCGTCGACGAAGGCGGTCTGTACCTCCATGGAATGAGGCCATCTTGCAAGGTGGTTGTCCTTCTGTTCAACGTCAAAGGTGTACAAGACTTTCAGTCTGATCGTCCGTATTGAGACGCCCTCCGCCGGTGAGGACGCCATTTGAAGCTGGTGTTGTGAGACGCGAAGTGCACAGACGATATTCAGAGTCTCGCCAACACAAATCGTCAGGACGGCGTCAGGAGCCGCTCATCGCGTGTCGATGAAGGGACAGGCGGTATCGATGAAGGCAGAAGTCCTCCAGAGGGTGGTAGTCGAGTGGTGTGCCTCCGACTCCGTGTAGCAAGTAGAGTAAGATCGGGTAGAACAGGTGCTAAATGCTGGTGTTCAAGAGACGCCGCTGCAATGCCAGTCTAGTTTTGAACGCTGTGACAAACAAGATGAGAAAGGCTTTTTATGTCAAATGTTACAGAAAGAGAAGAGCAAGAGGAATGAATGAATGAATGGCAGGGAAAAAGGTCAATGAAGAGTCGGGTGCAGCTCCAGGCTCTTGAGAAACGCGTGAACCAATGCGGAGCGTGTCCCAGCTAACAAGAGGCGCGACCTGTATCTTGGGTGGGGTTTTCTTTTGGAACGCAACGCCGCAGGCGGCAGTTGGCAGGTGCGGTTGTTGTGTTAGGGGAAGGATGATGCAGGCTCAAGCCACAGGTGCAGCCACAGCCACGGGACTGAGCAGCAGGCACGGCAGCTTGCCGGTGGCAGGAAGCAGGAACGGTCTGCACTGCCAGTGCAGTGTGCAAGGTGTCGCGAGTGGGCCGGGAGTTTGCTGAATGTGGTTTAGACCCAGATTCGTTCTAGGTGTTCTCCAAGCAGGACTAAAAGGCAACTTATCCGAGCATCCAGATTCTTGGCGCCGCCTCGAAAACGAGAAAGTAGCAGGACTCTTACAACCTCTCCCATTTCTGCTCATTGGGAATCGCGACTCTTTAAGTACCTCTTCGCTTTCGCAACATGGCAGACGCCTCCAAGATCCAGTACGTCCTCTCCTCCTCCGGCGCTATGACTCATGACCCCGTCCAGCCTTATCTCCGCGCGAGTCTGAGATGTCGCTAATCCATGAAACAATCTGCTGACCTTGTCCCTTTCTCACTTTATAGGGAGTTGCTCAACAAACCCAGGAACGAATTGACGTACGTGAAACTATCCCCGCTCTCATTTTGATGTTCCATTCAAATCCTTGTTTCCCCCCTGTGTCCGCCGAACCCAAATAAACCGGTGTTGATGGGTTCCGCTCCGCCCTCGGTTTCCACTCCACCTCATGCCCGCCCATCGCATCGCAAATCTCCTGTCGCCGCCATCAGTTCATCAATCCTGTATTGCGCGCAAACACCAATACGATCAATACTCATCGTCTCCTTACCGGACATGAAGATGACACTGCTACAAGTGTGGAAATCGGTATTGTCGCATTGCTAACCTTGAACTGCAGTGAATATGAAGTCTCTCTCCTTGAGGCGCACGAGTTATCTACCGGCCCCCTCTCCATCCTGATGACCGCCACTCGAACACACACTCAAGTCCTCATCTCTTGCCGAAATAACCGAAAACTACTCGCCCGCGTTAAAGCATTCGACCGCCATTGCAACATGGTTTTGGAAAACGTGAAGGAAATGTGGACGGAAAAGGGAAAAGGCAACTCCAAGGGCGTGAACAAGGACAGATTCATCAGCAAAATGTTTCTGAGAGGTGATAGTGTCATTTTGGTCTTATTGAGTTGAGCGCACCCGGGGCGACCGAGTAAGAAGAGAATGACTTCGCGCGTGATGCGCGTTGAAAAAGTCTGCCGCACGATGTGGCATCATCGAGATTGTGTCCCCGAGCGGATGCGTACCATCTCAAAGCGGAGTCTGTTTGAATGGGGCCCGCCCGACCGACCATGATCTTGAACAACAGCCAAACGCCGGCGCAGGCTCGCGAGCGGCCAAAAACAAGATACCCAGCATTAAGCCAAAGGAAGCCGGATTTTATACAAAAATATGCAATCCCCTATTTGGTGCCCTTCCGTGGGCATATATCCCCCTCGTTTGTCTTCTTCCCTCTCCAACGGCGTCTAACAAGCATCAGCCAAACCCACCAGGAATTCTTGCAAGCCCCAAGCCCCGGGATCGGGTATCTTGCCGATCCATTCACTTTCGGAGCCGACATAGACTGTCCGGCCCAGGCTGGCCTTCATGCTCTTGGTCTTCTCCGCGCCTTCTTTTGCGGCAGCGGCAGCCTTCTTGACGTCGCCAGTTCTCTCCAGAGTGTCAACGAACGGCACCAGCGCATCCATCAGAGTTCTGTCCCCAGGAACCGCCGGAGTGTATCTGCCCAATGCTTTGACACTGGATTTGAGTGCAGCCGTCCAGGTCTTAACATCCACCTGCTTTGAGGAGCCGGAGTCTTGTTCTCGGAGGCCATGGGCCAGGGCGTTCAGGAAGATGGCATAGATGGCACCCGAGGTCCCATCCATGTAATTCTCCGCAACAGGCACAATCTTGTTGACGAAAGCGACGGCGTCCGTGGGCAGATCTCCGGACGACAGTTCTTTGAGGACAGCCTCAGCGCCGCGTTTCAAGCCGATGCCACAATCGCCATCGCCCACAATGGTGTCGAATTTGGTGACGTCTTTTTCGGCGGCGATCATCTTGTCCAGGCCTGCCTTGAGAACCTCATGTGACTGCTTCGGGTCAAGAGTCAAATTGCTGGGTTTCGCCTCTACCGAGTCGATCGACTTGTCCATCGTCCCGGTGTTGTCAGCTTCCCACGTCGATGTCTGAATTGCTGCGGCCCATCCCACTGCCTCGGCCGGAGCGTCGAGCAGCTCAAGCATAGACTTGCCCTTTCCAAGGCCGGTGTCATCCAGCTTGAGTATGGAGACTGAAAAGCCGAGCCCGTTCAAAGAGGTGATGAAAGTCCCTGCGATGACTCGCACGGGCACGATTTCCCAGTCTTCTTTGAGCTGTTTGTGGACCTCGGCCACGATGCCGCCGATCTCGAGGTTACTGACGCCGCCCAGGTTGTTGATCAGCAGCACCACTCTGTTATCCTTCGTGATGTCCACATAGTGTCTGTCCGTGTCGTTCGGGTCGAGCAGCTGGGCCAGCATGGTTTTGATGAGCTCCGGTAATGTCGCAGACACACGGTGGCTACCTGGTTCATTGTGGATACCCATTCCAATCTCAATCTCCTCGGTTGGAATGATTTCATCGGAGTTCGGATCAGCCACCGAACGTCCGGGGACATGGACATGTTCCATTGATGCTCCTACAGAAACAAGGTTTTCGGCGACCTGCTTCGTGAGCTTATACACCTCTGCAAGACTGCCGCCAGCTTCTGCGAGCGCACAGGCGATCTTAAGAACTAAGATGGAGCCTCCGATCCCTCGTCTTCCCACCTTTCCGCTCTTCGCCCGGCCTACTCCCACATCGTCACCGATCGCATAGAACTCGGTATCGACTCCGGCGGCTTTCGCTTTCTCCGCGGCCATTCCAAAGTTCAGGATGTCCCCGGTATAGCTGAAAGTAATCACAGCAACGCCTTTGTCTGTGGGGACTCTCGAAAGCACGGCCCGTCGGACAGCTTCGGCGCTGGGGCTGGCGAATATTGTCCCTGCCACCGCGGCTGTCAGGAAGCCCTTGCCAACGAAACCGGCGAATGCAGGTTCATGGCCAGATCCTCCGCCGGAGATGATAGAGATCTTCGGCTTCTCGAGTAGTTCTTTGGTAGGCTTGCGGAAGATGATTTTGTTTTCCAAATCAAGGGCGAGCGAAGGGTTGGTCAGTGTCAGGCTGTGGAGGGCGGTATGGACGAGGTGAGTCGGATCGTCGATAAAATGCTTGGTCTGCATCTTGAAAAGGTGTCTCTGGCTTTGTGCTTGGGTGAGAAATTGTGCAACATAGAGGAGAATGGGACGGTGGAGGGAGAACGAGGGAACAGAGCATTATTACTAGTATTGAGGAGCTGGTGCTGGTGCTGGTGAAGGTGAAGGTGAACTACCGGGGTGCATCTGGTGCAACTGCGGTGCAACTGCGGTGCGGGCAAGGCGGGGAAACGGGGATGCAAGTCGGGCGCTCCACTCTTTAGAGCGTGGAGGACGGCACTAAAAGTTCCACCACACCTTTATCATTTGGCCTAACCACATTCGGATTCATGTTGTGCCCATTGACTTGGGCTCGCTCTCATGAACTCCCCCGTTGCACTCTGGCATTTTTCAGCACGCAGCTCGGTGCGAAATGCTGAAGAAAGGCATTGTTGAAGGCGAGGGACTGTTTGAATTTGAGCTGAGGGCAGGCCTCTGCTGTAGAAATCCCATTCGCTGTTGGTGCAGAAAAGCAGAAAACGGCTCCGCCCTAGAAATGAAGCTGCTGTATCTATCCAAAGCTACCTCGCTGCGCACTGGTCACCGTCGCAATCTGCAGGTTGGAGTATGCCTTGATCTCGCCGTGTGTGCCGGGCTTCTGCTTCCGGAAGTGCTGGTGCCTTGCACATGAGAATGTACTACTACGTCGCTACTAGCATAGAATACGACGTGAACCTTACAACCCCCCACGGAGTTGTGCCGACCACAGCCGTGTCGACTGCACAATCTGTCTCGGCGTTTCGCCGAGCATCCGATCACCTGCAAGGATTGTACGTCCTTACCTGTATGACTCAGTAGCCTTGGTACGGGTTGTGTTCTTCAGAAGTGGGATTTCGGAAAGGGCAGCGGTGTCACTCGGGGGGGATGCTACAAACCACCCCCAGACATCTGGCGTGGGGGCTGATACATCCAAATGGGACCTATCACGTGAACGATCCAAAAGCCTGTGGGGGTCAGGGGATGGCCAGCCTTGCGACCGTGCAATATCCTACGTAGGTAGGCAGTTTCTGCCTCAGTGCAATAAACCACTAGGAGATCAATGACTGTAGTATGAGCCGAGCTCATATCTATGACAGCTACTTAAGCACCGTTAAAGGCTTGATATACTAGTATACCAAGTGGGACGATCAGAAGTAAAATGAGAGACAGAACCACCCCAGAAATACATTTCCAAGTAGGTATCTCAAACACTATTTATCTTGACCATTCAACTCAACAAGGTGCCTCACAATGTTGAAGAGGCCCCCATCATCGGCCACAGCGCTCGGCGAGTCAATGTGCTTCCTCAACTCATCGTCAAGCAAAGCCCGCAATCTCGAGGCCAACACTCCAATCCTGGCCCATCCGCGCAACTTCAGCCATCCGTCCACCAAGATGCCTGCACCTGAGGTCTGCACCTCGACAGGCCCGCCGAAGAGCAGCAACGCGTACGCATTCAAAGGGGTGAGGTCTCTGATGAAAGTTTTGCTCGTCTCCATTTTGGCGAAGTAGCTCACGAACCCGGCTCCGCCAGAAAAGCTCTGGGCGTCGAAGAGCACGCTACTGGGATGCACGAATACCCGTCCGTTCTCTTCGTTGAAGTACTTGATCGTGCGGGCATCCGGGTCCAGTTCCTTCGCGCCCGTCATTGATGCGATGTATTTCTTATCCGGCATCTGGATGCGGGCGATCTGTGGATTCAATGCGCCTGCGATGAGAGCACGCAATAGCATCGTGTTACGTCTGTTATGGTTGTGCAATGACGACGACGAGTCGCCCCGGTATCCGGCGGGTAGAAGACCCGTTTCAATCAAAGAATCGAGCAGCTGCCGTCTCGTCGAGTCGATGTCGCGCAGTGTTTGCTGGGAGAGGAATTTGGTCGAACACCAGTCCTGGACATCTCTGTATCCGAGATTCGAGGAGACGTCTTTCCACTGCTCGAACGCGGCGCTATCAAGCAGCAGGTCCCCATCGGCGACGGGGAAAGAAGATGTCCGCGCCTGTCTCGCTTCGTCACGCTTCTCTCGTGGAGAGACGAAAGGACTCTTTGTCGTCAGGATCGCGGCGATTGTCAGACATGGCTCCAGACAGTCGAATAGTACGCCATATATCAGTAGTTTGGCGCAGCGTAGGTCGGCCGGGATCATGGCCAGATATGTCCCCAGACCGGTCAGACTGTCGTTCTCCAGTGCTCCCATCCGTCGTAGCACCTTGATCGCTGTGGCAACGGCACGACTATCCGGCGGCGAGATGGTTCTCGCCAGAAATTCTTCCACATTGTGATCCGACCCGGTGGCCTTCACAGAGAGACAAAGCTGCTCCAGCGGCGTGCGATGCATCTCGGGCGCAGCTGCAGGCGCCATGTTGGCCTCGACGTTCTTGGTAAATAGCTTGTAGCATTTGCCCGCCTGTACTCTGCCAGCTCGACCGCGGCGTTGCTTACATGCGGCCTGCGAGGCCCACACTTCTTCGAGACGAACAATGTTGGACGTGGGGTCGTAATGTGTCTCCTTGACTTTCCCCGAGTCGATCACCGCCACGATATCTTCAATCGTGATCGACGTCTCGGCAACATTGGTGGCGACCACTACTTTTCTCTTGCCGCGAGGTGCTGGTCTGAATACCAGGCGTTGGTCAGAAGGTGTGAGAGAAGCGTGGAGCGGTAGACCGAGGATCTTGGGAGAGTCCCTCAGTGTCCTGAGGCACCGATCTATCTCCATTGTTCCAGGCATGAAGATCAAGATAGCTCCTGTAGAAGCGCCCAGTTCCTCGTCAATAACGTGCACCAGAGACGCGATTAGCTGGTAACTGATACCCATGCCCAAGTTCTGGATGGCCTTGCCGACATCCAGTTGAGACGGACTTCCATCGTCACCAGCACGCTGCTGACCTCCTTTGTTGACAAGCCGCACAGCATCGTCAAGGTAGAAGTCTTGCACCGGGTACGTACGCCCCTCGATGTGCACTCTGCTTACGACACGATCGCCGCCGAAATATTCAGCAAACGTGTCCGCATTGAGTGTTGCACTCATCAGCACGATCTTGAGGTGCGGAAGCGCTGTCATGGCATCGCGTAGGAGTGCTAGCAGGAAATCTGTATCCAGTGATCGCTCATGCACTTCGTCCACAAAGACATGGCTGACGTTGGACAAGGCTGATTGGATACCTGTCGAGCTCTGCAGTCTGCGCAGAAGGACACCAGTGGTCATGAATGTGATTTTAGTCCTAGAGGACACCTTGGAATCGCCTCTGATATTGTAGCCCACCTCGTCTCCTTCGATGGTGCATCGTTCTGCACTCACCCGATCAGAAAGTGACAGCGCAGCAACCCGCCTTGGTTGAGTACATATGAGATTGGCGGTAGCACCTTTCATGTCTTGGATGGCTTTGTCCAGGATGAACTGAATGGCTTGCGTACTCTTTCCCGAACCGGTCTCACCTGTTATCAAGGTGACTTGAGCTCGATTGACCGCCTCCATTATGGAGTCCTTCTTAGCCCATGCCGGTAGCGCTCTCCGAGTTGCATTCATCTTCTCTTGTGCCTCGGTACGCTGCCGGGACATCCATGCGTCTAGTATTGCTTTGTCGGTTCTCACATCTTTGAGGTACGCCCGCTCTTTTGTCTTTCCCTTATGGGGTCCAGGCTGTGCTCGAAATTCAACGATATCAGATCGAGCTTTCAGTGAAGAAGAGACGATTTCTAAATCACTCAGCCGGCCCGGATTGGCGACAATGCTTGGTATTGAAGTCTCAAGCCATTCCAGTAGACTGAATATCATCTGATCACCTAGGAGATTCTCCTGAGCGTAGATTGTTGCCCTCTTTGTGATGCTGAGACGAACATAACTTGGCAACGTGGGAGCTTTGATCAGAATGATTGGCGGAGACGAGTTTGGATAGCCAGACGTCGGGCATCGAAATTGGAAGGTCGCTGAAACGTTGGAGCTTGGATCTGCTCTAATCGAGCATTGATCGGGCTTGTCCAGTGAGAATCTTTCATCGAGTATGGCTTCCAAAGTGGTCATTTCTTCAGCCCAAGTGTTCTCGTCCGTGTTAGTCGTGTCCCAGCTGTCAGGCTGCGGAGGAACAAGTCGCGCCTGGAGCGCCTCTAGGGCTAATCCCTCATCCCCATCGTTGTCGCGCAATGCTTGAACGCAGAGCTGAGTCGAGTAACCACCCTCTGCCAAGCGCTTGATTTTCGCATCCGTTGCCAAGTTGCTGCTGACAAGGGTGACTCCAGCGCTATAACCTGGAGGAAAGCTCCACGCGGGCAAGGAGTCTTCAGGAACATGCGTCAGGAGCCACTCCAGTACCTCTTCTCGGCTTCCACAGTAGTCCAGAGCTTCCTCGATGTGACTGGCTTTAAACCCAGACTTCATCAAATCTGAAACAATCGACCTTCTTGATGCCTGCGAAATCCTCACATTGTTGGGATTCCAAATGCTTCGTGTCCTGATCATTGCTTCGATCCGTGAGCGGACGCTCTCACCCAGCTCAATCTTTGGTGCATGGTTCCATCCCTTCAAGTTCGGGTTAGATGAGCCTGGGCTTACGAGGCTGAGGGAGTCCAGTTTTGGTGGTTTTGTCGCCTGTCCCTGTCTCCGTTTCTCTATGTCTGCCTTGATTTCCTGTCTTTTGGCTTCTGCCGCGAATGGATCGGCATCGTACTTCCACGCCCGGCCTTCCTTGATGTCGTCCTCTTTGAGGCGCGGGAATTCACCCTTCCAGAGATCACGATAGGTGGGAGGAAGTGCCATCGCCAAGTTCTTCATGCTACATAGACGAAATAAAGCATAAGCCGCCGCGAAGTGGCGAGCCTCAAGAGCGGATGGCTGGTCTGCAAGATGGGCGTGGGTTGATGGGAGTTGAAACGCAGGCAGTTTTGTAACTTCCCGTGTTTTCGGATCTGACTTAGACAACACAACCCAGCACCGATGCAATTTTTCGCCATTGCTGCCAGTCGGCACCTGGCGGCTCTGATATTCTGGCTTATTCCATTTCTGGCGTTGACAATGCTCTGACAAGAGGTTCATGGGCAATTTGCCAGTCCAAGAGGCACCCCCTATGACCTTTCGAGGGTCTGGCCGTGGTGGGCCTTCGGGCTCCCTTTCGTCCCGTTTCTTCTTCTCATTCTGGCTGTTGGTGAATACAATGTGCTCACTGTCCGGGACCGTTTGGGTCACCTTTTTCGAAGGTGGATTTTTCCGGGACGCAGAGCCCTTCTTAGGCGCCATTGATTACGGATGTCTAGCCGTTAGGCCACGATAAATAAGAATGCCGTCTTCCCTACCTTGTCAGATGAAATGAGCACAGCATGATATCAGACCACTGATGTTGACCGTAGCACTCCCTGGGATAAGAGCTAGACTCCTTCCTCATCGCAAGTAGAGGAAATAGGAGAGCAAAACTTCAAGTATCTGATTGGCAAGGGCTGGAGTAGCGGTGAATGATCCTGTGAAGTGAAGGTAGAAAAGCCTGATTGCTTTGCATGAAGACACGGAACTGACTTCGGCAAACCTGCCGATCATATAGTCACGTGATCCGTCATCGCCTCAGCCTCGTGTCCCCCTTTTTCTCAGCCTTACTCCCAGTAGTGCGTGGCCTATGCCTCGTGTATTCTAGCATTAAGGCAAAAAGATTACTACCAATACACGGTTTGGAAAGATGAGAGCAATTGCAAGACATTATTAGCATTTTTGGGAGGGAATTGGAATCTGACATCTTCCCAGCGCTATTATTTGCAAGTATCTCTCACAGCACAATTTTGTTGCTTGATCGCCGAAGAAGACTTTCTTTGCGCGCTGAAGCCCCCGTATCTCACACTCCGAGGTAGTTCTGTCCCAAGCTACGGCCATAGTCTCCAAGGGTACCATGAAGCTTGTGAGCGTACGCCATTAGAACCAACACCCCGGTTCGTGAGAATACGGGATAATTCTCAGCTCCATTACCCCCCGACCTTCCTGCAAATGATGCCAATCGATGGGTCATGACTTCGTGCGTTCTCGTGAATGTTCCTTAAAGAAGGATGGAGAAATCATAAAAAAAGAAGACTGAATAGTGGCCATCAGCAAGGAAATCCGACCTCCCAAGCTTCCAGCCGGAGAAGAGCCCAGCGCCGAAAATGTGGTGAGCGTTCACCCATTGGGCTTCAACAGTCAAGCACTCCATGTGTGCTGACTGTTGGATTTGTTGTCATAGGGACATGTTCGAAGGTCACTGACTCGCTAGGCCCGGAAATAAGAGACCCCGTCGTAGTAGGTAGCCATCGCTGGCTGAGGTAAGGATAACATTGCAGCTGGATCGGGCAGTCGGAAGCCTCTTTGCATTTCCGTCTCGACGAAAGCCGATGCTCGTTTGTAACGCTTGTCGCAGTACTTGTTAAAAACGGCACTGTGGTGTTTGCGCGGATCGTCACAGCACTCCAGTAGAAGATGAACCAGGGGTTTGAGCTGCGAGTAAGTGTACCCGGAGTAATAAACATGGTGTGCACTCTGAGAGTGGGTTAGTATTTTGGTCTTGTTCGAGTCGAGAGTGACTTACCCATGTTCCCTTGCGTAGCATGGTACGTGCAAGGCAGTGTGAAGCTGCAGCTGTGAAGCTGGGAGGGCTGCCAATAAATCGCTCATCCATCAAGGTCACCTCAAGGAAGTACTTGGCCAAAGTTCTCGTTTCCAGGTCGTAATCATCGGCTTTGCTGATTCTGCGCAAAAAGCTCATCGGACCAGGCCAGCCGAGTTCGAATTGAAGCATCGTGAGCATGAAGCGTTCGGCTTTGAGGATCTCGTCCATACTGTAACCGCCATCGACCATGTAGACAATCTCCTGCACGGAAGGGCAGTTGATTTCCTCATACTTGGCCGCGATGAAGATGGCTGTGGCCCCAACCAGCTGCAACTTGCCCAGTGACACGATCTTGCAGGATAGAAAGCGATCGATGTAATTGACGCAGAGGAACAATGTCTCCGGGAGCAGGTTGAAGCGGAGATGCACTTGGACAAGCCAATCCATCAATACGGAGCGCATAGACCACTGGATTTCGTGTTGATTCTCCATGTAATGCGGGTTCGGAAGCATCTTCAGCTCGAGCTGTTTCATGTACTCAAAAATGTCGTCTCCATATTCAGCAACCATGCTAGTGTCGTAGCTTTCATCTTCTACTTCCTCCGGAGATCGAGTGGCCTCGACCAACTGTTTCGCAGCCGAGATCTCCTTCCTCGCGCGCTGGTTCATTTGAGGGAAGAGGACAGCCGTGGCTGCGCCAGTAGTATTTTCGCCTCTAGACCGAAATGACCTGGCTGTCACGTAGTCTTCCTCTTCGTAGTTTTCGTCATCTTCCTCATCCCAATATTCTTCCTGTTCTACCGGTCGTTGGATGTAGGTATGATGAGGATTCAGAGAAGGTACCGCTTCGACCGGGTTAGCAAGCTTTGCAACAGGGATCTGATGAACGTCATGTTTGTCAACTGCAGTGACGCCCGCATGTGACTGAGGCGCATGGAAGTCAGAGGCTACATCGCCTAGTTGTTGTCGTACAGTAACAAGATAGCCAGAGGGTTCTGAGATGGCAGCAACAGTCTCCTTCAGCACTGTCTCATTGTCTAGCTCGCTAGACAAGCCAGTGCCTAAGCTGACCTCATCAATCCCTGGCAAACTGAGTTCCGTCTGAGGCTCTTCAATCTCTTTAACCGGCTCGGCAAGGATTTGTGAGTGGGGTGGGAGCAGACAAGGCTGGGGGATGCCATTGAGCTTCACCGAGACAGCTTCACTCTCCTTTGCCTCTGGGTGTTTCGTGATTGGTAGAGTTGCACCGGTTGTGTTTGAGAGTGAGGCGTCTGTCTCTTGGACTGCACCCAACCGAGAGTCTTTGAAGATCGTTGTATGTCGTTTGATCAATGTCTTCTTCGTGGCCACAGCCTGCGATGGGACATGTATGACCTCCGACGTGGACACCTGAGAGTGTTCTGAGTTGACATTGGCATTTGTGCCTGTGATGATGTTCTTTAGAGTCGACACTGAACGGGGTCTTTGTGGTCTCATGAGTCCCATGGACTTTCTCTCGTACAGCGGCTGGACCGATCTGACCGTAGGTTGCAGGCCCGCCTTTGTGTGAAGGATTGAATCATCTTTGCTGGGTCTTGCGGCTGCCGCGATGTTGCTAACGTCCCCAAAAGCGGTTCGTTTGGGTGCGGCTTTTAGCCCTTGATCCCCAGACAGACTTGTGAGCGCAGGAGACGATTTGTTTCGGTGGTGGATCGTCTTGGTGGCATGGCCGTCAGGAGGAAGATTCTCGTCATTCTTCACGCGTATGCTGCGCAGGGGGCGCTGCGGCTATAGAAGATTCGAACGTTAGTTACGACAATACAAGAGAGGAGACTTAGGAAGCAATGCAGGGGTGACCACGCCTGAAGTCGCGTGTGAGACGCTGAACTCGAGACTCGTAGCCTTTTGGCTCGACTTACTTTGACATCCATCTTGACCGATGTTTGGTCGGTAAGTCAGATGCGAAAGCACTGGAGGTTCTGGCTGGAGGGCAGCTGTCTTAAGCGGCTGCTGCTCGAGGCGCGATGCCTCTGGGTTGTGCAAGTCGCGGCGAAGTCGAAAGCATTAGTCGAGAAGGGGAGAAACGGACTGGACACGAGAGCAGGAGTAGAAAGGTCGGGGAACAGGCTGTGTATCAATGCTGAAGCTATGCCTGAGGAAGTTGATGAGTGCACGGCATATTGTGGGCCATAGCAACAAAACACGGGCAATGTAAACAATGGGTGGAAGTCAATTGCAGCATGAACCACTGCGAAGCAAACTGGCGGCGGCTCTTGCCGCTCTTGCACTAGCTTGGCTGCCAAGAGCTTCTAGCTTGTTCCGGCTGTATCAACATCTGCTTCAAAAAAACACGTTCAACCAAACCATCCATTCATTGCATTTCCTAGGGCCTCTACATCCAGAGTTGCTTGTACTTTGCCAGAATTTTTCAATCATGATGGATGATATGTATTGTTCAGATGTGCGATTTGCTGCATCTTGATGTCCCAATTGACCACCGTGAGAGCGATTCCATCTCTATGACGTCAGCGCGTCGCGACCCAACACGCGGTCACATGATCAGGCCGCTTTCTACCTCCATGTTCAGCTCGCCATATTTTTCTATATAAAGGATGCCAGCAGACTCGAGGAACAACCTGGCCCCTTGCCTTGAAGCGAAAGGACGATGCGGAGCCTGATTCTGATGCGTGCGGCTTCGTATCTCGAACAACAAATCTTGTTCGGCCCCGGAAAAAAGATTGATCGTATTTTCAGGGTCCTTTAGGATAATCGGAGGCAACGGGCGCTTATTACTCAACCTCCACGATGTCTCAGATATCCAATAATCCAACAGCTCTTCAGCTAAGCGTTCTATCATCTCATACCTAGTTCAAAAGGAACAAGCCGTGTTATGTCATTTGGCTATGGCTGTAAGAAGGCTCTGCCCATGTGGAAATCTGCCCTTCGAGATGCAGCAAACGAGCGCCCGATCATAGGTTGTCCAGGCTCACTCAGCTCTAACTTTGCGCACTGATCATTAAGGAGAGCGATAATCTCAGACTTGGAGAAGCGGGATAATCAGAGGACGGAAAAGAAGCTGGCGCAAGATGCCACCATAATGAAGACCGTATTTCCAAGCACAAACATGAATAATTCATATACGTACCTAGGGGCCTTAGTTCTACAATTGTTGGTTGTAGGTGTGGAACGGTTCGTCACCTCCCTGACGGTGCCACGGTGCCGCATTGTGCTTGTTACACAACTCCGAGCCGCTGGCTGCAGCAGTTTGCTACAGACTAGATACTCCGGCCAGCCCGGAACTGGCCCGTTGATTCGAATACTTTTATCCAAATCTGATCCATGTCCATGTATGTTATTTGAAGACTCCGTCGATCGCTCATAGATATGGAATGTGGGGGGAGTCGCAGGTTGGACGGTCAATAGCACAAGCTTGACGTTGTTCATCAATCTCGCAGCTGCATCTGGCGACAGTGACATGATTGATTGGTCTAGGAATAGCAACAAGATCCCGCTCGTCGCTTCCAACTCGTATCAAAGATTCAGCGAGCACTCATTGCACGTGCACCGAGAGTTATCAGAGGAGCGAAATTGCGCCGGTTCGAGCTCGCGACCATCCCACCAAGTGCTTTCGTCGATCGGTGGACGGAGGTGTGTGGCAGGCAGGTTGGGGCGCTGCCAGTGGTTCATCAGGGCTCAACCGTCGGTATCCGCTCGCATCAGCGCCCTCTTTTCTCTCTCGGTGCGGGATATCGAGGAACCAACACGACTCGACCACGACGTTTGTCGCTACGCCCGCTCGAATAAGTTATCTGCCTGAGCAAGAGCTGGTCTGCTAACAAGGAGTCGATGGCTTGAACATTTGACCGCCTGGCCTGAGGAGGACTGGCGTGAAGGGTTAAAGTGTGCGGTCTGTGGCAGCCAGTGCGCCAGCCCACGTCCGACGTGCCGGGGATTGGGTGGAATGGTTGGATGGCATTGGCTTCAATGGTTTGCGTGTCTTGACCATGGCCTCTGAACGGCCTTGACGGCACCCAAATCAGCAGCCAAAAAACTCCACCCGCGACGGGTCATACGCTGACGCTTTGCGACCCGGGTCAGTCTTCACCATACAGACGTCGCAGACTCGCTGCACACCGGCCGCATTTCTCGAACAGCAGGTGAGGGGTTTTGCGGTTGGATTGTCTATTGTCTTTTAGCAGACCGCATCGCCTGGTCTGGCTCGCTTTGGTGCCCTCACTTTCCCGACCTTGTGTCCCAAAGCGCCTCTCAAAGCACCGCCCAACGCCCGTTGACTGCCTCATACTTTTTGCCTCTGGTTTCCCTGACTCGGGGCCCGCCCAAGGGATGCCAGCTGAGGCTGCTGCGATCTCCAAGCGACCAGCCAGAGGACATCGCTTGGGTGCCATTGGTCGTAGCTGGGTGACCGTCCCGTCACAAGATAGCGCTTGCCAGTGCGATCGCTATGTTATGTACCTAGTCGTAAGACGTTTGGTCCTCGCTTGAGTGAGAAAGATAGATAGCACCAGCGCCAGACCATGCAACTTCAACTTTAACTTCAACTTCTGTAGACCACCAGCTACAAGGCTCTTTCTTCCACCATAGTTCTGCTAGACTAATCCTTTCGTTAGTAGTACTTGTCTATCGTTCAAGTGCTTCTCGGACTAATTGGAGCTTCTACACCCGTCAAAGGCACGTTCTTGTGGTACAGTACGAGTTCTGCACGTACGTACTGGGGTGAAACTTGAATGACCCACTGCACTGCGCCCACGCCAACCTGATCGCTCGCTCACCTTCAGGTGCGCACCTTGCTTCCTCACCACCTCTTCTCTTCCATCTTCGGGTTATTCACCACTTCTTTTTACCCTTTGACTCGTAGTTGGAACGTCTAAGCATCTATCTACGCTTCAAACGGGTCTGCTCAGTGACCCGGACTCCTCAAACCTGCCAAAAGACATCGTCGCAGACTGGGACTCTTATCCTCTGACCATGTCTGGGCGGTAGAGCCGGATCACAATCACCATCCTCTTTGCGCAGTCTCTGCCAACTTCCATCCCTCTCTGGAACCCTTCGCCAGGCTCAGCGCCTACGTCTGAAGCCTTTTTTCAGTTGTAAGTTGTATGGCTGCCACCCGACTGACCAGGTATATCTGCCGTGCCTGGCCACCACCTCACGCCCTTTGGTGCCGGCACCACGAACTGCCTCCTTCGACCCCCCATCGTCCGCGCTCTGTTGGATGCTACAGCAGCTAACTTTACAATCCAGACGACATTGATTCTCGAGATCAAGCCGAGTTTTGTGCACCTTTTCTCAATCGGTCGACGCCCACCCTTTTGTGACACTGCAAGACTGCGCACGGGAAGAAAAGATCGTGACATAACCCCACAAGTGCCCAAAGTCATGCAGGTCTCCAGCCTGCTGTCGAAGGAGGAAAGCAAAGCTCCAAAAATGCCTCCTGCAAAATCCATCTCGTTCGAGCTTCTCCTGGACGAGGGCTCAAAAACAAGAGCCCGGATCCCTCTCAGAGTGGTTCTGAACACCCACGACAGCACAGAGTCCATCATAACCACTGTGAAAAACTTCTATGGGATATACGATGGGAACGGCGTGAGCTTCGAAGATTCTTGGGGGAACACACTCATTCCGTCATATGACAACCTTGTTTCTGAATCGACTGTCTATGTGCGAATAGTGCCCTCTTCACAGCCACCCTTGACTGCCTTTCCACACGCAGCACATGCCATTGACACTGGCCTTGAACCAAAACGTCGTCCCAGTCTGGGAGAACCGTTCCAGATGTTACCGCCTCATCTCAGGGAGCAGTCGCACTCTCCTTCCAGACCTTCGTCTCGGTTGGCGAGGAAGCGCAGTACTTCTCCCACCCAAGGACGGGGGCGCAGAAGTGCGTCGCAACAAAAAGGACCTCCCAATGTGTCCCTCAGTCGCGGGTCTAGCGCCAATGGAAGCTATCATGAAGACAACGTCTACAGCGATAGTGAGGCCGGGCGCAGTTCTGTGTCGGGTTCCAAAAGAGCCAGAAGCGAGCAGTTTGCAAGCTCGGACATCAGTACTGCCAACGTCTTGCAGGATGGCCGTCGTGGTCAACCCATCTTCGACAGCTCGGTGAGTATCCCCCGCCAGCCCATTGTCTAGGTGTATGCTGATTATTACAAGACTCTTCCGCTCTTCGTGCCGCCACAAGTCCCTGTCACTGCATCTCAGTCCTCCATATCCCCTCAAAGACGATCACTACCACAAGAGATGCCCTCCCCATTCCACCCTCCTGCGCAAAAGCTTTATGGTCTACAACAACATCCAGTCCTTTCACCACTGAGCCATGGCCAAATCTATAACATGGACGCTCCTGGCGATCAAGGTGCTGGTGTTGATATGGCCACCCCTGTGCCTCAGCATCATCGTCGTCTGCGAGACAGGTCGAGCATTCAGCAGGGTTACAGTGGAAGGCAAGGATACCCTGCAAATGGTGTACTTCCCACGCCGGATCCCACCGTTGCAAGCTGCATTTCAGACGAAGACGTCGCGCGCACGCTGATTGCACTGGGTGACGCATCCAACTACTCGCATGGCCGTACATCGAATTCGACCATCGACGAAACTTTCAGCGGCGCGGCAGATGCGGCATCCTCAACGGGAGCGACCAGTGACAGTGACGAATATAGTGATGCAGAGGGCGGCCTCCCGAAGCACCGTAAATACCTTGAGGAGGGGGACGTGGATGACGAATATGACCAGGAGAGCGTCATTCGTAACCACGATGAATATGATGGACCACCCAAGACGAAGAAGATCAAGACTAAGATGCATGATGGGCCTACTAATGGCTATCTCTCCAAGCCAGCTTCGCTGAAGAATAACAAGTCGGCCAAAGTCCGCTCCAGCACTCTCCCCAAGCCAGCCAAGCCGGCGGTAGAGCCAGGTCTGATGAAAGCCCCATCTGCACCTGCCTCAAGTGGGCAAGCCAGAAAATCATCGGGTTCAAGTCTGAACTTCCAACATCCGCTCGGTGCTGATGAGGAAGACCTTTCATCCAAGCCTAGATGTCAGCGTTGCCGAAAGAGCAAAAAGGGTTGTGATCGCCAGCGACCTTGTGGAAGATGCAGGGACGCCGGCATTGGCGCCGATGGCTGCATCAGTGAGGATGAGGGTAGTTCTCGAAAGGGGCGATACGGCCGGCACATGGGAGTTGCGGTCAAGAAAGCCGGCGACCATGCAGAGGATGATTCCAACAGTACTTCGACGACTCTGCTGGCCGAGGGTATCACGGGTCATGGCAGCCCAGACAAGAACAAGAAGAGAAAGAGATGAAGGATGGAGGCCTGCTAATTGATTGTCTAGGCGCGGGTACAAAAGTCTCTTGACAGTAACTATGGCGGGAGAAGGACAGCTGGACAGGTATTAGAATGGACACACCGGAAGAACGAGATTGAATCTTGGGTCGCAAGACCGTTCAATGATGTTATCTCATCACGATTGCGATCATTATGGTTTCCTCTGAATTTCGCCTTTTGTCTTTTGCAAGAAGACCATGTTGTAAAGGAGGGCTGGAGGGCTGGATGGCTGGAGGGCTGGATGGCTGGAGGGCTGGTGGTCTGGTGGTGGGGGATTTGCTACGGGAAGTGACACCAATGTGGTTACTTGTCTGTTGTCTCTTGTGTTCGTTCTATTTGGGGCGCAAAGGGGCGAATCTCGTGATGGACGCGCAACACAGGGGACTACTTCCTGGATTCGATAACGGTCATGAGGGTACGAAATAAAGTCGATTGATATCTGACTACCATACCTAACGCTGTGGTCGGCAGTACAACCGTCCTACGTAGGTAGTACTACGGCAGAGTACATACATATGTACATATCAGGAAATGAAATGTCTTTGACCCTGTCATTATTATTGGGCAGTGGGCCTGCAGTGCTCGCCTGTCAGCAAGGATCACGTGAATGAGAAGAAAGCGGGGAACTATTCAGTTCTCCAAAAAATGACAATGAATTGTTTCGAAGAAATATTGATGCTCAAGTTGCTGGCCTGCAACCGCCTTTGCACTCACCACCCATCCACCCTCCGCATCAGCAGACCGTCAAGATCTTCAGAAGTTTCCTTGTCCTGAACCCACTTGACCTGTCAGTCGGGATGTGCAGTCGTTCTTCGTTACAGTCCCGAGTTGTGAATCAATCCATAGCCATCCACGTTTAAGCCATCTCTGCACCACGACGGCTAAGTCCAGCCTTGACTGTCGCAACACACCTTGACGATGTCCCTGAGACTGTCATAACACTGAACTCATCCTTACTCATCCTAATCCATCTCGACGTCCAGTCAGCTGCCTCGTCACACCATGCCGGACGCACCGGCCGCGACACCAAAGCCCGCGGGCGCGAAGCCATCCACCACCGGCCCCAAACCCAAGCCCCGCGCAGGGGTGGTGCGCAAAACCAAAGCGGAGCGAGAACAATTTGCGAAAGAAGAAGCCGAACGCCAAAAGGCGCGGCTCGCGGAGGAAGCCAAAAACGAGCGCACGAGGGGAGGTGCACGGGGCGGAAGAGGGGGTGCTGGTGCTCGTGGAGGCAGAGGGGGTGCGTCTGCTGCCGGGCCGAGAGATGATCGTGCCAGAGATGGACCCATGGGAGTCGGCGGTGGCGTGTTCGGTGCTGGTAGCGGGTTGAAACCGGGCGGCCGACCCAGAGGCATGCTCGCCGAAGGACACAGTGAAGTGCTGGACGGACAGGCCGCACTCAAATTTGACGAATCCGGAGGCGGCGAACTTGCTGGATCTTCTGGTGGTGGCGGTGGTGGTGGAAGAGGAGCGGCCGCAGGATCCCGAAAAGCAGGAGACACATATGAGATTCCCTCGGACGACGACCCCGACGAGCCGAAGCGGGATATCGAGAGGATCTGGATCTCCAGCGAGGAAGAAGAAGAAGAAGACCAAGGACCTGTTTCTAGCAAGGGGAAACAAAGAGCAACACCGCGTACGTTCAAGGCTTCACTGGCTCTCCGACCTGTGCGCGCGCCTCGGATGCGGAGAGAAGATGAAGAGGAAAATGCAAATACCGTCTCGGGTAAGAAGCGGGGAACGCTCAAGAAGAATGAAGAATCTGTGGATGCTCATGAGCTGCCTGAAGACGGCGATGCGATGGATGTGGATGTGGACGTGGGCGTGGACGACCCGGTCTTTGTCAAAGAGCAGCCATCCAGTCCTGAGATGCGGAAACGGAATCTCAAAAAGCCGCGCAGCCTCAGCGGCCGAGCCCGAGATCTCAAGCTGGCCGCGGAGACGATCGAAGAGCGAGCCGAACGGCTACGGGTCTCAGACGATACACACAAGCTCCGAAATCTGTTTACGGGCCATCAAGCCGGCAAGCCGGACCCGACGAGCCAGGATGCCGATGAGTCGGAGGAGGATTCTGGTATCGAAGACGGCAAATTGTTTCTTTTCCAATTACCGCCTCTGACGCCGTTCTTGCTAGACGAAGAGTCGATGAATCACGAACCGGCCGTCAAGGCAGAGCCGAATGCCGACACGACAGTCCCGCCTTCAGGAATAACTGTTTCGATTCCCTCCGCTGTGAAAAAGGACCCGGAGACCGACGCAGTTGCCGATCCTTCGCTACCCCATCTCCTGATGGACGGCATGTTGACGGCGTCTGAACCCACCCGCCTCCCGTCTGGACTGGTGGGGAAATTGCGCCTCCACAAGTCCGGCAAAGTCTCTCTCGACTGGGGCGGCACGGATATCGAAGTGCAGTATGGCTCCGAAGTGGACTTTCTGCAGGACGTGGTCATGGTCAGTCCGGGAGTCAAGGCGGAAGGACAGGGCCAAGAAAACGGAGACGCAGACGAAGCGGGTGCAACCAACAAGGGCAAAGTCCCCGGCACGGCGTATGCTTTGGGCCACGTCAGGAAGAAACTGGTCTTGATTCCAGACTGGGCCAAACTGTATGATTGAGATGAATTTGATGGAGAGTTGGTCAGCTATCGAATTCCCTCAGGTCTAGGAGGGCGACGATCAAAAGAGGCTTGTGACCTTGATCAACCCAGACCTATCTCGGCGCTTGAAAGAAGAGTCTCTGCCTGTGCCATTGTCATTGTCATTGACTCATAGCCAGTCTTTCCGGAGCTCCGTGTATGTACCTAGAGCGAGGTTCAGTTGAATTGAATGCAAGCGATCAATCAAAGCAACACAACACATGGATGAATGAATGGGCAGGCAAGTTCGATGACTGAAGCATGGAGACCCTCACCATGACCGATTCAATCTGCGTGGCTCGCCTCAACTCCCTTGGTTTCTGGAAGCACCGTACATAAGAAAGCTTCCCTACCTAGCTGAAGATTCTACAAACAGATAGGTATGAAGAGGCAGTATGTTTCTGGGAGCCATCGTAGCTGATACTCTAGGAATCAATCAATCGATCAATCAATCAAGCTGATACTAGTACTTGTCAATCAAGTCAACGTGATCAACCCACATTGCAACAGACATTTCTTGGATCAAGCCTGCCCCCGTCTTTTCAGCTTCGACCATAGTTTTAGTCTCCATGGATTTGAGTAGTAGTGTACCCCCTTGCACTCTTTGTAGAGGGGAAATAGAATCAATGGTGGGTGGTGGGTGGTGGAGACAAGTGTTCTGGAGCCGACGTTGATGTATGTTGGAAATAATGTAAAAACATATTTCCTGATTCAGGGCAATTAAATATATCATTTCCATATCACTAATAAGCAGTATAGATGGAGCCTTCGCTGCACAATATACATACATGTACTCACACTCACTCATATACTAATACTATACTGTCTACGACCTTATTTGTCTTACATATCTTCTGCCGGTATCTCACGCTGGGTATGCATTTGACATGCAAAGATATTCTCAAGCCAGCTAGCCAGAGAGAACTCCCTCTTATACAGCGGTAGCATCAGAACTAGTAACGGGTTGTTCAGGAAATGACATGTATCTTCGTTCCATAGAGTCCTTAACGTATGCACTGCACAGTCGTCGGACGCCAGAAAATGGGACTTGAGACATGGCTTACGATACCCAAGCTATATACGCTGCTGCGTCTTCCATGCCGAGTTTTCTGCCACTCTTCCGTACAGGTAGCAGACGAAAAGATAGAGAATAGATTAAGGTAAGCCTCGACAGGGATGACTCCCCAATCTCTGTTTCAAGCAGTTCGTGTCTACCATATTATCCTCTATAAAGGGATCATCCCACAGGGGTCCGTAGACAGTATCGGGACTTCAGACTCTGGAATCCAGAAACAGAAACGCCGAATGCTAGATTGGATCATTGTCACACCCCCAAGATCGATCGATCGATCGATTCACATTGACTGAGGTGTCCCACTGAGGACAATAAGCATTGGACCATATACCATATTTCATGGACCAGAAAGAAACATCAATTCCTTGCAAACATGGACGGTGTGGTATAGCAGATCTATTAACTGCTTGTGCGCGATCTCCACGGTTTCTGGTGTGGGAGCCTCATGGTTCGCTCTTGTCTGACATCGACCAACCCAAGTCGATCAGTGTATGAATGCGTTGTTATCATTGTATCGCAGTCGTGGGGGCTGTACTCTTTATGATTGAGGCTGAAGATATGTCGAAACTGGCTCAAGAGCTTGACCTTAAGCATTGAAAGAGGATACCGCTGGAGCAGAACCAACTAGGGCCAGGAGATAGCTTGTGTCGCATTTGCATTTGATGTATCCTTGTGCTGGGTTTGGTGCTGGTGGGAGTTCCAGTCTCTTCTGACTTGTTCAGGCGCCAAAAGTAGCACGGCGTCCGGCTGCACTAGTCACGGAGTATGAAGATCCCTCGATGCTTTTGATGGGGTTCAGAACGACCTTGTATGCAGTGCGTGGAGCGGGATACCCAGGTATCCATTTCCCCAGAATCCAGCGTTCGCTTTGCACATGAAACTGCCTTTCCTCCTAGGCACTCGACATGCCAGAAGACCAGTGAAGAGTTTCCTGCTCCAGCTTGTTCACTGTTACATAGTGAGCCGGAGTCTCCCGCCTATCACACCTGAAGCGTGTCCGATTTTTGGGCTGCGTTGTGACCTGGCGCTGTCGGACAAGCACCTTGATTCTGGCGGCTCCGCGGCACTAGCATTGTGCGTGGAAGTACGGTTGGGGATCGATCACATCCCGTCCACCCGACGACGCGCGGCAGCCGAGAAATCTGCTGTTGAGCAATGTGCTGTTGTGCAGAGACTCGATCTGACTCAGGTAGTCCGCGGGATCACAAATAGCTCATGCACAGGGTCGCAACACCAACGGCAAGGACGGCAAGAGTACCGGCTTCGAGGATGCGAGCATCATTGGCCGCGGTGGCTGACTGTGTGCTGGGTTTCTTCTGCTCCTTCTCCAAAGGCACGACATCGTTTTGTTCTGCTTCTTCAGAAATGACTGGAGCAGAAGAGTGCATTTTCACCTCCTTTTCCAGCTGTTCGTGCTCGACGGCGATAGGCTTTTTCTTCTGCTTGTTCAGCAGGGCCACAATCTCGTCGTGGATCTCCTTGCCGGCCTTTTTGAGTTTACTCAGCAATGGATGAACGAGGTCCTCTTCCTGCTCCTTCTCTTCCTCGTGCAGATTCTCAACGGCCTGGCCTAACGGCACCTGGGTGGGAAGACTTCGCTTGGTCTTGACGACTCCCACGGTCCCCTGAATCGTCCCCAGGCCGATTTCACCGGCGGTCGGACTGGGCCACTGCTCATAAGCTGTAGGGAACGTCTGCGTGTAGACGACAGGGACTTGGACCTGGGAGCCTGAGATCATGGATCCAGCGTAGTACGTTGTGACGGGCGAGACCTGTTGGATCGCAGTGGCTGCAGCGGCGGCGCCCTGGCCGGTGACCTGGCGCTTGAGGTCGGGGATCATGTTGGCGTCAAGGAAGGGTAGGATGCGCAGCTCAGCTTCCGCGGACGAGGGCGTCGCCGTGGGCGTGGAGACGGACCTGATCGGCTCGAGGGTGGTGTATGGTATCCATCGCTCCGTGTCCAAGTCGGACGGCACAGCCGGGTATTCGACGGGGACGGAGGCGTAGGTGGTAGCAAGCAGGGAGGAAAGGAGGACGGTGTTGAGCAGGGTCAAAGACATCTTGAGTGTTTAGGTATAGCTTAGGAGGAAGGTGTTTTGAAAAGACTGGGCAGGAATCGGAGGTCTGGAGTGGATTTTCTACCGCCACGACAGTGACAGTGCGGTCACAGTGGGATAGTAAAGACACAGGGCAACAGCCGGTAAGGAAGAAGGAACGAACCGAACAGAATAGCAAGAGAAGGCAAAACAAGAGCCAAGCGAGAGAATGGTTGTACAAGAAACCGAAAGATAGTAGGTGCTGACGCGTTGCAGTACCGGACGCCGAAGGGAAGAACCAAACCCCGGTTTATAGGGTACAGACTTATACCAGATTGATGAGAACAACTTAAACAGGGATGAAGGAGGAGGAAAATAGCAACGGGAAAGACAACAGCCCCGGTTAGTTTGGTTACGAGTAACTCTGTACTCCATATCTCAAGGTACCTGAAGCATCCGAGCCAATTAAGCAAAAAGGCTACCGGCAGCTTCGTCGGGCAAGAAAAGATGGACAAGGGTAAGGTCCGACGGATGGATGTAGTGGGATGGTGGAATTAAATGGCGGAAGGATTGATTGATGATTTGATAGAGAAACGACGCCAACTGGGGCGCGAGGTGGAGATGAGACCACACTTTGATTACGGAGTACGTACAACTTGAACCCTGGGATTTGTATAGGGTGGGAGAAGATGTACTCTGTGACAAGCCAGAACTAGAACCAGCCCAGGAGACGGGAGACGAGGGTGATGAAGATGATGGCAAGGCTGGCAGCATACTGGTATATATATAGAATAGAGCAAAGATGACCTCTTATTATATCATTATCTTCAGCCTGACAGCACACTGACAGTTCGTAGGTACCTATATATGGCTGCCTGTATATCAAGCGCACACCGGTCGACTGAATCCAACCGTCCATCCCATACTGCCCATAATCACCACCATGAGTCCCAGTCCCACGCCGACGCTGGTCAGCCCATAGATCCAAGCATGTCGCCGTCTCAGGCCGTGCATCTCAGCGACCCACGTACTGACCGTCGTCAAACATCCACAGAAGCCCTCCATGATACCCTGCAAGACGGCGCACGCATTAGGGCTGGACGCTCCCACATTGCTGGCATGCTGCAGATCAAATGCCATGCCCAGCACGGCCGTGCCAAAGATGTTGACCGCGAACGTCCCCAGCGGAAACGAGGGGATGACGGCGTTCAAGTGCTTCGACACGTAGAAGCGGAGGAGACACCCTACTGGGGCAAACACGAGTGGATGGACTGCTCGAAACCGCCAGTGGATGTCATTACCCGGCGGCCAAATCGCCAAAAACACCGCTCCAAGCCAGCAGCCAAACCCAAGCACGACGCCCAAGGGATCCAGAACCGTTCGAGTGAACTTTATTGGAATCGTCGGCGTCACGGGCTGAAGAAGCAAAGCCAGCTGTGCCCCGACCTGCAGGGCCGCCAGAGAAATGGCCGGATGCACAATCATGATGGCCAGAAGCGCGAGAAACGAAAAGCCGCCGTTTCTCGACGCAATGGTCGGTTCGACATGATACGGAGACGTGGGTGACGGAGATTCCAGAGCGTTCGTCAGGGCCAGGAAGCAGTCCCGAATGAACGAGGAAAAGGATGTGAAACTTCCGCAGAAGCCCGTAGTCAGACCGATATAGAGTGGAATGGTCTTTTTGGTCTTTCCGTGCGCAGCTGCAGAAGCTCCAGGGTCGAACGAGCCCCATTCCTGTCGAAACAGACGTCGGTCTTCCGCCAGAAAGCCCATGGTTAGCGATCCGCCCAGATTCGCCCACAAAACTCGCGAAGTGAAGGGCGAGTTCGGGTACAGCGTGATGGCTTCGACGCCCAGTCGAGCCAGTGTACCGAGCAGCGAGAACAATATCAACCATCCGATCGTGAAGACTTCTGCGACAAAAGGCGCTGGCTTCAATGGAGAGGAATCAAGACCCGCGGCCGATTTCTGCTCTTGTTGCTCTTCGAGGCTCTGGTGGTTCGAGGAGCCTCCTGCCGTCTCTTCATCCGATGGCTTCTCTCGACCAGCCATGCGTTCTGGTGCTGCGACTTCGCCCAAGTTTTGCTCACCGCGGCTTTTGCCTCCGCTGCTCAGTCTACTCAGTGCCCCTTCTGAAGATGGTTCTCGAGGATCCTCTGGTCGTGCAGGTGGCGGCACCGTCATCTCCGTCAGGTTCATGTCTTCTTGACGCTCGCCTTGTTCATGCGAGTGTCTGCTCACTTGTCGCACCGCCTCTTCCCATGATGGTCGTCTGGTATCCTCTGGCTGCATGGGTGCTGGTACTGACATCTCGCTGAGCTCCATGTCGTCGGCCGCATCTTCTTCTCCATCCTCATCATGGCCTCCTCCCCGCGACTCCTGTGTAGAAGATTGCGGACGCGAACGGCCTAGAGTCGTCTCTAGGCTATCCGGATAGTGTTCTCGTGTCCAGCGATCGCGAAGATAGTTTCGAGAGGTTTGGCTGCGATTTGCCATAGTGCACGGCACGCGCTAGTTGCAGTACAGTCATTCATTGACCCGGAAGGGAGGGATAGATATCGCGTCCGTGGCGACCGAGCGAGGGGCGGGCCAGGGCATGGCTAGAGGAATTGCATTGGGGTTGTTGGAAAGGAAACTGGGGGTGATATTTGCTGGAGAAGGTCAAATATACAAACAACTAGATCGGCACATCCTCTTTACCTTCAGGAACCCACCCGATCAACAGCATTGAGATTGCGGAACGTATGGCACAACACTGCATCTGGAACCCGTATTCTTCTGAAACTTCAAAAGGTGTCTCCAAACTTGTACGAGTGCTTGGTTAGAAGTACCATGGCTTGGATACAAGCTTCATCGAGGCCTCAGACTCGGAGCCGGCGCCCTCTTCAATGCCTAACACATTAGCTAAGCCCCCTTGACCCCTAGGTGGGCTTGGTGGCTAGGGTGCTAGGAGGCTTACTAGGAGGCACCCTCGTTAGCCGCTTAGCCGCTTAGATTGGGCTAGGGAGGCCTTGGTGCTTATCTCTACTGTGGTCATAGGGACCCAAGTGCCATCGGAGTTGGAGGTGCCCCTCAGCTCAGCGTGTTCCAAGGTTTGTTATCGGAGAGTGCACGTTGGGTTGCATACTGGTTGCATACTGGTTGCATACTGGAGTCCACCCCGCCAACACCCTCGCCCTTCAATAGCTGTGCTATGTTGGACATATTTACCACGCTTTGGAAAGCATACAATTTCCTTCGATCATAGAATCCGATTTCTCGTTGAGCACTTTACTCTTATACCCTTCTATACCATCTTTACCACAATCTTTTGTGGCGCGGATATAACATGGCGTCTACACTGCCCTCCAACGTCCATATCTCCACGCATCCCTGTCTCAGGGCCAAGTTGTCGCAGCTGCGGTCCAAGTCCACCAATGCTCGCGAGGTCAAAACCCTCGTCCATGACATTGCTTTGTTGTTGGGCGCCGAAGCCTTGTCCGACTTGCCCTTAGAAACTCTTGGGACAGTGAGTTGGTCTAGTTGCCTCATGGTATATCCTTGCTGATCGAGACTCAGGCTGACCTTAACTTGCTGTAGGATGAAACTCCCCTAGGATACGAGTATACCCATGAGTCGATCGACTGTTCCCAGATCACCATTGTGCCTATCTTGCGCTCCGGGTTGGGAATGGTAGAAGGTGTGCCCATCGCATCCTCTTGAGATCGCTTGTGACTGACATGGACAGCCGTTCAATCCATCCTTCCCGCACCGGTCTCAATCCACCACCTTGGTCTCTTCCGCGAAAAGCTGTCGCTGCAGCCGGTAGAGTATTACAACAATCTACCTCAGTCAGAGGCGTCCGTGGCGAAGCTAGCCATCATCGTCGATCCGATCATCGCGACAGGGCAGACGGCTGTGGCAGCAATTCAGTCACTGAGAGATTGGGGCGTCGAAAAGATCGCTGTCCTGAGTGTTCTGGGCGCCGTGCCGGGGGTGACAAGAGCCGCGGAAGAGTGGCCAGAAGGAACACAGGTCTGGATTGGTGGCCTGGATAAGGAGTTGACGGATAAAGGCATGATCAAGCCGGGCTTGGGAGACATTGGAGACCGACTCTTCCTCACCATTGGCAAGTGAGGCGTTCGGTATCGAATATCCAATCGCGGAGTCGGTATCGTCAAAAGCCTGTCAAATGAGATACAGCCTCAACGAAGACATAGAAGTGCTTGATGGCCAAACATTTTCTCCACGGTGCCCTCTTTTCTGAGCAGACCCCCAAGCCACCGTCTCGCTCCATCAAGCTCTGTCGCACCGAATTTGACCAGCACGAATCCACGGACGGTAGCGGCAGTCCACAAAAGACCGTCTTGCTGCTCACGTTGTCGGGATAGCTCGACTTCTTTCGCATTCTCACTTTGGGTGGTACTGTCGTTCGCCGCCCAATTCTTAGCTCCGATGCGCGGCTGGTTGGAGAATTCCTGAACGAGGAAGTCTGCCAGATGCTTGAAAATTGAACCGTAGACAATCAATGTGCCAAAGACACCCATGTTGTCAGCCTTGTCGAGAAGGCTTACCCCAGCCAGTTCATCGTCATGTAGCATGACGGCATCCCGAAGGAGCAGTCTTCCCCTGGACCGCTCGTCCATTTCTCTCACCTCATTCCTGCCGTTCCAACTCCATAATGTCCAGCTTTCTCCTCTCGCCCGACGGCCCTCGCTGACCCAGTCCAATACCAACAAATTGCTGCTGCCATTCGGGTCCACGTAGAAGGTCTGTCTCTGCTCATAGACACTCTCGGCAAACGGCTGGGTTGGGTCGGGGAGATAGCAGAGTGCTGCCCGAGGTCCGACCTGGACGTCTAAGATCTGCCTACTGACCACAGACCTGTTGGGCGACTTGAAGATCTTGGTGCTGCCTTGAGTGAGCAGGACGAGGCGTGTAGCATCCTGCAATTCGACTTTGAGACTGATTTGGTCTCCCCCAACAAGCCCCCCTCCATATGTTAGGAGGAAAGCGATCGTGACGTGCTTGTCATCGCTGGCGTGGTGGGGATCTGGCGCAATCAGCTTGAGAGGATACTGATAGGTAAATTTCTGTAGCACTTGCTTTCCGGGAGGTAGAAGGCAAAGTACCAGTTGGCCAGTTCCGGGCAGTGATGCTGAAGGAGCAAATGGTGATGTAGGGAGCGACATGTCTCGCAGTCAGACGAAAGCCCGGGCAGGTGAGCATCCAAGGCGAGGCTAGCATTTGGTTGACTTGTCTGCGCTGGTATATTCTCGAGCCATCTTCGTTGCAGCTGGCACCGGCATACTAGTATCCAAAAGCAAGTGATTCAGTGACTATAGAAGCGGCACACAATTTGTTTTAAACGTATCTAGGTAGCTTTGCATATCACAGCCGACATCTTTTAGGCGGGGATTCACAGGTGGGGGGATGGAGATGCTTTACCACTAGGGCACGCGGCGCCAACGAATAGGGTTGTTCAGGTGTCTGATAGGTGGCAGCTAGGTGGCTCGGTACCTGTTAGGTCTCTATTAGGTCTCTGTTAGGTGCTTGTCCCCAATAAATCATCCTGCGCAAACTCCTCCTTCGTCGTGCCTCCACTACTACTACTGTGCAACTCTCCCTTCGCGTCAACGCGTTTCCCAAGCGTGTTAAAACACGCTGCCCAGGAAGAAGAGAACAACCACAATTTTACCCTTGTGTCCTATTGCGCTCGATGGGAACCTTCTCATAATTGACGCTACTCGTCATTCTTTCAGATTGCTGGTTGACGCGATTCGGCCATTCGCTTCATCTTGCGCCCAAAGAAGCCGCTCAAGGCCTCATCCTGTCGACGATCTGCCCTGTCAACCACAACATTCTCCCACCCAGCGCAATATGGATCTGGACTCTAGTCCACCGAATGGCACCGCGGAGCCACGTCGGAAATCAGGCAGAATTGTCCGCAAACCAGATGTCTTCTCTCAGGAACTCCACGAAGGCAGCGCCTTCATGAATGGCTCCACGAAGCGGAAAAGGCTCACCGATACGACCGCGGCGCACGACGGGGAGGATCAAGAGAATGAGGACGAAGAGTCCGAATCCGAAGATGACGAGAGCGAGGGAGAACCCGATGAAGAAGAATTGAAAGCTAGGCGCAGAGCACAACGAACAAAGGGAGCGGCCGCGAAGCCTGCTACCAAAAGAGCCAGAACGACCAATAGTTCCAGCACCACATTGGCAATTCGCTCAGGCAACGCGCAGAGTAAATCTGGCTCTAAAGGGGCAAAGACACAGAAAGCACGCGCTCGACCAAGCCAGGCGCATCAACAAGGACTGTATGCCGAAGTGTTTGGAAAAGGACTCTCTGCCGAAGACGCGGCATCTGTGTGGTTCCAATCTCTGCAGAGCGATAGTGTCGCTGCCATACGGGACCTGATCAATTTCGTCCTCCAATGCATCGGTTGTGACTCCAGGGTTGAGTCCCAGGACATTGAAGACCTGGATTCCGTTCCCAGCAAACTCGGAGACATTCTGCAGGAGTATGAACAACAGAAACCGCCCGATTATCCCCTGATAGCGAAGCAGAAGCAATACGTGGGCTTTCAATCAGTCTTGGAAGACTTCTTCAAAGCCATCATCAAAGCGTTGCATAATTCATCCATATTCTACGACCAGCCCGAGGTCTACGACAACATCCATGTCTGGATTGCCACCATGTCCGGTGCAAACTACAAGTCTTTCAGACACACTGCTACCATCATATCTCTATCGATGAGTACCGCATTGTGCGAAGTCGCAAAAGAATTGCAGGAGACGATGGCAACTCTTAAGTCCCAACTCGATGCGGAAAAGAAGAAGAAGAGTGTCAACAAGGGTCGCGTCAAGACCATCGAAGAAAGTCTGAAATCGGCAGAGACGAAACTCGAAGCCGTCGATGCTCAACTGAGAGATGCGTTCGACACCGTGTATGTTCATCGATACCGCGACGTCGAGGAAAGAATTCGAGCTCCCTGTGTTGCTGCCCTCGGCTCCTGGATCATGCTCTACCGCAAAATGTTTTTAGAAGGCCAATACCTGCGATACCTGGGATGGGTATTGAATGATACCAGTGCTACGACACGGCTGGAGGATATCAAGCAGTTGAAGAATCTGTTCAAGAACAAGAAGAACATCGGTGCCTTGAGAGCGTTCACAGACCGCTTCCGACCCAGACTGGTGGAAATGGGGACCAGGGACGCTGATATCAGTGTCAGGGTCGAGACCATCGAACTACTTGATAGACTTCGCGACGCCGAATTACTGGAGCCGGACGACATCGACACAATCGGCCGCTTGATCTTTGACAGTGAACCGAGAGTCAGGAAGGCCGTGGCCAAATTCTTCGTCTCCAACATCGAAGACCTGTACCGAGCAAGCATCGAGGATTTTGAAGAAGCCCAATATCAGGCTGCACTGCCTGGTGCCGACGAGGTTGAGGATCTCACCGTGCCTACTCAATCGTGGATCAAGTTTAAATGCCTGGGCTCTATCCTTGCCGGCTACGACAATGATGAGGAGTCCCTCGACGACGTGGCTGCCCAGACACTGCCTTCGACCTTCACTGCAGACTCCCGCTATACACTGGCTACACAAGCCATTTATCCTCACATGCCGGAGCTACATCAATGGGAATCCCTGGCAGGGTATCTTCTCTATGACCATTCTTCGATCTCATCGGCAGAAGACGATGAAGATATCGCCGTCCAAGTCCAACAAGCTTACAAACTGAGTGGTGGTGAAGACATCATTCTGCTCGATGTTCTCTATTCAGCAGTCAAGCAATACTTGCAATCGATCATGGATGCGCCATCGGGTCGCAGGACCAACGCCGCAAAGGACGATCTCCGGCAGAAGCAAGAAACTGCCGCACAAAACCTCACAGTCATCATCCCCCAGCTTCTCAGCAAATTTAGTAGCACGCCGCAAGCAGCCTCGTCTGTCCTGCGGATAGAGCAACTGCTGGATATTGGTCTCATCAATGATCTTCAGAGTGGCGAAGCTGCTTATACGGCTATCCTGGATGACATCAGCAAACAGTTCACATCACACTCGGACAAGAAGGTTCTGGCTGCAGCAAGTGTTGCGTTCCGCAATGCCAGGAGCTACGAGCAGAGTAAAGAAGCGGCTGATTTGAAGGTACAGGAACTCTGGACAGAATCTGTCACCACACTGGCAAATCTGCTTCGGGGGAAAAATGTCGAGGAGCGGGGAACACTCGACCGACCGATCCTTAGTGAGGTTGTCAACACTACCGTACGTCTGGCGGAGCTAGCTGGCGTTTACGACTGTTCTCGTATCATCGAGGGCACTCTGGATTCCGGGGCATCCAAAAAGCAGAAGGGCAAGACGAACAGCCAGACGACGCTGTTAGATCTCTTGTTGCAGTTGTTGAAACGAGGCGAACCGGACGACGACAGCACAGACGACTTTGCGGAACTCGAAGACCAGTTATGTATTGCTCTCATCGAATTGTTCTCGCGATACTTCCGGTGGAAAGTGTTTGGCCTGAAGAAAGCAATTTCGGCCAACGACAGCGCCCAGCTCTCAACAAGATCGCTGACCGGCTTTGCGATGACACGGTCGACTTTCGTGGAGGCCCTTGCCCCGACCATCATTCTACGTACGCCTTTAGACCCCGTACGCTACACGGCGATACTGAATGTGTTGGAGCTCTTCGCACTCTTCTCAACGATCAGAAACATGCTGCCGGACAAAGGCGAATTGGACGAAGACATCGAACGAAATCTCAACAGCTTGATCACGACCATGCCCGAGGACATTGTGCGAGCAGTCCTGGTCACGCACGAGAAGCTGGAGAAGTCCTTTGCGAAGAGGACACGCAGAAAGATCGAGACCAGCGACAAGCACAAGGCCAAGGCATCCACGCCCGTGGAGACACAGGAAGACATCGAGAAGCCGCCGGAAGATTCCGAAGACGAAGCAGAGGACTCTGATGCCGAAAACAGCGAGGACGACGACGACGAGGACGGCGACGCACATATTGCAGGCGGAGGCCGGACCGCGAAGAAACAAGCTGCGCTCCTGGCCGAGCAACACCTCTGCGAAGTCACGAGCAAGATCATCTTTGCCCTCGTCGGCGGCGCGATCAAGGATGACCAGGTCAAGAAGCGGTTGATGCTGAACCGGACCAAGCTGGGCAAGAACTATGCAACTCTGCTCTCCTATCTCGACGAGAAGAAGGAAAAGAAGTCCCGGACGAAAGCGAAGAAGGCCGATGTCGAAGCGGCGGCTAAGGCTGCTGCGAAGCACAATGCAGGGTCGAAGAAGCCTGTGTCGAATGAGATGGTGCTCGAGGACGACGATATCGAAGACGACGAAGACCATGATGAAGAAGAGGCTCAGAGGCAGCGCGATCTGGAGGAGGACATTGATGATGAAAACGATGGAGAGGGAAACCATGAGGACGACGATGAGAACGATGAAGCGCATAAGGGGGATGGCTCTGATGACGAGATCATGGGCGATTAAGAGCCACATTGTGCGACTGTCGTGTCATGAAGGATGTTGTTGTCGTTGCGGGTGGACGGCGTATTAGGTGTATTGGCTTCCACTGTTTTACTGGTGGCATTTGACGGTTTGAAGGACAGCCTGTAATACTACCAGGCCCCTATGTATCTTCTACTCGATTGTGCTGGCGGTGCGTTGAGGCGCGCTCGGATCCCACAATTCACAGAAGTAATATCTCTCAAGGTCACGTAGTCGACATCCTTTCCAGCCATGAGAAAGGCACGAAAAGCGTTTGATTCAACAAACATCGAATGCTGTTTCCATTCAATCAATGGATCATGCTCTTTATTTGTCTTTTCGTTTTTAATCTTGCCTGTCTGATGTTGCCAGGCAGAATTGCTTTTATCCAGACGTTTTACGAGCACCACCCTTGCCCGTCTCTGGAGAAGGCCACCCGATGTGGTATGCATTCCTCATATCCTCACAACCGCCTCCATTTGATCCCGAACAAGACGACTTTTCTCTGGACCATGGTCCCAGATCCCATCCCGATATATGCAGAGTCATGCTGATGGCTGCCCCAGTGCGTAGCGCTTCAACGCATCACCTATGTGCCGCTTCATCTTTCCCAAATCCGAAGCTTAGACTTTGTGTCCTTCACCCAATTGAATCGACAGAATCGTGCACTCGGGCGCAGTCAATTGCAACAACTAGGTAGACGAGAGCGTCTATTCAGCTCTGCCACGACTCTTGGGTCTCGCACCACTCTTCACTCTGCGAGCCTCGGGACGCTGAATGTGGTGGCTTGGAATCCATTCTTCGTTGTAGGCCTTTGAACCAGTCGAAACAGCCGGACCTTCAGTGTCGGAATGGACAGCGCCGACGTCGATCTTCTTGACCGGAGCTTTCTTGGTGGCAGCACGGCGCTTCTGAGGAAAGTAGGGGGCGACCCAGATAGTGTAGAACCAGTAGCCGACTCCGAGCGCGGAAGCGAGCAGGAATAAATACAAGAAGAGACTATTTCCGTAGGGACCACCGTTAGCCAAAGCTTCCTAGACAGTGCAGGAGGTGCGCCATGACTTACATCTGAGGATCGAAGATGCTCGCATCCGGATCTACGACAGTGACCGTGCCATTGAAGGCCTGCACAGTGTAGAAAGTGGACTGGGACATGATCACAGCAGCGAGGTTGAGTCGCAGATCTTGCGGGTGCAGGTTGGTCTGGAAGCGGTAGGGCAGACTTTGCTTCTCGCCAGGTGGAATCTCGATAGCATATTGAGAAGTGGTCAGGTTTCGGACGATGCGAGAGTTCTGGGGGTCAATGGTCCACAAGCTACCGCCGATGAACTGGACGGTGATCGGTTCGGGTTCTTCGTTCATGAACGACAGGACCGACTCGGCGGGCTTGCCATTGACAAGCTTGATGCCAAAGATCTCCGCGTCAGGAAAGGCTGCTTCCACGGTCACGGCAAGGGCAGGGCTCGTGGAGGGATTCTCGACCTCTTCGTCAACCTCCTGGAAAGTATTTTGTTAGCCTTCATTGTGCGACACGTCGCGGGGCGCGGTTTGGGGATGCGGGATTGCTCACAGGTGCGGCTTGGGCGAAGACGCCTGCGGCCTGGAAACCAAAGAGGAGCAGCGCGAGATCCAACAAGCGAGGCATTGTGCAGATGCGAAGATGAGCAGAATGGGAGGGAGAGGCGTGAGGTTCGTGAGGTTGTTCAAGAGGGAGAGGACAGCGTATCGATGAGTTGGAGAAAAGTGGCCTTGTTGGTGAAGGAGCTCTTAGTACGGTTGGTTACTGGGTGCAGTGGGTAGATGGCATTAGTGCCTGTAGGTGGTACCTTAACTACTAGTACGTAGTTCGTGGGTGCAGTCTTCCTTCCATTGGCCCCCGACCGTTAGGTGAAGCGACCTGATATAAGGGTCATCTTAGCCTGAGGAGCCCTCGGCAGACCTACCTTGAACCAACAGCACCAGGACCTTCAAGTTAGGCGTGAGTGGCACCGATCTGGCTGGCTTCTAACTTGCCGCCCTGAAAACAACCCACTGGCAGCCTAGGGAGCCCAAACAGATGTCCATTTTAACCGCAATGCCACCACGCTAATCGTCATTCTGCTGGCCAGCGAATCGCCCGCTGGGTGGCGCCTATAAGTGGACTGACTTAGGCGCAAAATATAGCATATCAGAACGCGCTAGGGGGTCACCGCTGGCATTCCCGTCCACTCATCTACGCGTTTTCCATACCCCAGAATCGAAAAAGTAGCAGGCCTTGCAAAAAAGTACTGGCACTGGAAACGGGCATCCTGCGCCTTCATCTGCGTTCTGTCCTGCCTGCATTCTACTTCACCGCCAGCTACATTCTCTTTTTCCTTTTCACGCTCACTTTGCCTTGATCTCAGCGACGGACCCGATGCCCGACATGGCTCGTTATGATCCCTTCTCTCCAACCTTCGACCACCCGCTGCTTAATTCAAGTCCCGACTACGGCTCGCGAAATGGTTCCTTTAGAAATCGCCCGATTGGCGACATCGGCGTTGTTGCACCCCAGATGTCTTTTCGAGAGCGGACGAAACGTCTCCGGAGCCTTGAAGATGAGAAAAATCAATTGATTGAGGTACGACCCTCCTACTTGCATACCGGTACTCTTCATCCGTTGCGGAAACTGATACAGATGCAGGATTTGCTGTTCCAACTCGAAACCACCCAGACTCAACTCGACCGACTACAACTAGATCACAACAGGGAAGCTCAATATAACAGAGAGGGCCAGCTGCGTGAGACTGCTCTGCATGAGCAACTGCTGCAAGTCAAGACGATAATGGTGTGTTAAAGGTCTTCGCGTTCAGCCTCATTGGAATATTTGTCTGACACTTTGCCAGGATCGGAATCCCTATATCATGGTTCTCCTCGATGGCGACAGTTTGATATTCACCAAAGAGTTACTGTCCAAGGGCGAATACGGGGGCAAAGAGGCTGCAAAAAGTATATCTTCCGCAATGAGCGCCTTCGCCGCCGAACATCTCCATCATCTGGATTCGCCAAAGATTGTCACACGGGTATATGCCAATACAAAGTCATTATCCGAAAACCTTGCCAAGTTGAAGTTAATCGAGCGACCTGTCTTACTCGACGACTTTGTCCGGGGTCTCAATAGCAGTCAGCTGCCATTCGATTTTGTGGATGCTGGGCCTCGCGCCGCGGAAAAGGTCTGTGACCAATTTCAGACACATCTCTACAATTGTCACTGTCACCAGGTTGTACTTGGGTGCTCCAGCGATAGCCGGTATGCGGCTCTTCTGGAGCAAACGGTGAAAGATGCCACGGTGCTGAATCACATTACACTTGTGGAGAGCGTACCATTTGAGAAAGACATTGTTGCACTGAAAACCCATTTTAAGACCACAAAGTTGGACAATGTGTTTCGCAGCACCAAGCTTGGCCTTCCACTTGCGCCAAAGGGTCCATTACAGGCGGTCACTGCAACTCTGCCTGCACTTTCTCGAGTCGATTCAAATGCAACC
The DNA here is from genome assembly GCF_000585585.1 of Capronia coronata CBS 617.96. Lineage (NCBI taxonomy): Eukaryota > Fungi > Ascomycota > Eurotiomycetes > Chaetothyriales > Herpotrichiellaceae > Capronia > Capronia coronata. The sequence goes on along the minus strand of NW_006912894.1, from coordinate 2,690,674 downwards.
ACAGGCACCACTTCAAGTTCCAGTACTCCGGCCATGACGTGGGCCACGATGACGGCCCAACCTTTCGTTCCTTCAGCTCCCGCCTCGAAAGCAAGTACAACTCGAACGTCCACTCCCACGTCCATGAAGAGCCCTGAGGCCGTGGTCTCCAAACCAGTGACGAAGACCATCGAACGGAATCGACATGGCCAGCGGATCGACAAGGTCGACTCTACCATCCCTAACCATGAGATCCAGCGGATCAAGAAACTGAAGTTGTGCAACGTCTATTACCTACAAGGCCCGTCCTTTTGCACATCAAGCAACTGTTCTCATTCGCACTCCTATCCACTGTCCAAAGGTGAGCGCAACGTGTTGCGCGAGGTCGCGAGGATGACACCTTGCTATTACAAACTGGATTGCTCCGATCCCGAATGTATCTATGGACATCGGTGTCCACAGAACAAGCCTGACGAAGGAGGCTGCTGGTATGGTGAAGACTGTCGTTTCTATGGCTGGGGTCATGGGATCGACACCCGGGTGGTCAAGACGACAAAGGTATGAAACAGGGACGATAGTTTTGTCATCTTAACACCGTCGTTGTGTGTCATTTGAGCTCTCCTCATCCAGACAGCGTCTCACCCAATGGCTATGCCTCGATCGATCAAATCCCATTCTCGGCGTCATGTTGCGCAAAGACCTCGTTCAGCTTCTTTCCTAGAGACAGAAGGATCTGGGCAAGCAGGTCAGCTTCTTTTCGGATCATCAGCCATGTGTGGGAGGGCATAGGGAGGCAGGAATGGTTTCGCTTTCCGGTGATGAGGGTGAGAGACGGCAGGAGGCAGGAGGCAGTAATCACCGGCCAAAGTGTCGAATAATTTAAGAGATACCCAGTTTTTCCCTCCGTCAATGACATGTACAATACGGATCCTATCATCTCTCTCTACCCACGGGTGAAGCTAAATAGAACTGTTTCTCGATCTTCGGCGAGCGTTCCGCCGTGTTCGTCCTGGGCAATTCGCAAGGCTGACGCCCCCGATGTCGTCCGGTGACGCCGATGTTGCCTTGTGCCGGGCTATCATGTAGGTGTTTTTCGCACACAATCTTCCTTTGCATTGTGACCACGATTAGTAGTAGCTTACCTTCCATATCTTGCTGCGCTGTTCAACACCGTCAGGATGGGGAGAAGGCGAAAGGGAAAGAGTGAAGCGAATAGCATTCCGAGCGACAGTAGTTCTGTCGGATTCATCATGGAGGCTGTATGAGCGGCTTGTTGTGAAGACGAACTCCTCTGAGAAAAAAGGAGATTCAGGCCTGTCCCAATCTTTCAGAGGATAGTTTTGGTATGTCCGGTACTGGTATGGGCAGCCATCGACTTCGAAGCAAAGCAACGTCAAAGGTTCGGCGGCTCGTTCGAGCCCCTCGGGGTGGGATTCTCGTCTGTTCAGGAGGCCGCTGTGACTTTATAGGTTTTACACCGAAGACAAAGACACACTATTCTCAGTAGACTCGAGGGGCCCGCTGTTGTTGCATATATTCAGAGTCTATAGCAGACTCGAGGTTTCGGCGGCCCGTTCGAGCCCCTATGGGGTGGATGATCTTGAGGTGATTCGAGAGACCGCCGCATCGAGCATGGGAGTGAGAGGATGGGCGGTCAACGTAAGTGCTTGCGTACCCTGGAGAAGATTTCCCCAAGCAAGTAGAATCTGGACATCAGGCTTCGCCTCGTTTTCTCATGAACGTTGAGGCTTATCGGTTGGAATGCTGGAGGTCAGGGTTAGTGGAATGGTTGTTTATTCGGTGACGATGCAACAACGCTGGCAGAGAATGATCTCTGACGAAGATCAGATGCATAATAGTGACAATTGATAGTCTCAATCCCTGCATTCAGCTTTCAGCCGAGTAGTATAGATCGAGTTGGCGAATCAATTAGATGTCTCCATACTCGGAGGAGGGTAGGCTGTGATACAGTAGACGGCTGACTCCTCCGGACTAGCATCGTCATGATGAGATCAGAGCTTGAGTCGAGATCAAAAGCGATGCTGTCGCATGCCCCCCTGTGAATGAAGACTCGTTGAGTGGACTCCAGAGTCGTGAAATCTGAGCCCGGCAATGGAGAAAGATTCAGCAATGTAGAATAAGACGAGTAGACCTGGAGACCAGAGACTGTTGCAGGGTGGGATGTCGAGGAAGGCGCCGTGGACCTGAGTTTGGGAAGGTACGTGGGACACCAGCTACCAAGGAAGGGCGGAAAAGTACTCACCGTCCTTGACGAGAAGGAACGATCGGGACAGGTACCTTCCTTCTAAATAGCTGTTAGATATCATGATAGACCTGGAGATCATCAGAGATCATACAACATATCGCAGCAGCATGGATGCAGCTACACTGTGTCATCGGAATCAGACCTGTCTCGCCTATCAGTACACTCATCCATTGGTTCTGAGATGGAAGATGCTTACCCTTCGACGTGCAAGTCATTACTTCCTCAAATGGGAGCTCGTTGCGTAAGAACGATAATGGACATAGTATGTAGGAGTATCAAAACAACCAGTCACGGAGACGAATGAATAGAGAGGTGTTCAACGTAAAAGATCAAATACAAACAAGCCCCGAATATGTACAAGCCGACACTTTTGAAGAAATAGACAGACCGCTAACAACAGCCATATATTGTCGCCGAACATCGATCAAGCACTCACAACTTCTGCATCATTCATCGTTCACACTTCCATCCTCGTTCTCTCCTGTACATGCACCGCACCACGACCTCAAGCTTCCTATCCAATATCGGTTCATTGTCTGATGGCCTTCCATGTCTTGGATACAGTGTGTCGTTGATGAAGAACCGGATCCTACCCGAAGGCTGCGAAGTGAGTGACAGTTGCAGACATTTCACTGAACAAGAAGCTCTGCAGTTCAATTTCGCTTCCAAATAGACCCTGAGGGTTGTAGCATGGAATGAGCAAAGACGCAATCATGGTAAAGTAAATGATTCTTTCAATCTCGGCCCTCTCTAGCTTGCGTGGAGGGCACGTCGACGACGTCGTCTGCCGCGAAAGCGTGTCTCAAGGGGCTCGGTGAGGTTGGTGAAGCTGCGTATGACACTGACTGTCGTCTCTCCGCACGGATATCGAGAGACAGCTTTGGTGGTGCCGTAGGTGGTCGTGGATTGTCTGTGGTATCGAGCTCAGACACTCCTGGAGTATCGGATAGAAGAGTCTCTTCACCTGAAGCTCGTCGCGCTGTTTTTGTCACCTTCAACCCTCGTTTTTCGCGTGCCGCTTTCCACCCTTGCATTGCATCTTTTCGTTTCCTGTAATCGTACGCTGCTATTTCCAGTTCGGCAGCTAACATTCTGTCGTTGGCTGGGTCATTCTTGGTAGGACGGATTCTGTCAAGGCCCGGGGGGTCTTTGCTCGGCACGGAAACTTTACGTATCTGTGCTGGGGTATTTTTCAACCGCTCAAGGATGCCATCCATATCTAACCGACCAGAGCTCGCACTCCGGGGAGATCCAGCAGTGGATGATTCAATAGGCGCTGGCGACACGTTCGATGCGTCTCGTGGCACCGTATGCGATGGCGTCCGCGAAACGTCCTGCATCAGCTGTCGGAACAGGACACTATGTCGACCGCTCTTCGGAGAGCTAGACCCCGGTAAGCGAGAGTTGGTATTGCCGTTGAGACGGGGTGGTCTTTCGTGTCTTCCAAATGAGGAGGTTGTACCCCACATATCACTAAGTTCTTGTGCATCTACCATACCGGGAGACCCCGTGTCCAACTCCCGCGCTTTTCCTTTAGACGAGGCGGCATCCCACATTTCATTTAGTTCTTCTGTATCTTCAATGCGCTGGAGGTGCCCATGCACCCTCTGGAGGCTCTTGTAACTCTCGTCCAATCCCACAGCTTGCGTGAAATGGCGTTTGGCATCTGCATCCTCGCCAAAGATATCAGCAAGGAACCCTCGCACATACCAGCATTTGGCTAAAAGATGCTTGTTCACTGGTTTTTCTGACAAACATAGCCTTTCGGCTTCTTCCAAGGCGGCTTTGCCTTGATGTAAGGAGTCCTGCTGAGCCTCTGTGTCATCTAGAGCCGTGATGAAAAAAGCTAGATGTGCTCGACTGAGGAGGATTTCTGCGTACAGCGCAATCAAATCCCGCTGTAGGGTTGCAGAGCTGTCGTCGTTCGGTTGAGGAGTAAGTCGAACAGAATCGAGCATGGCATCGTCTCCTCCGCTAGTAAGCGACATTTTCTCACCTGGTTACCTGAGTTGAGTGTCTGTGCTGTTGGAATGTGGCAGCGGGTTTCGCCTGTCTGGATGTCCTAAACCAACCGTGGGCTGCAAACAATTTCTGCAAGTTATTAAATTCAAGAGTTTTAGACGGGGAGAACATCTTGTTGTAATCGCGTCACAAGCTGACTTTACCATCCAGCCGGATGCAGAATGGAGGCACAAAGAGCAACAAGGATTTCAACCGTCCATTGTTGAATTGCTTCCCAGGTGATTCTTTATGCTTCGAGAGGCATAGGACACTGCAGAAGAGCTATAGCCAGCTGCATGGCATCCTCCCGGCCATTGTAAAGACCGGACAGTAGGAACAGAAGAAGGGAGACAATCAGGTTCCCAACGACTCAGCAAAGCTGCTGAACCCGAGCATCAACTTTCACGGCCAAACCTCGCTTGCAGACAATGCAGACTGTTGTAGAAGTTGCCCATACTGACCTGCCATTCACGCTTCTGAGGAGGTGAGATTCAAGGGAGTTGACATGACATGATCGAGAAATAGAAAAAGTCTCAACCATCTGGTTCTTTGTGCTGTTGAGAGTAAGGTGCGCTGAAATGAGGTTGGAAAGGCGACGATGATACACATATGACTAATCACAACCTCTGACGTATTATAGTCACGTGACTGTAGCCTACCTCGAGATGTATTTATATTTCCCTCCATCAAGTAATTCCTTCTCAATCCAAGTCAATGTTGGGGCACCTGTATGAATATGGCCAACTTCTTGGTAAACATGGTTGCGGCTCTACATCAATCAGTGCTCTTCTCCTCCCACGAGGCAGCTCGAAGCGCTTCTGGGCTCAATACCAGCTTCCATGTGACACCAGCCAAAAACTCGCCATATACTGAGCTCATTGCTTTCGAGTCACAGCTACAACCACCTCTTGACTCCTCTGTCATGACAACCACAGTCTGTCTAACCACATGTGCGAAAGTCACATCTATGAGCCACCAAAGACAAACCGAATGAGCCTTGTAGGCAAGCTGCCTAATCCAGGGCGATCCTGCCATTAGCCAGAGGCTTATAATCTTCCTCTCCTGCCCACTGGGATTCATATAAACTCTCGTCCATCTGAGAGGCATCCATGCCCATATTGACATCCCTGGAGTACCATTAGTGACAGCCCGAAGAAAATAGCGAGGTAAGGAACGACTCACTTGTCTTCTGCAAGTACTTCGAGGCCTGGAACGCAGTCGATCAGGGCGATGATCACAAAGGATCCCACAAAAGACCAGGTGAAACCAATCAAAGCTTCGACAATCTGGACCCAAAGCTGGCGGAAATTGCCATCGAAGACGACCCCGCCGGCCACTTCGGCTCCTCCGTATGCCGCGACAGCTTTCTGTGCAAAGAGACCAGTTCCAATAGTGCCGAGAATGCCGCCCACGCAATGGGTGGCAAAGGTGTCGCCGTTATCGACCCATTTCCATCGTTGAGCGAACTCGGTGAACTTGATTCTCAGCGCTTGACGGCAGACGATCGCACCGACAATGCCAAAAAGTAGCGAGGTGGGAAGGTCGATGAATCCGGCCGCCGGGGTGATCATGACCAGACCTGATATCGCACCCATGAAGGTTGAATCCAGGGACCAACGGCCAGTCTCGATGTAAGTGATTGAAGCCCATGTAATCGCTCCTGCCGAAGCACATAGGTTGGTGACACACAGCGCCATAACAGACTGGAAAGTCAGACTCAGCGTGGTGCCAGCATCAAAAGCCAACCAGGAGCCCCAGATAATGATCAGGGCCAGTAGTTGACACATTGAATTATGGGGTCGATGAAGCTTTAGGTGGGATGGCGTCCTGACGTCGGACTTGCGTGACCTGGCGATGGGATACGACAGGTAAAGACTAAGAGCTGAGGCTGTGGCACCGCTGCAAATGTGGACGGGAGTTCCACCAGCGAAGTCGAGGACTCCGATCTCTCCCAGGAAGCCGCCGCCCCAGACCATGTGAGCCAACGGACAATAGATCAAAGTCGACCACAGCTGTCCAGATCGTGTCAGCACTCTCGATCTCGGAGAACATAATTCTGACCACTTACAAAGATGAAAGGAATCAGTGGCAGAATGCGACCACGTTCACAAGCTCCTCCGACACTGATGGCACACACCGTGGCCAAAAACACCAGCTGAAATTCACTGAAGAGTACGGCCGGAATGGTGCCCACTGGTTCGGCCAGCACACCTCGATGAAAGGCATATCTGAGGTTGCCAACCACTCCACCGTCCCCTTCGCCGTATGCCAGGGTGTACCCTATGATGAACCATTGGATAGAACAAACGCAGACTGTTAGTACGGAGGGAATGAAAGAAGCAAGGCCGCTACGCCTGGTCGAATAGCCCGAATATCCCAGACCGACAGCTGGTATGATGGTCCAACAAAACACAGTACAGACAAGGATAAACGCCGTGTCGATGCGGTCACAGGCCTCCCAAGCTTTCTGCACGTCCGAGATCATGGCGACAACTGGTCCCTCGTGACGTGGGACATGAATACGAGGGAACTGAAATGAACTGGACAGCAAGATGCCCTGCGAGGCTCTGGCCGCGCTCTTATCCCACACTTATCGCTTGCCGAGATTGGCCAAGTAGCCACGTTCTCGGCGCGTCGGACATCATCGGATCCTCAGGCTGTTACTTGACACGATTGTCTGCGCGATCCCCAGTTGTGATTTCTCTATCCCGGTCTTGTTCAGTTGCTCCTACGGACCGTTATCTCGACCAGGCTGTTGATCTTGGTGAGCTTGGTACTCTCCCGGATCCAGCACTTCGGGTATCACCTCTGGGTACCTGCGTTGCTGACACATGGTATTTGGTCACAGGTGTGTCCCGATATAGCAGAGCCAATCAATCTTGTCAACACTGAAGGCGGATAACTACGTCCCCAGAGTCCCCAGGATCATCATGGTGATACACCGATGAAGTGAACGTTATGGGAGAGACAGCTAACTATCTGACCAACGCTTTTCCCCAGCAGAAATGTCAGCGTATCAGCATATCATTGGTGATTGATAACCATCCCCCCTTGTGAACAGATAGGACTATCTCAACTTAGGCACCTGTGGGCCTGATATCGAACTCACTAGGCCAGAACAGGGAAAAATATCACGGCGCCCGCGATATCAATTTCCATCCCATCTGGCCTTCATGCAGTCGTCTGCTGTGCAACCCCCGTCGGACGTGGCCCATCATCCTCCACCATGCCTGTTCAGACAGTCTCTCTCAGCCATTATTGGCGTGGAGCTTGGCTTCGTGGATCTACCCTGGTAAGCTTTCCAAGCATCGACAAGAAACGATAAGCCACAGGAAGACATGCGTCTACAGACTAGACCGTCGCGCTGGACGTTAAGTAAGGGCCTCACCCCCAGGTCCACCCCCGGATAGTCGCAGGTCCACGGCTACGGAAGCGTGTCCCCTTCCAGTCACACTTGATCGTGTACTACGTACCTGTGTTCTCTAACAAAAGCGGCACCAGTCAAACCTTGCGCCGCAATGGCTTTCGACGCGGAAAAGTTGGCTCCTGGCGAGGTGCCTGTGGATGACGGAAAGGCAGGGAGAAGGAAGAGCTCTTTGCGTACCGGCAGCATCGACGACGTCCGCATCCTCGACCAACTAGGCTACAAACCCGAACTGGATCGCAATCGGTCCATGTTGACGCTGTTGTTCCAATCTCTCGCCATTGCTGCCATTCCATATGGTGAAGGCGCCCCGTTGATCAGTGCCATCTACGGCGGTGGTCCTCTGTCCATCTTTGTGGGCTGGATCATTGTGCTCATCCTGGACGAATGTGTAGCGCTCTCACTGGGCGAGCTGGCCTCGAAGTATCCCACCTCGGCTGGCCCTTACTACTGGTCTTTCCAGGTCGCAACCAAGGGGAAGACCGTGTTGTCCTTTATCACCGGATGGACTTGGCTGATTGGCAACTGGACCATTGTACGTTATGTGTTCTCTTTCCCGTGGGCTGATAATGAACTGACCTTCCATCGACAGACACTCTCCGTCAATTTCGGATTTGCCTCGCTCATCGCCGGGACTGTGGCCATGTACCATCCAGATTGGGTGGCCAAAGACTGGCAGCTCCTACTGATATTCTACGCCATTTGCTTGATCACTCTGGTCATTTGTACCTTCGGCAACCGATTCCTGCCCATGGTCGACACCATCTGTGCGGCCTGGACGGCTCTCAGCATCATCGTCATTCTAATTGCGCTTTCAGTCAAGGCTGATGCTGGACGACACAGTGCAGGCTACGCGCTAGGCCATTATGACAAGTCGTTCTCAGGCTGGGGCGGCTTCACCTTCTTCATCGGCCTCCTGCCAGCCGCATATACTTTTTCGGCCATTGGCATGATCTCGGCCATGGCGGAGGAATGCGCCAGCCCGGCAATCAAAGTGCCCAAGGCCATTAGTCTCTGTGTGCCAGTCGGCGGGTTTGCAGGCTTATTCTTCGTCTTGCCAATTTGCTTCACCCTGCCTCCGCTGGAAGATATTGTGCTCGCCCCCTACGGCCAGGCTCTGCCATACATATTCTATCGTGTGATGGGCACCCCCGGCGGCGGACTGGGTCTGATGTTCTTGATCTTGATGATCACTCTCTTCTGCAGCATCAGCATCACCACGGCCGCCTCGCGCTGCACATGGGCCTTTGCTCGAGACGACGCCATCCCACTGGCTCGGCTCTGGTCGAAAGTCCACCACGGCCTCGGCGTCCCAGTCTACGCGCTCCTGCTGGTGACAGTGGTGCAGCTGCTGCTCGGCCTGATCTATCTGGGGTCTACGTCCGCCTTCACGGCTTTTGTTTCAGTCGGCGTCATCGGACTGGCAGTCTCTTACGCGATCCCAATCGGTATCAGTGTCTGGCATCGTCGAAAAGAGGTCTCTACTGCGCCCTGGAACTGTGGACCGGTCATTGGGCCCATCGTCAACGGCATTGCTTTGTGTTGGATCTTGTTCGAAGTCGTCCTGTTCAGTATGCCCACTGCCTTGCCTGTGGATGAGGTAACCATGAACTATGCCAGCGTGGTCTTTGTGGGGTTCTTGGTCATTTCGGCCGCCTGGTACGTCATCTATGCTCGAAAGGCATACAAGGGACCTCCCGAGTCCGATGGCATTGTTGGATAAAGCGAACATGCCTTGCAATATACGATCTGATATTCCTTCATATACCTAGTGCCGTTCTGCTCGGGTTTGAGTTGGACATTTCCTGATCATCAACACTGTTCATATGTCTAATCTGGATTTTTGGCTACTCTGAACATGGTTATTAGGTGTGCTCCAAGGACACCGTCAAAGACACGTGATGATTTTTCAGGACCCCGTCGAATAGAGATACTATATAATCATTATATAGCTGTTGGGAGTCCCTAAGCTCTATCGCCGAAGTTACTAGATACCTATTAGGAGACCTCTGAGTAGAGTCTACTAGCCGACCTTAATATATTTCTAGGCGTTCCTCAAGGACATTCTGATAAACCCCAGATACCTCCTAGGAGAAGTGTTGACTCATACTACCAAACTCTATATCGCTCCCAGGTATCCCCCCTATACAACTCAAGTACAAGTACTTTTGCAATTTTCCAACGCTCCTTCCTTACTAAAATATGAATACCTAATATAACAGCCTTAATATATGCGCAGCCTCGCGGCCTCCTGACCCTTAATGTCTCAACGTATCAAATATCGCTGGAGGCCTCCCCCTTTGGTTGCATAGCCCTCTATTTGTTTGTTTTGATTCGAGATTTTCTCTTTCTTCTCTTCTTCTCACCTACTATTTGATTTCGTGCTATTGGTTCTCTTCTTTTCTCGTGAGGAGCTTTCAAAGGCTTCTTGGATGAAAGAGCCCGATAAACTCGTGAACACAGGCATCTTTCTCCATTCTCCAGGACTCCTTTCCTCTCCATACCACACCCGGCACAAGATGGAGCAGGAGGCAAAACCCACTGCGGAAGACATTCGCCATGCGCTAGAAGGATGCACTTCATTACTGGCGGACTTTGAAGAAAGATCGACTTTAATCACAAAAGGCCACTGCACAATCTCGCAGATCTACCATACGATAAGTCAGATTCGCACTCAATTGATCTCGAAGATGGCCAGCCGATCTCTTGGCCAAGGTTGGGTGGCAACAGACAGAAGCATCTATTGGGACTGGGAGATATTAGCGGATGCGTTCGACGATATACCGACAGTTGACGAACCTCTAGAGGAGAGGGGCCGCCTTCCCAAGGAACTCGAACAGTGGCTAGCAGACAAAGGGTTCGAATGTGCAGCACTCCATATCGGGCCTTTGGTCGACCAGCTCTTCGGATCCATTCTCAAAGTGCAGCGGCTTTCACTCGAATCCGATCAATTATTCGAGCCTAAGATGCAGGAGAGAGGCAATCTGTCTCGGCGCGGTATACATCCATCTTTGCGCCTCGCCGTGGCCGTTCACAATGGAAAGATACACATCAGAGGACTGGATGAGCACACAGAAAAAGGACCAATCGCCCAACAAATCAGAGATGTCAATGAGTTGGAAAACTTCAATTGGAAAGCAAGGGCCGAACACTTCGAGGTTGCTTCACAAAGACTACAAAATAACGTCAAGGAAGTGCACACGTGGCAGCAGCTCGGTAAAGACTGGATGGATATCATTCACCTGTCATATGTCCCCTTTGGCGAACTCGGCCGCTATAGAACGGAACTCGAAGCTACAAGCGAAGTATTTGCTGCCATTCTGGATCCAGTCCGATCAATGATCGCAGCAAACGACCAGCAAGGGCTGGACACTATCTGGGAAACGCAGGAAAAGGCACGGCAGAGCGATCTGCTATCATCGGTGTTCTCTGAGCTTTATGCGAAAGTGCTAACAAAGTCAGAGCTTGCCGAACGGGCAAAGGCTTTCTATGTGATAATGTGTCGATCGCTTTGGTTCGAGTTGTTCAAGGCCAAGGAATTTTTGGACGTTCTAACGAAGGAAGTTTCCGCCTGCTGGGAAATCTTCGCTGCAAAGGACGGGGAAAACGTTGATTCAGACATGTCTGGAGGGGGCGTTTAAGGAAGACAATCATGAATGCGATGGTTCCATTTGAAAGGGCACCACTGGAAGCCATTAGACGAATCGAATGAAGGCTGGTATAGACCTCAGATGCGTCACATCAATCTGTGATCTCGAATTACTGAGGACTCTAAAGAAATCCTAGTTCTAGACTCCAGCTGCCCTTTTCTTCTTGTCATTATGGACATATGAGGTTGATTGGAAGAGTCTGACATCGCCGGTAGTAGTAAGCACGTGAAAGTGGATTAACGCCAAAACAAGATCCCTCGCAAAAAAATCTTGTGGTATACTAATTTGAGACGGGCAGCAACAGGAAAACACATACCATAGTCTTGTACTTCTAGGTACCTAGTATGCATTGTAGTACTAAAAGTCTGGATATCAGAATTTTTCCTTTAGGCGAGATCACAGGAGCATATGATTGTTGTCAACAGTTTTCTGTAAACGTAAACAAACACTAGTCTCCTATTGGTTAGGGCCACTATGATCAACCCAGCCAATGAAGATCAACCACGCTAACGCTGCAAATTTTCTTCAGGTTGATCCTTTTGTCAAAGCACGTGTTGAGAAGTCATCGCACCAAACCGTGGCCGAACCATCTTAGAGAACAATTGATGACTCGAAAGCTTCCGCAGTATCTTGATGATTCTCCACTGGTTGGAGACACCGAGGATTCGGACGATGATAGTACGCAGTCAGAAACAAGTCAATATGTAGGGTGATTCGAAGAATCATTGGCCATTAAAAGATACAGTCTCCATAACGTCAGGTTTAGGACCTTTTAAGACGGTTATGAAACAGCTAGTATGCAGACGTTGCGGCCCGGCCCGGATGGACCAACCACTTTGTCCAATGCATGAAGGAGGCAGAGATCGCAGTCGGCATATTGCTGACCCATGCAAGTGTGCTCGCAGCTCTACTCTGGCTCGCTTTTTATCTCTTCTTTGACGACATCCTCCTGCGCCATTGCACCCTTCTGCTCAACTTCCTCCATAAACCCGTGTGGTACGCTTTGTACCCAATACTCGGGGTACTCGTGGTGACTTCCCGGGTTCCTCAAAATCTTGGCAACCAGATCTATATTCTCTTCCAATCGTGTCAACGTACCGTCGCATTCTCGAATGATCCCAAGGACCAGTTGAAGGGGCATGACCTGGTGTCCTTGAGACTGTAGAGCATACAAAAGCCCCCCAAAGCTGTTTTCAAAGTTTCCCATTCCTTTGGCGCATGCTTCCGTCGTGAGATCCGGTTTGGTTCTCCTCCGAATCTCGGCAAGTTCAGCGTCGAGATCTGCAAGAATTTGCTTCTTTGCCGCGATCTCCTTGTCGAGGTCGGCGTCGGCGTCGAACTTATCCTTTGCTGTGGAATCGTCCTTTCTAGCCTTCTCTTGAGAACGGAGATCAACTCGCACTGGAACCCCCGAGGCTGCTGCGAGACGAGGTGGCATATCTATGCATCGTCAGAACAAAGCTGCTCTTAAGCAATATCATATATCGATCTTGTCCACTTACTGAATCTCATGCCCCTCGGACCGGGAGATGCCATTCTGAACACTTTGGGTTCTAGTAATTGTATGCACGCTAGTGACGCTGAGGCCACAGGAAACAGTGTGACTGTACGTGTGGTCCGTACTTGGGTATCCTCATCGTTCAACGCTAGTGGGTACTGCCGTTGAATGACATTAGTGGAGATTGAATGATTGTAAGGTGTGTGCAGTGTGTAGTACCTACCTGATTTGAGTGGTACGGAGACTGGTTGAAGGAATAGTACATGGAAGTGCCACAAGCTAGTACTAGTACTTAGTATCAGTATTCCCTGACCGCCAAGCCTTCTCACCTTTTGTACTAGTACAGATGTAGTATAGTACATCACCTTTAGTACTGACAGCCCGGCTAGTCCCATAACGTACTTCACTCAAGTAGTACTAGTGGCATGCTGAATTCACTGCCGCTACAATTACACCCTGCCAATCACATTGAGGCACGTGGGCAGGAAATAACGCCAAGAAACGATCCCTCGCAAAAAAATCTGGTGGTATATTAGGGCTCTCCCTCGTCTCTTCTTCCTCTTCTCTTCTTTATGCGACTTTGTCAGTACCAACCCTCCCCCATACTTTGACATTGAAAAAACTAACAGACCTCATCAAACCAGACTTCATAGAATCATTTCTAAAGTAAACGTCCTCTTCTGAGTTCGTCCATACGAGCCACAGAATCCTCAACCTGGCTGACGAGACAAAGCCCTCGGCACCCTAGAGTGAAGCCAATATGATACTCTCGCCAGTTCTCGCGACTGAGACTTGTGGATCTTTGGATCCCAAGTATCTTCGCGAGCAGAGAGTGGTGATGATCTTTGACCTGCGTCTCGGGGACTGGCTTCGTGCCGCCCAGCGTGGGAGGTGCCGACGGGCTGATTCTGACAGGCCTTTTATAATCTTTTCATGAGCTTGGAACCCTTGTTGGTTGGAGTTTGAGAAGAGTATTCCTGTGAGCAGAGAAGACTTGATAGATACGACTGCTGCGCCGTCTGCGTCTACAGTTAGGGGAGGGTTGGTACTGACAAAGTCGCATGAAGAAGAGAAGAGGAAGAAGAGACGAGGGAGAGCCATAATAGAGATGGTGCTTGGTTGCATGCATACATGAACTGCTTCAGGAGGCAGAAAGATCAGCACAGTCTCACTGAGGACGGGTGCTGTGCGGAGGGCCTATTGTCCCATCTGCCAGGTTTGGAGTTGGAGGATTCTGTGGCTCGTAGGGACGACCTCAGGATGGAGGACGTTTTTCTTCATAGGGTATACTACTCTCTATAAGTCCGACTCTGCTCGAGGCTTCAAGTTGTCCAAGAGACGAATGCCCAAGTCGCATCACGGTGGCATTTTGCCAAAAGAAAAAGACACTGATGACTACAACTCACGCCGTCTATCGTCTATCGTCCACCGTCTACCTAAGCTACCTTGATGCCTTGATATAGAGCTCCGGATCGCAGAGAAGTCTCACTTCTTGCAAGGAGAAGCCTCCCTTCCCTCCAGTTTCCTTGCCAAACACCGCCTAGCATCTCCCATTCCCATCCGTCTGCGCTCAATTTGCCTTTCCACGGGATACAATAGCGAAGATCGTATGCGAAATAGGCCACACATGCAACGGTCTTAAGATTACGATCCCACAACTGTGATGAGGACAGACGGGTGATACTGGCGGACGCAAATGCAGGCGCAGGCGCAGGACCATGAACAAGCTGAGGCTTGAGGACCAAGCATAGATACGAGTCCGAGTCTCGAGCATGGACAGACCTGATCAGGTATTACAGCTTACAATCTCGCAGTCAAATTTAAGAGAGGGAAGTGGTATAGACAGTCCAATGGTGGTACCACCAGCTCATGGACCGTCCAGTCTGATATCAACCAAGTATGCCAGAAGAGTCGTTGTAGGATAAATGCTTCTTTACTGCAGCTCATGAGTCTCATCACCAGCGAGGAGTCTGTATTCAACTTCTGAGTTTCCAATTTGTCTGCATACTTGCTCTCACTCTTTTTTGCATCTAAAAATCCTCCACCGCCGCCGCCAGCCCGCGTTGAACAGTATCATTCAGCTCCTTCGGACGACCCTTCCTATCGACCCGTACATCTCGCGGATCAAATCCACCGTTGCCCCAGAGCGCCCACTCGGGCGTTGGTTTGCAGTAATCCTCGGGCGCAAATTCCACGCCTTGCTTCAACAGACCAAAGAATTTGTCGTAGTCGATGACGGTATGCCACTTGTCATTGATCAAGAAGCGCTTGCTGGCCAATAACACACAGCAACTGTGAGCGTGTTCAGCGGCAATACCGTAGTCCAGACCTCTCTTCACCAAGGCTTTGTCCAGGGCCTCAACAAAGGTCACGACCTCGTGGTAGAAGGGGACATTCCCCATCGTCAAACCAGCGGACGACGATACATTGGTCCCGCAGAAAGTCACGCCCTTGACTTCAATGAAGCAAGGGAGACCTTTGGCAACCAAGTCGGCGTATCCTTCCACCTCGTCGTCCACGTTGAACCCTTTGACCAGTGTAAGTCGGAACACGGTGCGCTGGACGAACCGCTTTTCACGCAAGATAGCAAGACATGACTGGAACCGCTCCCAGAAATCGCGGTGAAGAGGCCGGTCGATCTTGCGCAGGCTATCCTTGTTGCTGGCGTCGATGCTGACATAAAGCTGCGTGACTCGGTCCAGGTCCCGCAGTTGTTGCGGATGTTGGGCATTGCAGACCAAAAAGCTGGAGATTTGCTCGCTGTGTAGCAGACCTACGAACTCATTGATCCGAGGATAGAAGATGGGCTCGCCGACCAGACTCAAAGCGCAGTGGCGGATGCGCATGGCTTCGGCGAACCGATCACTTCGCACTCCTGGCACGCCCCGCATCATCTTGATCTTCTTGTAGTGGCCTTCTTTAGCGCCGTCGAAAATGGCTTGCGGGTCGTCGACTTGCCACCGCCAGGTCGTGGAGACGGGGTTGGTGCCGTGTCGCCAGCAGAAGACGCATTTGTTGCTGCATGATAGAGACGGGGTGGTCTCCATGCACAAGTGCGAGGCGATGCCATAGAACGAGTTCTTGTAGCACGAACCACGGCCGCGCAGAGCCGATTTGGTCCAACGGCAGATCTTAACCCCAGAATGTGTGCCAACTATGGTGTAGCCTTGTTTCGTCAGCGCTGCGTGCGTCGGGGATTCTTTGGGCACCATGGCTTTCAGAGCTACGGGCGCCGAAGAAGAGTAAGTGGTGAAGTCAACCGCCAGTGGAGAGCCATTCTTTCCCCCAACGTCCTCAAGATCGGTGGTAGCAGCGAGCTTTCGCCTCTTGTTGCGACCAGAATCGGGGAATTCCATGTCTTCCTCTTCTCCTTCGTCCGCTTCCTCCTCGTCTGCACTCTCAATGGCGTCTCCGCTTCCAGGCACTCCTTCGCCCAAGGTACCGGTTATACTGAGCTCCTCGAAAACACTGCAGACTCCAGCAATCCAGTCCTTAAGTGCACCCGTCAGGTTACCCTTTACATCTGCCAATCCTATGGGATATGCTCTCTTCCTGCCCGTCAATTTGGCCATCCACTTGTCCGCTTCGATGGCTTGTGAGCAGAAGCCCTTTTCCTCGCTGGGCCATCCCTCCTTGTCGCCGATGCCAAACACAGTATATCCTGCCAATGTGGACAAAGGCGCCGTGTCAATGCGGAAATCATTGTGTGTCTCATCGAGGTGGGCGAGCACGGTGTTAATGATCGTGTCAATGTCGTAGGACGGAATGAGCAATAGATAGAAATAATGGACGTTCGGTCGGGGCACAGGTGTCTTGGGACCTGAGATGAAGTAGTCGTCGAGGTCGATATACGATAGGTCATACAACTGCGGCTTGAGGATGGAAGACTGGGAGTTTGAGAAGATTTCGAGTTCAGCTGCTACCTGTTTGGTGAGCTGTTCGGTGGTCCCAGTCAGAGATGAGAAGAATATCATGGGCTGTATTTGAGAAGGCTCTGCTTGTCGTTGCAGACTGCGCTCTGCTTTTGTGCCGGTCGGTTTGCGGCCTGTCACCACCCGCGCCGCCGTCGGTCGAGTTTTTCGAGTCTGGTCTGTCTTGGCCAGTTGAGCCTCTTTCGATGCAGTCTTGACATTGTTTGAAGGCTGATCTGCAGTCTGCCCAGGCCAGTCGGCCTTCTCTAAGCCGGGAGAAGACGGGTGTGATGTGACTCTGCGTACTTGTTTGTGCCGGCGCACCCAGACGAGGAAGAGGCACAGCAGGACGAGAGCCGACACCACGACTCGATGGTCATGCCACGAGGTCAACAACCGGTCCAGCCAGTCTGCCAGGATGACTGGTGTTGCGCCGCCTTCACCCAAATCCATTACTGCGGTTGGCTGCTTGTAACCGTGGTGCTACATACCAAAGATAGTAGGTATTTTCTTACCCAGAATTATTGGGTCGACGGTGATACGTAGAAATAAAGCGTAGTGTTTAGTGGAGGCAGCGCAGCGCAGTGGGGGATTTGCGGACGACTCTCGGCAACACCAACTTGAACCGTGTTCCTTCTGCCCTACCTGGACATCAACTACCAACCTGGAACACCTTTAGTCTTGCCTGTTCTCAATACAACGATCACTCAAGTACTAGCTGACTCCTTGCCAGAGCTTCTACCACGTTCGAGCTCGGATGCCCTACTATTCTCTTCTCCACGAGCCAGTCCTGCTGTCCTCTCTCGAGCCTGCTCGGCAATGTGATGAAGTCGTGCAATCCGACAGTGCCATCGAGTCCGTGACAGCCTAGTATCCCTGAAGCAGCCTACGCTCGAACCTTCTCCTTGTCGAGACTCATTCAATCACGCAAAGGCTCGAACCAAGTCCTCACACATAATCGTAATGGCCCTCTTACCAGCATCCAGCACAGCATCCATGGCGAGAAAGGGATGTGGCATACCCTCCATGACAGTGACTACTGCGGACACACCGTTGGCCTCCAACTTTCTTGCATACTCTTCCCCATCATGTCTCAGCACGTCGAGCTCACCTACGATGATGTTCGCAGGTGGGAGCCGGGAAAATACCTCGTCCGAGGCCAGAAGTGGCGAAGCCTCACGATGCGTCCAGTTGGCTTGACAAGGTAGGTAATGCTGACGATACCACAACATTTTCTTTGCAGACAGACCGGCAGTGAACTCGAATGCTTTCCACGTCGGGTTGGAATACGTGTTGGCTGTGTTGTCTGTGATAGGCACAACGAGAAGTTGCGAACAGATCGATACGCCAGGCTGTGGTCGAAGCGTGGCGTTCTGGACAATCACTGCCGCAATGTTGGCTCCCGCCGACGCTCCAGCAACGGCCATCTTGCCCAGGTCTAGGTTGAGAAGCTTTGCTCCTTGTGAAACCGTCCAGAGGAATGCTTCCCATGTATCATGGATCGCTGCCGGCCACGGGTTTTCAGGGGCGAGCCTGTGTCAACACAACGGTCAGACTAAGCTAATGACCGGAAGAAAAGACCTTTTCCTTCTCGGGGGTTGATGTCGACCGATGCTGAGGAGGAGAGGGGCTGTGAACTATGCAGAGGTCTGGCTAACCTGTAGTCAGTTGTGATCACCACACATTTGGACCGGACAGTCATGTTGGTGCAGACATTGTTTTCAGTGTCAATGTCGCCGAATACCCATCCTCCTCCGTGTACATATAGCACGGCAGGCCAGCCGGACCCTGGTGGATCTCCTTGAGGGGTGAAGTAGCGAATCGACACCTCTGGACCGGCACTCTCTTGCCGGGGAATACATATGTCTTCCGATTTGCCGACGGGAAGAGGATCGCTGTTGCACACAACGACACTGCCTCCTCGTCGAGAAACTGCAATGGGCTGAAGATGGGCCGGCTGCTGGTTGATGAGGTACTTGTTGTAGAATGCGACATAGTCCGGGTGCAGCCTATCCTTAACGCTTGGATGGATTGGATATGGCGTATGGTGTACTATTTGAGCCACCATGTTTGTTGAGGTGTGTGTTGCGCTGGAAAGGGCTTTTCCTTCAAGGCGAGAACCTAGGGAGAGGGGAGTATCATGCCTGAGGGATATCATATTTGAGGGAATTCCCAGCGGTTATGAGTCGTCCTCATCGTCCCAAGTCAGTCACAAGTTTGTGGTACAAGACTGCTGGCAAGGAGGGCATTGGCACGCCGGGGCCAGATTCACCCGTCACTGTTCCCGACATCCAGTCCTACCAGTGACCGGTGTTGCAGTTGCAGGGATACGAAGGCCCAGCCTCCCAAAGACCCTCGAGCGAACAACGGTCAGATCGGCCGCGCGCATCTCCGGAAGGTCGTGTTGTTGGTTCCCCTGTGACTTTGCAGCGCTGCATCACATCAGATTCGAAATGTCCAGGTTGGCGCTTTGCGAGTCTCTTCCAGTAGCTCCGCCTAGGGAACCATGCCCTGCAAATGTCGGCAGGACGCTATTTACCAACCACATGGGCTAGTCTCTTGAGTTGGAACAAAACTCCCCCGTACGCTGGGATACAAAGTGTTCGCTTAGGTACAAGCTCAAGGTACCGTGCAATGATGCTGGCCACTGGTGAGTAGACCATGGCTGAGATGACCGCCGGTCTCAATGACATGCGACGATGACAGCACCCGACAGACTCGTCCTTACCAGATGGCCAGCTAAGCCCAACGGCGCCGTCGATCGCATGGGCCAGTGAGAGCGTCTGTCGGCATTAGATCAGAACCCACGAGTTCTAATGGCCTCGGTTTCTTGACCGCATCAGAACGAACTATCGCTTTGCATTGGGCACCATCCGAGTTCAAGCGAGATGTTCCAGACCCTAAATGCCGGTTCCAATGCTGAGACTGACGGTGTCAGAGACCTTGGTCTTTGGGCAAGTGACATTCAAGGTGTCGACCTTGAAAACTGGATACACAAGAGGCTGGTCCTTGGTGACGACGGTCCCTGTATATGTACCACCTATCTATGTGGTACTGTAGCTGGTGCTTACCACAGGATTGTCAAGGATTTCGACCAACCGAATCATGAAATTATCTCCTTTACACCCTGGCAAGAATGGGTGATTCGGGATCGATTGCCTAGCGGAGACACGGAGCACGATGCTGTCAGTATGTGAGTATTGACTGAGCAACGAAAAGATAAAATCCCGAGTCCTTCCGAAACCCGAAAGAGTCTCCATGCGCAGAAGCAGGACAGGCATCACGACCGGTTTTGAATACGTACTTGTTGAAATTGCGTCGGGGGAACCATGATCAGTTTAGCCTTGCCAGAGTCCCAGACGCTAGGCTCTTCCGAGCAATCGGGTGAAAAGACAGTTCTGTGTTCATACAGACGGAACATGGTTGCAAAGGACGATACTTCAGGACAGACATTTGAAAGTTCAACAATCTGACGTTAATGATAGGGACTATTGGTATACTGACACTACCAGGGCCTGTCACTGTGTGACAAAACTTCGCAGCACGTTGCTCATGATCTGTCGGGCTTCGGCTAGACTCATCGGAGTCTGTGCCGTTGGGCTTGATTAACGTCGTGTCTGGTGCCTTCACCCAGCCGGCTAGGCAAGGGCGTCAGAAACCTCACATCCTCGACCGGGCTGAAGCTAACCGACTTCTTGACCTTTTCTTCAAGGGCATGTGCCGCGGTGGAGATCTTATGATGGACTGCACCAGCCAGACCCGTCCCTCGAGAGCTTTCCGAGCTTGCACTGTCAGCGACGCTTTCATCGAGAGTCCCGTTCCTTGACGGACTGCTCGGATCGCTGCTCTCCCGAGTAAGGCTGGTCGCCTCAAGTTCATAGATGTGTGGATCGTTGCCGATTCCGGGAGCAGCAAGGACACGCGGAGGTGACTGTTCTCCATTGCCTTCGATCGATCGACCGTCCGTGTTGGCAGTCTTCCCTTCCGTTGCAGCTTTCGCGCCTGAAGGCAATAGATGCTGGAGGGTGCCCGTGGTGAGGCATTCTGCATCCTTGACCCCCTTCACCGCAGGACTGGGTGCAGCGTCTCCCCGACCACTATAGATTGATTCTCCGTCCTCCTCTTTGATAACGTCAAGCTCGACCTTTCTTCCTGCTCCTGCAGCAACCGGGGAATTGCCCTCGAGGTGAGCGTATGGGGCTGCGGACCCAGTTGCATGTATGACTGCATCAGCGTATAGCTGCATCGAGTCATCGTGGGAACTGCGCTGCTCTCGGAGGGGCGAAAGCTGCTCAGTCTGAGCTGCACTCTCACCGCTAGTCGAGGTGGCAGAGGTGGAATTCGAAGTCCCAGACCATTGACGCGACGGAGAGTCACCTCTGTCAGAAGCCGAAGACAGTGGTGACCGTGCTGGCGACTTGTGATCCTCCTCGCTGTCGTCGTAGATGGGATAATCATACTCAGCTGGCCTCTGAATCTCATTTACATCGCGGGCTTCTATCTCAGGAATGGGTTCATCCGTCCCATATTCGCTGGTAGATGCTGCGGGATGTGTATCCATGCTCACACCATCCACATGTTCATAGGCAACGCTTCCCTTTCGTTTCATTTGATGCATGACCCCATCGCGAAAGACTTTGCCCAAACCGGACTCCGACTGTTGCGACTTGACAGGCCCCGAGGTCCGTAGACTGGGTCTGGAGATGTTGAGAGCAGGTGGTTCCATCATTGCATCTTGGGAGGCTTTGTCTCTGTTGACCTTCTTCGCAGACAGGCCTGGAAGAGAAGGTCCACGGACAGGAATCACAATTTCCGGGCCTCCCTTTTTGGCACGCACCGGTTGCTTTGACGGTGGCTTCGAAAGTAGCCATGCCTCCTGGGCCTGTGGGTCGACACATGGCCGTACAGGACCAGCTTGCGGAGCGTGACGTTGAGTCTTACCATCTTCGTCCGACACCACCGGCGGCGGCTGAGCCCTCGACGGCTGTCTCGAATACGCGAATGGCAGCGGCGTGGAATAGTCGCGGCGCGAAGCACCTGCTGCAGACGCGTAGCCCGAGTTGGTGGGTTCAAGATGCGCCATGTAACAGGATCTCGAAAGATGGATAGATAACACTCCCAGTTTCGATCGAGCTCAAAGTCAAGGGAAAGGTCCGGGTTCAGCCTTGACAGACGGATATCCGTGCAACTCCTGTCCTGACCCTAGCAGTTTCCCGTTATTCGACGGCTGAACAGGGAGAGCACCACCTCTTTATGTATCGCTCGTCTTGCAGAACAGCTGTGCAAGAATCATGAGGTAAGCGAGCTACGGACATAGGTGTGATGGTGGCATCGTGGTCAGGGATATATCCCGTAACCTCATGCAAACCTTTCAAGTCAACCATCCCTGTCGACTGCGCGTCATCAGCAGCAACAATGCCTGTGATGGCGCCGCTCGTCCCAGATAAGAGGGCCTGGAATGGCGGATCGAGCATCTTCAAGGATTCTATTTCCATGTTGCATGGCTCTTTTAGGTGCCAGATGAGATCTCGCTTGCCCTCCAGACATGTGTCAATGCTGTTTGAGACCACATTTCGCTGCCAGATTCAGTCAAGCATGATTTGACAGGCTCTCATTGGAATGCTCGCCCATGCGAAGGTTTGAAGCCAACTGATAGACTTCTACGGAAGAAGAAAGTGGCTTTACCCATGATTCAGCTCGTTACAAGGGGGTGAAGAGGGCGAGGGCTGTATGCTCCCTCATGTGTCCCTCTTGCCCTTCTTCGACAGACTTATGTAGGGACGATTGTTGTTGTTGTTCCACATCAGAGCGGACGGGCGATCACGTGGGAGCAGAGAGGTAAGATTAGTGATAAGTGACTAAGCGGTCCATGCTAGTCTGAGCTAATCAACCTAGTGTGACGCTAAGATATGATAAGAGATGTAAGGCGCGGAAATTGGAATTTTCTGACATATCACGTGACGAGCTCATCTCTGGCCGGGGAGTCATCCGTCGACCAGAACTCGAAGGCAGAGCGAATGTTTGTATGCGAAGAGGCGTGGAGTTTTGAAAAACAGGCTGTAAGAACGTCCCAGAAGAGGCACCCCTGGTTCGAGTGCTTCCCTCTGAGAAGATTAATCGGCAACATGGCGCCCAACAATTCAAAGTACTCCAGTACACGGCACCATGATCCATCGCAGCAGGAATTCTTCAGCTTCGAGGAGGTCGTACTGAAGGGACTGGCATCTGATGGAGGGCTGTTCCACCCTCACGAGGTGCCCGACATCCGGTCGAAGTACCTGGAATGGAAAGACCTCTCCTTCGCGCAACTGGCGTACGAGGTAATGAGGCTGTACGTTGACGACCACGAGATCTCCAACGACGAGCTCAAGTCGATAGTCGACCGGAGCTATTCGACGTTCAGACACCCGGACACTGTGCCGTTGGTGACTCTGGACGAGCAGAAAAACCTGCATCTGCTAGAGCTGTTCCACGGACCGACGTTTGCCTTCAAAGATGTGGCTCTGCAGTTTCTCGGAAATCTGTTCGAGTTCTTCTTGGTGCGTAAGAACGAAAACCTGAAGCCCGGCCAACCCAGACATCATCTCACGGTCATTGGGGCCACATCGGGCGATACAGGATCCGCAGCCATCTACGGTCTACGCGGCAAGAAGGACGTCAGCATCTTCATCATGTTCCCGGACGGCAAGGTGTCGCCGGTCCAGGAAGCGCAGATGACGACGGTGCTAGATCCCAACGTGCACTGTCTGAGCGTGCAAGGCACCTTTGATGACTGCCAGGACTATGTCAAGGCGTTGTTTGCCGACCCGGAGATGAACAAGATTCACCATCTGGCCGCGGTGAACTCGATCAACTGGGCCCGGATCCTGGCCCAGATCACTTATTATTTCTACGCTTACTTCCAGCTTCTGAAGAAGAACCCTGGGCTGCAGAAGGCCAAGTTCGTGGTCCCCACCGGAAACTTCGGGGACATTTTGGCCGGGTACTACGCTTCGCGGATGGGTCTTCCTGTGGCCAGACTCATCATTGCGACGAACGAAAACGACATCCTGCATCGCTTCTGGCAGACAGGATCGTATTCGAAGAAGCAGAAGCCCGCAGCAGAGCCGCATGAGGGCATCAAGGAAGACGGGGCCCAGGCACACGAGGACGGCGTCAAGGAAACGTACAGCCCCGCAATGGACATCTTGGTCTCTTCCAATTTCGAACGGCTTCTTTGGCATCTGTGCTTGGAGCACGAGTTGGAAGTGAACCCCCAGGGCAAGTTTGAGGCGTCGGTCAAGGTTGCTGGCGGCAAGATCGACGGATGGTTCCAGGAGTTGAAGAAGACCGCTTCTTTCACGGTAGAGAGGGAAATCCTGGACAAGGCTCGAGCCATCTTCGACACATACCGAGTGAGCAACTCCGAGACTTTGGAGACGATACGAGATTGTTATCGAGGCGTCGCTATCTCGAACAAGGGATACGTGCTCGACCCTCACTCTGCCATCGGCGTGGCTGCGAGCCTGCGTGAGATTGCAGCGGCTGGTCAGACCGATGTTCCGACCGTGTCGCTGGCGACGGCTCATCCTGCCAAATTTGCCGGTGCCGTGGAGTTGGCCCTGAAGGCAGAAAAGGGCTTTGACTTCAACACGGTCTTGCCGGAGCAATTTGTCGGTCTCGGTGAGAAAGAAAGGAGGGTGTTGAAGGTTTCTAGCAAAGAGGGATTGCCTGGCATTCGTGAGATCATCACGAGGGAAGTGAACAAGGAAAAGGAGGTCGGCCAAAACGGTGCTCGATAGATACCAGTTCAGTTCTCAACGTCGGATTCACACCATGTGTCATATGCCGTCCCTCGACGTTCCAAGACACGCCCCTGGCCGTCACCCTCAATAGAGAA
This sequence comes from Capronia coronata CBS 617.96, assembly GCF_000585585.1. Classification (NCBI taxonomy): domain Eukaryota; kingdom Fungi; phylum Ascomycota; class Eurotiomycetes; order Chaetothyriales; family Herpotrichiellaceae; genus Capronia; species Capronia coronata. The sequence continues at coordinate 2,666,066 of NW_006912894.1, read as the reverse complement.
AAATGAGCGCAGAAGATGTCGAGATCTTCAGGGCAGAGAGTCCAGCTTACCTGCAATAGACAGCCCAAGCTGATATTCGTCCAGACGTCGCAGCTGTTACAAGTTGAGCATTACCGGCAATGCCCTATAACCGCAGTAAGGCATGAACAGGGATGAAGAGACGTTCCATTTGGCGGCGGCGGTGTAGTGTAACCGTGTCTCGCCCTCTTTTCTACGCCACAAATCAATCAAACTAGCTGGAAGCTCAGCAACAATACGAGAACGCAAGCAGGATCTCCGTCCTCTCGACTCTCCCTCTTTTCTCTCTGCTTATCCATCCCATCCAAGCCCAATTCAGACAGCGCAGACGCTGTTATCTTGGGCCCCAGGCCTGCTAACCTCCCAGTAGCTGGACCTGAACCCCCGCGCTGATCTTCCCGCATGCTGACTCTCTGCTTACTTGATCTGGCCGCGTCGTTCACATTGGGCCTGACCTCCCCCCGACACGAAAGGAATGAGAGAACGGTGGGTGAGTGGGTGAGTGGGTGAGTAACCAGAGCTGAGCCTCTCTCTCCCCCTGCTTGCTCTCGCCGAGTCATTGGTGTCAGCTTGCACACTGCATAGTGATGCCCTACTAGTAGGTAAGTTTGCTACTTGTACACCACGACGAACTGCCTTGTGGTATTGTGCAGTTTCCTACGTTGCAAGCCCTCTAGAGCGGCACAGCGCCCTTATGCAACGACGAACGCTCTCACCATGGAGTCCAATGCAAAACGGTAAGTCGGCTTTATCTTTCCGCGCCTGTTGCAAAAGAGACCTGACGGGTTCCATTCTGTGTAACTAAGAGAGAAGAAGATGACTGACTGGTCGTGATGTCTACCAGGAGACATATCCCGCATTGGCCTCCTTTCAAACAGCCATATCAACAACTAGGTTCGGCCGAGAATGTCCAACTCACTCCCCTCCCTCTGACCGGGGGCTCTCAGCGGTCCAGCCTACGCAGTACATATCTGTTCAGTCCAGACTCCAACAGTGCCACCGCGTACACCCCGGATCCGTTGGCCAGTACATCCACTGCGTTTCTGCGGCACTCGAGCAGACAAGACTCCAACAGGAGGAGCAGGAGGAGATGGCTAGGACAAGGATGGAAGGCCAGCACGCGCATCGCACTGTTCGCCGCGGTCGTGGTGCTGGTGGCCAACGTCTCCATCACCAGCGCCATTGTCACCAACGGCATGGACATGCAGGGAGGAGTCTGGATGGTCTATGCCGGAAGTTGCGAGCAGATCGAGACCAAGGACACCTGGGTCCATCTGGCGCTCAACGTCGTCGCCACCATCCTGCTAGCCAGCTCGAACTACTGCATGCAGCTGCTCTCCGCGCCCAGTCGAAGCGAGATTGACCGCGCCCACGCAAAGCGCAAATGGTTGGACGTCGGCATCCCGAGCATTCGCAATCTGGGGTCTTTGCGCAAGAAGAAGGTCATCCTCTGGTGGGTGCTGGGGATCTCGTCGATCCCTCTTCATCTCGTGTCAGTTGGCTCTGCCTCTCACATCCTCACGGCATGCTGCTGACAATCAAGGGTCCTAACAGATACAACTCCATCTTCTTCTCGGCCCTCGCAACTAACAACTACAACGTTCTGTACGCCTCGGAGAGCTTTGTCGACGGCAATTCATACGACACAACCAGGTTCGCCGACACGGGAGCATGCAACGTGTCGGACATACAGTCACGGGCGAAGAATTTCCTGGCGCTCAGCAACCAAGACTGCATTCACGCATACGCCAAAGACTTCGTCGAAGACCGACGCAATGTGATCGTAGTGGTCAAAAATCCTCCTGCAGGCCAGGGCTCGCTGTTCAGGGTTGCCGCCAACGAGTTCCCGCCCGTCATCACCACCAAGTACGACCCGTTCTCCTGGATCTGCGACAACGCGGCTGTCGTCAACCAGACCGGTGCGTGCTGCGAGAACGAATTCGGAGTTGTGCCGTGTTCGAAAATCACGCCCAAGCTGCTCGACATGGCCGGCCAGTGGTCGACCGGCGGTTTCGAAGTCGACCATTGCCTCTCCGAGCCGGTCGAGTCGCAGTGCCATCTGCACTTCTCGCTGATCCTGATGAGCGTCGTGCTGGGCTTCAACGTGCTCAAAGTCATCGCGGTCGGATTCGTGGCGCTGCGACTGGGCGAAGCGCCTCTCGTGACGGCCGGCGACGCGATCCAATCGTTCCTGCTCAACCCAGACCACACGACCGAGGGCATGTGTCTCGCCAGCCACAGCAGCGTCGTGGCCTCCTTGAAGCTGGGCTATTCCGCGATGCCGACGCCGACGCGGTATTCGCCCCAGCAGTATCGCTTCCACGAGTCCGCCAGCTGGCGACAGTGGGGTTTCTTGCTGGGCCTGTTCGCGCTGCTGGGGACCGGGACGTCCGTCTGTCTGGCGCTGGGCATCGAGCATTTCAACGGCGACCGCACCATGCAGCACGCCTGGTCGATCGGGCTGGGCAACGTGCGTCCGCAGAACCTGATCATGGGCTGGAACCTGCCCGGGTCCGGCAACACGTCGATCACCGTCTCGACCCTGATCGCCAACACTCCCCAGGCGCTGTTCTCGTTCCTGTATGTCTGCTACAACAGCCTGTTCACCGGCATGTTCCTGGCGCGCGAGGTCATGCGCTTTGGCATCTCCGCTGGCCGTGGTCGTGGCCGCGGCCGCAAATATCTGCGTGTCAGCGACCCACGCGGCTCGCAGAAGGCGACTTATTTCCTGAATCTGCCGTACAGATACGGCATTCCTCTGCTGGTCGGCTCCGGCCTGATGCACTGGCTGGTGTCGCAGAGCGTCTTTCTCGCAAACATCACCATCATCCCCCGCGACGGCCTCGTGCCCATGCAAGACGAGATCACCACCGTCGCGTACTCGCCGCTGGCCATGCTGCTTCTGCTGTTTCTGGGCTTCCTTCTGCTGGGGTTTCTGCTCGCCACGGCCTTGCGGAAGTTGCCCTTCTGTATGCCTCTCGCCGGCAGCAACTCGCTCGCCCTCAGCGCCGCGTGCCATCCGCCCCTCGGCCCGGACCCGGATGTCGAGCGTGAAGATATGGTGCTTCGCCCCCTCAGCTGGGGCGCCGTGCCGGGAGGGTCCAAGAAGGTCGATCTGGGCATTCGGGACCACCATGCTCAGGGGTTTGAAGACCAAATGGGTGCCGTTGACGACGATGGTAGAGGGATCGGACATTGTTGCTTCAGTGATCGGGCGCTGGACTTCCCCGAGGTCGGCAAATTGTATGCCCGGACTTCTGGTTCCGTTTACTCTTGAGGTCGACTGCAGCAGACCTGGTGATGCATCTCACGAAAGTATGCCGCAGTCCGGTGCATTGCTGGAATATTCTCATAAGCATTGGTCCGACCAGCTCTGACCAAAATGATGAGATGACCAAACATCACAAGAAATCTACAACTTGTATCAGGACATTATCACACTAACAACTCGCTTGTGGAGACGATTCTAGTCGATTTGAGCAGCTATATACTGTATAACTGAATTCTGGGTGTCGATCCAACGACGCCACTGTGTGGCCCACGACCAATTGTGGTATGCCATGTGCATTCGCCCCTTTTCTGAACCATTCCCAGTCATCCGTAGCCTTGTTCATTCCCAAGAAATGCATTGGCTACCCAAGCCACAAGATGCCGGATACAATGCATTAGCAAAATGCGCTTGGAAATGCCGAACAATTTTCCAAAACACAAGACAGACAAACTCCGACGCTATGCACGCTTTTTTTGTTTTCTAAGACGTAACGATCGTGATGCAATGATGCATTTCCCCGGATTCGCTCCAGGTAATCATTTGTGCGGTGCCACGCTGACCGAGGGTGTCGAACCATCGAAGACGACGAACTGTGATTTGAAAAAGACATCGCCGTAGATGGAGAAAGGAAGACCCTGGTTAGACTGCAGGCCGCCAAAACAGACTTGAAGAACAATTAGCGTCATCTTGGCTGTGCATCAGACAACCAGACTTACAATCGGTACCAGTCTGGGTATCGGTCCCAACTTCGGCAAAATTCATTCCGTCGCCTTTCACTGTTGCGAGGTGCGAATTCCCAATGGCCACCTGAAGATCCGGCAGGGCGGTGTTGCAGGGGAAAATCACCCCACCGGCCTCTTGACTCAATTGCGCCCCGTCGACGGTGTTCCAATAAGCTACAAGCATATCATCAGACACCAACATCAGTGATGTACCCGTGTCGAGAATTGCTCGGCCGTTGACGATATTCACAGTCTGACCTTGGACAGCTGCCGATGTTGACTCGACTTCCCAGAAGCCTTGAGATGAATCGACTGCAGCAGTGGCGAGGGTGCCTGTGAATGCCGTCTTATCAATGTTGCCAAACTCGTAGGCACCGACCTGACCAGACTTCAATTGAGCCGTGAAGAGTGGCAACGTCAGGTCGGACACGACGTTGTCAAAGAAGGTCTTTTGTGGGTTGGGCTGAATGGTGTTGAGGCTGCTGAAAGCAAGGCCAACGAGGCCGTTCGCTACAGAGTCAGTTATGAAGCTGCTGCCGACGGTATCGGGAAGGCCAATGGCTTGAGCTGCGACAGTAGCGCCACCGATGTCGACTTGGTCAACACCAACAGGGCCGGATGCAAAAGAGCCATCGCCATAGCTAATGTTGAAAGTGCCATCGAGATTCTGAAAGGTGGATGATTGAGTTGGATTGTAGATGGTGTGGCCTTTTTGGGCAGATTTGGCGAGGTTGGTATTGAAGACCCAGCTAGAGTCATGTAAGCTTGATACTCTGACGGTCTCACAGGAAGAGGGGCTGTCCTACAAGTCAGATGAGCCACTGTCGAAGTTCATGATCAACTGCTGTCCGCCGACGGTCACCGGTGAAAGAAATTGAGCATCGTTCTGAGTAGGAGCCGCCGTGGTTCCGCCATCTTCGTTGCCTGTCGCATTGACAGCAGCGGCGGTTGCTGCTCGAATCCTGGTGGCCACCTCTCCATCGGGCACGAAGCTGATGTCGTTGAACCCGAATTTGATGAGAGCTCTTTTGTAGGCTGCTTTTCCATTTGGCTTGTAGTTGGCGTTGCGTATGCGGGGGATCTTGAACGAGCGTTTCTGTTTCTGTTTCTGTTGGATAGGGGTTGCAAAGACTGCGGTCAAGAAGAGAACGGTAAAGAGCAATGCCTGAATTCGAAGCATAGTGAGAGTAGTGATCGGCTAGCGACTGTAAAACAAGAAGAGAGTCTGAATGAAGGTAACCTCGTCCTGCAAAGCTGGAGAAAGAAGAGTGAAAAGGATAGTGAAGGACCTGCCTCCAGTATACAAAGGAACGATGACTATGCAAGGAAACAGACAAGGCTCGAGGGCCGACGAAGATAGATCAGGTCACAAACCAGGCTGGAAGCAAACATTTTAACAGAACTGGTGGGATGTCGAGGATATGCATGTCTACCGCGGGATACATAGCACTGTGGTGTGCATACTGCGCGGCCTCGTCTCGAATCGTGCTAGAGAATCCTAGGCCACGCCAGCTGCATGTCTCAGGACTGTAGACTGACAAGTCAACAATGAGGCCGGACCAAGGGTTGGAGCCACAGATGGATCTCATGTATCAAGTCGAGCTTCCTCCACCAGAGGCACACATGTATGACTGGCTCAATTGTGGCGGACCAGCGACTGCCCACGACAGGAGTGCAGGGACTGCAGTTGTGACAGCAAGGCGACTGGCCGAGGAGGCTTCAGAGAGTCTGGCATGAGGCTGACGGACGCCATGTGGATAGGTCTGGTCGATTTGGCGAGAAGCTCTGGGGAGAAATGGGGACGAGTTCAAGAAAAGGGGGTGACAACACGGGCCAAACAAAGAGGATGAAACGCAGGGGGATGAAGTTTCAAAGATGCCAGAAGGAGAGTTTCAAGCTACGAGGAATCCGAACTGGGCTTCAAGCTTGGCACCGTGATACCAAACTTGAACTGCGTCTGCGGATGGATCTTGGGCGGCAGTACTACAGAGCTATACATGGTGATAAGAGCGCATCCGCAGGCGCAGGCATGAAAGGGCGCAGGCAAGAAAAAGGCGGGGCAGAGAAAGGGGAGGCTCCCAAGGCTGCAACTGCAACTGCGATTGACAACAGCCACTTCGGGTCGCTACATCTGAAATATTGCTTATCAGCCAGCTAATCGTACCACTGCACGGGTACTGTCAATTCTGTATTCAATATGTCGCCGCTTGCACCTTGGTACTCTTGCAGTATAGAGGCAGCATGGACATCAGTTTCAGCGATGCTTGACCCTGTCGGCAGTAGGCACTGGGGCACTGCTCAGGCTCATAACATCACCTCCTATAGCAGAACGACATGCGCGTGCCCTGCCAGAAAGCCCTTCTCGGACATCCGTGCCCTGGCCCAACGACGTTCGGCTACACCACATACGCGGCCCTCTTTCACCACCTCTGGCGACAACGCAAACCCTGGCCCTCGCTTGTCCACCTCTCAGCTTCGCCTGCCGCCGTGCCTTGTGGTGTAGTCCACTTTGTAACTTGAACGGGTAACGAGGGAGCTGACTCGCTGTCACACCCTCAGCCAGGCCAGGGTATTGCCTCTGTGGGACTCGAGTTCGTATGCGTCCCGTCAGGGCCGAGGGCAAAGGCTGAGGAAACATCGTAGTAAAACAAAATGGGTATCTTCAAGTCTTATAACGGGCCGTCGGGAAGAACTTCATCCGGATCCTCACCAATCAATCTCCCCACCGACCTCACCACTTGTCGTAACGCTTTGCAAGCAGGGCTGTCAGGGAAGCTGTCCATGAAGCTCTCTCCAAAATCGCAGGCCATTCCTATCCGTGGATCAAGCGGCACTGCTCCCAGGAAAGGGATGCCCAGGTCGTCACAGAGTTTCTTACCGCCTCCTGTCGTTGCTCGGAAGATCTGAGACTCGTGGGTACATTTCGGACAGACGAACCCAGACATATTTTCAACCAGTCCCAATACCCGAATCCCGGCTTTCCGGCAAAAATCAATCTCCTTTCGTACATCCAACAGCGAAACTTCCTGGGGAGTGGTCACCACCACGGCGCCATCTACACCCGATTCTTTCAAAAACGAGTTGACCGACAGATGTTCGTCCGAGGTGCCGGGAGGGGTGTCCACGATCAAATAATCCAGGTCGCCCCATTCGACGTCTTTTAAAAATTGTTTAATCAGTCCGTTCTTCTTTGGCCCGCGCCATATCACCGCATCGTCTCGGTTCGGTAGCATGAATTGAACACTCATGACTCCAAGATTGTCCGTCACCCATACAGGACTCCAGCCCGCGTTGCTGACGTGGATGGTTTCACTTTCAACACCCATCATTTTAGGGATAGAAGGGCCGCAAATGTCGGTGTCCATGATTCCCACCGTAGAGTCTGGGTTGGCGGCAAATGCGTGCGACAAAAGCGAAGAGAATGTTGATTTACCTACTCCGCCTTTGCCTGACAGCACCAGTATTTTATGTTTTATTCCGGCAAGCCGTTCGGTTATGAGAGGGATATCGGGATCGGGACCCTTCGGCGCTGAAGCGCAGATGGCCTGATTCGGACAGCCATTGCAGGCGTCACCTTGGCCCGCTTGCTCGGATTCGGGACCAGGACAGTGTTCTATAGAACAGAGTCAATCAATCAGGACGATGTGGAACAAATCAGATAGTGACATACCAGGTTCTGGAGCGACAAGATCAGGCTTGGATTTGAGCGGGACTTGAAGCGCCTCTGACAGCGGCTCTTCCAGATAAGGCGCCATCAGTGTGCAAGTATAAAGAAGCAGTCACCTAAACAGAGAGTATCGTGGGTTCGTAGGGATCGTCAATGTACAGGCAGCACAAGAAGTAGAAAATAAAGCGTGGCCTGGTCGATGGCGAAAAAGTGGCGGCCAAATGACGGATTGGTAATAAAGGCGGAAATGCGATTGGTGTGACAGTGCCGCGACCGCAGCCTGACGAGCCTCAACCTCAGCCTCGTCAACCCAACCAACCACCTATCACAGTACAGAGGACTACTAGTATAGTAGTGAACACTTTTAGTAGTACTAGATAGCGCGATAACATATCCATATCTTTTATCAAAGTCCAATCTGTGCTACAGGCACTAGAGAGCTCTCCGTAGAAGTCGTGCTCAGGCACCGAATATTATATGCTGGCCAGTCTATCTCCCAACATCATCACCTTTACATGATTTTTATAGGCCGTTTGAAAACCTACCTTAGGTATCTTCGCACCTCCCTCTTTCATCCAAGCGCTGCATTATCTTCACATCAGCATCTAATGCTGTCCAATTGCTTGTTACAGATGGCGTCATGTTCTGCATCTCTCACCATCATAGCGATTGGGCGTTGAAGCGGCAGGAGGGGCACGTGAGGAGTTGAAGCTCTGTCAATTTCTACCCACTACTACGGACTAGTCTAGACTCGTCAAGCTCCCAACTGGTTTGCTTTGCTTTCCTCTCCCTTTTCCCACCTCCACTTCTATTTTGTCTACTGCACACCTTGTGTCTGGTAGCCGTAAATGAAAGGTTATATGGACACACTCATTAGTACCGAACGTTCTCTCAAAGACCTTTCTTTTACGGACGCGCATCACCATGGCCGACGACTCAGAGACATCTGGAGATTCCGTGACTGACGGTCTCCGCCATAGGAACGCTCCCATGAGAACCGAGAACGAGAAGGAGGCTAGACAAACTGTCCTGGACCTTAATGCGCTCGAAGAAAAGTCGTCCAAAGCTGAAAAGGACAGAAAGACCTTTGGTCGCACTCCTGATGGCACCAGTAAGTCTCTGTTCACCTCTGGTACGAGACTGACCTTCGAGGTCTGACGTTGTTGTAGTTTTCACCGTCCCATACACGCAAGACATGGTAACACAGCTCCTATCGCCCACAGAGCCGAAGAACGTGTCAGACCTCCTAGTACTGGCTATTCTGCTGCTGCAGATGTTGCTTGCCTGGAAGCTGCCATCTGCCTACAGAAGGCCAGTCCTTGCCGGTAATTTTTTGTTCTGGAGAGCCGCCTATAATGTAGGTATCGGGTACCTCCTGCATATGCAGTCTCACCACAAGACGCTGGTCAGGTGGGGGCGCAAGTCGAAGTTGTTCCCTGCTGCATCTAATGGCGAGAATCCACATCCCCGACTACGTGCCTTTGTCAAACGCGAGCTGGAGACCAAGATTGCCAAAGACTATGACTTTGACACTGCGCCTCTCGAGTACAATACTTGGTTGGTCTTCCGCCGCATCGTCGACCTGATATTGATGTGTGACTTTACCTCCTACATGCTTTTCGCCCTGGCTTGCGCCCACCAACCGATCGGAGAATCCGTGGCCATGACCAGTTTACGTTGGGCCGGCGGCATTTTCCTGTTTCTCTTCAATCTCTGGGTCAAGCTGGATGCCCACCGCGTCGTCAAGGATTTCGCCTGGTACTGGGGCGACTTCTTCTACCTGATCGATCAGGAATTGACTTTCGACGGAGTCTTCGAGATGGCCCCTCATCCCATGTATTCGATAGGATATGTTGGTTACTATGGCATTTCCCTCATGGCCGCTAGCTACAAAGTTCTTTTCATCTCCATAATCGCGCACGCTGCTCAATTCGCATTCTTGATAATGGTCGAGAGTCCTCATATCGAACGCACCTACAACTCTCCGCCTCCTCGGAAATCAATGGATGAACTGCCGCTCGAGGTGTCGCGACCTGAACAAGCCTCGACCGCTGAAACCTGGCCAGCCCTTGCCCACGCGCAACCACCCCAAACGCACAATCTTCTGGGCATTCGCAACATTGATTTCTATCGGACTACGGACTCGGCCGTGCTTATCATCCAACTCTATTTCTTTGCACTGACCATGCTTACGCCGAATACAACGTTGATTCAAACACTTTTTGTGATTAACGCAGCCCTTTGGCGCATCTGGTACTCGGTTGGACTTGGCTATCTGCTTAACAGGCAATCGTCCAAGAAGAAATGGACCAGACACTTTTTGAAGTATGGCGAGAGTACTTGGGAGGCCTGGAGGCAATGGAAAGGCACTTATCACCTGAGCATGACCACCTGTTACGCGGCATTCCTGGGAGCCGCGTGGAAGATGTACGCAGTGCCAACCAATTGGGACTATGGCTTGGTTCATCTGAAGCACATCGTCGGTCTGAGTCTGATCTGCCTTCAGATATGGGTGTCATGCAGCATCTACGATCAGTTAGGAGAGTTTGGCTGGTTTTTCGGAGACTTTTTCTTCGACCAACACCCCAAATTGACGTACGGTGGCATCTATCGCTTCCTCAACAATCCAGAGCGGGTTCTAGGTCTGGCCGGTGTCTGGGGCGTCGCTCTCATCACCAGCAGCAAAGCTATATTTTGTCTTGCCCTCCTCAGTCACACATTGAGCCTGGCCTTCATCCAGTTGGTGGAGAGACCACATATGCAGAAGCTTTACGGCAGAAGCCTCCGTCAAGATGCCGGATTGGTCAGAAGTCTTCGTAGATCGCTTCCACCACCACTTCGACAATGGCAGGACGGTATGGACAAGATGCTGACAGAAGCCGCTGATGTTCTGGAAGAATTCTTCGACGCAGCCAGACCCAAATTGGCAGCCGGAGTGACCAACATCGTTCAGGACACCAAGAAGCTCCTTCCGAAATACACAGCACGCATTACCATCACCAAAGTGGACCCTGAAATCGAGAAACTAGACCCAAGGGGATACAAGCTCGAAATCGAAGGCACTCCGGCTTCTTCTCTGGCAGATTCACAACGCTTCAGCGAAAAGGAAGCCGAACGGGCCAGGACTCCAGCGGAACGAACCAATGACTTCAAACCACTGCTATTCGAATACGGCGCGCCCATCAAGGTCAAGTGGACTGCACCTCTCAACCATGGAAAGAAGGACTGGGTCGGGTTGTACATGGTTTCTGACAACAGCTCGCGAGAAGTGACGCGAGTATCATCTTCTGGGAGGTGGGTCGCCACGAATCCGCAAGAATACGACAATGTCGACTCGGAGGTGGGGATTGTTTCGAGCGACGTGAAGACCACCATCACATTGGAAGACGGGACCCAGAAGGAATGCTATACGGGCGAAATGGTGTTCGCAGGCGACAAATTGTGGTGGACACAAGGGTCTTTTGAGTTCCGGTACCACCACAACGGCAAACACAATGTCATGGCCATTTCGCTTCCGTTCGAGGTCCGCATCCCACGGTTCAGCGACGAGGAGCTGGGAGACCTTGACTCCAACATCTCATCATCGAACAATCCAATGAACGACGCGCTGATCCGGCATGCGATCGAGAAGACCCTGCTTCCTGTCGTGCAGAACTGTTTCGATCGCGACCCGGAGATCGCCCCACGTACCCCGTCCGAAACGTTCGGCAGTCTGGTCGACAGAGACGGCAAATATGCCAGGCGGGTAGTCTATGCAGTGCATCAGATGTTTGGCATCGAGTTTGCTTCAGAAGTCGTCAAGGCGGATGGCAAGGTGGAGAATCTAGCCTGGCGGATCTGGGAGGCCAAGAAAGTCCTGGCCCCGTTTAGTATGTCGAGGTCGAAGGGCACAACGACACCGGTGGAGGGGTCTAAGGACCATTTGTGATCTCCATTGTGGCCATTTGTGCTGCCTACGCCGCGTGTCTTGCAGGGTCTTGGACAGCCAACTGCGAGGAGCATGAACGGTCGCTTTCTGTCAGCAGAATACAAAAAGTTGTGTAGAAAAAGAGCATAAGCATGCCGGGGGAGCAACAAAAAGAAAGGGCGAGGGGATCGGGACCGGAACGGAATTGAAGGGTCACGAAAAGTTGGTCAGGACTCCGAGTCCCTAATGGCAAAAAATCTTCTATCATCTGTCTATCCAAATGCTCGAATCTTTTTACGCCTCATCGGAAAGTTATTGTCTCATAGTGTGACATGACCGAAAGTTCAATAAAAAATGGATCTCGTCCGATGATGGGGAAGCATCTCTTCGACCTCGCCCCGAGCCTCCATATCTTTACACGTATCGTACAGGAAGAAATCAATCAGCACGGCGTTGACCTTGCCTTTCGCCTCTGGGTGGCGGCGCTCGATCTCGCGCCTGAGTAGCTCGACGCACCAGATACTGCAGCCGCGGATCTCGACTTCCATGGCCTCACCCGGCTCAAGGGGCTGTAGTCGCTTGATCCGCGTCTCCAGCCGCGGCGAGTACAGCAAGCAGTGCAGGCCCTGGAGCATCTGTGGGATGCGATAGTCGGCGAACATGGTCAGCGTACCGATGTCGTCAAAGCATCCGTACGAACGGCCGTTGAAGCAGGCCCATACGTCGGCCACGAGGATTTGGGCGCGCTTGTATAGTCGCACCTCACGGCCGTGATAGGGTGTCGAGTCGCGGAAGTTCGGGAAATATTCGACCAGCAGGTTTACCAGTGTGGCGGCAGACTGGTTGGCACGAGAGATGATATTGGCTGGTCGTCCGTCGAAGTGGTCGTGGAGGATGTCGCCGGCCTCACGGAGGATTGCGATCCGGTCGGCAAGTAGCGGTATAGGTTCGGTGGTTGCAGAGCGAAAGATGTGCTCTAGTACGCTATCTGAGCAGGCATCGAGATCACGCCAGAAGCTGGGAGTGGTGACTGCATAGCCTAGACCAAAAGAAAAATCAGTATGGCTAGTGTGAATCGTATCTGGAGAGTGTGGACGTAGTGTATGGACAGGGGAATAGCCAGCCTTGCTGGGGCATAATAGGGAGACGCAAAGACAGGGGTTCAAAAAGGGACAAAACGTACCTTCATCCAGCGCTCTCTGCAACGCTGCCACGAGGGACCAGTATCCCGTCCACGGGCGGCCTCTGTACTCCACGGCGAAGCGTTCTTCAGACGACAGCTCAGACCAAAAGGAAAAGTTGAGCAGGTTCATGGTGAAGATGAAATTGACTGTGCTTTCGTCTTTGGATTGCGGGTGCAGTTTATGTGACGACCATGTCTCGGTAGAGTAATGCTTCTGCTGCATCACTCGCCATATCGTCTCTGCGGCCGCCTTGGTACCGTCCGGCGAGATGGCGACGTCGATGGCATTGTCGCAGATGTATTCTGCCGACTCCAACACCCCGGTCGACGGGCGTGCGGTGAAGGAGCCAGCACCGAGGCCGAGAGACTGGCGGAGGAGTGCCAGTAGTTCCGGATCAGCCTCGTCATCTGACATCCTCCGCTTGCTGCACCTTGAGGAAGAGAGAAGACCAACGAACACGGTCCTCCTGGGCGATATTTGGTGTATAGATGGATTGCTGATGCCCGTCGTGGAAGTATCAGAAAAATGGCATGTCGGAGAAATATTGCTCCTGCTCCGGAGCCCGCTCCACGTGACGTCGATTATGCGGCGACTTTTGAAGGGCGGCGGTGAGTGCAATGGCAGAGCCCAGAGTGCTCTTTCGCACTGTAGAGAGTACCGTTACTAGGGCATCTAGGTCCTGTCTCAGATACCTACACAGTAATTGCCGGTATAGAAACACTTGTGTTGGTGGCAGTGAGTGCAGGTGGTCGTGAGTGGCCTGAGGAGCCTCATTCACCGTACCTGTCTGTGTTTTGACATATGCCCGGATGATCATCGATCGTCCTTTGCTGCCCCTGGAAGTTCTAGCCCGGTCAAGTGTCTAGCCCCCGTGCTGCCGGCGTCCCGCAAATCATGACTGATGATAAGCCGCTTGTGGTGCCTAAACGAGCCGGTAGTCACGGCCTCCAGGGCCATTTTGTGGGCATCTTACACCTATAACATCGCCTAACAAATGCTTCAGAACATGCAGCTGCAGGGTCCCATGCTAAGGTAACTCTGTAGTTCCCACCCTGCGCCTTCTGCTCAGTGCAATGGGAGGATCTCTCTTCCCTCAATCATCAGTCGCATCACCTCTGTACCACTCCGCGAAGTTTCCCATCTTTTCTTTGTGCATGATCGCCAACGGTCCTTTCGCTGACGGCGCGGCCAGGCAAGGGTGTTTGTATTTCCTCTCTCACTTCACTTTCATTTACCACTTCGACTCTTGTGTTCTCCCACTGCCACTCGTCTCATAACTCTATCCTCTCCGTACTCCTCTTTCTGGGGTCATGCCTTTTTGCAGTTGAGATCGACGACGGCATTTCTTACCACCACTCGGACCCGAAAGACCTTGACCATCCCACCAGGCATTCATCATGCCACGAGAAAAATACTCCAGGCAGTCCCTGGGCTCTACATATCGACTGGTAAAGGAGGTAAGATATGGAACACGAAGACGGCCGCGCTCGGAAACTGACAGTGTGTCGTCGCATAGTCTCGCGTTCTGCTGGTCGGCGCAGGCGGCATCGGCTGTGAGCTCCTCAAGAACCTCGTGCTCACCGGGTTCGGCGAAATCCACATCATCGACCTTGATACAATCGACCTGAGCAATCTAAATCGTCAATTCCTCTTCCGACAGGAGCACATCAAAAAGCCAAAGGCTCTGGTCGCAAAAGAGGTCGCACAGAAGTTCAATCCAAATGTAAAGCTCATCGCGCACCATGCAAATATCAAAGACAAACAATTCAACCTTCAGTGGTTCTCTGGCTTCAATCTTGTCTTCAATGCGCTTGACAATATGGATGCGAGGCGCCATGTCAACAAGATGTGTTTGGCAGTGGATGTACCTCTGATTGAATCGGGCACCACTGGCTTCAAAGGACAGGTTCAGGTCATCAAAAAGGGCAAAACCGCATGCTACGATTGTACAGCAAAGACGACTCCGATCTCATATCCTGTCTGTACTATACGGAGTACGCCCAGTCAACCAATTCATTGCATTGTGTGGGCCAAGAGCTATCTTCTACCGGAATTGTTTGGTGTCAGTGAAGATGAAACTCCAGAGGTCGACAGTTCAGGAGATGCAGACAACGCGCAGGAGATTGAGAAGCTGAAACAAGAGGCGCAAGCGTTGAAGAAAATTAGGGAGTCAATGGGTTCGGATAACTTTGCGCGACAGGTCTTTGACAAGGTGTTCAGGGAGGACATTGAACGATTGGCAAACATGGAAGATATGTGGAAGGACAAGAACCCGCCGGAGCCGCTATCCTATGACGCTCTCCAGCAGGAGGCTTCTTCGATCGATAGCTCCCAAAAGCTAGACGGGCAGCGGATCTGGTCGGCGGCCGAGAACTTTATCGTGTTCAAGGACAGCCTCTCACGCCTTGCGGAAAGATACGCCGAGGAACAGACCAAAGCATCAAAGACAGGTCAACCGCCGCCAATAATATCTTTCGACAAGGACGACGATGACACGATGGATTTTGTGGCTGCGACGGGAAACCTTCGATCGATTATCTTCGGTATCGAAACCAAGTCGAGGTTCGACATCAAACAAATGGCAGGCAACATTATTCCTGCGATTGCCACCACGAATGCCATGGTCGCAGGGCTGTGTGTTATGCAAGCTTTCAAGGTTTTGAGAGGAGAATATGTACGAACAAGATGGCTATGGTTATGGAACGGTTCTTTACGGACGGATCAATTGGAAAAGCCCAACCCGGAATGTCCGGTTTGCAGCGTCGCCATGGGAAGGCTGCATGTCGACCTTGAGAGGGCCACGTTGAAGGACCTGGTCCAAGACATTCTGCGGACGAAGCTGGGCTATGGAGAGGAATTGACGGTGCTCAACGATGCCGGCGTTGTCTATGATCCTGACCTGGAAGACAACCTGGAGAAGAAACTGACAGAGCTGGATATTCACGAAGCAAGCTTCATTCTTGTCAAGGACGAAGAGGACGAACCCCGCGTTGACCTCCGACTTGCTATTGAAGCAAAAAAACCGGCGGACGAGTCGAAGCCAATAGTCTTTGTCGAGAAGGAAGGCGAGACGTTTGAGATTCCACGACAACTGGCGAAAGAACCTGCCACCAACGGTGACAGCATTGACGGAGGCGATACCAATGGCAATCTCATCACAAATGGCATTACCACAGTGCCACCGACAGGCAAGCGAAAGCGGGAGCTTGATGATGATGGCGAATCCGGCGACACTCCGGCCAAGAAACTACAGGGACCTGTGGCTGCAGAGGTGGCTAAAAACTCGGCCTCGAACGCAATTGTCATTGACGAGGATGATGGAACTCTTCTGATCGCGGACGATTCTGACTAGGAATACGGCAGTCCCTAGAAACCAGAGGCGTTGGACCGGCTTCGGCATCCTGCGGCATTCGCACGGCTTCTGGCCGTTGGAGCATAGGGTTTAACCAGTGAAAATACAATGGCTCTGACGTCGCAGCGGCCACATTTCCCAGCATTACCTGGAGTACGTGCTTTGGCTGATGCAGACACTACTTCTTTGAGCTGATGCTCATTTGCTTGGGCATGGGACAATCCTGGATATGAAAGCCACCTTTTCCAGGAAAAGTGCTCAGAAAGAGCTATCATCTAGATGGCATGAGCTTGGATGAGACAATGCAGCGAAGAAAGCAGAAAGATGAGGCAACGTTGCCTTTTGTTAGAATACAGCAAGAATACACCGGGAGCTCAGCGGCATGTTTAGATTTGCTGGCCTGTTAGTCACTTTCACTTCGTCGCTCGTGTGCATCCAGATTCTACACAGTACTCTTCATGGCCTGCTCAATGTAACTACGTGATACCCCTGCCTGGCGAGTGAGTGATTACGACAAAGGGAGCATTGCTATAAGATGTGAAGTGCTGATTGTCGAGGATATGGTCTAAGGAGACCGCCTACTAGCCTACAGTGCTCGCCGCTATATGGCACACACTACGCGTTCACACGCGTAGAAACACGAAACACGTTCTGCCGCTTCTCGCTGCTTTTGGGGTTTAGACAAAATATCACCACCCACAGCAACCTACTAGTAGTAAACGCTCAATCCTAGACCTCGCACTTTCATCAATTTACTAGAATTATTTCTTACACGCTTCCAACGCTGAAGACAGCTGTATCTTTTCGCTCGCGACGAAGCCCCAGACCTGTTCCAAGTGATCATGGCCGTCAACGGCACTCCGTCACCGTTCGTGACCTTGGTCTCGTCCGACGGCTTTGAATTCCACGTCCGTCGCTCCGCTGCCTGCGTGTCGGCGACCATTCGCCGCATGTTGGATATGCAAAGTATGTCTCATCGCCTTATCTTACCTCCCTCATACGTGTATCCTTTTTCTTTGTCTCTGACGTGGATGACCACAGACAACTTCAGCGAAGCTCAGACCGGCATCTGCCACCTCGAAAACATCAGCGGCATCGTGCTGGAGAAGGTCGTCGAGTACTTCTACTACAATGAGAAACACCGCAACAGTGAAGGAGTCCCAGACATGGATTTCCCCTCTGAGTTGTGCTTGGAGCTGCTGATGGCTGCGGACTACCTGATCACTTGAGCCAAATACGGTCGTGTCATGCCACTCGAGTGCTTGCTCGAGCACATAACAAACCACAACTCATCACATCAGTGCAGAAGAAGCACACCTTCCACCCTCAGGGCCCGGCAGCGTCCCTCGCAGAGCTGATTGCGATACTGAAGCCTGTCCATGAGCGGGGCTCTGGGTCTGCGGAGGCCCACAACGACTGCAGTGCGGCACGCAATGGCAAGGCCAGTGTCAGATCAGTATTGTCCTCCATGGCCGCCACTGCTAGCTTTGAGTTGGAGCTGACGGCGCCTGACGCGTCTATGAGCATTGAGCGGTCTATTGACCGAGAAGAGACGCAAAGCCCGGCATGATACAGACCAGTAACTCCACAGCCAGGCTGACGGCACCCAAAGACAAGATCTACTACTGGAGATACATATCACCGCGCCAAGCTGAGAGTTTCCCTTTGTCCCTGAAATCGTCCGTATGGCTGCTATGCTGTGGACATGACTGAAGCTTTGGAAGGTGAACACCTGTGATAATGGAAAGACCTGGTCTACTCAGTCACAGCGCCTTCTGCTGCTTTGGCTTTTCGAAGATACCAGGCCATCATCTTCCTCACGATTCATGGTATGGATGGACAAGGGCAAATGGAGTCGTTCTCATGAAAGCCATCCATCAAAGGTTAGACATCCGAACCTGCTTCACCCAGCACAGAAGAGGAGATACACACCAAACATGCAGTATTCCCCATTCCACAGAAGCCAGCAGCCCTTTCTTCCCAATAAATTTGTTTACTGTTCTGCCCTTTTGGGAATGTCACTCATCTTGCCGTCTCGTTCAGTCCATTTTCACGCCTCTTTTCCTTTCCTTGTTTCCCCTTCCATTCCATATCTTCCTATCGTCCCCACACAACCCATCTCAAGCATATACGTCGCGCAACACCTGCTTTTCCTACAGGCCGACGTCTATAGAAGATGGAAGATCAGACCCCTCCCTAGATCATCAGGCAGTCCGCCTGGCTTTTCCTATGCTGATGAGCGGACGTTCTCTCAAGGGGAGACATTACGTCTCTATAAATTCAAAATTTTACCCATCCAGCTTCTAAGTACACAGCCCATCTTTTGGAGAGGTTGTCATTGTGGCCAGGATATAAGAAAATTATAAACGGCCGGCTGAAAGAGGTCGTTCAATTATTTGACTTGAAACTTTGATTTCACCGTTTTGTACTCGATATCTTTATGGCATTCCTCTACAGGAGCAGTTGTGCGAGTCTTTCCTGAGACCTCTATCTCTCTGGTAACAATGCCGTCACTTACTCATTTGGGGGTATCATCCTAAATCAACCATAGTGTCAGTGCCAGTTTTTGTAGCAATGCCATCCATCCGGCCATTAAGCCGTTCATCCCGTCGTGGGCCATCATATCATACAGTATATCAACTCGTGATTCAATAGCATTCAGCTATCCCTCAATTCCATGACCAGATGCGATAGTTGGACATTCTCCACGCGCAGTGGCAGCAGAAACCGGGTGCAAACGCCATGTTGCAACTGGAATCGTGAATCGACCACTTTATCCAGGTCGGCATCGTCAAAGTGATTTCCGCCTTCATGCCCTTCTGATCACCAGCCACTCAGCTCCTGTTCTCCTGTGGCTGTTTCTGTGCCTGCCCTTGCGTCTGTCCTTTCTTGCCGCGCCATCCACCTTTCCCCGGCCCCTTTCCCTTCCCCCTTCCCTTGGACCCAGCCTTCGCTTTCTCCTCGAACAGTTTCTCCACGCCAAAACAAGCATCACTCAACCGCAGATAGCTGATGACACCCATATCTACGACCGCGAGAAGAACGTTTCTGCGACCATGCTTGATGCGCGTCTCCAGTCTGCCGGCCTTGTCTCTGGACAGAGCATCCTCCGGCTGCGAGTCGAGAAGGTCGCCGATCTGCGTGAGGGTGGGGAGCGAGGTGGTTCGCGCGTCGACGACGGCGATGCGGTAGTCGGGCGGCGGAGGTGCGGTTTTGCGATATGCATGTGCGCCACTGGGTTTCCAGACGTGGAAATGGACTCGGAAAGGAGGTTGTGGATTGCGGGTTGAGGCTGAAGAGGAGGGATCATCGCTGGTGGTCGAAGGTAAGGATGTGGGTGTAGAAGTATCTCCAGTGAGAGAGTGAGTTGTGACTGTTGTTGTTTTGGGGGAGTTGGTGGGATCGTGGTACGGAATCAGGGCCAGAGCCCGGAAAATGTCGGCGTAGTTCCTGTACAGGCCTGGAGCGACCAGAGGGCCAAGTGAAGGGCATGATTCTCCTTGTCGCGGCCGGAACAGCCATGACACTAGTCTATGAATGAGACTGGCCGGGCTTGCTGCGAATGGTCTGGACGGCTGCGACGATACGAGGGTGGAAGTAGATGCGGAACTTGATGAAGTGGTTGTCGGTGCGTTGTGTGTCGAGCCATGGGAAACCTGATCATCGGCATGTCCGTTGACCGGAGCAGGATCGGTGTCATGCCAGGTCGGCGCTCGTTGAACGACGTAGCCTGCTCTCTTGAGCCCTGCGTAGACACTGTATCGTTCCAACGTCAAGCCGTCCTTGCCTATGAAGCTGGCATAGGCGCCTTGCAGACTCATGGGAAGTTCACAGACTTCCGGGTCCTCCTGCCGCAGAGAGGACTCAGCATGAACGATCTCCGATTGTTCGGCCGGTGTACTCGTTTCTGTGGCCGTCTCCGGCTCTGACCCTGCTTGACTCGATTGGTGCTGGAAATCCCCCTCCGACACTGCATGAATGGTCTCTTCGAGAGCAGCAGATGTACCGTCATTCTCACCACCCAAAGGATCCGGCCACCTGATATCCAGGCTTCCTCTTTCCAGCAAAAACAGCGCCTCCTCGGGCAGAAGCCAGACCCAATTGTTCCTGTCCGCCTGGCCCATGACTTTCAGATGCGTGCTCTTGAATTTATACACCACGACACATCTGCCGTGTCTGACGCCGGACCCGTTCTCGTCCCATCGCCAGTCCTCTTCGTTCGGCAGAAATTGGCCTACGAGGTGATTCTTCCCAGCATGTACCCGTACCGCACTGAGGGCAGTATGCATGGCCAGCCGGGCCGCGTCGAGAGCTGACGCTTGGGAGCGGGTCGGGTTGGGCTCGAAGTCTTTGGTGCCTCGCTTGGGGATGATCGCTTGCCCGATGCCCGACGACGAGGAGGAGGTCAACTGGGCGAGGAAGCGAAAGTCTTGGGTTTCATCTTCGAGGTCTTCGGCGCCGAAGTGCGACGTGGTCGGGATCGCATCTTCGTCTGCGTCCGCCATTGTGAAGGCTTTTGGTGGCTCGGCAGTGACCTCAACTATTGAAAAGGTGCGCAGTGAGCGGACCAGAGGAGGCTGTTACTGCAATTCGACTTGGAGGGCAGGGACGTAAGACAGGCTGCACCAGTCACAGACTGAGGATGGGAGAGTATGTGTATAGTAGATATTCTGTACTTTGTATGGAACGCCGTCTGAGACTTTCCTTATCTTATCTTAGCGTGTTCTTGCAGCCTTGCCAGATTTCCGTCACTTATACCCCCTTTTTCCATCGATGGCATCTAGCAAGCCTTGTGGCGCTACGGAAACATGGATAGTAGGACACAAACTGCACGGCCTAGATTTAGATAGTGACGCTTGGGTTGCATTCTGTGTCTGATGTGGCTAGGTATGAACCTGAATCCAACGGCTCAGTTCATCAGAGCGGTCTTCGTGGGCCCGGTTCGAGGGTCGCGGCTCCTGGATGTCTCCTTTGACGTTTTACGCATCTCTTGTTCGGAGTCCGCATGTCTGACGGAGAAGAAGTCAGATCAATGCGGTGTACAACCAGTGATGTTTGGACAGACCAGGCGAACAATCGTAGACCAGCGCAATCCCAAAAGCTGACCGACCGGGTGGAGGAACCCGCTCACATGCACCCAGGTTCTTCGAGTCACTCAAGCTTCAACTCGCTCATCAGCAGCTCAATCCCACCTTCAATCTCCTTGATCCGTTTACCCATGTCGCCTTGACCTTGCCGGCTGGTCTCACCCATATTTCCTTCGCCCACAAGTCCCTTCTCACCACCAGTACCAGCGACATCAACATCGGCTCCGTACCGACTGCTAGACCCAGCCACATGCCTCAGCCGTTCCATATTCTGCACAAGATAACCCTGCATGATCCCCACGGCCGATCTGTACTGCGAGCTGTCACGGCCCCAGGTGCGCAGGATATTTGCGATGTTCAGCCGGATAGCGTCGAGGACGGCATTGATCTGCTCGAGCTGTGTTTCTGCATCTGCGTCTGCTTCTGCTTCTCTGCCTCCATCCGAACTTGCCTCGAAGGATGCGGTCATATGCATATCAGTATCTGCGTCTACTACCGCAGCTCGACCATGGGAAACACGACTGATAGGTAATGCTGCGATGTCTTGTTGTGCATGGGAAGACCAGGTTTGATCGGTACCATTATCAAGATCTTCGTTCCGAAGCAATTCCTTGTCAACATCCATGATTCTTGAGGCGGCTCGTCTCTGCCATCAAGGCCCGAAAAAATACTTGCATTTATGATGGGCGACGCCGAAGGCTGCCCGTCATTATGCGCATGAGAAAACAGAAAAGTGAGATCTAGAGAAAGTGGGAAAGAGGGAAAGATGGAGTGAGGTACTACATACAGTACGTAGTCATTATTCATTCTGCTTCCCTCGGCGCAGCCTTGTTGAGATTACTCCTTTAATCCCCGTGTCATGCCGCTTTTACCAAGTCCAACACTGCACCGGTCCTCAACACGAGAGATACAACGGAAGATGTTCTTTGTCATTTCCAAATGCAGAGTCGAATACCGTATGTAGGTGTTTGAGCAACTGCTTAGACTCCTGAGTCCACTGTCGGCGCAGAGCACTGCAGCCCAACCGGGGTCGGAACATGACAGGAATGTACAGAGGACAAGGAGGACACGGCCCCGAAGATGCGACTCTTTATGCTCGAGTTGTCAACCCCCATGATATGTGACAGCCGTTCGGAAGAAGATCGATTCATTGATTACCCTATCTGAGTCGTCGCTTTGCAGTATCGTGCCATATCCAAGACCAACGCCTTGCAAAAGAGGACAACGCAAAGCCAAAACAAAACAGCCGCAAGGTTGGCCTGATTCCCGACGAAGAGAAATGGTTGGCCTGTTCCCACTTCAAGGCTCGAGTGAGCTTCGAGGCCTGAACATCGACCGGCCTGCTTGCTCCCTCAAGCGCATTGAATCTGTGCGTCCGTGTCCGTCACATAATCTCTCAAATATGACCACCGCCCTCTGAATGCTTACTGCTTGCCCTGACCGAGGTCTAGAGATTCGGATATTCCTCCGCACCGAAGGCTCCTTGCTTCTTGGGGCGAGCCGTGGCGCCTTTGTGATGCAGACAAGATACCGACTTCGGAATGCTGCTCATGCTGGAGAGAGCGAGTCGGCCATCGAAAGCAAGCGGCGGATTAAGGCGGTACAAAGGCCTCCGAACCATTCTCGCACAAGTTGATTTCCTGAACTTGGATGGGAAAAGATGGACCGTTCCATGTTATCGGTCCATGGGAGTTCGCAACCACTCACTCGATCAATGGCTTCTTCGTCGAGCCGACCATGGCAACGCCGAGGCAGCTCATGGCATTCGGATCCGAGACACGTATGATGGTGGCCAGGGGGAGCATTGGATTGTCTGCATTTACATGCGAAGCGTCTCGGGCGGCTTGTTCGATAGCCTCCATTTCAGCCTTGCATGCGGCATGATCCAGAGGACATACTACGATTGGTTGTTTCAAAACGATGTCTTTGGCACCGTTCATCGAAGCCTAACAGTAGTCAGTACTGGGGCTCCAGATTTGGGTGAATCACGTACCTTGATGGTCAAGTAGTATTCGACTTTGTACAAACCCGCAGTTGTGGTGAATCCAGTCACTGAATACGAGGGGAAGCCGGCCTTGCCACGAGGCATGATACCATCAGCGTCTCGGAGATCATTCGCAGGGAAAACAAGTCCCAGATTCGTGAAGTAGCCTGCCTCAGGCATTTTCACACCCACGTTCTCCGTCTTCTTGACTAGAGTCTTCGATTTCCTTTGAGGCTCGTCGCCTTCGTGGTTGTATATGACCTCCTCATCAATGCCAATTTCGATCTTCCGAATCGTCACCTTGCGTGCTTTGCTCAACCAATCCGGGTTAGGCGATAGCTTGATGTATACGCTGACTGGATCCAACGGCCCGTACGACCATCTTGGTAGCGATATGCCCAGGGTCACCAAATGATCCGAGACTCGTTCTGCCGTTTCCGGCCGATTGTACATGCCGAACGTTGAGAGCGTGTCATACCGCGCGATCGGTACGGGGAAGGTATACTGTTTGCGATCTCCCGATCCGTAACCGACTGTCACCACCATCTCGTAGTATGTTTCCGCCGTCCTCCTCGGGAGTTGTAAACTGGCCGGTGGCACTCTCCTCGCCGTCTCTTGTCCTCCGCGTCCAAAGGGTATGAAGATGACGAAGGGCAAGTCCATGTACATGATCTCCTCCGACTCCCTGTTGGCCGGACACCGGAACAATAGCATTTCCTTTCCCACGGTTTCTGTCGACTCCTTCCTGGGCGCCGCCAGATGTTTCTTGGCCACTGAGTCTGCATGAGGATGGATGCTCTCCCGACGTTGCAGAGAGATGGTGACAATGGATACACTGACCGGGCTCGATATGCCCACCGCAGGACGAACTTCGACAGTCCCTTCAATACGAGGCTACGCTTGTCAGCAGGCTTGAGAGCGCCAGTACCGCAACTCAGACTCACCAGTGTGGCGGAGATTCCTGGGTACCCGACCAGGAAATTGGTATTCGGACGGCCAGACACTCGCACAAATGCGCTCATCTTCTCATGGAGCTGGGTCTCAGGTTGGGAACATTAGGCGTGACCAAGTAAGTCCTTTGCTGGTGGCCTTGTGTACGACTCGGGAGTTTCGGCGGCCTTGTCCTGAGCGACAGTGTGAGGCCCATAGAGACGTCGTCGCAGTGGTCAGTATCCCATGCAGGAAAGAGCTGAAACCGTGACGCTGTGCTTTGTTGTCATATCAATGAAACCGAATATGGGTATCTCGACGTTGTTCTGTTTTTGGCGAGGGTTAATGATGGTGGTAGTTTGTGGTCAATTTGGAATACGTAGGAGTCCCCGAGCGATGGAGGATCGTATTCGGTAAGTCGAAAAGATGATGCCTGCAATGGCCGTGGGATAAGCTGCAACGGAATGTGAGGTTTACGTGGGTTGGTGAGCGCAGCGCGGGCTTGTGGAGATGTCAACGCAAGCAGGGCTGAGGATGCCAGCCGCAGGTGGAGATGGAGAGGGAGGGATGAATTCCGGCGGAATGGACTAGAGTAGTACTACGACACCTACGAGGACATGAGGTTAATCGGTGCCACAACAATAATAATGCGCTGCGATACTAGGGACCTAAGGTACACACGTAAGGTATGCCATCTACTATGGTACTGCCAGGGATACGGATACCTGGGAGGTATGACAAGACACCCGTGGCCCAGTTATAATGCTTCTACAGGAGTCATGATTCTAGGCACCTACGAGGAAATATAGGTATGCCCAGACCTGCAGTACGTCAATTCCCGGCCCTAAGGCCCAATCGAATCGCCTATTGTACTGTATCTACCTAGATGTCCAGTCGCCTAAAGCCTAGAGAGCCTATTCTGACACTCCTCCGGTGCCATCTCTTTAACTAATAACAGGGACGGATTGTCAATCTCTCTCACTTAGTAAGAGAGATGCGTCAACGTAAGGTAGTCGAAAGCTTCATTGCATGTCAAGACACGGCATTTGGGAGTTGAGTAGAGTATCAACTTCTCCAAGCCCAGGATTGTATTTTCTTGTCGTCTCTCTCGTAGTCCGTGCAAGCACACTCAAGTCCTGGTATGGCTCGTTGGTTCCCAATGACGCTTGCTGATAACAACCACTGCACGTACGTAGCTATTCTCCAGGCTTTCCAAGCCTAATCCCTGCAACAGCCTTGTTCCACCCCGGTTCACCTACTATGATCCCCGGCAAGCAGTGGTTGATGAGGCTTGACCGTCCAAGAACGCAACCACATGTCGATATTATCACTGCACAGCAGCGATGATCACTTTGCTATAGCTGTCCCATTCTTCTCCGGGTCGAACAAATCGAACACAAGCCTAGAATCGTGCAGAATTCTCGTGCCGCCTTGTCCTTGGAAGTCGACCTCGAGTCATGATACATTGGCATGCTCCATCGAAAGTCCGTCCAGAGAGAGCGGCTGACATGTCGTCAGCATAGTACTGCGACTGACACTAGTGAGGCCGCCACGTACGCTCTCTGGACCACCCCTGCGCATGTGCGCTTCTGCGCTTCTCCTCTCGTAATATCTGCAGATGGCGCGGTTTGTCCCATAACAAGCCCGTGGTTGATATGGTGTCTGTATACGCATCGTTCGTTCAGTCAACACCGACCAAAAAAGGCGCCAGATAACCGTTGGTGTCATTCCGAAAAGTCGAACACGATGCGTGTGCGATCAGTCAATGTCTCTTCTGGCCGGGCGGGCAGAAAGATGGGTTGGAAGCGATACCGCATAGGAATCCACGGTACTCTTCTCACCATCTTCGTCAGCCTGCCAATGGATTCGCATGTATCGTCACGCGCTCAAGGATGATCTTCTCGTCCTTCGGTCGAAACTTCTTGTCCACGTTGACGCCTTCCATTCTCTCCAGAGTGCCGCCTTCTTCGGCGCCGTCAATGACTCGCCCAAAAACTGTATTCTTGCCGTCCAGATGCGAAGCCTCTTTGAAAGTAATGAAAAATTGACTGCCGTTCGTGTGAGGCCCTTTGTTCGCCATCGACACCATTCCTCGGCCACTATGTCGCAATGCTGGTATTTTGATTTCATCCTCAAAATACTCGCCCCAGATCGACGTTCCACCTTTTGGAATCGGATGTTCTGGTGTATTCCGAGCGCTCAAAGAGGTGTCTCCTGCTTGGACCATGAAGTCCGGAATCAGTCTGTGGAAAGGTGTGCCATCGTAGGCGCCTGAGGCGCAAAGAGCCAGGAAATTCTCGGCCGTTTTAGGAACAGATTCGCAGAAGATTTCGATTTTGATGTCACCGTGGCTGGTATGTAGCTAGGACTAGTAAGAAACTGGTCATTGAACAATACGTAGTAGCTTCACTTACTGTGACTGACATGCTGCCTAGGAAGATCCATGAATCGGCGGTCCAGCAATCGTGACGGAGTCAGAGATCTTCGGGCGGTAAGACCAGTCAACACTTCGGGCACCAGACCAGCACTCGCGTCAGTTGGAGCAGAGTTCTACTTTGCGCGACAGACAAAAGATACTTGCATAAGACCAGCAAATAGTACTCCACGCGACAATATTGGGGAACCGTGGTCGAAGTCAGACTAGGAAGTTGTAGAGGTATCACGTGCTTGTCACGTGTCAACATCCACCGCACTGACTCTCGCAACGTGACCGGCAGCCTTGTGTCTCAAGGAAGGGAAATCCTCGAGGCTTGCAAAGTACATCTTACCTACCAGGCACTGCGCACCGAGGCTACGCGTACACATCACCGCAAAGAGACTGAACAAATGTCATTTTCAGTTATCTTCATCAATTCTCGATCCATCACCTGTCGGTGCGCCTACAGGAAACCCTTGACTCCCCTGCCATCATATACGGCCCGCCTATTGACCGTTTCACAAGCAATTCCTGTACGCATGCATAATGTTTCAAGGTATCGTCAACCGCGCAATCATCGTTCCAGGTATATAGTCGTCACAGGAGAATAAGAAATCCCGCCCTAAAAGTACAAGTCGAGCTTCCGCTCTGACATGTCGAGAATCGAAAAGTCTGCAGAAGGATGATCACTCCATCAGTCTGAAAGGAAATCATAATTGTTGAAGGTTGTTGGCCTTAGGCCTCAGCTTACGGCCGATGATAGGACGTTCGCGTTCTTTTTGGATATCCAGTGCATCAACATGTTGTCAAGTTGTGACTGCATATCCGCCAGTTTTGTCCGCTCTTGGGAGAAGAGATCGTGCATAAGAGGATGGTCGGGCCCGACCGGCGTGACGTTTGATTTGTCGTGTACAATGATAAGCAGGTCCTTAATATCTTGGTCGTTCTCCATATATGTTCGGAGAGACGCGTCGGACCATGTTGGAGTAGACCTTGAAGTTGATGGAGTATGGGCAGCACTGGATGGCGACGGCTTCGAAGTGCTGGCAGTCCCGTCCGAGTCCCCTGTATTAAAATCAAGTGGCGGAGGAGACGAGGACATTGTTGCTGGTTGACGGGCGCCATACTTGCTGTTTCCAAACCTGATTGGAGATGGAGGCTCTATGGGCGAAACTTGCATGGCCGAATCCGACCGAGGGCGTATGACTTGTGCATTCGAGATAGGAGAGATACTCTGTCGATCCTGTACTTCAGCCTTGGGTGTCTCGTCGTCTCCGTCAGAGTCACTGTCGTCTATTGCAAATCGCTCCTTAGCTCTCTTCGAATAAGTTGGCTTGTGGCCGAACCCACCATCTGAACCTGTTGAAGGGGTAGATTTCAGTGCCATGGTGATGGGCGCGAAAAACGATCTCTTTTCAGTAAGAGAAGGGAACCTGTTGACTTGGACAGGCGCCTGAGACTGTCCCACTTCAGGCTTCCTCACTGCTTCCGACTGTGGAGTCGCGAAATCAACCGTTCGGACCGTGGGTGGTGCGGGTGCTGGCCCTGTCGGGGCAGGAAGTACAGCGCCTTGGGAGGGTTCGGGCGCATCTCGTTGTACAGCTCTTGATTCGGGGGGTGAAGCCTTGGGCGAATTGATCGGAGGTGCCTTTTGCAGTTTGCTCGGTTTTCTCTCTGGGCCAAGTTCGGTCTTGGTTGACAACGACTCCACAGACTCTTTCGCCTGGGGTGGCTGGCGAGGTTCTTCCACAGCTTTTTCAGTGTCCTCATGGCTGGTGCCCTTCTTGCGCTTGAACAGACCACTCAGCATACCCTTCTTCTCCTTTTTCTTGTCCTTAGATTTATCATCAGATGCCACCACCTTGTCGAAAGTTTCCAGACTTGGCTGTTGACGTATTTCCTGCTCGACAGGCTCACCAGCTTCTGAATCGCCTCGGAGAAGTCGTGGAGTAAGCGAGATCTTTTTCGTTTCAACTGTGTCATCTTTGAAGAAAGAGTCGGTATTTCGGACGACACCTTTTCGCGATCTTTGGGCTGGCTCGTCGCTCTGTGGTTGCTCCAGACTGTTATTTGGCTTCTGTGCAATTGTAGCGCTTGAAGAGAGGTCGTCCTTCAAGCTGTCGTTGCTGGTGGTTCGTTGTATTCCAGCCAGAGTGACTGCCTCATGCGATTCCTGGGGATCGCTCACTGCAGAAACTTCTCGCTGATCGTCTGTAGCCTCACCCTCGTCGGAATCGTCCAAGCCCATATGCTCGAGGTGACTCTCTTCATCATCTTCCTCTTCCTCCTCATCAGAGTAATCATACTCACCGGGTTCATAATATGTGGGTGGAGCGAACTGTACGGTCTTCGCATTTCTTCGACGCATTGCCTTTTTGAGTGGATTTTTTGATTTCTCTGGGTTGTCGCCGAGCATAGAAGCAGATAGCTATCGTCTTATCAGTCAAACTCTTAGCCAGGGACTAGCTACATACATCAACATTCCTATGCTTGTTTAGTCGGGCCAATCGTTCGGTTGGTGTTTCGATATGTTCGGCCGGTAGGTAGCCTGCAAACGTTAGATCACTGCAGTCGGGACGACCCGTAGAGGGACTTACCAATACTGCCATCTTTCACAACCCTAACGAGCCACCAGTAACTGTTGCTATCATCTAGCAACACCATGGTGTCACCTTTGGTAGCGTTGGCCTGGCCTTCGACTGTTGCAACAAAGGTATGTAGGGCATATACGAATTCGAAGTCAATGTCCTCTACTTCTCGTAAGCATTCTCCTCCCCAACCAGAATCAATAAAGCGATCGTCAAGGCAAAATTGGAGAGAGTGAGAGTCATCATCATCTGAACTCGATTCGGAACATGGTAGGCAGGTTTCGTCGTCTTCCCAGTCGTCCTCGTCATCGTCATCGTACATGAAGTCCTCTTGATAATCAGGGCCAGTATTTATTGTGCTGGCCAAGACTGGATCGACCAGAGGCAACAAATACCTCTGGAAGTCCTGGGAATCGGACAGGGGGAAATCTTGATGTTGAGAGGACGACGCGGCGTTGCGAGGCATGGGCGAGCAGTCACCTGAAGGCGTAGTATCGCGTCCATAGCCAGAGATGTGATTTTGCTCCGTTTGGCCCTGCTCCTCCTCATACTCACCATGATGACTTGCTCGTTGGACGAATTGCGATGGGCGCAATGGAAAGTGCTCAGGGGTAGAAGAAAAAGGCGACGAAGAAGGAAAGATGCCTCGAGTCGGCGTCGATAGGGAAGCCGGGGAAGCTCCAGAATCCACCGAGTCCGCTCGCGGGGGCCAAGGGGGTAGGGTGTATTTACCATCTTCAATCGAAGGCGAGCTCGATATTTTGTCCAATAAATCGTCATCCATATCCTCATCCTGGGAGTCACTGCCTTCACCGTCGTCAAGGTCTTGCCCGTGGTATCCATTCCCGTTGGCTCCGTTCTGGGAAGTTACGTTGTCGTTGTCTGGGTCATCATCCAGGTTGTCGTAGAAATGGTCGTCGGGCAGAAAGCCGCTGTTGGCGCCCTCTTCTGAAGCCCGCGGACTGATGTGCTGTTGCTGATAGGCCTCTTCCTCGGCGTGCCGCAATGTTTGGGCTTGATGAGGTGCGGCTGGTCCAAAGCCGTAGGGTGAAGGATGTGAAGGTTGTCGCGTATGGTCTTTGGCAGAAGGCGCATCGTGGGCTTGAAGATCCAGAGTATCTAGAGGCATGACGAGTGAGCAATTGCATTGTATTGAGCGACCGCGTCGATATCTGCGAGTCCATGAGGATGTATCTTACCAGCTCTTACAAGCTGCGGCTTGAGGGTGGTCATTGCGCGCACCATTTGTGCGGGAAGTTTGGATGTCGCGTAGTGTGCTCGCCCACCAGTTTCGACGGGCTCCCCGATGTTTCAGGTTGCATAGAGGTAATGCAATGGTTGACAGAAAGGAAAGGGCGGTCCGGATGTGCAACGGTTACAGGTGAGAGCAGTGCAGGGGGACAATCGGCGAGGCAAGCTTCGTTATGGTCGAGGTAAGGCGCGGTAACGACTGGTAGGGTGCACAGAGCAGCTCGGAAATGCTTGTGTCAGGAGAGACGCGGTTTCGAGGGTCGCAGGAAGCACTGCAGCAAGAAAGAAAGATCCCTAAGGAAGGACCGGCGGGTGTTCAACGAAGGGGAACGGGAACGCAGGCGCAAGGGAAGATGAGGTACTGAGCGAGAGTTGTAAATGTTGTGATAGTTGGTTGTAGGTATCGAACAAACAGGATCAATGGTGGTGACAGGAGATGAATAGCGGGTGGAATTGGCTTCCCCCTAATGTCCGTCCATGGATCGACGCCAAAAATCCGGCTGCGAAGGAGGTGTGTTTCGAAAATTGGGACTGGCCGTCCGACAGAGCAGGGAACGGGGTTGAGATTCAGGGACGGATGCATTAGCGAGTGGGCGCTTAGGCGGCTGGGGGAGCAGACGGCGACCAACGAGGTTTGGCAACGGAGGCTCGCTGCATGATAATTGGGGGTGCTCCATAGGCTAAGGAGGCTTGCACTCTTTCCTGGCAAATAATGGCAGAGGAGGCTCCTCAGCCCCAAGTGGCGGGCGGGCAACTTATCGAGTTCCCGGGCGCCAGTTTCAAGTTCTTGCAAAGAGTATAGGGCTTGCGGTGTTGGAATTTGTGGGGGAATCACGATCAATTACGCTTTAACAGGCTTAGGTCCAGTACCCAACGGGTACCTACCTAGATACAAGCGTGGAGGGGCGACGTTTATGCCCGTTCTTAATCACCCACGCAATTGTCTTACCTACCTATAAGGTACCTAAGGTACATACTACCTTACCCTAGGCCACGATCAAGGTCGATGTGACTCGCCATCCGCGCCATCTCTGATGGAAATGTTCTACCAGCAGAACGCAGATTGTATAACCGACAAGATTCTGGATCCTCTGTCGCTCCAGTAGTCAGCCCTGTTCAGCCCGCTGGGCGGCGTCAGGCGTACTTCAGGACAGCTAGGCGTGCGACAATAAATGTGGTTACAGACAATGAAAGTGCCCGAGAGCACTCGGTTGGAACCCCGACTTGTGATGTGATCACACCCTCGTGCCCATTCCATACCCGCCACAGTACAGTACGTTCTGCATTCTACTCTGTGGCCGCCCATATATCTCGAGTATCGCCTACGCTGTTCAGAAGTGCAGGAGCCAACATATCGATAGTTAAACACCTCCTCCCTTGGAATCAAGAGTGCGTCTTTGCTGCTTGCCAACCCTGATCTGTAATACTAGGTACCTAACTATGACTGTCTGAAGTTGACTTTCTCATTATCATCCTCGCCCCGGTGCCCTACGCCAGGCTGCTGATCCCCGCTCCGCACCCCCATAAAACGAGCAGTTAGCCTTTCATCCCGGCACGTGGGTCGAAGAGAATTTAACAAAACCCACGACTTTGTTCTTCTGCTCAACTCCGGTACACCTCGCGATCAACCAACAATGGGCTGTCGAGGCCGTCGCTCCTCGCCGCGTTGAGGCGACAGGTCTCTCATCCTCCTTCGTTCCCGAGACACCGAGTCCTCCTCGCCCTTGTCATCGCGAACCTTGTCCAACCCCACCAGCTCTTGAGCTGGGCGCAATGGCGCAGGCTGACCATGTTCAACATTTCGATCGCCTGCGCCTAAAGTCGGATAGTGAAGAAGATGATCTTGCTTTGCTTACCGAGGACGGATCCTTCAACATGAAGCGATCCCTACAAAAGCCCTCGGTGCACTCGCGGCCATCTCTCCGAGGGTCTACCGCGAGTCAAGACACCATCCGGGCCACTGCCACTCCTCCCATGAACATCCCGGCAATGAACGAGACTTCAGCCGTGACTGACGAGACATCCAACCCGTCCACATATATTGACCATTACATGCGCCACAGGAATCCGTCGGTTAGCTTCAACAGTGAGATCAAACTGGATTCAGGCCAGAGTCAGAGCATGGCGGAGCCGCTGGAGAAACCTACAAAGGCCCTGCAACGTGGCCGCTCGTCGAAGCAGCCGATTACCGATGGGAGACGGTCATCACGGGCGCACAGTGAGTCAGGACGGTCACACTATGATCCTGTCACTGGCCGGTATGTGGGCGGAGACTCGCAGAGCCCCCCGAGGGACCACGCTCGTATCGGGGAGGGCCGCTTCCCTTTGTTACAGACCACTGTAGACGAAATGGCCAGAGAAACTCGTCCGAATCTGGCCCTGCCCACGTCGACACGGTCAGAATCGACCATGTCTCCTCCCAGCGAGGCCGTGCTGACCCCCGAGGCGGATGACAACTACTTGTTATCTCCCACGACTATTTCGCCCAGCGCTCAGCCGTTCTCCTACGACGCGCCCAAGTCATTTAGGCGCACTGCGTCGCAGAGATGGAGGGAGGGCGAACTCAGCTCCTCTCCACAAGACTTCTTCTCGCGCGCCGGAAGTCTGCGCAATAAAAGTCTACGCGACGCTGCCGGGCGTGCCTCGCGGCGAGACACCTCAGGCTCGACCAGATCTCCCAGGTCAGCAGCTTCTTCGTACCTTCGAGCATTCTCGATCAGCAGCGGAACCAACGGCGATGCTGGAGACCACGGGCCTATCGCCTGTGATGCGGAGGGCCAGACGATCGGTGATGATTACGTGCTCGGCAAACAGATAGGTTACGGGGGCTTCAGCACGATCAAACAGGTGACGCAACTCCAGGATGGCAGGCAACGCACACTGGCCGTCAAGATCGTTCGTCGACAGATTGAGCACAAGAGTGAAGCGGAGAACGAGCAAGCTCAAGCCGAGTTCGAGCATGAAGTTGAACTGTGGCGCTTTCTCAACCATCCTAACGTCTTACCCCTTGAAGCGGTCTACAAATTCGACGAGGCCACCTTCTGTTTCATCCCCCTCAATACGGGCGGGACGCTCTTTGACCTGGTCCGGGTCAACCGTAACGGCGTTCCCCACGAACTGGCGAAGAGCTACTCGTACCAGCTCGCGTCGGCGCTGCGCTATCTCCACCTCGACGCACGAGTCGTGCACCGCGACGTCAAGCTTGAAAACTGCCTGATCGAACCCGGCAGCAACGGAGAGCCGGGTCTCTTGCGGCTCTGCGACTTTGGAATGGCGGAGTGGCTCTCCACTGATAGCAACTCCGGGCCGCCGAGCCCGCGTTTCAACCACACCGACCGTCCGCCTCAGAAACACATCGGACCAGCAGACACGTCGACGTCGGCTTTCGCAGGCGGAAGCCTCGAGTATGCTGCTCCCGAGATCCTCCGGGTGGCCGAGCGGATCACTGACTCTGGACAAGCCGAACGCGCCATCGTCTCGCCTGCGGTCGACATGTGGGCGTACGGCGTGTGCGTGTACAGCATGGTCGTGGGGTCGCGTCCGTTCCAGAACTCCTTCCAGCCCCGTGTTGTCATGGCCATTCTGGCCGGCAACTGGAACTGC
The DNA here is from genome assembly GCF_000585585.1 of Capronia coronata CBS 617.96. Lineage (NCBI taxonomy): Eukaryota > Fungi > Ascomycota > Eurotiomycetes > Chaetothyriales > Herpotrichiellaceae > Capronia > Capronia coronata. The sequence goes on along the minus strand of NW_006912894.1, from coordinate 2,632,086 downwards.
GACGTACTGCGCGACAAAGCCGGCGACGACGTGGTCGAGGTGGTCAGTGGATGTCTCGACATGGACGAGTCGGAGCGCTGGGACGCCGTGAGGGTCATGGACTCTGCTTGGCTCGAAGAACTGGCAGAGAAGGACCACAGCCTGCAACACGCCGCCAACGGTTGGCGACTATGACTGTTGACCCGTCCGCGGCTGCAACTCTCTTTCTATGACCCCAAATCTCTGGCTGCTCGTCTAATCCTCCCCCTCCCCCTCCCAACCAATGTGACTTACTACAGCTTTCCAGTCACCCACCGATACCACCAAGGAGCATAACCTTAAATCTTTTCTTATTGCCTACCTCGCAAAAACCAATATCAGAATTTCCGGTGTAGAAAGAACGCTACACTCTTGAATCAGACGCGCCATGCATGCGACTGTTTTTCATTGGACCGGTTTTCACGACCCTTACGAACGATTCTTGCGCCACGATACCAGTCACTGCTGTCTTGTTATTTCCGCAAGGCGCTGTCGGTCCGCATATTTGGTGCACCATTCTTCATTTTTGGGGCAGAAAACTTCTTTCGCCTTCTTGTTCCTTTTACTTGATTTGCATCCGACTCGGCCGATCGGGCTTGATCTGTGTATGAGCCCCGGGGCGTCTTCTGTCTGTTTTTCCAAGCTGGGCCATCGATTCCGAGTTCGTCTTTCAAGCAATGGATGCTGTGCTACTTACTGTACTAGTATACTATGGGGAAAGCCGGGGATTGTCTGCACTTGCGCGATTGACTTGACTTTGACGCGATTCGGCCCTGGCCGTGTCTTTCAGCTTCAGATCTCCATCTATGCAACAGACATGCGCAGGCGCCTGGGTCATATGTCTGGTGGACACAGCGATGCCAGCAAAATGAGATAGGTTTTAATGATAATCAAACTGAAAATGATGTGCGATCGAGTCCGGTGCTCTGCGTGCTTTGCAGCAAAGACGCCTCTCTTCAGGACCACCATCTATCACTTTGGTTCAAGAGATACCACGATTGGTGCGAAGGTACAGCTTCGTAGGTAGGTGTGCTTTGTGCACTTGATACAAGATTCATAGGCGGAACCAGTGCTTGCTTCAGAATGCTCATGTTTGATACTAATACATTTGAGGACGTGGATTCCGACCACGCTTCTATTTGCCTCAGACAAGCTTCGCCGGGCCTGGTCCTCCTCAAGCTTGCCAGGGTCAGAGACCACCAGATGCAGATATCTGCAGCTCGTTTGGACGCCTGCATCTTCATCCCCCGTCTTGTACCTCGGCGGCCAGGCCCGCGGTTCCAGATCTTGGGGACTCTCTGTCTGCTGCGTAGAACGTACTCGTACAAATATTATTCCTCTCGAGGTTTCATCATCATCATCATAATCAATGGGCCACCTCCTTTGAGGTAGTGCTGCGTGTCCACTCCCAACAGGTGCCGGGACCTCCGTGCATGGAAGTGCTCTTCTCGATTGCAGAAAGGCTGCAAGTGTTACGCCTTCCAGAACGATAGCGAAAACAGTGTTGCTGTATGCGTATCACCCTGTCGCAGTTGAGTCTCAATATGCCCCTCGTCTCCGTCAACACAGTAGGTAGATGAGTATCGTGGCAATGAACAGCAAAAGCGATTGTGGGTGCAATATCCTTGAGTGGGCGGCTCCAGAGCCCAGCCCTGTATCGAAAGGGCTGCCGCCGCCACTGCTGTCGTTCGAGCCTTGCGAATCAGATGTTGCCGTCGAAGACGCTGCGGTAGACGTGCTCGAGGCTGATGCAGAGGAAATGGAGGACGGGGATGAAGAGTAGGAGGAAGACGAAGTCGAAGTCGAGGTGGATAGGGTTGTTGACGAGGCCGAAGCGAGAGATGTGGCTATTGAGGACGAGGTCGTCTCTGACATGATGCTTTTGCTCTCGATGGTCGTGCTGCCGGCCGACTCAGTATTGCTGGCTGAAGCCGTGGACTGGGTAAGAGACGATGCCACTTGTGAACTTGCTGTTACCATGGTGGAAGAAAGCGCCGCTGTAGACTCGGTTGAACTGGCTGATGTAGTCGCCGCATCGCCGTCGGTGGTAGTGCACAGATAGTTGACCACATCTCCAGTGAAGAGCTGCCCGATCAAGGAGTTCTGAGCCGCTTGCTGGCCTTGACATGCCCGTTGGACGAATGTCTGTGCCGCCACCAGTGCTTGCTGGCAAGCCTGCGAGCAAGAATCTGTTCCTCCAATCGCTGGAAAGTCGTCCAGCTTGCAGTAACCGACGGGCGTGCTGTAGGCTATCGTGCAGGAGTCGGAAAATCCGACGATGGGCTGGATTTTGGGGAACGATACTGTGGCCATCGAGCTCCGAACGAGCGTATGGCAAAAGACGATCAGAGCCAGCTGGCGAGTGGTCCGTAGCTCCATGGCCTGAGCAATATTCATGTAGTTCCAAGAGAGAAGGTGCTTGGTATGCGTAGAAGAAGCCGCTTGGACCGAGGAAGGACAGCAGACTCAGGTTTGTTTGTTTCGTCTAGCAGAATCTCGGTGAAGACTGGTTCGCGGGACGATAGCGAATGTTGGGATGCGTCTGAGGAACGAGTCGTGAAGCTGCTACTCAACAAGGCGTGCTCCTGGACGACAACATGGCCCTCAGTAATCGTCCGCCTTGTGGTACCCTCCTCTGTTTCCCGTTTTCAACACTGCAAACTGGGTTGGTTTTGATCAATGCAGTTTGCGCGCGGTAGAAAAGCTCGCCGGTCAGGGTGCGAGGAGGCAGCTGTTTTCTTCGCAGTGCGATGTGCGATTCCCTTCCCTCCCGGGTTCCGCTGGTCAACGGTCGACTGTCTATAGTGGAGCGACCGTCGTGTCGAAGAAGCTCTCTTTGGTGGAATAACCAGAATCAGTACAGTTCTACGTTAGTCCGTGCTCGCAGCATCAGGATTGCAGGAGCAAGCGAAAGAGTCCGGTATGGGGTCGACAACAGATCTTCGTCGATCGCAATCAAATATTCGCAGCCTGGTGGAAACGAGATCGTCGGATGATTTATCTTGAGCGGATCCCGACTTTTGGTCTGAAACACAACGGACGTGAGCACAGATGCTGGTGTCCGCGTCTGTCGACTTGTATCTTCCCACGCCTTTGTGATGTCAGATTGTTACCCTCCTTTCCCGGCACAGTGCGATGTGCCTTGGTCGAGCTGTACGAGGTTTGTGTGGGCTCGTCGAAGAGAACTAGGGAGGAATACTGCTGGAGTAGTCCGGTCTTCGGATTGACTCCTGTGTTTCCTGCTATCAGCTCCAGGTATCTAGGCAGCAAAGGACACAACTCTTTGCACAGATCACACGAAGAGAGAGAAACATGGCAGATGGCATGGTCAAGCATCGTGTTCTCGTTTTTCGGGGACACAGCAGCAGCAGCATGATACCCGAACAAACTCGCGTCATCACAGCGGCTCCTCCAGCGTGATACCTCGCGTTACCAAAGGGGGCCATGACCCGGGCGGCTGGTGAAAGCCCTGCTACGAGTTGCAGTGGAAGTTCCTGCGGAACCTGCGACATTTGTCACCCTGCGTTAGGGTTGTAGGGTGCGAGAGCTATACTATGAACGTCCATGACTGGAGACAGCGTGAAGCAGGAGATGTAAGATCGACAGGGGAATTCATCGATATGATTGGCGATGTGGGCTGTCAGGGGTAGATGCTGAAGCACCACCAATCGACCGGCGCTTTGCGAGTGGAAACGGGGTGCGGAAGACGGACGGATCAATGGCAGGGAGAAGCACCTATCGAGCAACACGACTGTCAGCAAGCCATAAGGTGGACACTGGACACTGGACACAACGCCAGGTGACTGCTTGCCAGCCACATCGTCCACACCGTCCATACACGTTGTCGTAAGTGACACCTCGAGGGGGATCTTCTCGCGCAGGCAAGTTGGGCTCCTAATTTATATCGTTTTCGAACACTTGAAAATGAAAAGAGCGTGCTATGGTGGTTCTCATTGACTATATTGAAAGAAGGAAGTTTCCTTGATTCCATCGATGGCATCCGCAGGCACCAGCATCAACGAACGCACGTGATCTGACTCAACGGATGACGGTCACGTGTAGTCACGTGAGACCATACAATATCCCCATTGCCTTCTTATGGGATCAGCACGCCTCGGAATCTAACCTTACCACTGACCATCTTCTCCAACCCTTCATTCGCCTTTTCCAGAGGGAATTTCTCAATCATGACATTGACGTTGTGCACACGGGCAAATTCAATGGCTTCTTCACTGTCCAAAGCATGCCCGCTCGGCCAGGCGGAGATGCTCAATCCTTTCTGGATCATGGAAGCCGTGTTGATCTCGACAGGGGCAGATGCGGCCAGCACCAGGATCTTGCCCATCGGGCCCAGGCCCTGAAGCAACGGAGGGATGAGTTCCTGGTTTGGCGCGGTGAAAATGACGCACGCCGCTCCGCCCAGCGCCTGGAGTTGTGCAGCAATGTCGCCCTTGGAAGCGTCGATATAGTCGTGCGCGCCGAGTTGCATGGCGAAATCCTTCTTAGCCGAGCTCGAGGAGATGGCGACCGTTCTGTATCCCATCTTGCTGGTATATTGCAGTGCAAGATGGCCAAGACCACCTAGGCCTTGAACGGCGACCACGGATCCTGGAAGAACGTTCTGGCGTCGCAGACCTGTGAACACAGTCGTTGATTAGCCAAGTGATCTCAACGCCAGTCTTTGGCCACACCACAGGGAACGCGCATCCTTACCGTTGAAGACAGTGACTCCTGCGCAGAGCAGTGGGCAGAATTCGGCGGGATCAACATCATCAGGGACAGACACGACTGCCTCTGTTCTCAGCGTCACGTATTCCGCGAATCCTCCAGATTTGGTGACGCCGTTGATCAACTCATTGTCACACATCTGGAACAACCCGCGTTGACATGCTTTGCAGGTTCCTAGCAAAACATCGGGTCAGCAAGAAACTATTATCTCTCGACCGTAGCATCTTCGTGTTGTCCATCGAGCAAGGCAAGTCATGGCACGGAAGTTGAGCAGGATCCGGCATGATAAGACTGCCCTTGGGACGCAACGGTCTTATAGCTCTGGCTGGTGACCCTTTGAGGGGTCAGACCGGCTGGCGCCATTGCATGGAGGTTAAGGTGGATTTCACGGTAAAATAGACGAGGGATCTGGCCTCTTACCATCGTGACCACCATGCCAGGGACCTCTGTAAGCAGCAAAAGTCAGCAATGTTGATAAATCTGGGATTATCTGGGCCGCAACATGTAGCCTGTTCCCGTACGAAAGACAGGTGACTTTGAGACGAAAAGAACTATGTGCGATTTGCAAAAAAAATGAGATGAGTTGGGGCGGAACATACCCTACACGGTCTCCCTCTTTCCAACGCTTCTCTGTGTCTGGTACTGCAACGACATCGCCAATGATTTCGTGGCCGGGGATAATCGGAAACGAATTTCCGAACACGCCGTGCTGTACTGCGGCGTCCGAATGGCAGATCTGTTACACATGGTTAGGCAAAAAGATCAATCGTGTCTCTGGTGTCGACAACATACACCACACGCCAGCACTTTGACGAGAACCTGGAAAGAAGATCAGTCTCGTTGTCCACAATCCCAGATGGAGCTCTCATGGACAGAGGCTGCACTTACCTCCCCTGACTTGGGCAGCTCAAGCGGCACCTGTTTGAAGGTCAAAGGCTCGCCTTTCTTCTCGAAGATGGCGACCTTATAGTCTTTCGGAAGATTGGGTGCCATGTCTGGAGAGAAGGGTGGGTGGGTGGACGGTGGAATGGGATGAACGAGATAACGAGTCGATACCTAGAGTGAGTACCTAATCTACCAGGTACTATTGATATAATCTCTGATATTCAATATTTACAAGGGGTAGAATTCTTCTGATATATATAATTATTTATATATGCCTACGTAATATAGACGGGGTGACATTCAGCCGCCAGCTGCAGTGCAGTGACCCCAACCGCTGGAGATGGAATGATGTCAAGAAGAGTTTCTTCCTATCTCATCAATCTCCCTCCCACGTTCCCACCGAGAAGCTGAACTTCCCGCTACTGGCGCATGTTCGCTGTGTTTCTTTGTCTGCATGAATTTGATTGGCGCAACCGACATGGAGTTTCTGTGGCCTAATATGAATTCAGGACATACCGACGATTCCGGGAGCAAGTTTCGTCGTATGAGCCAGTGAGAGGTCAGTTCCATCGGCTGCTGAATCAGACACTTGCGGCGGACACTGGCCCACTACAGCGATATCTCCGACTCATGACTCAGTGTTGAAGTCACGATCCACCGCCATACTGTTTACTGTCACAGTAGGATCCAATCAGTCGCGACATGTGTCTACTACCCCCCCGCTCTATAGTCTGGAAAGACTAGGAATCTTTCTTGATCTGTCCTATCATAACCCGAGATTCGAAGGTTCTGAGGTTAGCTTGATATCATGGACCTGCCTAACTTAATTCCACAGCCTTGATCGCTCGCAGCCATCCCATGAGTTCGATGCTTTGCTTACCAATTGCAGATTCGACCCTGAGATAGGCACCCAGCGATCTGACGCAACGGTACCTTGGACGAAAATTATGGAGAATCAGAAGTACATATCATTTACCAAACGGGGAGTTTGTTGATTACTGATCGAGAAATTCCAAATTGGAATCGAACAAAGCTTCGAACTAGATATGGAAGGGGAAGAAGAAGATACCACTGTTGTACGTCTCCGTTTCTGCCTTGTCCTAAATCTCCACATAGTGGCTGGCTAAGAGCCTTGCACAGGATTTTGCGGCGTTAAACGGCGCTTGCCATACACTGCAGCTCTCGCCAGGACATGAAGAAAGTGCCAGTCTCTAACTCCGACCCTCGACGGCATTGGGTGATGCTTCTGCCTGTCAGAGGAAGTAGCATCCTTGATTGATGAGACGATGAAGAGCACTCGGCCGGCCAACCAGCTCTCCAGCTCTGTTGATCAAGAAAATGGTCTTCTTTCCAACTCCACAATGCACCACGTATTTCGCCCTGGGTTACTGATATCGTATATCAGGCACCGAAGACACGCGTCGTTGGCCCAACGTCTTCTAAAGCTGGTATTGCGAACCAAGGCCTTAGGGAAAAGCCAGTCCGAGGGCTTCCCTTCCGCAAGTTCAAACTGTCCAACTTGACAAGGGTCAACGCTTCCGCTTATCAATCCAAACAGACAGAACGTATATCATATCCCAGTAAGGGCTTGGTCATGGCCTTGGAGGTTGAGGATCTCGAATCATACAGAAGAGATGACAAACGTCGCCTCCATCCTCACAGACCATGCTGCGCGCGAGCCGAAACCCCATCTTCTCGTAGATGGCGATGTTCGGTTCCTCCTTGGAACTTTCCAAATAACATTTCCGGCCTTCCTGATCAGCCAGATCCGTGACGACCTCGAACAAGCGACGGCCGATGCCTTTCCCCTGATGGCCCGGCCTCACGGTGACGATGTTGCAGAAATAATAGCCGTTGGGATCCGTCCAGATATCCTTCTGCGCGACAGCCTGCTCGCGCTTCCAGATCCAGTAGCGCTTGGTGATGAGGCCCCCGCGGCCCTGGAACCGGAGCAGATTCCATCCCTGCTTGAACCACAGGATATAGTCGTCCAGCCACTCCGACCAGGTCTGCTTGTCGCCGACGCCGTCGGCGGGCCTGGGTTTCATCCACATGCTCACGCCTAGCACCGGAGCGTCTGCACCCGCGTCTATGTCTTTGGCCACGTAGAACAGTGCGTTGCGCATGCCCCATTCGCATTTGGCTTTGAGGCTGGCGAAGTTGCGCTCCTTGTTGAACTTGCCCGGTCGAGTGTCGAATGCCCATTGGTGGTATGGGTCGTCGGCGAATGCGAGCTGAATGCATTCCACCACGGATGGGATGTCTTCTGGCTGGATGGGCCGGATCTCGATGCCCATGGTGGTTTAGTTCTCCTGAAAGATAGATAACAACAAAACAAATAGATATATATCAAATTGTCAATGTATAATTTAGCCAAAGCGCTGAATAGCCCGAACGTCCACTGAAAGAATGACCAGACGCTCAGCCTAGTCCAAAGACCAGGGCACAACTCACTGTATGTATGTATATCGCTGTAGCAACACTGGCCTCTTAACCGACCAACCTGGATCACGTCCAGTCACCGAGGCAAGCGAAGCTACGATAAGAGTAAACCGACAAAAGTGGACCGGCTGCCTCAATGCTCCGAAGTACTAAACAGCAAGGCAATTACAGTCGAGGATAAAGTACAATGCGCAGCTCTGCAGCCTTGCGCGACGGCACTGGCGCGTTATTATGGAGCACTGCAGTGCTGTATGAACCCAGAATGTTTCGCTATCTTTCAGCGCATCACTCCGAGCAAGTCACCAAGTACGCACCTACACATACGCACTGCAGTCGGTCGAATGACTAAGCTACCTGGTGTATCAGCCTTCTCAATAGATCCTTCTTGGTATTGATGGTTCGATCGGTCACGTGGGAAGCAATGAAACGACCATACCTTGTGCGTCATATGTTCAAAGGTCCTTGCCATGACATCATCAATCGATATTGGCAGATGCACCGCCCCCAACGAGCAACTACAACAACTGCACCGGGGGCGGACACTGTTGAACAGCAAGACACAAACAATAGGCTGCTAGTACCTTCTTCGAACCTATTATCTATCAATCGCTGGCGAAAGAGTCACACCACCTCCACAAAACCCAATACAATCCCACAGAGGAGAGACCGAACAACAACATACCCACACCCACGAACCACTCGGAGCCATGTCGTCCGAACAATCCTCAGATTCGCAGCCCTCCATGATCGGCGGACATGTCAAGGTAAGTGAAAGCAAAACCAAACAGACACGACTCGAAGCAGACAGCAGAGAAGAGAAGAAAACAGAGATGTCTCTCAAGCACGTTCCTCTAACAAGTCACACAGAGAGAGAGAGGAGAAATAGAGACCCCTTGAGCTAACAACATTCTGCATTTTCTTGCATATAGTACGTCCAAGGTGCGGTCTCGTCCGCGCTGGGCTACGAATCAGGCGAACAAACCAAGACCGAAGCCGTGCAGGAGATGAAAGACGCCAAGGCGCAGTCAGATTCCCAGAGCCAGAGCCCGCCGTCGCAGTCGACCGTGCTGGGGACGATCGAGAATGCCGCGGGCAAGATTACGGGGTGTGAGGGCATGGTTGATGAAGGGCAGCATAGGATCCCGGAGAAGAGAGGGGTGGAAGAGCAGAGCGGGACCGGTTGATGGGAACTGTCAGCGGATGCGGATATGATCGGTTTTACGGGATGTTGAGAGACAAAGCATGGGAAACACCAATGGTCTGATGGGATGTCACAGAGCAGGGAATTCGGATTTTTGGAAAGGGAGTGCACTGTGTAAGAATGTGATTGATTTGATTTACAGTCATGGAGGAAGAGCGGTGGGTGGCTTTCCCTCGCAAACAGCCTCTGCTTTCGGGAGGCCTTCCTATTTCATCACCCTTCTAGTCGTGGTCAGAGATCGAACGCCCATAGAGTTAGCATCTTTGGTTCATGGCTGTGTTCGTGTTCGTGTTTATGTTTATGTGCTGTGCAATCATCGTGGAGGACTCGTCTCTGCGTGTGTGAGCAGAAGGCGAAGACTCAGGTCAGTTGCCCATATCCATGTCCATGCCCACAGGGATGTGTATGTCTGTGTGTTCAAGTATCGATCAATGCTCTAGCTCGGTAATCCTCGCGCTCCTTTCGTTTGTCTCGCTTGACCAGGGACTGCCGTTCGTCCTGGGCTGTCAGATGCAGTATTGAGGTCGCAGTTCTGATCATCTGGATTGCCAGTACCTGCGAATTCCTAAGGTGCCTGTCGTAGATTGGATCTTTTTGGTCTATTGGAGCAGTTGTCCCTCAGAGACCTGAAGTACTTTCCGATTTGGGCAAAGGCAGATGTCCGCTGCCGGTCATTTCGACGATCACACTGTCTTGAAGGCCCTCGCCTTCATGATCATCATCGTCGTGCATTCTCACTTCGTCATCTTCTTCCAGATTCATTCCATCCTCAGCGTGACGCAAATCGACAAAGTCGCCATCTCTGGTCGGATTTCCTTCAACCTCGGATCCAGAGTTAGCGTATCCGCCATGACGATCTCGTTGTCGTTCTTTCGCTCGAATCTCGTCGTTATCGTAGTCCGGCTTCTCCCAGCCGTCGCCCACTTCACCGTAGCTGACCCCATGATCCTTTCCTAGGAACGTCGGCCCATTGCTTGTGCGGTACCAGCCCTGATCGACCCATTCAGACACCAACTCCTTGGCTCTGTCACCTAGGGCATAGTACCCCGGGTTGTCGAGCGGGAAAAACATGGTCACATGGGCCACGGTCTCGTCGGCGGCTTTTTCGTTGACGGCTTTGATCCACTGCATCCCCGTCGGTTTTGCACCTTTCGTGTTCTTGACCTGTTTAATCCCATCTTTGCCGGCAGACATAGGTAGGTTGCAGAACGTCCGTTCTTTGCCTGCCACGCTAGCTGTGATTCCATAGCCTTCACGAGCACCCTTGCCCAGGTTACTGTAGAGATTCGCACATCCGCCACCACGTTCCTTGCAGGCCTGTTCAAGATTTTCCACTCGCTTGCGCAAGAACTCTGGCTTGAACAGTTCTCCCACGAACAGGAGGTGATCGGACGCCCATTGCCATCCTGCGCTCAACTTCTCTCGCTGCGAGTACAATGCTGCCGCGCCGCCAGCGACGACTGCGCCCGCTGCACCGGCAAACATAGCATATTTGCCCCAGGACTGCCACCGAGGTGTTGCTGCTGCATCTGCCGTGGCGGAGGTCGGCGCTGGGAGCTGTCTGGAGCTTGAAGCCGCCGACGCAATATTGGGTTCGGATTTGGATCCCCAGCCAAACATCGACGCGACTTCGTTGTACGTGCTGAAGGCATTCGAAACGAATTTGTGACCTCCTTCCAGGCCATGAGCAACCATGCCAGGAGCGAGACCCAGGAAGGGTGTGTCAAACGCTAGCACGCCCTGGACATGGGGAAACATGAAATTCGGGACTTGAGAAGCGGCATCATGATGGTGAGTCGTGGTCGGATGCGAGGTGGACGTCGACGAATTGAGGGTTGTATTGGACGGAAAGTTAGGTCTTTCGGGATTCTGTCGTGAAGAGCCTGCCGGGATCGGTTGTTCATTTGCAATAAGAAGATATGTTTCTGCCGCCACAATTCCCCCCATTGAGTGTCCAATCAAGATCACATGGACCGAAGGATCGACCGCAGGGGACGGTGTGGACCGAGCCACCTCCAAGTCGATGACTTTGTTCTGAAGCCTATTCATTCCATATATCAGTGCTGCTCTCTGAAGCAGAGTGATCTGTATCAAGGTCGCATACCATTCTCGAAAACGTGCAACGCAATCTCTCAAATCACCCCGGGTGTCAAATCTTGGATAAGTGATGGCGACGACATCGATGTTCGGCAGCGCATGGCTAAGAAGCGTACGGAGATGTTCGGGAAAGGATCCAAAAGTGTCATCGCCACCCTAGAGATAGATCATTGTTAGTAGGAGTGAGAACTCCTGGACCGAAGAAAAGGTGAGGACAGCGCCGAAGAGGCACGATGCTGTCGCATTGCAATTCCATACCTTGAACCCATGAATGAAGACAAGAAGTAATGTCTTGCGCATCCTTGCGGAAAAGGCGGTCACACCAATGCTTCATCGCCCGCGACGGCAACTTAGGTGTTGTTTACTAGCATTGTGCAGAACGCTGACTGTGACTTTGGGCCGACTACGTAGGTGGTAACATTTTGCAGATGTTCACTCTCTCGTTCGAGGCACATTCAAGTTGGAGAACCCCCTCTTGAACAACTGTTCCGCATGAAGACCATTATTGACGCATTGTGCACGTGATGATAGTATGACACGCAATCTATGCAATTTATGCTCAGGGCATACAATTCAAAGAGACAACAGACACGGTCGTTTCTTGTGTATTAAATTCCTTTTTGGCACTCAAGAGTCGGATATCTTCCGTTGAGCCGCTCTAATATTCCTTCTACTTCTGTACATATAGCTATTTGCGAGACAGGAACGAATTCGACTGTCCTCGCTATGCTGCCTGTAATCCCAACGCCAGAAAATGCACCGCGCTAAATTGAACGCTATCAAATACATGGAAAGCAGCTCTTGCGCAGCCCTGCTGAAAAAGGTAAAAAACCAGCATAGCAAGGTGCAAAATGTAAGGCTGAGAAGGCAATGACTGCTCAGTGCACATCAAAACGAATACTGTTGTTGGCCACCGGGTGTAGAAACGTTGCTATACTGCCATGGATCAAGTTGCATAAACGGCACCGGACCAGATCGAGGCTCAGTGGCGGTTTTGCTCAAGGGCTGATAGTGGATGTGGTCAGATGGAATGTTCCGAACAGGGAGCTGAAGCGCAGTTGAAGGAGGAGGGAACAGCAGTGTATTGACATGCCGAACGGGCCGGTAAGGAGATGACCGATGCGTCAAAAAGTACGAAGGCGAAAGGCCGGTGGGTGCAGGACTGAGAGAATTGAAACCGTCTGAGGGTGACGCTTGGCTTGATGGATAAGAGGCCATCGGCCGAGCACCATCTCCCAGACTTGGGATGGGATTTTGAAAAAGGTTCTGAGGCGTTGTGGACACCGGCGTCAAGGGGTTTGAGTAGACGTTGTTGACGTTCGGGTATACACTCGACATCGCTCGGCTGACGGGGACTGACAGCGGAGCCAGTTGGCCGGTTTGGAGGGCCATTGATGTCGGTATTCTTGGAATCTCTAATCTTCGAAGTTCAGATGACGTTGAAGCTGGTACAGACTCCGGCGTGTTGTTGAAGTTGCTCGATGCAGTTCGGAGGCCGTTGGGCGGGTATGGGAGAGGGTTGAGAAGACTTCCACCATGGCTCGGTGGTACCGCAGAATAATGTGCCCGCTTCGCAGGTGGCAAGTCGGAGGTTGTGTCTAGGCTTCTCTTCCGCCCTTGGTGGGGAAAGTTGGGAGCCGGCTCTTGTTGCCGCAGAGGGGAGTTTGCGAACTGAGACGCACTTGGTAGAGGATGCGGCAACTTAGGATACTGACCATTGAGAGACGCTGGAGGGGCGGAACCGAAGGGGCTCATGCTGTGATGGTGCGACGGCGGTGAAGGCAACTTGTGAGAGAAGCTCTGCAAGGTTGGTGTGACTGGTGCAGGGCCATTGACCTCGTCCGTGGAGGGCATTCGCGAGGCTTTGTCGTAGAATGCGCCAAACCTGCCTAATTTGGCCTTCCACTCGACCCACTCTTCGGCTGAGGCATAAAGCGCATATCTCATGTTGCTCAGAAATTCCACCTCCATGATGTGAATCTCGTTAACTGAAATGCCCGATACTTCTGCCCACGTCTTGTTCGTGTAGGTGTTGTCGTCCAAGAACTTATTTCCCAACATCAACGCAATTGTCAAGAGTCGAAACTCACTGCCACGCTTGCCACTGACGGTCGGATTGAATCGTTTGAGGCGATAGATGAACATCAGGGCCAACAAAATGACGTTTCTTCCCACTTGGGTAGTGCTGATGATCGTGGTCACCCACTTTCGAAATCCAATGGTCGGGGTAGCGTCCGACGATAATCCTCTGTTGACTGGAGCATCAATTGGCAGATCCTCTGCATATTGGAGAGTGCTGGCATCTTCGAACCAGAAGAGACAGGTAATCTCGGCCGTAAACTCTGCCAAACTGCCTTTGCTCTTGTTTACGGATTCCGGAATCTGAAGATGGGGGGCAATGGTGTTGGTTTTGTCCTGCTCAGTTGCTCGATGATTGTACAAGCCTAAGCTCGTACTCGCGGAGGATGATGAGGAGTAGCTGTTTCCGATAGTCGCTGTAGACGTTGCTGGCTGCTGGTTGTTCGTGTGGTGAGAACCATGGAAAGGCTCTCCTCCGCGCCGATAGCTTTGACTACAAAAGTCGGGATAGCTGCTGCCTAAGACCACTCCAGGCATGGTTCTTGAGCCTGGTGGAGTGGGCAGGCCGCTGTTAAAGTAACTGTTGCTGCTGTTCCACCTCTTGGGCCCATGTGCAGTCAAATCGTCACAGGCTGTCTGTAGACTCGATCTCGACCAGCCCACACTTTCAACACTGCGGTAAACGGCTGATATGCACGACATGGGCTCGGCCGTCGTGCGGACAAAGGTGCAAAGAGAGTGCAGGCAACGGCGTTGGTATTCGGTTGTTGTATGGTGACAGAATGGCAGGAGGCATGGAGCCTTCGGTGGTGAAGACGCAGGTCGGGTAGGACCGAGTTTTGTCGACTTCACAGGAAAGAAGTGAGGATAAATGAAGTCTTCTGACAGAAAGAAGCATGACAAGAGAAGCAAAATGGAAAGATTCAATAAGTGAGGAGCATATTAGATGTTTTGGCGCCTTTTGACTGAATCGGGGTGTGGAATGAAGGAAGGTAGTGAAAGGTGGGACCCAGAGCAAACCCGACAGACGGACAGATGCTTCACCTCCAAACAACCTTCAGACAGTGACTGTGGGAGGAGACTAGGACATGATCAACATCGACCCTCTGGGGCAAGTAAGAGCAAATAATGACGAGAAGCACAAGTAATGAATGAAAAGAGACGCAGTCAGCCGAACGGAGAGTTTGTGGCTGCACCAGGCAGTTGGAGCAACCGCGGCCGATCGTGTATCTCATTTTACACACTCACACGGCCTTGTCTTGGGACGGAAAGCGGTTTGAGGCTGGGCCTTTGATGTCAGGGCCCCAGTGATGAGCCCGGCAAGCAGGAGACGACGCAACAAACGAAGCAGTCAAAAAGAGACAGGCAGGCCGCAGCGAAGGCAGGCTATGACTGGATACATGCGACCGAGCCAATGGAGGGCAGGGGGCGCACAGGGACAAGAGATGGAGCAACCAGACACACTGCACTGGCGCAAACGATTGCCAAAGTGGACCAAAAAAGGACGGCCTGGCGGAAGGGGGGGAGTGATGGGATGCGGTGGAAAGAAAAGGATTGCTAGGATCGATGGATGTCGGAAGCAAGAAGAAAGAGAACACGACCGGACGGGAAACGGGGAATGGGAAAAAATGGGGGTGAGAAACGAGTGGCAGTGACAAAGTCAGTGATGAGCAAGCGTTTGCGGCATGGTCTGGGTTATGGATATAGGTATGGGTATGGGTATGGGTATGGCGAGGCAACACCATGTTGGATCGATGAGCGACGCACCGACCGCACCGAGCTCGGGCAGGCGTCGTATCATCGAAACATGTTCTGCCAGTAGGATGGGGGAATTGTGTTGGAGCTGGGGACCAAGGATGTGTAAGAAGAAGTGATAGCAGTCCCAGTAGTGGTGGCAGTGGTGGAGGAGGATGGGCGGCGTCGACTTGGGGCGCAAGAAGCTAAGGCAAAGCCCGTGGCATCCTAGCGAGGTTCAAGTTTCTCGTTGTCGTGTTGAATGATGTTAGGAGGCGCTGGGCAACTCCGAACTGCCACAAACTTGGGACCCATGCAGTGGTGCAGTGGGAGCTCAGAGCCTGAGAAGGGGGCAACAGGAAGCAAGCCGAGACGGACTGGCATTAATGGAGCAATCAGCGTCGAGGGCTAGAAGTGGATGGGCCGTGGGTTTCGCCTTCGCCAGCAGAAGCAGGAGGACGCCGGCGGTAGCATCATGACGATGATGATGATAATGATGCTTGATGAATTCCCTGATCCTCGTCTAGATCTCTGTACACGGTTTGGTGTCGAGCAGACGGCAGGAGGTGTGTGCGGTGCAGTGATGGAGTGACAGAACAAGACTAGCGATCGAATGTTGCTGAGTTGCAACGATGGAATGCAGCATGTTGCTTGGGGGTCAGAGGGCACAGACAGGGGGCGAGACCGGCCAGGACAGGAGGACAACACCGAGACTCTGTTTCGCTTAGAGTAGAAGTATGGCAAGGAAAGGCAAAGGCAAAGGCAAAGAAGGAATGCAGCGGTGCTGGGCGGGTGCAGCAAGACCAGGCAGGGCGCCAAAGGGGACTAGCACAGAGTATCAGGGTGAACTGGGTCTTGTGAAGGGCAATTTTCCAATTTTCTTGCCCCTCAAGTGACCAGGTGGAAGCGATGTGTGTGAGACTGGGCATCGATCCGGAAAGACAGTATAGGCGCTAAAAGGATTGAAGGGTGACGGCCTGGACGGGGGACCTTGAGCAACGCACGGCCTGGCGTGGAGCATCTGAACAGATTCTACTACTAGTACTAGGTACCTACCTACCTAAGGTACTACTAGATAGCCTCCTAAGCACTTCAAGTTGGGGGTCAACGAACGAGCCGCCGGATGTTTGACAGGCTCCAAGTGGGCATCTTGATTCTTATTGGAACTTGGACTGCAAGGAGGCCGATGGCTTGCTTTGGGGCTACAGCTGGACGCCGGACGCTGGAAGCTGGAACTGGATGAGCGGTCGGTGGATGGTGGATGGTGGATGTGGATGGCGGTCGGCTGAAGATGGATCGCAGGATGGATGATGAATCCAATCCGCCTAACACGTAACACAGTAATAGTAAAGTAAGTTCCAGGTAGCTACCAATTATTATTGGCGCGCAGGCAGTATCTTTTGAGCAGTTACTTGGGCCGCAGAAGCACTAGCAAACCCATACTCATGTGTTCAGCCTGACCACATAGCCCATGATCTAACCCTGTAGGTACCTAAGGTTTCAGCGCAATCAATCACCGACGTGAAAGAAGGCAATCCTTATGATGAGGAGGGAGTACATGCTCATGTGCTGGGTTCCGAGTTCCGAAAGGCCTAGACACCTGGTCAGCTACTTGGTAAGTAGGTGCCTAAGGTATATTCGAATCGAGCGCCGGTCGTTAAAAGTTTCGGTCGATGGCCACTTTTTGCTCGCTGCTAGTCTGCAACCGCGTGAGCGGCAGAGATCGAGAGAGTTATTGGTCAGTGCCTGTCAAATTTGTATTATTTTATTGGTTGGAGGATCGGATCATCCGACCATCCAGCGACAGCACTGCAGAGGACTCGTGTGGCCGGCCACCATCTGAGATGGTCGGCGGACGCGCGCAGTCGTCGATACAAAAAGTATACTGGGTAGACTACCGGAAACTGTCAAACAACCCTCATGTGTAAAACCTGCAAGTCTCCGAAGTCCTTCAGCTGGAGACAACCGCAGAGCAAGGACCTCCCTAGGTCGGCTAGACATCATCACTGGCATCATTCATCATTCATCATCAGCCCGCAGCCAGCGGAACGATATTATTAGTGGAAGATGCATGCAGGTGGTGGAGGACTCCGAGTCCTACGATACTACCACGGAAACACAATTTCTAACGACTTGAGATAGACCAAGACACCTAGGTACTGGTAAGGAAGTGCGTAGTTCAACCTCCTCCTACGTGCCACACCAACAACCCCTGTTAGCATGCTATCAGAGCCACAGTCGGACTTGAAAAAATTCTTAGCTGAGACCTCCCGTCGTAGTTGAAGTTAGGCGTGGCGTGCGTCTCGAGATTCCCGTCTGGCTTTGTCCTTCAAACGTTGATGAGCCAGCCTAGTAGGAGATTCCAGCTTCGGAGCACAGATCGTACGCGTAAGTGCTCCCATGCACTGTTGTTCAATAATGCAATAACAAGTACCTACGTACCTTACGTAGACTGCTTATTACCTACTCTGTAGAGTAGTGTGGTAGCTCCACGAGCGCCATCTACAGTGGCAGGCTCGAGTCTCTCAGGCGCCTGGCCCCTGGGCACCAGCCGCCCACCGCGGGCTAGGCGGCAGCACACGCAGAAACGCCCAAAGATTACCACTCGCATTTCGTATCATCTTGCGAGTCAATCTATTGAGGCGTGATATCCTGACAGTTGCACCGAGTGGAACTAGCGTGAAGGAGACCTTGTCGCGTCGCGTCTTACCTCAAGCAAGAATTCGAAATGGGACAGCACCTAGTGTTACCGTAGGGGGTGGGAGAGTTGCGCCCTTCGCTTAGGGGCTTGGGACGTATAGCCGGGTCGAATACGGTTCCACCGGAGACAAGAACGACGACGCCATGTCCATCGAGGCGATAATCAGCAAAGTCGGGAAGGCCATTAACCACTGCACTGGCTAATTGGGGGAACGGTGACATTCCCATCAGACGTCAGCTCATGATTGGATCACGATCTAGGACACTCCAGGTGAACTGGAAACGAGGAAACGAGGAAACGGTGCCCACGACGTCCAGCTGACTGGGGCCAACCACAGCGACACAGCACGGATACACCGGTAGCCGACAACTTTAGAAGATGGCGTCAAGACCATTCCATCTACCAAGCAAACCTGGTGCGACGTCCGAGTCCACTGGTAGTGCCACTCAAAAATAAGTATACAGAGTACCCATATCATATTCTTTCAGTAGTGGTGGTAGTATTATTTTTGCCGAGAGTCTGACCACGAAGAAAGGGTGACGGACCCGAAGGCTTGGACCTAGCCTAGTCGTTGGCCTACTAGTATGTGGTCAGACACACTGGACCTTGCGGAAGTACACGGCCTGTGTGTGAGGATCGCCAGAAGGAAGAACTCGACAGGCGGATCATGATCAGCTTCTCATTTCTCCTTTGCCGGACGTCTGCCTCCAGAAGAAACCATGTAGACAGCAGCCGGAAGCGACGGCTGGCCGAAGAGAAGACCGCACATGGGACACTGCATGGTGAGGTGGTAGTAACAACATAATCAGGCACTAAGACAAACGATGCTCACCGGCGTGCCTACAACTCTCCTGCCCATCAGCTCTTCCCAGAAGACTCATCATGCACCCGAGGCAGTGTCATACACGAGAAAGTTTCGCAGCTGATACCGGTAGCCCTGGCGATCGTTCCAGGCTCACATTGTACCGGTGATTGCAGCTGTCACGAAGAGGCAAGGGGTCATACGGCGGAATGGTCGACCTGGAATCTCCCATCAAGGCTCAGGGTAGGAGCTGGCGAGCACAAGAGGGAACAAGCGATGGGCGGACTGAAGACGGTGAGAGGTTCCGCAGTATCCAATCATGGAGTCACAGAAGAAATACGGGCGACTTGTAGGACAGTAGCACAGGTGGTAGTGCGTAGGGACCTGGTCTTTTTTGCAAGTCAGTTGCGTACCTTCGTACTTCTTCCCTTCCTCCCGCGCTCCATTTACAAAGCAGAAACAAGGACGCGCACTCGGATCGGCTGTCTCAGATGTCTCGGCGCACCGCCGCTGGCATACTAGTTGTATGGAGAGAGCCCGGGGGTGACGGCGACGGGGTGAACATCATTGGAACACTAAAAGAGTTCAGTCATCACACGATTGAAACCCTTGCCCGTCCTGGCAATATTCAATCAAAAGTTACAGTTGCGGCACTGCAAGACAGGTCTCACACTCACCACGTCAAGGAAATGCTACCTCCCTGGCAAAGTACGGTAGTAGTAGTTGCTGGGCAGGTGAAGCCCCCTAGCCTCTTGAGGCTGTGTGAGCTGGTGCGCTCAGACTCGGAGCCGAATCTCTGGATCCGATGAATGATGAGATAGATGCCCACAAAGCCAACTTGATTCCTCTGATTCGTGCAGTGCAGTGTGGCACCAACAACTTGAAGTTGGCTCTCCACAGAATGAATGCACAAGTACGTACGTACTAGTAGTACGCCGGGGGAGGCAGGACTAGTAGTGATTGAGAGTCGCACGCAGTTAATTACCTCTGTACACACTAGCAGCAGACTGTCGGCTTCTTCCTGCCCTTGTCCACATCAGACAACGACTCACACAGTCCGGAGTAGGATCTTAGGTATATACTTACAGTACAGAAGGTATAGGTAACCCTTGAAGACTCGCAGCACTCGGCGTTTTGCAGTCCTGTTGGTAAAGCTTCACGGCCTTCACCCCGTTTTCACCACTCACGTACCAGTATTACCACATACTGCATGCAGCTGATTTGATCTCGCTGCGGAACACCTCAACTACAAGTGTGCAAGGCACCGACTGTCCTGCAGTGCAGCACCGGACTGCATTGTCGACGTGGGCGCCTCGTTTTCTGCACTCAGCTTTTGTGTTGGTGGGCACCGGCAGTCAAGGGGCAACCTGAACACTGCATCCCAACCCCGGCACTAGATGGCAAGATGGGTCGAGGTCGAGGACAAATTTGTGGCGAAGTGCCTGCGATAGAGGAGGCGGAACCTCATGTTGTTGATATAATTAACAAGGTAAAGGTGGCTGCAGACCGACCGAAGATTCAAATCACTCTCGCCATCATTCATTTTTCTTTTCGAATTGACGGCTATCGTTCAGGCTGCATGTACTACTTGTCTGCATCCTTGCCTCCAAGGTAGTAGGCAGCAGCCAGAATCACCAACTGGCAGTGTGCAGTCACCCTCTTGCCGGGGGAAGAACGCTGACAACCCTTTCATGACACCCCTATCACCAACACTTACCAACCGGCCAACGCGCTCGCGTTCCTTCGACCTACATGCTGATGTTGCATCCTTGGGTTCGAGTCCTTCGTTTCTCTATCAGCTTCTCTGCCGTCAAATGAGTGACGCGAACGCCGGCACCACCCTCGTTATGCCTCATGTTGTCCTCCTCCTCTCTCAAGGTTAATTGGAAGATCTTCGCCGACTTGATCAGGACTTGCACCGGATGACTGCCATGCCATCTTCGCCTTCATCACCTCACAGATGACTGTCTCCTACCGTCGCCCTCATTTCATCAGCCTGATACGTGGCCGGACTCTGCAGTTTTTTCCAATGAGTCTTTCATTGCTGCTCTCCTGCACCCTCGCTGCCATGTCCGCTGCCTCAGATCCATGTCGTCAAGCGTACCCTGACCCCAGTCACCTCTTCACGAAGAGGCCAGAGTGGTTATCCCGTATGCCCTCCGTAAACCTGTCCGAGTTTTGATGCTCGTTCCTCTCACACGACTCGCCTACTACCTCTGTTTGTTGTGGTTCTGCAACGGAGACGAACACGGCTTTTGCATTACGTGGCCTCCTACGAACAACTTGAATGGGCATGCGAAACCTTGGTTCCCCATCCGCGCAGGTTTTCAAAAACCCTTCGAGCAATCATTGATCATCAGCAAGCCGGTTGCATTCCCAACACACTTGGCTACATTCCTGTCACAATGAGGCAAGAACAACTGCCGCCATCCATGAGCCCACGCAAGGGCTTGCACAAGCACAAATTCTGTGGATTCTGTAAACACCGTCCCTGCGCTCATGTGATGAAAAATTGAGACATGAGTTGCGTCACACTAGGTGCCATGGCCGCCATATAGTCCATCTGTGGTGCTCAGATTTGACAGAATGTACGTGGTGGATGGCAGGGATATTCAAGGTATCAATGAGGCGGCTGCCAAACCGGTGTCGAAGACGGGAATCACTGGACTGTGCTGCCATTGAATCACTTTTCGCGCGCAGCCTGGGCATTTAAGTAGCGGGTGGGCTACTAGTATGGAAAGTTGCAAGTCTGTTTCTTCTGGCTGCGAAGCCTGCGGGCACAAGGTGGTACAACAGTCGTTCAGACTGCCCTTACCTTCCATCGGACGGTTGGCGAGGTCGTTCTCTTTGACAACTCACCCTCTTTCAAGCACAAGAAGGCACTGTAAGTCCAACTGCAACTGTGCCACACCCTCGTCAGCCTTTTGCGCCTGATATTTAGGCGTCGGATACCCTGTCAGCAAAGGGCGTGAGTTCATCCATGCCCTGTAAGGACGGCAACACAGCTACTGTTGGACAGTGAAGCTACGACTCTGGTACCCACGGTGTCACGAGCATCGTGATGGTAAGATTTGGCGTTGGATTTGTCTCTTCTCTTGCGCTTCTCAATTGATATACACCACCTTAAATCTCAATCGCGGCGACGGCGCGATGCCGTCAAAGTCCTCCCCAGCATCTGATAAGACCAGTCGGTCGTGTCGGACGATGGAACCTTTGAAACAGGATAGCAGTCACTAACCTCGGCTTCAATCACTGCCGTCGGGTGCTGCTAAGGACACAACTCATCAGGTCTCGAGAACGTCTACCAATACTCAATATGAGCAACCCAATGGGTCCATGGGACTTGTGCCACAATCCTGAGGCAAGATAGTCGCTCAGGACGGTAAGGACCTCTGTTTCAGCCCCGTTTGCGCTCCATTCTTTTTGAAGTGCCGTCCACGCGCCAGACGTCGGAATCTGTCTGCCTTGCTTTGTTTCTCCCGACTCCATGACTGTTGCAGCCAACAGCACCCAGGCAATCCTTCTGAGGAGAGTGTTGGCAGGAAGTAGAAGGATGCCGAGAGTGTCTCTCACTCTTGTCGCCGGAAATTGGCCTGCGTGAGTCCATTCGAAGGGAGAAGGCCTTCCGCGACAGATATAAAGTATGTCATTCTTGATCGTTTCTCTCAACCATGTGGGAGTCGCTGGATGGTTTAACAGTGCAATAGTGGAGTATATCCTGTGTGAAGCACTCGCAGGCGTCCGTTCGCGGTCAGCTTACTATATGAGGTGCAGTAAATGCAGAAGATGCCGGTTCCATTCAAGCTTGGCTTTAACTTGCATCGCGAACTACTGAGCTCTAGGCAAGCAGCCTCCAAGCAACCATCGCAGGCAACCCTGCTCGTGGTATCTGCTGCTCTTTAACCAGTCGTCACAGTGCTACTAGATTTTGTATGCTTTGCCGCCTTCGGATCCCTTTTCCAGTCTCTCTAGACATGTCGTCATGCGAGCGTCATTGGCTCAACTTCTCCTCAGTCACAACAATGATGAACGGCCGACGGCGTGCAAGAGAACTGGGGGACGGACAAACACAATCTCATCGACATTGCTGCACAATTGTATCTGATGATCCAGTTGCCTGCGGTCGAACGTCCTCACCATGAACTCAAAGCCTAGCATCACGATCGACCCGTCTCACAAGCAGGCTCCCACACGAGATGGGTCGACAACGACATTGAAGCAACATCTTCCCTCGGCCAAATCGAGTCAATCGCATCCCGCACAGGCCGCGACGAGCGACAGCAATGCCAAACTCTTCTTCGTCGGCACTGCCACCACCATCCTAGAATGGCAGGGTATTCGATTGATGACGGACCCGAACTTCCTCCATGCTGGGGACCATGTGCATCTGGGCCCAGGCGTCACGGCCACGCGCCAGACCAACCCGGCCGTGGATCTACATGACCTCCCACATATCGATCTTGTCTTGCTATCCCATTACCACGCCGACCATTTCGACCAGGAGGTCGAGGCCTCGCTGCGCCGTGACCTGCCCATCATCACCACGCCGCACGCCCACACACATCTGACGTCCAAGGGCGAAGGAGAATCGTTCACAGCCGTACACGCCCTGGATGCGTGGGAAGACATGTTCGTCAACATCATTGACAGAAACCCCACCCCGAGTACCACTGCGGCCTCTTCCTCCACGCCCACCTCACGGTCGCGACGACCTTGCCTACGCGTGACAGGCATGCCCGGGAAACACGTTGGCGACGGTCTCCTGTCCAAAGCCAACGACATTCTCGGCGCAGTGCCACCGACCAACGGCTGGATTCTGGAACTCGGACACTCCCTCTCCGCCGACGCAGACACCAGCCTAGCAGAGTCGGAAGCGTTTCATTGCGGCTACAGAATCTATATTTCGGGAGATACGCTGTACGTCAAAGATCTGGAGAAGATCCCCGAGCTGTACACGCACGCGGGCAAGCCTATTGATCTGATGCTCATCCATCTCGGCGGCACGACGATTCCCGGGCCACACATGCCGTTGATCATGGTCACCATGGACGCGAAGCAGGGTGTCCAGCTGGTGAAGCTGGTGCGGCCGGATCTGACGATTCCTATCCACTATGAGTAAGTTTTGTCTGCCTGTTTGGGCCCTTTTCCGTCCACTATATGTTTCTCTTTTGCCTTTCTTTTCGGGCAACGACAATGACTAGCACTCTCTTTTGCCTTGGAGCAGTGGCAGGACTGGTGGACTGGTTCTACCCGTTCGTTCCCCGTCATCCTTAGTCAACGCTGACACTTGCATGCACTTAAACAGTGACTACGACGCCTTCCTCTCACCGCTCTCCGACTTCAAAACTGAAATGTCCCAGGCCGGCCTCGACGACAAAGTGGTCTACCTTGATCGCGGCGATGAATTCCAATTCTCCGTGCGAGACCCGTAATGGAATGGCTGGACTCTAGTGGCAGGGTGGTTGGTTGGCTAGCAGGCTGACCAGCAACACGTCTGTCTTACAAGGTCAGATGTTGTCTTGGTGCTGGCGTTCCTGGTAGCTGCTGGCCGCAAGGAAGAGGCAATACGGCTGCCTCACTTGGTAAGCGGGTTGATCTGGAATAGAGTCGTGCCCCCAGAGCAAGGGGTCGCACCTGGTAAGTAAAACAAACGTCGAGAGAGCGAGGGAGATGCACAATCGTTCGTCCAAGTTATCGGCATGGCCAGACAAGGAACCCACCAAGGAGATGCTCATGAGAAATAATGAGAATAGTTATGACCCGACCCGATACGACCTCGCCTCATCAATGACAGACAGAGATGTGACAAAGTCGTACTCGTTCTGCCTATCTTGCAAGACTCGGTCGAAGTTGGTCCTTGCTATACTCCGTGGCACCCACTGCTCCTCGCCCCTGGACACAGTATTTGGGGAATCGGTGGTTGATACTTAGTAGGAATGTAAGAAGCCACCACACTCAATCAAAATCGAGTGAGAGGGATGAACTGTTCCAGCTGAGTCCTCAAGTGGGGAAGGAGCATACATTGTGCTTTTCCAGGGGGTGAGGCTGCAAAGTCATGAATATATTTTCCAGGTTCGCATAACAATGGGAAACCATCGACATGTTTCTCATGCCAGATACTAGCCAGATAGACGGTAGTCAAGTCATGTTTTCGATATCCGTTCCCACGAGTGCCGAAAACGGAGCATTCCATGGACAAAACATTCATGTCCAGATATAAAAGATGTACCCGCATCTGTTACATACTATGCAAGCATGCTGTACCTATAGATCCAATATATAAACTGATGGCCGCGATGCCCCAGATCAATGCTACGCTAATGCTAATGCTCAAGTTTGACCGTATATCCTTTGCCCATGATCCAGCGAGATACACCCATCCATTTTTGCCCGACCAGTCCCATCCATTTCTATCGTCTAGACCACCGCCGGCCGCAACATGCACTGGCAACGATGCAACTCCCGCACAACCAGACCATCGCGGGGCCGGCTTCTCAAAGCGACGCGGTTCAGTCACTCACCCTTGCCTCACAGAGAGGATCGTGGAAATCAATAGGCATAGTCTCTGTCGCGGCCCCGTAGCCCTGACTGCTGAGAGTCGTAATCCTCATAATTGCCCATTTGCCGCCCCACATCACCGTAACTTTGTCTCCCCTCAAGCAGGTTGCCGTACGCAGATGCACGGTCTCGATTGGGAGCTTGAAGCTGCGGGACTTGAGGCTGATAGTCCATATTGCTCATGTCGTAGACGCTCTCTCGGCCACCCAGACCCCCATAAATGCTGGGCCGGTAATCATCGCTGGGTTCCAGCAAGGCCTCTTTGACATCCCAGTGACCTTGCTTAGTGCCTACGCTAAACTCGAGATCTTCTTTTGTGATACTGTCCCAATACTGGAAGGATTGTCAGTGTTTTCGAACGAGAAAAAGTGTGGGCGCCGCTTCCCATGCGGAAGAGCCCCACAAAAGAGAGCACTCACTTTGTATATCATCATCACCGCCAGCAGGTTGCAGACGGTTGCGAAAAATAAGGCGTCGAGATAATGGCTGACTCCTTCGCAGATCTGCTTCCCAAAGACGTACACGAGCACCTGGCCGATAATGAAGAAGAACGCGCTAAAGGCGAGGTCGCCCAACGGCCACCGATCTTGCAGAGTGTTCAACACCAGCAGGACTTGCATGACAAAATACACTGCCAGGAAAACAGCGTTGACGATGTATAAAACGACAAACAGGCCTGTGGTGTTGGTTGGCGAGAGACCGGCCCACCCCTTGAACGTGAGCAGACTGACGGCGAAGCTGATGATGAACATGATCAGGCTGCCGAGCCGGAGGAGCCAGACAGAGAGTGTCGTGCCATCTTCATACAGCTGGAATCCCACAAAGCCGTTGATCAGGAGGCTCGTGCATAGCGCACTCACCAGGCCGTCTTGGACCGCCACGAACCACGGGAACGCACTTCTGTTGGTTGCTTGGATGACCCCTGCGTCTAATACCAAGCTGATGATGGTCAATAGAGTGTAGATATAGAAGAAGGTCAAGATCTCTTTTCGTCCAACAGCTGTAAACTTCGACCGGACGTGGAAGATCATGATGGCGGTCATGCCTAGGGCCGCAATATGGGCAAAATCCGTGGCGGCTTGGAAGATGATTGTATTTCCCACTTCAATTGACCTCGCGGAGCATGTTGGCAGCAACGCGGGATTGTGGATTGCCGTGAATTCGGTGGGAGTGCCCAGAAGGTAGCATAGAGGGAGTGCGGACTTCTCGCAGATCCAGTCGAAGGTGCCGAAACCCATGTTGGGCAACGTGCCCGGTAGCAGTTGCTCCTGGAGAGTACAAAAGAGCGACGGGGAGGTCAAAGTCGGTCAATCGAGAGGCTTTTCGGCGGCTCGTTGGTCTCGCAGTTGGCGGCGCTTCGGAGAGTCTGCAAGGGGGCGCGGAAAGGACAGGGTGGGGATAAAGAAGTCGGAACGATCGTTGTTGTCTGCTGGAAGGTCAAGGAGGGACGGCGGGGCAGTAGGATGGCGTAACGAGAGTGAGAAAACGACAACTGAGGTCAAGAAAAGAAGAATGGGTTGTGGTGAGGTTGGGTTTGCCCAAAGTCACAGAAGGTGAGACAAGGATGGCTGTGCTGGTTGGTGTACGGTGAAGTATGTTAAGACATTTGGTTCTATGTTTTCCTGGCCCAGGAACGGAACTGGCGCCTGCAACTAGTCGTGGTGGCTATTGCGCCGTTGCACAGTACGACTGCGTCACGTGATAGTATCTAAATATATCCGTAGCATGTGACTTGAACCTCTGTATCATCCCGATTGGGATTGGCGCCAGTCTCATCCCTCTCGGTGCCCCTGAAACAGAGCGACCTGCTGTGTATGCAGTAGTACAGGGCCACTTGCTGTGCTTGGACGTAGAAGAACCGAGGATCTATGCCATTGTTACACTGCAACATGAGAAAAATCTCGTCTACGGAGGAAATGTGACATAGACGGGGAACGGCGTACGCAGGCTATTTGGTGCTCTTCTGTTAACTGTCCTCGTTGCTCGACTACTTAATCAAGTCTAATCTCCAGCCCAGCGGTACGCCTCATTCTTCATAACAGCCCCTGAGATACAGTCCCTGGTGGACATGTTCGACCTTGAAGCCATGTAAACGCCGTTCCGCCGCCCGTCTTACCCAACACCACACCGAGGTTGCTGTTATCGCCCATCGATAGTCATACACATCGACATTGTCCCCTCAGCCAGCGTGCGGCCTACCTCATATGTAAGGCGTTGCTGTAGCTCTGAAATTTAGCCATGGGCATTGCGTGGTGTCAATCTGCCGGAGGCACTGGACACGATATGTCGTGCACGACCCTGTGCAGCACCCAGCTTCTTTGCGAGTAGACCTGCTTTCGATTCAGCGGTGGGCTGGGCCCCGTCCACGGATTTGAACAGCCTCAGCAAGCCTCCTTGGGCATTACGAATCTCATCTGTGAATTTGCTGAGGATTCTCTGTCCCTGGGTAACGCCTTGGTCCGTCAGCCGAGCCATGTCAGCATAGACACACTCTGCGCCAGTGAGACCTCGTTTCCGAACAGTAGACAATTTCTCTAATACAGACCGCTTCGACAACGGTTGGCTCGTCCACCATCCAGCGATGTTGTCTTTGAGGTCCTTTTTGACTCGCTTAGCATCCCGTGCAAGGGTCTGGAGTGGGTTTCTGGAAGGCCAGACAGGCAGCGAGGTCGACAGTGCATTGATGATGCCCTGCAAGGTTCCATTGATCGTGTGCAGACGTGTGTTGAGGGACCTATTTTGATTTGTCGCCTCACCCTCCAGGGAAAGAGTCAAAGTCTCGCTGAATGGAGGTTGGATCATGGTCAGATTGACTTCGATGTCTCCATATGTGTCGCCAGGGTGAACTTGAACGCCGAAAATCCCATCGAATAGTTCCTGAACCTGTGTCGGGAGAGCCTGGTTCGCCTTCATCACCACAACCTCCAGTTGTGACCGCTTCTTGTGGCCAAGCGCCTTTCCTGGTAGTTTGACCATTAATTGGCCCCTGCTGACAATGCTGACTTGGAAATGCGTTTCATCTTCTCCCAATGACGAAACTGGGTTTGCCGAAGGGCTTGCATGGGGAGTTTCGGGCAGACTTGATTTCCGGGCGCCTTGACCAAGAGCCTGGGATGCCTGTCCAGACTGACGAATCTGGGAAAGCGGGTGAGCGTCACCAAGGCTTGCCGCAATGGCAATATTCGGCATACCCACCGCATTCGTTGTACTGACCGACTTGTTGGACAGACCATCCGAGATCAAAGGCCACAATTGAGCGCCGAGAAAGAAATGAAGGCCCACAATACACAGAATGAGGAAGATCTGTTTGAGGGAAGGAGACACGGGCGAACTCGGCTTGGAGCCTCTGAACTCTTTTCCGCCGGTCAAGTTGGACAAATCAACCCAAACCGAATCTTCGTAGGACCGCTCCGCGGCCGACGATGAAATGCTGTAGGCGATGTGCTTGTTAAGCAAGGCAGAATCAATGTTCAGGAATGTCGGAATATCGAGGGGGAGTTTGGACGTGAGCACCTGGGCTGATGCTTGCTCAGGGTCGCTTTCGATGCTCTCATACAGATAGTCTGTGTTCATGGCTTTGCCATAATTGCCGAGCCAGCCTCGATCCAGGCGAATGAGAATGGTGGGAATGCGGTGCCGATCCGCGAACTCAAGCATGGCAAGACTGTCAGTGTCCAAGTTGTGTTTCTGGTCAAGGCGAACACAGATGATCGCCAAATCAGGAAGGATCCAGCGTGGGTTGGTTACAGCAAACGCATGACCATTCCATTCAGAGGTCACGGTGGAATGTGTCTGACTGCTCTTGAGAATCAAGGGTGCGAGATGATGAACAGATCTACCACCTCCGGCCAAGTCGTAGCATTCGAAATCGATCAGCTTATCGATGGCGACCAGATCGGCGAACTCTGGTTCTGAGCCAGGACCAAAACAGCTCGGGACGATATGAAACCTGGAGACTGACGATGAACTGGAGCTGGTGGCTGAGACTTTTCGTGAGACCAACGCATCGCCGAGCTTTCTCTGTATCTCTGGCTTGAACTGGTCGACATGCGGGCCGAGCAAGATGACTTTGAAGTAGTCGAGAGCATCCACACTCAACCCTTCCTCCAGAAGAGGCATGCGAATGACACTGTAGTAATTGCTTGAGACATCTTCATTGAGGCACCGACGGAAAAATGAATTCTCTAGTTCAGAGAGGGGCCGCACGATTGAGTGCTGGCTGGTCGCATGGCGGATGGTTTCTTGGGAGTCTGTTCCCGCACAATTCGCCTCAACGCTACCAGTAGCTGAGTGTGCTAATGCTGCGGGTTCCTGTATGGATGCTCCTAGTGGCTGCTGACCATGGAGATACTCTTCAAATGTGACCTCCTCCTCATAAATGAATGGGACAACGTCGGTCTCATCGGCAATGCTTTGAACGTCATCTGAGCTATGCACATCGAGAAGAGATCCAACATCAGTATGCTCTGATCGTAAATCTTCTTCGTTCGAGGACTCGAAGTCCGTGAGGGACGCCCAGCTGTCACCGAGGGCAGGTGGGATCGGTTCGACGGCCGACATGATGGCGGGGTTGGAGGAGGAGCCCAAGGAAGAGCAGGAATGAACCAGTAGGGATTCAAGTGAGAGATGAAGGGGAAGTTGAGGATATTCTAGCTCAAGACTATCGGTATTTGCAGAAGCAGCTACCCCTTCGTCTCGACCCGGGTTGTTGCCTTTTGAGCCAGGCTTGTCAGTCATGGTCTTGAGGCTAGGGCCATCAGACGGTTGGTAGTAGTGATGGTTGACAAAGTGAGAATGGAAAGAGAAGAAGTTTTAAAAGGACCTACTGCGTTGGGCACCGACCAAAGTGCCTTTTCTTGACTTTCCGCGTGAGCTTAAAACAGTGTTGCGACTGCCAGCCGGTTTGGTACTGAACTCGGTGGTTCAGGGCATTGTCGGAAACGCACGGGAATCATTTGAAAAGCCGTGGCGCGACAGGGGAGTGAAGCAACAAGAGTTTAGAACAGACTGCCTCCTTAAGACGGCATTTTCTCATTCAACAAATAAGTCAACAGTATATGGTGAAGAGATAGGAGGGCGCGATCAGTTGGTCAAAGGAAGAGCAGGTAGTGGTAGCATTATGTCGTTGAGTTGAGGATCAAAGGCAGACAGACAGATAGACAGACAAGAAAGAACCCCGCAGTTGTTTCACACGCCCCTCGCGTTGCAGCCTGGAGTGGAGCACGCATCAGCCATAGATAAGCTGATAAGCCCTGATAAGCCCTGATAAGGCTGTTGGCTAGTGCCACACTCGGAGATATAAGACGACATGCATTTCCTCTTAGCCACCTGTTATCCTACATCGTAGCCAGCAACGTTTCATTCAGTTCGATGTCAGTCAGATTGATCATTGCGGATTGGGACAGTTATGAATCCCTCTGATCTCACCTGCCAGGGGGAACCGCAGGAGTTACGGTGCTAGGTTCAGTCAGAAGCGGATGTCTGTCTATCTGAGATTTGCTGCACTTATACTAGACCACAGGTGGCCGCATGTCGATTTCCTTCTTGTTTTTGGACTGGAGGTCAAGGGGACGACCTTTTTGGTCTCCCGGGGGCCATCAAGTGTCGGTCATGCCTTGTTTGAATGTTTCAGTGGTATAAGGCAAGTAAAGCGTGAAGGGGTGATTGACACAAGTGTGGCATAAGACACTCCAGAAGATATAATGTTCACACAGTCCGATTGTACACAGTGACTCTCATGTTGATGTATATGGATGGCCTTGCTCTCACCGGAAAAGCTATTATAGAAGAGACCTCGACACTGGCTTTGCCTTCTAGTGTCAATCACTCAACCTTGCCCACCCAGAATGGTGCTTTCTTCACACCTGGCGTCACCGACCTCGTTTCTTTGCCCTCAAGGGAGCAGCATTCGGCGATTCATTTCAGCAAAATACCCCCTTCGCTGGATTTATATCAGAAAATCTTGCCCGGGAGCGTTGTTCCTTGAAGCAATGGCAAATCCAACCGCTGTTTGTTGGGAATGGATCATATGGGAGGAAACCCTCTGACATCAAGACCCTGTCCTCGACCTCAGTCACGTACACCTCCGAACCCTTCTTGTAGCCTGGACGCCAAATCTTGCCTCCATGAAGTGAGTAGACCAAACGCCGAGGTGCCATGCATAATCAAGACATGTCGTCCCACCATCATTTTTTGGTCTCGCTGCCCTGTGGCATCCACTCAGGGTGAAGCCCATCCGCCAGCAACTTCCACCCATTCGGCAAGACAGCTGCCTTCTTTGCCTTCAACATCCCGAATATCGGTGTCACAGCGGCACCGGCAACCGACGCCGTTTTCTTTGGGCGGATCTGGTGTGGCCCAGTACTCATCTTCCTCCTGGCGTTCTTTCTCATCCTCGGTAGTCCGCTCGAGATAAGGTATGCGCGGAAGTTGCCTTGCCGGGGCATTCGCAGGGCAATGCTGGATCGTGGTATGGCGATAACCGAAATCACGGAAGTAATGAATGTCTCGGGGCGCAAGCAGAGCCCCGGCTGCAAGTGAATGAATGGGAGCGTCACCCCACTGGAAACTTATCAGCAAAACTATTGCAGCATATCGGGCTTTAAGCAACTTACCCTCTCCATCCAAAATCCTCCACTGTGATCCATCATTTCGAAGAAATCGTTGTATTCTTTGCTTCGGAACCAGTCCAACTTGGCAATCTCGAAGTTGCTCCAGAAATGGCACATGTTGTACTTTTCGCCTTCCATGGCTTCCGGGTCAATATCTTCAATGTTTTGATGTCCCGGTTCCGTCTGCAAGATTTCATTGGGCAATGTTTTGGCCCTCTTGTCTCCTCCTGAGGACGCATCCTCCTTTTCCCGTGATTTATCCACAAACATTTCCCAAAGCCCCTTGGACTTCATGTTGTGTTTCCGCTTGTAGGCTGACGCGTAACGGAAGATGTTCGGGACTGTCTCCTTCAACTCTTTGACGGCGATGGTGAAGCCGTAAGTTTTGTTGGACCTAGCCATCTCGATGAAGGGGTCATATGTGATGTCGCAGAAATACTTGATTTCGGGTTCCAGGCGCCAGTACCACTCATATTTCTGGAGGAGTTCGTGCTTGTAGAAAAAGCCCGAGTAAAAACGGCACATGTGATGGTAGCTCTCCATTCCACCGTACATGATGGCTGCATCTCCTTGCTTTCGAATTCCTTCTCGTGCAACTTCATGATCAACCCATTCCGGATAGCCCCACATAGTCGCATCGATCTTTCCGAATTCCACAGGAGCGCTTGTGTAGTTTGTGATGGTGTCCTTGAAGGACTGCTCGAAATCTCCGTCGTTCAAGAACACGTAGGGGTAGTGAAACCATCGATTGAAATGTCGCTCGATGCTCTTAATAGACTGTATCACTCCATCAAGCTCTTTGTTTCGGGCTAGGACGACGAAAGCCGCATTTGCGCGAGGTTGCTTTGCAGACTCCTCGGGGTTCAAGCAACCCGTTGCAAACACGCGGTCATGTTTCTCGCTGATTTTTCTGCCGTTCGGTCAGTACATGGGAGATCGGATCGACAAGTGTTTGCAGCAAACGTACCTTATGGAAGGGGGTGTGCCAGCAGGGAGCATTATACGTCCCGGCGAACTTGGATGTTTCACCACAAGTATGAGGATTAACAACACCACCAAGCTCGGAAAGAGGAGCAGGAAGCCCAACGGTATGGAAATCGAAGAATTGCCTTTTAATCTGATCCGCCTGCGAAAGAACGATAATCGCGGCAGCGTCCTCGATTTTCCATTCTTGAACTCCTCGGGAGATGGGCCCTGCGACACTGAGGGCAGGCGCTTGAGGACACGCTGCACGAAACCCATTATTGTGGCCAGGCTCCGACCTCTCCTAGAGATGGAGCGCTTCCTGCCTCGATGGAACTGTTACCAGCCGAGCATGCAATCGGCGGCAAACATGGAACAGCCGAGAGAGCCTGCACCGTCGCTAATTGAGACTATTCTTTCAACTGCAGTTTGGGTTCGTGTTTGCGAACTAAACGGGGGCGAGCGAAATCCCAACAAACGCGCAGAGCCAGCGAGATAGGGATGGCGTGCAAGAGGACGGAGCTTCGATATCGTCGGGGTCGCTAGGATACTGATTATCTCGAGGGATAGGCAAGCGACATAGTGAGCTCGCAATGGTGAATAATGAAGAAAGTATGAGGACAGATATGGTTCTTCATGAATGTCTGGGGAAAAAGGACCTCTGTAGTGCAGTGGTTCGACTGAAGATGGTGCTGCTGGTGGTCCACTTGCGATCCCTGAAGAGGCCAAATTGAGAGTCTGAGACTGCGCTGCTTTTGCTCCAAGTCCCACGCAGCGCGAAGCAACGCAACGCCAAGGCCCAGGCTAGAAGGCGCAGATTTGTCCTGCACTGGCAATAATGCGTGCCCCTTTTGCCGCAGGGCCCTAAAAGGAAATAGTAGGTGAAGTAACTACTAGTTACAGGTTCCTTAGTACACACTGCCACGGGAGCGATAATGGGACGAGGGAACCTAGGAAGCATTATAGCATTTACGTAAGCTGTCGCAATTGCCACTACCGGTTCCAGGGGCTTGCGGTGTTCTCACCTCCAGTCACAGCCTTCCACCTTGAAAGGCAGGTTTATGCCTAATGTCTTTTTCTTCCGCAGTTCATCAGACTTGAGTGTCGTTCTGGAATTTTACTGAATCGTGTCTGTGGTAATGGTTTGCGTGGGGGACGGAAACGTTCACTAGCCGATGTCCAGGTAAAGAATAGGCTACCCTAGGCGTTGCCTCAGGTACTATCTCATGGAAAGGGTCCCGCCCATGAGACTCCCTAGATGTTGCCTCTGGAGCCTAAACTTACCTTAGGTAGGTACCGTTTCCGGTGTCATGTTTACTATGAGCGATCGCCTGCAGCAGTGCCGCTGGTTTCCACGCCGCGGTGATGACCACTGCCACACTCGCTAGTAGCCCCAACCAACCTTGTCATGCATCAGGTACTTTTACTTGCTCCAAGGTCGCCCTTTGCCCTGCGGCTGTGCCTGTGCCTGATCAGCCTGTGGGTTCCATCGCCAAACAATGACCATGTTGACAACCTGACATACCTGACAACCTTGAACACCAACCACATTTCCTTTGCACGAGCTCACTTGAGACACTGCAGTACCCAAGGTACTTACCTATTGCGCAACGCACCCTGCTTCCACCTCCTTCATCCTCTCGCCTCCAGTAACCCAAGCGAGGCCGACTCTCTGATATCTGTCCGAAACACTCTGGGTCGAAACACTGACCCTCCGTCCCGGGCGTTGTGCCCACACGTTGCAACATATCCCAGCGTTTCCTGCATCTGCCCACCCTGTTTGCGCTCTTGAGCAGCTTCCTTACAGATAATGGTATAACAAAGGGCGGGCTGCGAGCTCTAAGCTTCTCATAGCCTTTACCCATCTACATCTTCCAACATGGCAGCAACCTCACCGCTGCCTCCTTCCACCCCGTCCCGGTCGAGTTTTCAAGCGCCTCACCTATCGCCCAATCGAATACCGGCCGCCTTCGCCCCAGGGTCATATCAGTCAGGTCATCTGAATCTCGATGTCTTTTCTCCAGTGGATCAGAATGGGAGTTTTTGTTTTGACCGGGTGATCAAGCGTGGCCGAGTGAATCGACGAATAAAGAACAAAGGAGCTTGGAAACCGTCATGGAAGCCAGCCTACCTCGTACTACGCCCAAACCTGCTGTCCGTTTACCAGGACGCCGACGAGACCGATCTGAAAGCTTCAATCACTCTCTCCGAGGTCAATGCTGTGGCTCCGGTTAGGAAAGCGCATACCGACAACGTCTTCGGGGTGTTTTCACCATCAAAGAATTATCATTTCCAAGGCATGTCAGCCGCGGACACTGCAGATTGGATTACACATATTCGCATAGAGGCTCGGACAGAGGAGGAAGACGATTTCGACCTCCTCACACCCCAGTTCTCCCAGAGATACGCAGATACGTCACATACATACGAATCGACCGATCTGTCAGCAGATGAAGTCGCCATCGCCTCTGGGTCACCGGAGCGAACTCAAACAGCCATTCGTTCCAGACCAAGAACAGGCTCTCAGTTAGCTCAGTCCCGGCAAAGGCGCGCCTCGACGCTCCAAGAGTACTCGGGAAATGAGCAGTTCACGACGTCGCATTCTGATTTTTCAGATGCCCTAGCAAGTTCCTTACCAAGAACGTCGGCGCTTTCGCTCCACAGACCGCCACTCCTGACGCCAATTGCATCATCCCAGCAGCTCAATGGACCAGGCGATCCGATGACTACTGTGCACATGCCTCCTCCTGCCACGCCGCAGCGCGATGCTACCAGTGACCCTGAGCGTGTCATCCGACATGGGTACTTGCAGGTCCTGAAGTCCTACAAGACGGGTGTCAAAGGTTGGAAATGGATCTGGCTTGTGCTCCGTCCTCGAAGTCTGGGCATATACAAGGATGACCAGGAGTATTCGGCGCTCAAAATCTTCCCGATGGACTCCATAATCAACGCGGCGGAGATCGACCCACTCAGCAAATCCAAGAAGTTTTGCTTCCAGATCATTATGGAGGATAAATCGTACCGTTTCTGTGCATCAAGCGAGGATGAGCTGGCCAAATGGTTGGGTGCCCTGAAAAGTGTTTTGACCCGGCGCCACGAGGCGGAGAAGGCCCTGACGAAAGGCAAGGAAAGGGGCATCGTGGACGCTACTGCTGCACTGTCGCTGCGGTAGGCCTTTCGGTTTGGGGGAGATCCTGCAAATGGGATGCTCCCACGGCGACGTGGGCTCGAATGATTTGCTATGACTCTCTTTACGACTTTTGATGATCACGCTTCATGTGTCTTATGACGTTCCCGTTGGTCATATTGGATAAAAGAATATGGCGTATTGTGTTTCACACGATCGCCTGGCGGCTTGCACGCCGTTCAAACAGGGCGTCTTTTCATGCTGTTCATGCTGTTCCTGTTTGTTTGTGCAGGTGCTCTCCCATGTCAAGCCTCTCTCACTCTATGGAGATAACACCTTCCTAGCCTGCGGAAGTCTTGGTCCAGACTTGGTGTCAGTAAGAGGAGTACGGAAAGAAAGCCTCCTTCACACAGCAATAACACCACTGCCCACCGGCCCGCACCACCGAGGCAGAAACCTAAATCAACGTGAATGGATAAGGGGAAAATTCAAACGCACCAAACAACATGCTCCACCGACAAGTAAGAGATGCGTAGTTTGGCACATTACAAAAGGGGGTTCATTGCTCATCCAAGCTGACTGCATGTACATCTTACCTCCCTAGTTGCAACTTGTCCCTGTCTACCTACCTGTAGCATGAGTACACGAGGGTAATGAACATACGAAGATTATAATACCCGGTTCTATTTCCCATACAGAGGATCCGAAAAGACAGAAGCCCTGGACGGAGAGAATATCCATGGATACGGGCCGTGCTCAGTGTCCAATACTAGTTGCGTAAAGTCCTGCCGCAGCGCGATCTTCTTCCTTCCGTTCCCTCTATCTGCGGCTTTTGGTTCCGAAATAGCAGACAGCATCATATCATGGTGAGAAGACAAGAGAAGAGATGAGACCGCGCTTGGAGGTTCAAGTCGAAACACGGCCAACACAGCCCGATCCTTCGTGCGTGTGTATAGGTAGGTATGCAGGCTGGGAAGAAGTGACGGTGATAGTAATAGTAACAGTAAATGCAGTCTTGTGAAGGATTTTGTACAAATGCAGCGCAGATACACTTTCTCTCGCGGCGTGGACCTCGCAGCCCTCCCTTGGACAACACCGCGGAACATTAAGATCCCAAGCGAACCCTCAAGTCAAGGGGTGTAGATATGTGTGTCGCGACAAGAGCCCGACCGTCACAGACTCTGTCGCAATACGTCCCCTTGCATCTTTGTAGAGTAAACATCCGTTCTCGAGGCTGTCCGGTCCGGTCGCGGTGTTGTGTCACTTCATCGATCTATCGACCGAAGATGCCACGCACGCGAGCCCACATGCCCTTCCTCGGCTCCTCGTAGTACACTCCGAAATCCTGCTTTTCTGCACCCTCAAGAGCTGCGGCGTCAGACGCACTCTCAACGAGTTGCTCCGACTCGGATATTGCGTCTGGTTCGGCCGGTCGTGGCGACCACGGGGCGGGCTCCTTGTGGATGGTGGCCAGCTCTGCAGACATCCAGCCATCGTTCAGGCCGCTGCCGATGACATGCACGCTCTTGGACTTGACGATCTCGAGCCTGCGTGGTTGCTGTTCCGCTGCTGCTACTTGTCCTTCTTCGTAGTCGTCGGGCAGCTCTTCGATGACGCGGTCTTCGGTCTCGCGTACGAGGGCTTTGGCGACGCCATACGGCGCGAGCTGGCCGTGCACCACGTCCTGCGGCCACGCTGCCGCGAAAAGACCATCGTTCAGGTCGGCCCAGTACATCTTGATTTCGCGCGCGTCGGCCCAGTCGGGTTTTGGATTCTGCTCGTCCGCTGCTGCTTGGTTCTCCTGCACCTCCAATTCATCGAGAGCCGCCTTCTTGTACTGGGCGATCATTTGCTCCAAAGACGGGGCCTCGGGGCCAGTGGCCTTGCGCTTCTCATGTTGTTGTGTGGCTGCCTCTTCTGCTTGCTTCGACGCCTCCTCTCTTCTGCTTGCCCGCTGCTGCTCCCTTTTGACTTTTGTTTCCTCTTCAAAATCCTTTAGTGCTGTTTCTCTCGCTTCGGCGGCCCTGTTCCAAACCGAGTCATATTCCGTTGTTGGAGCATCGTACTCTTCAAACCACTCCTTAATTGCCTGCCGTTCGGCTGCTCTTACGACATATTGTCTTCGGTTCCACTCATCCGTGTCAAAGTTGCTCATATCAACATGGACAAAGGCCTCCCACTGCTTGATGGCATCCTTCAGTTCCTTGACTTGGTCAATGTCGACAAGTTTCTGTCCATCCACCAGGCCATGGTGCTCCATGCTGAGTTGCGTGAGTGTACCCTTAGACAGAGGTAGTCGGCTCCGGTCTTCGGAACTCATATCCTGTAGAGCCAGCGCTGCACGTCGCATGATCTCGTCCTTCTTTTTCGCCTCCTCCTCCCGGATCGTGTGGATTCGCCTTCGCGCCCTCCTCGACCTGTCCTTGTGACGTGCTACCCGGTTCATTTCGATTTCGATCATTCTGTCCAACGGACTGGGGCCCGAGCTTATCCAGTCGAGCACGAAAGCAGCATCAGCTACACTGGTGGCCTTTTGATCCATCAACCTCCGTGCTTGTAGCTTCTTCGGCAAGATCTCATTGAGCTTTGGCACTCGGCCGCTCAACTGATCTCGTACAGCCAGCTCTTGCAAATCTGTTGGCGATCCTAGCTTTGATTTCACAACATCAATGTCCTCCTGCGTGACCCGGATGATGGACTCAGGAGGCGACAGCTGCCGTTGAAGTGAAAGCTCACGAAGCTTCTGAAAAGCGAAAAGACCTTCCAACGCTCCTGCGGGAGTCGGGGGAAAATGGATGGAGAAATAGGGCGTCCACATGTCGCGGCGGACTGAAGCAGGCACCGTCTTCTTGCCGTGGAAGACCAACTGCTTGAGGATTTTGTTGTTCTGAGTAAGGGTCGTGGGTCAGCAACTGGGTCGTATCGAAAAGTTCAATGGGTAGCTGCAAGACTCACCTCAAGCGTCCTGGTCAAACTGTACACCACCTGGTTCGTCCGTATATGTCGGTAGGCATAGATATTCAATCCAAGGGTTTCATGACGCAGCGCCTTCACCGCCTGCCGGGTCTGTGTCTCCCTCCTGTTTTTGGCCGCATTGGATCCTCTAGCGCGCCATCTGCCTTGCACCCAGAACAAGCCCTCTGGAGAATCACCAGACGGCTGCGGATTCGTATTGGGGCTCGGCGTCCCCTTGAGCATTCGAGGAGGTCGTATGCGCGGCATCTGAGGTAAGGACATGGGAGGCACCTGGTGGGCCATTGTGTTCGCCGCGGCGGCCGCCATGGTGCAGGGCTGGCCGGGCTGCTGAGAGATTTATTCGTTCGGAGAAGTTTTTTTCAGGGCGACATTTCCACACGTTCAGAAGATGCAGGGTTCATCAAGAAACGGACAAGACACAGTAGGACAGCGCCGACACCTCAATTGAACAATTCACTGGAGCAAATGGAAGACGTTGCTCCGAACAATTTGGAGCTTTCACCACGGAGAGCAGAGACCTCTAAACGCTGGCCTTGGCATGTTTGGTACTATAATACTTACCTTAATTAGGTAGGTACCAATGGGTAGTAATACTAGTACTTGCTAAAGCGCTATTAACAAACGCAGCCTTGTCTCAGGGGAGTGGTTACGGTTCCAAAATCATGCACGCTGGACACACAGTGGAAAGATATTCCATAAAATGTAAAGGGTGAGATTTGTCGGCCTGAGAAGGAATAGTATATAGATAGTATGTTACACCAAACGTATTTTCAGACCCCTGCTCGATATCAAGCAGTCAAACCAGATCCTGATCGTTCCCAGTCTGGTGCCTTGATTTAATGTCCGACCTTCATACGCCAACCCAGCTCTTCACATGCCTAGGGTAGATAAACCCCCCAAAATGCCATAATTCAAATATATGCGCAAGCAACTTATTGTGGCAATCTTCGTGATATTCATCAATCGTGACCATGCATTTGGCCAGAGAGTCAGACACGGCATGGCCGCTCGGAGCAGCTAATTTGCAACGGGGGTTGAGTTGGCCAGTCCTGAGGGATTATGAGCGGTAGTCCCGGTATTAGTCCCGCCGATGGGGAGCCATGTCCGAGTAATGTCCATACTCCTGTTGATGCGGCCGCCAGGAGTAAGGGGATAATCCACCCGTGACCGGTCCAAACGATCATCTTCATCCGACGTCTCATCGGCGAGACGCGCAAAGTAATCCGCCAATGCGCTGGTCGAGTCTCCGGAGACGACGTTATCGTACAACGGGGGTGGAGTGACCAACGGCGGCGGAGGCTCATCTTCGTCAAAAGCTGGTGGGTTGAACGAGGGACTTCGAAGTAAATGCATGGGTCGTGGTTGCACAACGTTGTTCTCATTGTGAACATGAGCCTGAGTAGGCAGCGTGAGCCCGCCCGAATCACTCGTCCAACTCCGTTGGACCCCGGGATTTGTTTGCCCTGCGGTACCAGACACAGGGACTCGAGGCTGCACTGGAGGAGTACTACGTCTCCTCAATGCAGCTCCCGGGCACCCACATTCATACTCGTCCAGGGCAGCCGGAGCCGCGCCACCAGCGCTATAGGCAGGCAGTGAGATATTCGACTGCGTCGCGCGACAGGAGAGGATGTTGAAAGGTGAATCAATCGATATCTCGAAATGACGACGCTTGGTTGAGTCGCTTTCATCCGGTCTCGACAAGCGCATCACAATCTATGTCACATTGGTCAGCTGATAAGCGGAAGCTACCTAGCAAGTGAGCGCGTACCTTGATCCAGTGATTCACCTGAATGTTTGAGTATGTGGTATCGAAATGAAGTCGTTCAGTCCTCAACTTTTCTTTCATTTGGTAACAGGTTGGCAGCTGTACATTGAATTCCATCTCCGTAGGGCCGATGCTCGCTGCGTCGCTGTCCAGATTTCCCAAGAGGTTTGTTTGATCTCGGGGAATATCCTCGTCGCCGGCAGCGGCAGCATGACGGTAATCGTAGGGAACACCGCCGCCGGCCAAGATGCGCATAGAACTTCCAGGGTACGCAGAAACACTATGACCATCGGCTCGTTTTTCAAACAGCTGCACTTTCCGTGTCGGTTCCAGTCGATGCACCTTCTTGTTGTTGGTGAAGTACTGTATATTCTCTGTAACAAAGACTTTGATCCGGTGACATTGCACCTTCGCCAGTGGAGTTAATTTAAAGGCAATTGGGACGGTAGAGCCCAACGGGAAAGACTTCCCCGAAATGACGATGTCGTAGTGTAATTGATCTTCCCAATTCCGGGATATGGCAATGGGTTCGACTTGTTCCAAGGAGCCTTCAGCCGGAGCTCTGATCAGTGTGAGCTCCTTTGTGCCCACCAAGTTGGCACGGAAAGCACCGGACCGTTCCACAAGAGCCTCCAACTCGTACTTGACGTGACCCAGGTCGACATTGATGGTTTCTGGTAATCTGGAATCCAGAGGCAATTCGAAGTTGTATACATATTCGCCGGGATGGAAGACTTTGAAGCCTTTTTGTGCAACAGTGGGACCCCCATTGATGGTGTCGCCTTTCCCGAAGCTTCGAGACTGGTTTGCCTGTAGAGAAAGCCTTTTCGCATCTCCAGACGTCAGTCGTTTGGCGGGGGAGGCGCTGCGCTGGAAGAGATCGAAGGAAGACACTGTGACACCGAGATCCTTGGAGTCCACAGAGGGCCCTTTGTGTAGCTGGACGATATCTGCACCATAGCTGTACTCCGCTTGCGGCATCTGGGCATTGAAAAAAGACCAAGTGTGGTTCATGATGGTTGTCGAGTCTTTGAACTCAGTCCGCTTGGGCGGAATGCCCTCCGGCCACTCTGTCTCCGATTTGCCACGAAAGTTGAGCGATATCGACTTCAGCTTGGCCTGTTTCGAGACCCGCAACAACAGGCTTCCCCGGAGCATCGTGGTACTGTGTGTCGAGGCATCATTGGGATCGAAGCCCTGCAAGAACAAAACAGGCTCCGCAAGGGATATATAAGCCGCGACTCCCGTTCCACTGGCTACAGGCTTTTCGTCGGCTAGATGTGTGGTTTTGACGGCAGGTTCATGTTGGGCGGAGTGGCGAGAACTGTTCCGCGCATGGCTACCAAGTCGAGGCCGGTGTAGCGTGCCGCCGACGGGGCCACTGGCGGTACTCGAGCTTCTGCCCCGTCGTTCCGGCGAACGACGCCCAGCATCAGCGAACACCATCTCCCCCGGTTCCGTGGAGTTTCTGCGGTCGGTTTGCCCTTGAGGTACAGGATATAGAGGAATCGTC
Source organism: Capronia coronata CBS 617.96 (assembly GCF_000585585.1). Taxonomy (NCBI): domain Eukaryota; kingdom Fungi; phylum Ascomycota; class Eurotiomycetes; order Chaetothyriales; family Herpotrichiellaceae; genus Capronia; species Capronia coronata. The sequence continues at coordinate 2,589,883 of NW_006912894.1, read as the reverse complement.
TGAGTAGAGACTGGAGGAAGATTGAGTCTAAGAAATCTTTTTGCGTGTTCCCGTGAGAACGCCAGTTTGGCCGCTGAATGTTGCAGATGGTAGGATGTGGCCCGAAGAGGGTAGGGTGTGAGGATTTGGTCGTCACTTCGAGACGGACAGAGATCGCGGGATAGCGCTTGTTCGTCTTGATCGACTGCGGATGGTGATTGTCAGCATTTGGCAATGGATGATGATGATGGGAAGGCGATTGCGTGAAGAAGTAATTGCTCAAGTAGCAATCACCGAGGACTCGAATGTCGCACACGTTGTACTTGGTAGCAGTGGGAAAGGAAATAGTTAGGTAGTGATGAGCAGGCGTTCAAACTGCGAACCTGGAACTCCGCAGTTTGGACCGGCTCAGCTTGGCCGTACACGCACCTAAAGTGGCAGTTCTAACACTGGCAGTCGTTAGTCTTTGCGGATGATTTGGAGGCGTGAGTGATAGTTCGGTTCAGACGGTGCCCTGGACCAGGGCAAAAGCGCTCATGATAATTGGCGCTCGGTCCCAGCTAGCGTGTTGGTGCGTGTGTTAATATGTCGTAGTGCCGGTGTGGTACCAGCGTTTGGGGTGCCGAGAGGAAGATGATGGATGGATTAGTACGTGGTACGTGGTTGGCATTTGTTATGCCGGGAGACGAAGAAGAAGCAGAACTTTTTTCGAGAGCCGATGCTCAGGGTTTTGTGAGGTGAAGGGTCGTCGATGACCACCCAACCCTTCACAGGCGAAGGAGTTTTCTCGAATAGATCGATGGATCGATTACACGGTATTGGCGCAAAGGTGGGAAAAATACTAGTCGTAGGTTACCGCCCGGGCCGGAGAAGACTGATCAAATCCTGATCACCGCGTCAGTCCATGATATAAAGAGTGGCCCGAGTGGGTGCTTTCAATATTGCTTGTGCCAGTCACGCACCGCATTCAATTGTGCAGTACAGAGTAGAGTCAGTGGCAGTGGCAGAGGCCGGCATTTCTGGGGAGTTGAAAGTGAGGAATCTACCGTATACATGGTAGTACGTACCTACGTACCTCTCTCTACGTCGCTCACAGGTCCTGACTTTTCTCCGGGTTGTAGAAGACAGTACACAGGACCACTCTTATACAGAGTACTACTACCTCTGTATATCTGATACTCTTCAGGTGGTCCCCATGGATCGACGCGAAGCTGACAATGAAGCGCATCATGCTTTCATCTCCTCTCTGACCACCACTCTGAATTACTCCTCAGTACCTAGGTAGGGATCTGGCCGCTCGCACTGTGCACTGTAGATAATGATCAATAATTACCCTCATAGCCTCCTCATGCTCAAGCACGCTTGCGCTTCCGCGGCCATCCACAGGCTCCGGACCCCCTGAGGTCTGCAAAGTATATTCCGCACATTATTATTGTGCAGTGCCTGGAGCTGAGCCTGAAAAAGAACTGTTCCAGGCCTCCGACGCAACAACACGATCAGGAGGCGCCTAGTAGATGGCTAGGAAGGTGGTAGATACCACCCTGTAGTGTTCGTCCCCACTACGCAAAGCCGACTCTCCCGCGACCCAAAACCCCCGCCACGGCGAACATATGAGGTTCGACTGCACAGACTGGATCTTCGCATCTGAGTAATACGCTGTACGCATTAAACAATTCTACTTATCATTTGCCAGTTACTAACCTACCTAAGGTACTAGGCAGAAGCGGGAGGTTCTCCAACCTCAAAAAACTCGTTCAGTGTTATCTTTCCATCTCCGCGCCATCCTGACCTGGAGACACCAGATGATGTATAGGACCCAACTAGTACTCAGTAGATCTGCCTTGTATGATTCATGTACTGTAGAGTGGTCGTATTCCTCAAGGCTGCGTCTCCTCCATCTCACTCCCTCGTGGCTTGCTGACCTCACTTCAACCGGGACAGGTCTCATCGTCGCCAAGGCCCGATTTTCGCGTGAATAGCTGAGTTAGGTAGGTGAGTAGTAGTAGTACGACGTGGCGATGAATATCTTGTGGATGTGGATAGTACAGTCATGGAACAAAAGCCAGTCGGATCTCTTCGGTATTCGATATCATGGGGGCAGCAACGACGAAGTGCCGCTCGTTTGGTTGCCCATACTCCAAACGTCTATCATCCCTAGTAATAATAATACCTAGGTATACAGCGCTGCAGCGAAAGAGCAGTCATCCCATCTACCTGGCCATCTGGCCATCTTGCTGGAAGGAGCTGGGCCCGATCCGTACGCTCCTCTACCTGTGGTGCTGCGTGCAGTGGTGTAATTATACCGCTCCCGGTAATTCTTCCACTCGTCTAGATTCGTAACTTGGAGACAGGCCCCGTATTTGCATCACTGTGAGAACGTTTACGTAGACTATGGAGGCTGAGCGAGGTAGCCATCACATGCCACACTTGTCTTCCCCCGCGCCCCAAAGATGACATTTTGCGTCAAAGGAAATACTGTGCCTGGATGATCCCACCGCCACCACATTGTTGCTGGGATCAAGCATTCTCGGCAAGGTCTTTATGATATAAGTATGCGGGACTTGAGGGGCTCAATGCTCGGGACAAGGATATACAGGATCAGCGGCTGCTCCGGCTCGCTTACTGAGAAGGCGGCGGTCAGAGTCCCTGCGATGTCAGCTCAGGCAGTTGAGGCAGTTGGAGCTGTGATGCCCCAAGCCGCAGAAACAAACAGTCGTGAGATGCAATGCTTCGATCCCTCTCCATAGTACAGGATACCTGTCATACCTCAATCGTCCCGAGGGACCATGGTCCTCTTGCCGAAACATCCAGACGTTCAAGTTTGCATAATCGTCGCATAATGATGGCTGGTGTGCTCATTCCGGTTCACTCGGGTTGGCTACCTCTTTGAAGGGTTAGGCTCAGGTTTGGTACCTACTTACCTTAGTATGGCAGATGTGTACCTGGTCGTAGCCAGATACCTAGTACTATAGGTGGGCTGTGGTGGATGGTATGTAGTAGGTACCGATACACTTTGTAAGCGGTACCTTAGTAAGCGGTATGTAAGCACATGAGTGCCCACAGTTGCCCAACCCTCATTATTATCACCATAATAATGCAGTTGTCACTGCGAGCTGAGAAAGGCACAGTGCGAACGTTGGCCATCAGCCTCCTGGCTTGAGGCTTTCAGGCCCACCGCGACGGTCGCGGTCACGACTGGCACTGCATCGAATTGAACCCTCAGTTTCTTATACTGTACTGCAACTATGTGGCCGACTCCTCAAACAAAGGTCGAGCGGCCACCAGCAGAGGTCGTCTAATATATATGTTCAGCCCGACGTCAAGAACGTCGGAAACGAACTAGTCTGCGCGCGATACCGACCTTGAAAGAGTGAATGCAGCCGCTGGGTAAGCCCTGGATACTTTCCACGTGAAAGGCTCTGTGGACATGGACATGCACCGATGAGGGTTCGAGGGTCGACTTTTCTCCTCCCAATCTCGCCCGCAAGAGGTGTCATTGTCTCCCAGGAAAACCCCAATGTCGCTGTACTGCGCCACTACGTGCCCACAGAAGCCGACTTACTGTTCCAGAAGATCTAGAGGTGGATGCTTCCGATGCTTTTGGACCGACAGTCTACCTGGATGTTGACACACCGTCTCACATCTGAACCACCTGCAACGCTTCAACCTTTGAAGTTTCATCCATTGACTGTCAGCCTTGCAGCCGCTTCAACGTGTGCTGCACTGCATGCTGAAGCAAGAGGCTCACTACTATCTAGTACAAGAAATTCTCCGAGAATCAGCACGCAGGACCTCTTCGTGGTTGCCATTTGCTATCATGCTGCAGTTCGGCCACGACTACGCCGCCATCAATGCATCTAATTATAGGTTCATGACTAACTAGATTCCACGCGGTCAAGATGACCGTGTCACCTCACAGGTTGCAAAATTACCGTTCAAGACCAGCACCTAAATGCGTATTGGCAATCTCCGTTCTGATCGACCATTGTCGGAGCAGAATGACCTCCTGCCTGCTTCAACCGACCCGTACACGTGGGACGAGTAGGCTCGTTTCTCGACCACGAAGTTGAGGGCGTCTCTATTGGACTGGGTCAGAGCACATGTTGCAGTTCTGCCCGGCGTACTCTTCTGGGCTCCGGGTGGTCAGCTCTAACTCTATCCAAGGAATTTCCCATTATCCAGCTTCTACTCTTCTCCAGCCTTGGAGACACCAATTTCGAGTTCTGAGATGCTGGTGGAGACCTGCCCATCTCGTCCATGTGGAAGAGAGAGCACGACTCTCTCACAGAGGTTACTGAGTCCCGCATGCCGGTTTGTGATCTACTCGTGTTGTACCAAAAGAACATCTTAAGAGTCAGTTAAGGTTTCATCCCACCAAGTTCTTTGAGGACCTCATCACTAAACATGAGTCACAATCATCATCTTCACCGTAGCTTATCTGATCAGGGCGCACATTTGAACAACAACCTAACAAGAAAGAGCACAGGTCTTCATCGCAACTCAACCCCTTTTCTCTTCAAGCTGCTGTGAACCTGCATAAACCCCCGAGTCTACCGTTTTCCTCTCGACTTCCACATCAGGTCGTCCCCACGACACAACATCATTAACACCGAAAACCGGAATCAGATTTAAAATCAGAAGCAATGGATCTCCTCGCAGAACTCGAAAGCATGGCCATGAACGCCGCAGAGGAAGATAACATCTCCAACGTAGACAGGGAGAGATCGCAGAAACTATTCGGCTTCACCCATTCAGAAGCCCTCTCGGCGTTGGAGCGATATCGTCGGGACGTTTCACGCATCAGAGTCGCGAATGAGCTCTGGGTGGCAGTGAAGTCGGAGAAGCAGGCCGAAGGACATGACCGGGAGTCATACGAATACTCTCTCATGCGGCCTCAGAAACGCGACTCGTGCCGGGAATACGACGAAAGGGGGAGATTCATCCTTCAATTGGCCGGTCCCCTCACTACACCTGAAATAATACAGAACGCCGCTGCTCTGAACAAGATTCCCACCCTTTCAGAGGGAGTGGGAGAAGATGGACCAGCAAGATTCTGTGAGATCGACGGTGCTGCAAAGAGACGATTGCTGTCATGGGTAGCAAAGCACCATTGCGGGTTTCAGCCCACCATCATCCGTCTCTCGAAAGCCAAGAAGGAACTGTGTACCCATACGCCAGCGCCAATGCTCGGACGAAATTGCGCGCTGCCCCAGTACCGAGCGGATCATGCCGATTTCGAACCAGTCCCGTCCCCAGACCAATACCCAGTGTGGTACTTTTTCTATGGCACGCTCGCCGACCCGGACGTGATTTCTCAACACCTTGGGCTGGGAAAGACACCCAACTATGTCCCAGCCCATGTTACCGGTGGTCGGATTCGGACTTGGGCAGGGAAATACAAGGCGCTAGTCGAGGCTCCTGGCGTGTTTGTGTTTGGTAGTGCTTTCCTCGTCGAATCTCGCGCCTACGAAGATGCCTTGAGATTCTATGAAACGGACAAATATGAGGTTGTACGATGCCAGATCACGACACAGAACGGCGTCATGGACGGCCTTACCTTTCGATTTGATGGTACTGAGCGTGACTTAGACTAGAGACTTTTCGCGGCGACAGGCTTCTCCGGCGAGGTTCAGAACGGCACCCTTCCTCCCTTGACATGTGCAGCGTGTATGAAAATTGACGACAAAGTGCAAGGGCCAGGAAGTCGCTGACGGGGCCCGGCTCTGGTCTCCTGGGCAAGAGCCAAGTTTCATGGATGATAAAGAATGCCTTGTATAGAAAATAGTTGTAGAAGAATAGAAAGGGGCAGACTGCGAAGTCGAGCCACCCTCTAATTCGTGTCCAAATAAAGCGGCAAGGGTGACGTCTTAAAGTGGAAGTCATGATCGATTAGGGGCGGTCTTATCCGCTTTTAGATGAATCAGGCTACTATAAGGGCTATTTCCACTTCCAGCCTAGCTGGATCCATACAGGTCCATCGTATAAGATCCGCAATAATAATGGACAGGGTTAGGAGATCCAGACAGGAAGTATCCGAAAATGTGGACAACTCCACCCACCTTTCCTACCTACCGCTTTTTTTGAAATTGTGGTACAATGGAGACTGTCAACAGTATCGGAGCACCGTAACAATTGATGCAAAGTTTATAGCTTCAGGAACATCATGGGCGGGCATTTCACAACTGACTATATCAATCTTTCTATCTATAACATACTCTGTCAGCCTCGTCGCGAGATACCCTGATTTTGTCAGAATAGGGGATTGCGAACGCGATAACCTTGTTTTACCAAGATCTGGTATCGATTACTTTTTTTATTTAGACAGATTAGAGGCCTCTCCAGCCCGGATACAGATAGCATGCCTTCGCAAGGCAACCCATCTCGCGACGTTGAGCACCTGCTGTCGCTTCTAACGCTCGAGGAGAAAGTGTCTCTCCTTGCAGGAGCGGACGAATGGCAGACCCAAGGGATTGAAAGGTTGGGCGTCGGTGTTGTCAAGGTACTATCCTTCATCTTGGTTTAAAAAAGATGGTTTCCAATATTGTACGTTCGCTGGCTGATTCTTTCTTAGACCACAGATGGCCCGGCTGGTGCTAGAGGTAAGCTGATGGTCGATGGGCCACGAGCGGCTTTTCTGCCTGCTCCGGTTTTACAAGCAGCAACATGGAGCAAAGCGGATCTCAAATGGATTGGACAGCTCCTGTGTAAGGAAGCAAAGACCAAAGGAGCTCAAGTTCTCCTCGCGCCGACGATGTGTGGCATCAGAAATCCCCTCGGTGGTAGGAATTTTGAATCCTTCTCCGAAGATCCTTTCCTCAGCGGGTCTCTGGCCATTGAATATGTTGCAGGGCTGCAAGAGACTGGAGAAGTACAGGCCACGGCCAAACACTTGTACGTTGCTGCGGCTTTTGGAGACTATCACGATCCGTGGCAGACGGTGATACTAATCAGTGACCACTATGCAGTGTTGCCAACGAGCAGGAGTTTGAACGTTTCAGCATCGATGCGATCATCGAAGAGAAAGCACTGAGAGAGATCTATTTACGTCCGTTTGAGATGCTGGTCAAATCATCCACGCCTCCGGGATGTATCATGACAGCATACAATTGCGTCAACGGCGTGCACATGGACATGAACACTAGGATCGTCCAGGGGATACTTCGAGACGAGTGGAAATTCGACGGTTTGGTCATGAGCGACTGGGGTGGGACGAACTCGACGATCGAAAGTGTCATCGCTGGCTGTGACCTGGAAATGCCCGGCCCTGGAGTGAGAAGAGGACAAAAGTTGTTGGACGCGCTTAAGTCCAACAAATCTGCTGATCTTCCGGCGGCTGTTGATGAATGTTGTAAAAGAGTGCTGACGTTGGCCAAACGCATGAATCTACTGGGCCTTTCAGAAGCTGAGGTGAAAGCTTCGCGCAGACGCCCAGAGATCTCGGCGACTACTGCAGCCGACCTACAGAGCTTGCGAAAAATCGTTTCCTACGGCCATGTCCTGCTGAAGAATTCGTCAGGAACTCTGCCTCTCAGTCCCAACACTCTGCAGCGCAAGAAGGTTGCCTTTGTTGGGCCTAACTCGAAAACGTGCACTGCTGGAGGTGGAGGCTCTGCCAGCATGAATCCGCAATATCAGAGCCATCCACTTGACGCCTTCAAGGCGACTACAGCCAAACTGGGGTTGGACGTTGAAGTGCATTATGCCATGGGCGCCTACTCGAACAAATGGCTGCCACTGACGTCTTCTGATCAATGGTCAGCACAGTCATCTCAACAAGGGCAAAGCATGTTCAAGCTTGAGTTCTTTGCGAATGCTGATTTTGGTGGGCCTGTGGTCGACACGCAATATCGAAACAACTCAAGCATCGACTTGACTGATTCCGGACCAGCATCACTTCGGGAAGTTGCAAAACCATACTCAGTGAGGGCGACCTCTTATCTGAGACCCACCGCCTCGGGCAAGCACAACCTCAGTATCACCAGTGTCGGTGACTCTCGACTCTTTGTGGACGGGAAGCTCCTAATTGACAACTACAACTGGACCGAACGTGGAGAGGCGTTCTACGCATTTTCGAGCGTCGAGGTCAGCGCAGCTATGGAGATGACTGCGGGTCAGACCTACAACATCGTCATCGAGACTGCTTCCAGGATGTCTGGAGAGGTTGACAGGGACAATCCTGTGCACGTCTGGAGCATGCAGCCATCGGTCAGGGTTGGATACCTTGAAGAATTGCCACGGGACATGGTCTCCGAGGCCCTGACGCTTGCGAATCGGTGCGACTATACCATCGTGGCGATTGGCCTCACGGACGAGTGGGAAAGTGAAGGCTACGACCGACAGACCATGTCCCTTCCGGGAAATCAAGACCAGCTGGTGCAAACATTGCTCGAACAAGCCAACCGACCCGAAAGCATTATTGTGGTCAATCAATCCGGCTCGCCGGTTGAGATGCCCTGGGCCGAGCAGGCTCCCACGATCCTGCAAGCATGGTACGGCGGGCAAGAAGCTGGGAATGCCCTGGCCGATGTGCTGCTTGGGTTGACAAGTCCGTCCGGACACCTTCCGATCAGCTGGCCACGCCGATACGCTGATCTCCACTTCAGTAACCATGCCGAAGTGTGGCCGGGGGTGGGCGGCCGTGTTGTCTACAGTGAGGGCACCAACGTGGGCTATCGTTGGTATCTGAACGAGGGCGTAGACCCACAGTGGTGGTTTGGCCATGGACTGGGGTACACGTCGTTCACCACCTCAGTGGTGGAAGTCATCAACCACCCTCAGGACCAAGGCTGGGACATCGTTGTCGATGTTCATAACACAGGATCATTCGACGGCCAACAGGTTGTGCAAGTCTATTCATGGCCAGAGCAGGATCCGAAAGCAAAGGAACTCCGAGCGTTCGAGAAGACGGGAAGCCTCAGGCCTGGAACCAAACAGAGGGTCACGATTTGTGTCAAGATGAGGGACATGGCTCACTGGATAGAGGGGCAATGGGTTCTGGAGGCTGGCAAGTATCTTCTGGGTCTGGGGGAGCACGCTGGCGCGGTGGACGTGGTGGCTGCAGTGGACTACGTGCCGCAAACGACGGTCTGGGGGGTTTGAACGGGGAACCATGGCTTCAAGGTTCAATTAACCGACGGGAGACTAAAGCGAGAGGATAATTTTACTCGTATGGGAAGTACAAATCGCACCAGCACTGGACAGTAGACAACACTTTCGTCGATACGGCTTCGAGCGGACTTCAATCCTGAGATATGGGTGTACAAAGCCGGTTCGAGATTGCTGAAGGTTCGTGACGAGGCTATGCTAGACCAAGAAAGTCAAACAGGAGTCCGCTCAATTGTTAATATGGTGAAGGGTCCAACATGAGAGTTTCAGGGATGTCTCAAAGATACCGAATCCTCAGTCGCCAACCCCCATCTCGGACAGACATGGGGGGAAGAAGTCCGTCCAGATATCCACTGCCCCTGGGACAGCTAACATCTCCCATTTGGTCTTTTCCGGTGGAGTGGACACTGGGCCGCCATGCTTCTGGATCCTCTGAAGGTTTTCTCATTTATCCGACGTTCATCCACAACATCCGCAACATCCACTCTTCTCCACAAGCCAAAGCAGACTGTTCATTATCGGGTCAACTCGTTGCTCTTATCATCTTCCAACTGGATACTGGAGCGGCGCGGCCAACGCCGTAACCACTTTTAACGTCGAGGGTCCAAAGATATGATAGATCCGAGAGCAATGATTTGAGCAGAGCCGGCTGAGGACCGACTCTGACGGCTATCTAGCATTTTTACCTATCACCTTGGCTTCTTTGTCCGGCTTTTTTGGGCAACAGTCCAAACGGTCCCCATGGCTTTCATTCAGTTTTTCTGAGTCTATATCTTGGAGGATTTGTGCTGTCTGCGTCTCTGTTGTGGTTGTGGAAATTTCTTCTTGAATCTCCACCAAAGCCGAGAAAGCACTCCATTTCCCCTTCAGAATGACTTCTGCAATCCTGGTCCTATTATCGAAATTCCCGTCATGGGTACCCAGGCGGTCGGCTCTGGTCAATATTTTGGTCTTGACGACCTCGTTCAGTACTGCTTCGGTCGGTGGCCTCCGATTGCCCACCCCTTTTCTGAGCATACTGACAAGATGTAGGTGCTTGGCTATGATGCCTCAATGATGAACGCATTAAACATTCTGCCCTCCTACACGGACTACTTCTCCTTGAGCGCCGCCACCATCGGCTTGAACTCTGGCATCGTCTGGATCGGTGCCTGCGTGGGGAGTGTTGGGCTGATGAAATTGCCCGACTACATCGGACGCAAACCGGCCATGTTTTACTCGGCCATTGTGGCCGTCATTGGCTCCGCCCTGCAGGCAGCCTCTCAAGACATCGCCATGTTCCTAGTGGCCAGATTCATCCTTGGTATTGGACTGGGTGGCACGTACGTTTCCGTGCCGCTGCTGATCGCCGAGACCCTCCCTCTCAAGTACCGAGCCCTTGGCCTAGGCGCCTTTACCGATCTCTACTACGTGGGCGGACTCCTCTCGTCGGGCATCACATACGGCACGGCCAAGATGAATTCCACCTGGGCCTGGCGTCTGCCCTCATTGCTACAGATCATCTTCACCTTCGTCTCCATAGCCGTACTGCCCTGGGTCCCCGAATCTCCGCGATACCTCGCCGACCATGGCCGACATGACGAAGCACTCCTCTCTCTGGCCCAGTGCTGTTCCGACGGCGACATCACCGCGCCCGAGGCTCAAGCACAGCTGCTGCAAATCCAACAGGCTCTGGAACTGGAGAGACATGTCGAGGCGCCGTCCATCAAGCAGATCTGTCTTCACCCCGGGCTGCGGAAGCGGATGATCATCGTCTTCACTGTGGCCGCATTCTCCATGCTGGTGGGGTCCAATCTGTTTTCCTACTATCTCGGAACGGCCCTTTCCAACGCCGGGGTCACCGACTCGACGACGCAGTTAGAGATTAATATCATCCTCAACGCCTTCGCCCTTGTCGTCTCCATCGCAGGTACCTTCCTTGCTGACCGACTGGGCCGTATAAACCTCATCCAAATCTCGACCTTCTTCTGTGCAATATTCCTCTTCATCATCGGCGCTTTAACCAAGTATTACGGAAACTCGACCAACAAATCGGCCATCTATGCTAATGTCGGTATGATCTTCCTCGCTCAAGGTTCCTACAGTTTCGGCTGGACCCCTGTGTCCGTCATGTACCCGCCGGAAGTGCTCAACTACCAGATCCGAAGTATCGGAATGAGTTGGTTCACCACCTGGCAGAATATGATCCTACTCGTGCCTATCTTCGCCTTCCCCGTCGCTATAGAGAAGATCGGCTGGATCATTTACATGCTGAACGGCGGCTTTGATATCTTGATTATGTTTGTCATCGGCTTCTACTGGGTGGAAACAAAGAACCTTTCGCTTGAAGAGGTCTCGGGTCTGTTCGAGCCCCAGGTTCGCGAGCACATGATAGGCATCGAGGACGCGATCCGTGAAGCTGATGCCGAAGGTGTGCAGGTTCTGGAGATCAAGGGGTCAAAAGCGACCGTAGCACAGGCGCAGACTACTTCGATAGACCCGAAGTAGATGGTCTTGGTTTTTCTCTGTTTTCGGAGATACCGAAATCCGATTCGACGCCTGATATAGAGATGAATTAAACATATGATTGCCCCTGGGTTGCTTCAACACGACCTAACACATACGTTTGTTGGATCACTCTCAATGTACTTAGTAGGTCACATGACGGCCTATTGATTCCCCCTTGAATCTCGTTGGAATTTGTGCAAATGTATACTCCTGGGTCTGCATCAATCTGGTGGCTAGTCGACGGTGAGTTGAAAGGGCGTGTTTGAGATAACAGCATAGTTGGGCATGTAAGACTGAACGGTTGATAGACGAGGCTGTGAGCCGCTTGGAGATCGATGCAAAATGCCTGCCACCAGGATAAGACTGTCCCACCTGTCTTGAAGCAACTCTGTCAGACAGAAGTAATCATGGTCATGCAAGCTGCAATCGTGGGGTAATCTTCGTCAGACATACGATCTTACCCCTCTGCAGTGATAGCGATCGTCTCAGATAAGGCCATAGCCGCACTAATGCACCGCTGCCCTGTGTCGGATAAGCTTCCGCTTGTAGCAATGGGTCATCGCGTCTTTTGAGCGGGACGCGTCCGTGGCCAGAAATTCGACTCCCAATCATCGGCGACCTGCGCTGGATTTACTGGCTGTAGTCTAGGTAGTCTCATCCCCGAGAAACAATCACTCTCTCTTGGATGAACATGTCTTAGCTCAGCATAATACGATTCTATACACGCTTCACCATGCATGATGGCACAGAAGAAGGCTCGAGGTCTGAGTATGTCGCTTTTCCGTGTAGGAGATGCTAACCAAGTCCAGGATCAGCCGAGCAGCCGCTTCAAGGTGCAGTACTTTGCTTCACTTCAGTCGGTCCAGAAGAGAGGGTGAGTAAAGCTCCCCTGCTATTCAGATGGTTGGTCATGCTTAAGCCCCTGACAGACTCGATATGCCGACCTTGCTATACAAATGGGAGCGCAACACAAGCTCGACCTGACTTCCGATACGACCCACCTCATCGTCGGCAACACTGATACTCTCAAATACCAATATGTGGCCAAGGAGAGAGAGGACATCGCGGTTCTGCGGCCGGAGTGGGTGGAGGAGGTCCGGGAATGTTGGATCAACGATCTGTCACTGGACCTCGATGCTCTCACGCGGGAGTACCGCATGCCTACTTTGGCGGGGTTGAAAATATGCATAACGGGCTTCGAAGATCTTTCCTTTCGTGCACAGTTGCAAAGAAATGTCGTTGAAAACGGTGGAGAATACACCGGAGACCTGACCAAAGACGTGACTCATCTCATTGCTGCGAAGCCTGAGGGGAAGAAGTACGAATACGGAATGCAATGGCAGAAAAAGGTGGTCAGCCTGAAATGGTACAAGGACAGCCTGGACCGGGGCATGCAACTGGACGAGACTTTGTACCATCCCACCATCCCTGTTGCCGAGCAAGGAGTCGGGGCATGGAATCGACGAGTCCAACGTTCACCTCAACTGGGGAAGAGAGCCCGAGAGGACGACTCTGCTCCTGAACCGTCCCGAAAGCTGCGACGGACTGCGAGTGCAAAGCTTGGAGGTCAGAGTCAAGACCTGTGGACCGACATCGTAGCTGGTGCTGGATTCGAAGCCAAACCGGCGGAGCGCCCGCAGCTGAAACCATCTGTTTCGATGCCAGCAATTCGACGAGGCGGCAATATTACGAACGATTCAAACGACCGGAGACCCCAGACGCCCAAAGACGGTTTTATGACAGAACCATCTTACGGCAATGCTGGCTTTCTGTCCGGACGCTATTTTATAGTGAGAGCGTCTGAGGAAAAGAAAGAGGCTCTTTTACAAAAAATCTTGGTCGAGAATGGAGCGACGATGGTGGATCTTGACAACGATCGAGAAGCCAGTCTGGTAACCGACATACTATGCATCGTGCCGCATGATCTGGCCAAGAACAAGTCAACAGCTGCAAAGGTCTTGCAGTTGGGCTATCCAGTCGTGTCTGAATTCTGGCTCGAGCGGTGCATGCTGCAAAAGTCGTTCATACCCCCGCAAGCTTACCCTTTGGGACTGTTGTTCCAAGGCTCATGTACAACCTTCGCAACACTTACGGTCAATGCGACCGGATTCGATGCTTATGAAACACTACACATCTCTAAGATGGTTACCCTGCTTGGGGGAAAGTACTCGGAGGTTTTCACGGCTGCGGTTTCTGTGCTCGTGTGCAAATCTGGTAAGACCAATACGGCAAAGCTCGACCTCGCGCAACATAGCGGTATACCTTCTGTATCAGAAGAGTGGTTGTGGTCGACCATCAAGAATGGCAGAAAAGCACAAGTAGAGAGCTACCTGGTCCGGCCAGGCCTTGACAGAGCTAGTAGCCCCGGTCGAAAACAGCCCGTCACAAAAAAATACATCGAGGTGAGCACGGTGCCCATAAGATCCGAATCTCGAGAGCGCCCCGGTCGTGCAGCGAGCAAAGCAGATTTGGACCGGGCTAGGGCCCGAGATGAAGCGAAGAATGCGGGAGACGGAACGAACCCTGAAGTTGAGGTGCACGAGGAAGAGGCGGACGACGTGCCCCAACAAGAGGATGGAAACCCCTTTGGCTCATACCAAGCTGCTAGTCCGGCAGAAGACAGTGCGACCCAAGCGGGATCATATGTTCAGGAGGATCTGCCACTTCAGGAATTGTCCAACTCTTCAGGAAGAAGCGGGCGTGCGTTGCACAGCAAGAAAACCTCCATCCAATCGTTTGACGGGAACTGCAGCATGCCAGACTCGAACAACAGAAAGAACAGTGAGGACACCGCGAGAGAGAGGCTCGGCGCGGAAGACCCAGCCCCAGCGACAAACATCGGAGCCATCAACGGGGCGATCAGAGAAATTCTCGAGCTCCAGACAAAGATCAAACCGAAACCAGGGATTGGCAGCGGACTTGGTGATGGGGCCGCCAGAAAAGGCAGACTGGTCGGTCGTGCTCTCAGCAACTTGTCCAATTCCTCGGTCACATCCAACTTGAGAATATCACGAGCAAGTTCGGTGGACAGTGTCAACACTGACGGGATAGGCAGTGAAGTGGTCAAAACACGCACGGAGAACTCAACCGGCGAGGGGATAACAGCCTCGGAGCAAGGGAGTTTCAGCTTTACTGGTCGTGCAAAGCGCACATTAGCTGGCTTTCAAGCTCATTCAGTGGGAATGGATGATCTGGATCTATCTCGCTGTAACCACCAGGGAGAGGAGGCACCGCCGATGACTCAGTTAGGCTATGAAGATCCGGAGGAAGCCATATTATTGCGACAGCAACTGGCCGAGTCCAGGCGGAAGCGGTCAGGAGCGGCAGATGGCAAGGACCGCGAGCCTAACCCGGTGGCAGCACGCCCAAGAACAGAACGCAAACTCCGTGATGACGCCCTAGTCACAAGTGCTGGATGGGGTGCCGGGAGACGGACCAGGCATAAACAGAGGAGCCCTCAGAGGTTGAAGGGGTTTTGAATACGGAGACAGAGACAACATAGGCTCACGCCGATTGGATTCTCTTGCGGCTGTAGAGTTCAGCCGTTGGTATAGAGAATTGTTGAACATGGTTCTGTGGACTCAGATGCTTCATGCTACCACAGCTACTGCCTGTAGAGTATGTCGTCGCTATCGCTTTTGCCTAAGCATGTAACTAAGGTGCCGTAGCTTCGGTCTAGAACAGAGTTATCAAGGAAGATGGCATTTCGCCCGGTCTGGAATGTGTCATCGAAGCACCCTGATCGTTGGATAGCGGAAGGAGAGATGAAGTGCGGATGTTGTGCAGGAGACGTGGATCTGGTCAGCTGTCACTGAGCAGTTTATTTCCAACCTGTAATTCGCACAGGAGAGATACATGTTAACACTGCACCTGCTCAGAAATGATAGATTTCCTATCTATATATCTATATAACTCTGGGCACAGATAGTTGTATGAAGTATACTAGTATAGTACTTTATACCTTAGGTAGATAGGCCTGGTAAGCAGAGGAGATAGTAAGAGGATCGACAGCTAAAGCCCGGGGCCAAGTCACAGGTTGCTCTCCCGCGGCCTGGGGGCTTAGGAGGCCTAGGGAGCCTAGGGGGCACCTGAGATCGACAATTTTGGGGCGGGTCACTATTCGTTAAGGTACAGAGTAGTAAAGCATGCCTAAGAATCAGTTCTGACAGGCTAAGCAACAAGTCGGCTTAGGCATTCTAGGCGCCAACACAGACCAGGGGTTTACCTGAAGCTAACCTCCTTGGCCCTTGCTATGATCTCCGAGTCCATCACTATCACGCCGAAGAGATTGGCGCAGCCTGATGACGGACTCAGCAGGCAGTAGTGATGATGCCTTCGTCTCAGCCTGCGATAGTTACCTGACATTCATACCTACAAGTAGTGAGTAGGTATCTCCTGGTAGGAGGGATCGAGTAGACAAGCGCAGCTGCGTTACTTTCACCGCCTCCTTCAAATCTATCAGACATACTTTTCATATATGCATCCCATCCGCCATCCAACTTTCGTATCCTCTGCAAGCCTAAAAAACACCCACCGGCCTTGCCTTCAAGTTGGTGGTCTCGAATCACACTCCACCGCCCGTGCGTTGCCTACCTAGTAGACCGGGGTACAAGGCTCGGTTTGAAGCCATTCCTTGTCGGTCATTTTCTGCGACACTCTCAGGCGAACTCCCACTCTTCCCAAACTTGCCATCCAAGACGGCGGACACCCCTTCGACACGTCAATCACTGTCGCACTACGGGGGGTATTGCGTTCTGATCAGCCTGCGACCCATTCTTGATGGTTTAATCCGTGCCAGCATCGACATGGCCTAGCAAGCCCTGAGACTGCCTTTTGACCCTATGCCATCGTCCGGCTCATCCATTGGCAATCTTACCCGTCTTACAGCCTGAGCGGGCGTTGACCTGACGCCAGTCGTCCCAGTGGTCCTCGCAGGGACCCAGAAAACACACTTTAACATCATGGCTGACCTCGCTCGCGAAGAGGCCGACCGTTACTTCTCTTCCCGGGACCGTACGACTTCCCACCCAGAAGACCAGAACGACCGATCGTCAGACTCCTCCGAACACGAACCCAAGGCGGCCTTTGACGAATATCACTCAGATCCAGGCACGGACGACGACGAAGATAGCCGCGACAACATGGCTACCATGACCACCACCAGGAGTACCTATCACATTCCCACACAGACACACTACGCCAACACGGGGCCCAAAGGTGTGATTGCCGATGCTCAATCGTTCGCTCGTGCCAAACAGACTACCTTTCGTCAACGCCTCGTCAGTTTCGCGGGCAATCTCACTTCTAGCAAATCCGTCCCGACTCTGACGGAAAAGGCGGAGAAGAGAAAGACCATCTCGGGGTCGCCCAAGTCTACCTCCTCTGACTCGGACCATCTCCACCTCTCCGACGACGAAGCAGACTCGGACTTCATGCAAACCTGGCGAGCAAGCCGTCTACAAGAGCTGGCGTCGCAATCGCACACCGGGATGCCCCCACAGAGGAGGCAATCGCCCAGCCGACGCACCTGGGGCACGTTCGCCCAAGTCGACGCCAACGGCTACCTCGACGCTGTAGAAAAGGTGCCCGATGACACGGTCGTAGTGGTGATGATTTACGACCCTTCATCGTCTGCTAGCGCGGAGGTCGAGGACGAGCTGTCCATGTTGGCGTACAAGCACAACAAGACCCGTTTTGTGCGGTTACACCACGACATCGCAGAGATGCAGTCGATCGAGGTTCCCGCCTTGTTGGCTTACAAGGCTGGAGACGTTTTTGCTACAATACCAGGCGTCAAGGCCGAAGGCTTGGAAGGTGTGTTATTGAGGTAAGTCTTCTCTACCCTTTCTCGACGGCATTGCTTAGGGGACTTGACCTGACCAGTCTGTTCAGGAACGGCGTCCTCCGATGAGAGCATGAATTGGTCTTTCTCTCTGTTGGATTTCCTCGCGCACACTCCCCCGATCTGAAATTGCCGGTTCCTCCTTCTTGTACCATCTATCCAAACGTCACTGTTCCTGATGATCTACGATTCCCCCGGTCTCAATCGACCACGACCACCATATGTTTCTCCTTGTCTCCTTAGTTCACTTCCCAGCAAATGACGCCGCTGCTTCCATATTGGAAGCTAACCTCCACGCCGGCTCGATCGCCCACCATCCCACTATCCGAATAGCGGATGAACCTCCAGCAACTGCCGATTCTTGGAGCAGGCGCCTTGACGAGGAGGCAAAGCTTCTTCCAGGACTTATTTCATTTCCGTCCTTGCGGTTTCGAGTCTGGGTTCACAGACGCCAGTCAAACTGGCGAGGTGGAAAACCCTAAGACTTTTCTGTCATTACTGAGGACGGAGAGAACCCATGGCCCAGCACCCAGCGCGTATTGATGGAGACGGAAAGAGCAGTATCCTTGAGTTTGAGCGAGACTATGGGCACAAGACCGGCCGTTTCTTTGCGGATATGTTGCTGTTAATGTATAGAACTGAATCTAAACGGTAGTTCACATTGATAGCTTGTCTTCCCGTGCTCCTGTCGTAGGATTGTGGTTTGTTTTGGTCTGTAACAAGAACAACCCATGCTTCTTTCTTCTCTTGTCATGTGTCCTTGTCTCTTTGCCATTGCACTCATCGTTTCCTTGCCCACCAAGGACGCCATACGGACTCTCCTCGTGGTAAACAGACCTTGTCGCTTCCCGTTGTTACTTTTCTACTTCTACACTTAGTTTTGCCTCTTTTTTTCTCACTTTGGCAAACGTCGTGAGTGGCTCGGGTCTACTATCTTCTCTATCCTTCAACAGCACCACACTACAACATAGGTAGACAAAGAGAGCGACGGCGGCGGCGACGACAACAACAACAACAACAACACCGACCGTTCTCCGGAACCGGAACCGGCCATTTTCAAAGGAAGCCTTTCAGCTACTAGTAGTCAAGGTAGGAAGGTAGGGGTATCGCCTATTGTCAAGCCTCATTGACCACTTGCCTAGTTGGCTGGCTTCACTGTCTTTGTCTTGCTAGGATTGCCATAGATGCTGGTCACAGAAGCCATCGCACCCCCGAAATACTACCACTGTACTGTGAACAACCACCCTCTTGTCCACGCCCTTGCAGGGGTTGGGACAGATCGTTTCTCACGGCCATAGCTTTGTTGCGCTGCGCTCGCCTCCCACCCACATCCAATCTGCCTACCCTGGGTATCCTACGTGAAAAACCACGCAATCTGAATGATGCTCGGCAAGAAGTGAATGTAACACACTGCATTGCCCTCCTGCCCGAAAAAACAAACCCCCCATAAACGCCATAGTGAGTGACCCTGGCGGTCGCTGTATGAGAACCCCTCCCGTCGATCATGTGGTGGTTGCAAGATTGCAAGTTCGCATACTCGGTGGAGCATTATGGCCTAGTCGAATGTGGTGATGTGGTGCAGCTCAGGTGGATATCTCCAGTGGTGGTAGCAATTGCAGAGCAAATGAGAGGATTAAGCACGGCGGAATTTGTGAAGAGCTGGTGATACATGGATGCAAAGTCCGCATCGACGAGACGCCTTGCGGCGTGACAAGCAGAATGCCACCGGATTGAGCAGGAGAGCAGTTGGATAGATGGTATCTCAATCCGATAGAGGGAAGGCTCCATGTCTTTGGCAATCACTCAGCAAACGCCTGCTATCAGCTTTTGTCTATGCTGATCCAGAAATGGCGTTCTTCTCGGTGGTGAAGTCCCAGAGCATCTTGATAAGATTCTCCGGCAGGGTGTACAGATCAACGTGGAACTCGCCCTCTGTGACACTTCGGTTAGCTGTCTCGTCCATCTCTGTCCGAAGACAGTGTTTCACTTACGCTCGACATCATTCCTCATCCATGAATCCTCGCTCTTATTGTCGTGGACCATCTGCACCACCTGAAGGAGGTCGTCTTCACCGAGTTTCTGAAGACCTTCAGCCAACTTGTCCATATCAATGCCCTTCTCAGCCGCCTTCTTCTTCTTCTGTACACCGCCAGCGCCGATCTCACTGGTCCGCTTCTTGCCGGAAACGTCTGCTCCGTTCGTTGCTGCCTCGCCAGGAATAGGTCCGGAGTTTCGAAGCGCGTCGAGGAGAGCACCCTTGGGGTTCTTGAACGTGATGATTTGCTTGGTCTCATAACGCGAGTTGGAGAAGTTCAGGTCGTGAGTAACGTGGTGGGACTTGCCGCTGAGATCCTTCAACTCGATCGCCAGTTCAAACTCTCCCCAGCCATCCTCGGCGACGCGGAACGGCGGCTTCTTGAGGGCTGCCCGAAAAAGTTAGTTGCGTCCTGACTTGCTTTCGAGGAAGAACTTGTCGTCCCAACACATTAAACATACTTTGTTTGGCCCTGTCGCCGAAAGACTCGTGGAGGTGGTATGTAACAGACTCGAAAATGTCCGCATCGATCTCTTGTTTCGTGTCTGCATGAAGTAGAACAATTTTCATCGACCAGTGGCGCAGAGGAAACCCCGCGACGCCGCTGTCCGCACCTGGGCTGTAACAAACTAATCAGAATCTTGCACCCCCAATTCGCAGTCCTCCAAGGAAGTCTTGATGGATGTCGAGCCCGAAGATATATGGAAGGAGGCCGCCAAGTGGCCTTGATCGACTGATAGTCGATCCGTTTGCAATTGGACGTACATAGTCTTCTGTTCCGTAATGATCTTGATCGAGCGTTTGACCTGTGGAGACAGTAAGAACCTGAACGGCAACAATGAAGCGCTCCTGAGACTTACGTCCGGCATGGTGGGTAAAGTTCGAACGACTGTGCCTTAGGCAGGAGAGGTATCGAGGACCAAGTGTGGCTGTTGCGGCTGCACGGACTATATGGAGATGAGGGAGAAGCAAAAACCACGGGAGGAGTCAAAGAAGAAAAGAAAGGTGAAATGCAAGTGTCACGAAAGTCACGGTCAGTGAGCCGTGTGAAAGAGGTAACGGGGGCTTCCTGGAAGAAAAGGGTATACAGTAGTAGTGAGAGAAATGCGCCTGGGAGTCGCGTATAGTGTGGGTATGGCTTTCAGTGCAGGCGTGGTGTTGAGGATGCCGGCTGAATAGCCTACTATCTACTACATAGTACTAGTATACTTCCCTAACGTCTGCTAGTAGGATGCGGGGTCTAATAAGGTAACTCAGCCGAAGGGAAGCCCGGCACCAAACCTCTTAGTATCAAGTCTAGCCTTATCAGGCTAGCCGTAGATCCAGACTAAACCAGCGAGCGCCAGGAACAATCATATAGGTACTCAGGGAAACAACTTGGGACGTCCTCTTGGTCCATTCTCTGCCATTCAGTGCCGAGAACGGCGCCTAATGCATCTCTATCTATGCTAGGGGGAATAAGGCTGGGTATGGGCTGGGTATGGGCAGAGCGTAGAGAGGACCAAATCAAGGAGGTAAGGCATGGATGCCGTGAGAGGGGCATTCAACGCTGAACGTTTCAGCCATGCTCGCTCAACAAGCAAGCTATGGTTTCTCGAAAAGGGCCTCATTCTCCTGCTGTGCCTTGATGAAAGCCTCCTTGAAGAGATTGGCATCTATGATTGGTCAGTACAGTAACAACTGCTGCATATGAGGGCACATACTCTCGCTGTTTCCAAACCGAATGGCCAATGTCTGAGCTTCAGGCTCGCCTTCGCTGACATCGGCGGCAACATTCCACACCCAGCTGCGATCGCTGCCCACGTTGGGAGAGAGCTTCATATCAGGAGTGACTGGAAAGAGATTAGCAAGCGTAATGTGTGTGGAGTTTCTTGTTCAAGACTTACCGTAATGGTTTGCGCAGACCTTGAGAGTCTTGTCGCGTCGCATGACCAGTCTTGTCTTGCCATTCTCCTTGTGCTTGAGTAGTCGGACGTCGCCAGTGCCTCGCTCCTTCCACTCTCTTGATTCCCGATCAAACTTAAACAGCTTTGCTCGCATCTTGAATACTTGTTCCTCCGCCTCCTCATTGGTCTTCGTTTCGACCTTCTCCGTCAAGCGGACAACGGGTTCGAATTCAACGTCGACCTCTTCCTCCTCAGCTTTCTCCTGTTGCAACATCTCGGTCAGCTCAAACTTGGTTCCCCGAACGCTGGGCGGATGCGAATGGTTCTTACATCATCATCATCTTTCTTTGCTTTCGAAGCGCCGCTAGGCTCATCCTTCGCATCATCTTCCTCTTCAGCCTTCTTTTCTTTCTTGGCGCCGCCCCCAAACATGGAGAAGACAGAATCTTTGACACCTGATGCAGCAGCGGTGGCGGATTGGGCTGCGCTGCTGGCAGCATTAGCAGCGGCTTCGGTATAGGTGGTAGATTTGGCATCGGTTGCAGGAGCCTCGGTTGAGGCATCCCCCAATGGGTTCTTGACTAGATTGGTCTCATGTTCGGCGAGTCTGGGTTCGGACGAGGCAGTCTGGGTCGCGGAAGGAGTTGGTTTGGCTTCGGTTGCATCCGACATGGTTGCGGGATGGTTGAACCGGCGGATAAGAGGATCAGACTGTGAGGTTGGCAGAAACTCGAAAGGAGCGGGTAACTGTATGCGAGGTAGTAACTGAGTTTGTTGGAGGGAATAAGAGTGATTGTTGAAAAGAGTCGTGTCGTTTGTTGGCAGACCCCACACTAAATGTTTGTTGTAGAAGACTGAAGTAATAATGGGCACACGGCAGGTGTAGAAACACACAGACGCTCTTCTTCACACCAATAAGTACTAGGGGAGGGAATTAAGGTACTTTATCGTGCTAACGGCCGTCATACTAACTGCTTGTATTTAGTTCCACAGCTGAGTGTGGTGATAACTATCACTACGGAGGATTATCACTGCAGTGCGGTGCATGACGTTGCCAAGCCACGTGACCCCGTCGCCTGCGGTTTGCCCCTTTTTCTGCCAGGCTGCGGTTGACATCATGGTCTCACTCCTCTCTCTACTGCCAGTGTGTTTACAGACGGTCGACCATTCGGGTTACATCTAACAATAAAAGATACGTACGGAATCCTTACCTCAATCGATGCCAGTCACTCTTTGACATGTAGTGCTGGCCTTTGCATTTCAACCTTTTCTCCTACCTGCCAGACTACCTGCGTCCGGACGCGCTTCAGGATGTCGGTTCTAGACCTGCCTCCAGACGTCCTATCCGTCATCCTCTCGTTTCTCCAGCCCGGCGATTATCTTTCGTTCTGTCAAACATCCAAATCAGTCTATTCAGAATGGCGACAGGATCCTTTCTACTGGCGTACGGAGACACATAACACCTTTCGCTTACCTATCAGCCCTCTGCTTGCCGCCGATGGACCACGGTGGTACTGGCTGTACAAACGGCTGAAGACCCAAACCCAACTCTACACATGGGGTCAGGGACTGGCGGGAAACCTGGGCCCAATGCGTGGCCGTTCTGTTCCTCGTCGACCACAGCTGCCAGCTCCAAGAGTACTGCCCCGTGTCCCTGCTCGTCCTGCTTTTCCCAGGATTCCCCAACGGCCTTTATATCCGAGAATCGCGTCGAGTTGGCCTACCGAGACTGATGTGCCCGCCGAGGTCGGTCCGATTGCAGATCTCCAATGCGGAGGCTGGTCAACCACAATTCTCACTTCTGATGGGAGGTTGTATAGTGTTGGCTCCATCAATGCGCACGGTCAGACTGCCGGGCACCTTTCACAGCTTGAGTATCTCACTCAAAGCACATCGGCCGTCCGTCACTTCTCATCTGGGAGGGCCCATGTCCTGGCTCTCACTGACCATGGTGACATGTTGTCCTGGGACAGAATCAACGCCAAGGGAGTGAAAGTCCTCTCCAGAAACGGTGTTTTTGAGGGGAGGCCAGTCAGGGTTGCTGCTGGCTGGGGTGAGAGTTCCGCCTACATACCCGAGACAGGAATTATTTACTGGACGCCCATCCAAAACAATGGAAACGATGACATGCTAGATGCAATGCATGTTAAAGAGAAGGTCATCCCGGGAACTGCTCGACACCAAACCGAAACTGGTCAAATCGAGGTTACAAAGCACATTGTTCTGGAGGACTTCATTGTTTGGATTACCTCCGAATCGAAACTTTATGCGTGCTGTCTCACTACCCATAGTTCCGACCAATTCGGCCCTGACAAGCCTCCTTTTCTGGTACCAGGGTTCAGTGCCCAGGAACTTGAGTTCAAGGATATCCAAGGCCAGTTTCGAAGATTCGGCGTGTTCACTGCGACAGGCGAAGTCCTTGCCGGCGACGTTGACTATTTGAGACGATGCTTGGAGGCCATCGAGGGCCAACCTGGTCTTCTCGATTCGGGCGACTGGTCCACCATGACGAGCTTGTTGGCTTCTCGCCCTCAAGATGTTCCAGCTTTGCAGCATAGCAGTGTTATCGCTCTGGCATTCGGCGATTATCACTACCATGCCCTTCACTCGGACGGAGCAATCACATCTTATGGGGTAGATTCTCAAAGCTGCGGCTCATTGGGCCTCTCGGGGCCGGAAACAGGTGGTAGATTTCGTGGCCTCCGCCGAATCCGACCCGGCCTCCGGAGCGACGCCAGCTTACTACCTGTCGCCAACCTACGTGGGCGTCGGGTCTGGTTTGAGCCTGAGAAGAAGGACTGGTTACAGTGGATGGAAGACCAGCTCCATCAGACACATCTCAACGTTGATGGTCGACCAGCCCATCATATCTGGGATGATGACGAGACCAAGCAAGCGGCGTTCAGCGAATGGGTTGAACAAGAGGGCCGCCATTGGGATGAAGGACCTTTGACGATCTCAGGCACAACAGCTGCTCCCATAGTCAAGCCGGCACAAAGTGCAGACGACTATGCGAATCTCGGCGCCTACTTCCCCATTGCCATCGCTGCTGCGGGCTGGCACAGTGGTGCTCTGGTGCTTGTCGACGAAGACAAAGAACATGAAGTCCGGCAAAAGTGGGTCGTTGAGAGGCAAAAGGGCGAGGAAACAACACACCCCATGCCCGGCGCGTTTGAAAGCTTGAGCATGGAAGAAGTGTACGTATGGAAGAAAGATGGATTCCCGAAAGTCCAATTGCCCAATGGGTACGAAATGCCTGGAGAAGGCGAGCCTAGGCCTTGGAGGGATGGAGTGCCGACGATGCAGGAACTAGGACTTGGAGGATAGCTTTATGGTGCCTTGCATTACTGAGTGCGTGGGCAACAATGTGAGAGATGCCATACACCACACAACCACGCACTACCCTTTGCACACTGGCAAGCCCAGTACTAGGCCTCAAGAAGATCACGAGCTGACGACGATGATGAGACGACGACGACTCTACAATAAGAGGGCAGTTGTGCACGAATATCCCTCGTCACGTTCTTATGATGCCATGCCGTACAATTGATAGAAATGACAGACGATGGCGAACATTTCTACTGAGCGCCTTCGTTGACTCTATATGAACAAGAGTTCCACGCCGCTTGCTCGCTCACAGTACAGTGGGTATGACATAGATATTCCTGGAAGGTGCATCTGAGATGCACGAGACTTCCATGGTCTAATGGAAAACAGGACGCTTGAGGAAAAGTAATCCTTTACGAGAGGGAGACAGGCCGTGGAACGAACCGCTCCAAGGTGGCTAAAGAATGTTGGTTGTCTAGGGCGTTCTGTTTAGTCTGAATCGCTACTGTCCAAGAAGTCATCATCATCGTTATCATCGCTGGATGCCCATCCGCCGCCGCCGCTGCCGCCGCCGGACCGGAGCCTATCCCAGAGGCTTCTGTGGCCTTGCACTTTTTGTCCTTCAGAGGACTGTCCGACGGCAGCGCCTTGCCTTTTAGGATAGTCCGTCACCGTGGTTGCATCACTTGCGGTGGCAGGGCTGGCGACTCCACCAGTATCAGCACGGCCGATATCAAGCGTGTGATCTCCGCTCTCGACATCATCAGGCAACGAAAGGGCTGGTGCGTTCGCATCCCCCGCCTCCTCTTCTCTCTCCTCGTGATCGACGAATACAAAACTGCTGACCACGACAAACGCCCCGACCCAGTAGAGCCAGCCTTCATAGTGGCCCTGCAGAACCATCTCGCCGATCAGACTAAGGGGAATGGTCAGGCTCAAGCCAACAGTGACCAGCAACGGACTGGTCAGAACCATAGCGTACGCCCAGCAGATGTCGCTGAACAGACTGCTGATGCTGTTCGTCAACAAGATCGTCCACACCCATTGCGTGGGTGGCAGTTCAAACCGCTCCAAGCCTGTATAGTGGAGGATCGGGAACATGGGGAACAACAAGATCAAGTTGAACGTTCCGACCAGACCGAAAAACAGTGGCATGTTGAGCGAGCGTGGTAGTGCCTTGATAGTCGATTGTTTCAGAGTGATGGTATACACGCCGTAGATGATCGCCGACAGCAGAGCCAGGGCGTCACCCAACGCAAGCTCCGACGGCGGTTTGTCGGGGAACTGGTCATCTGGGGGAAGGGGGACTCCGTCATCGCCGCCCTTGGTGAGGTCGACGCGGGAGATGAGCATGATGCCGACCAACGAACCCAGGACACCGCAGAACTTCCGCCACGTGAATTTCTCCGTGCCTGTGAAGGCGCCGATGAGCAAGGTCCAGAAACTGGACGTCGAGGTTAGGATGGTGGTTGATGCCACGGTCGTGTGTTGTAGACAGGCCATGGCAAAGTAATTGGCGCCGAACCAAAGAAAGCAGAACGCAAGCGAGAGGCGAGCCGTTGCAGCAATCCCAAGATGTTTGTCCTTCTCGGCCACTTCGGGCTCCCGATCGGTTATGGACTTTGTTGGTCCGATGAAGCTTTCCGTCTCTGCGTCTTCCGAGTCTAACATACCGCTACCGCCATTGTACAGAGGTCTATAGCTTTCCTTGTTGGAGAACGCCGCACGCATGGTTCTGTACAGGCTGCTGTTGCTGTGCTTTTTCCGGTTTCTATATGCCGACCGAAGAAGGGTAGGGATCATGGCCAGCATGAACATGGAGGTGTTGAGGTAGGTTAGGAAGAACGGTTTGGCGTACGTGTTGTCGGCGAAGATGCTCTGCATACAAGTCCTGGTCAGCAGCTGCAGCCGAAGCTGAACACGCCTCGGGACAGAAGTCTCAGTCCCCGGTTGTAGTACATACACTGCCCAGGAAGTTGGACAAAGTCCATAGAAACACGACACACAGGAGTAGAATCAACCCAAAGGTATGCCTGGCCATGCCGACAAGCTTCGCCTGCGGAGGCTGATCTTGAGACTCCAGCAGCCTCTGCCTCGAGGGCGGCCTTGCGACACTCGAGTCGTCCATTTCAATGAACTCGCGAGTGGTAGAAGGCTGGAGCGAAGTGTGCGTGTCGATCATATTCGCAGTGCGCACACGACATCGCTCTCAGGCAGACAGGCAAACGATCTCAGAGCGCCCGGCCACGGGTTGAACCCTGAACGTAGTTGTCGGAAGCCTGCAGAATCAGGGCTGTACAAGCATAATGGCCACTTCCTTGATTCGCGTAGGCTTTCCTTTGACCCGTGTCTCGATTACGCTTCACCACTAGTACTTCAAGCCGTGATGTAGTGGTGGTCTTGAGGGCAATTGGAGATAATATAATAGTATGGGATGATGGGAGGAGATACGTAACTGTGCAGACAAGAAAGAGACCTATGTAATATTTAGGGAAGGTCGGCGCGTGAGCCGAATAACTTGGTGCCGGCCATGTCCGGACGCGGTCCAAGGGTCAGGAGTCCGTCAGGGATGAACTCTCCCCTCCGTTCTCCAGGGATGCGATTCCTCTACAAGATATCACATACTACACGTACTACAGGTTACTGGTACGTAGCACATGATAACAGGCTGCATGTCAATATGCAAATTAAGGAGGCTGTCATTCGCCAAAAATATTCGTCAATTTCTGTCACATCACTATTGATTGCAATGACAGACATCAACCTGGCTGCAATCACTGTTGAAGCGTTTGGCTGAGCAACCTTCTGGCGACGCATGATGGACTCTCGATCAAAGGCCGTATACGGTCCCTCTGTCTGAGTCGTATGTTGTCGCTCTTTTCTCGCCGGATTTACCTGGGTATTGCAAAGACTCTGACCGAGGAACGGTCCGCCCAGTGTCCGAATCGGCTTCTCCATTCGTGGAGCAATGGGGAAGAACCTCCGCATATGCTCTCGTCGACGTCCTCGGCCATGAATAGGGAGATGGCTAACTCTGGGCCATGGTGTGGCCGACTGTCTTCGTTGTCGCATAAGCACTCTTTGGGCCGTGACAACTCGTGACCGAGATGATGCCAATGCCGCTGGCTGAGAAGACAGAGGATCTGAGCTGCGTTGACGTACGGCTCCTCTGTCGCCTTCGATGTCCAGCTCCATCTGAAATGTAGATTGTGACCCTCAACGGCGGACAGAGAGCCACTCGTTAGCTTCGGCGAACAGCTTGGCCTCCTTGACCTCTGTGCCAGGCGCTTGACTTGCGGCGTAAATCTACACATGGTCAGTAGGGATCCCTTACTCCCTCAAGCTCGGCATGACTTACGGTATCCCAGATCTTCCAGGCCTGGTCAAGGCTCTTTGTCAGGTTGCCACCTTTGAGCTGTCCGAACCAGCTATATTTCCCTTCTTGTTGCTTGATACTGGCTTTCAAGGCGTCGGTGATCTCAGGCTCCTCGTTGACTGCGTCCAAGTAAGTCTTGACGGCAATTCCCAAGCCAGAGCCGTTATCACTGGCGAAAGGCATCCTGATGGTGATGACGTTAGCCGAACGTATCTTGCAGAGAGCTTGTTAAGACTTGCCTTTGCGTAAGCGTAGGCCAATCATCCCGATCTCTGTCGACATCTCCGTTCAAGAACATGCTGGTCATGACAGTTTCCAAGAGATCTCGTAAGGAACTGCGAACCGCGGTAATCTTCCATGCAAACGTCAACAGCTGCCGATCAAGAGGACCCACGAATCCCATCGGCTTGTGCCGGATTCTACCCAGGCAAGCGGTTTTGGAGATGAGGTTCGTGTAGACCTTGCGATCATAATCTTTGTCTGGGTGCAAGTCAGTATGACCTTCAATACCAAGCATGATCAACCAACCAGTTCGTGCGACCGGCGTCCCCGTTGCGAAATTGCCGGTGAACAGTCCCAGTCTTAGCATTTCCACGCCCACGATCGTAATCTCGTCATCGAAGACTGCCAGCGCTGATTCTAAAGCCTTGCCCCATGTGGTGAGGGAATGTTTGTCGTCGATATACCCACGGACGTGTAGGAATCGGAAGATAGTATTCAGGTAGATTTCATCGGGCGTTCTGAGGACTGGATACTCTAATTTGCCCTTTGTGATCGTCTTTGCTGAAAAGGCGGCGTCTTGGAGGGATCGCAAGAAAGGCAGCAGAGGGCCAATGTTCTGGTCGAGTCAGCAAAAAGGAGCCATTTGAAGGTAGAATGCCTCACCCCTGGAGCTCCACTGACGGATTCGACGTCAGATCCACGAACCCTCCATTGCGTCAACTTCCCTTTCCAGGAGGGAGTGTTTCTGATTTCGATTGTCAAACTGCTCGTATCTTGCGGAATCCATGGATCCACCTTGATTATTCTGGATTGATAGTAATAGTGCAAAGACTCGGCAAGAATCTTCAAGGCCTCGGTACGGAAAGGATTGAGTAATTCGATCACCAATTTGCGGTACGGCTCCGAATCCAAGACTCCCCCAGGGAGGGATAGCACGATATCGCCAGATGTCAGCCAGTTTGGAATCCGAGGTGCCACCAAGCCCCTAGAAATGTAGAAGAACAACTCTTCTGGAAGTCTCTGGCCGACGAATTCGTGGACATCGCCCGGTGCTTCATCAAAGTTCAACGGTGCAACGACGCCATTCTTCTCCATGATTACATGGTGCTTGATGGTCATGATGGCCTTTTTGTACCGGTCGGCATACTTAAGGGCTTGAACCTGCGGATGGTCTCTGTGGTAATTGCATAGCTGAATGACAGATCTACCAGCACCATTGAGCAACGAGATCGCATCGACTACTCCTGTCGACTTGGATGTCGCCATTCCTTCCAGAACCGGAAATGTCGGTGTAAAGGATGTACCAAGCAAGAGTTGAGCATCTCGGAGCGTGTCACTGCTGACTTTGAGGATATCTTCGCATACTGCTCTGCTGACCAAGTTCAAGGATAGTCTCTGAAGATTGAAATCGGTCACCACTCTGTCCACACCAAAGAGGAAGCATTCTGTAGTGCCCATGACGGCGTCGATGAACTGGTCCTCCAGGTTGAGGAGATAGGCCAACTGTCTTCTGTCAGTGTCTGGCCATGATGTTAACTGGGAGCATGTCCATTCACCTGTGCAGTAGCACTGTATGGAGCCACCATGTATTGCACATTGTTTTCCGTCAACAACTTCTGGAGAGACCTGGTCATGACATCGACAGGGTATTTGGCCTTTCCAAAATCCGTGACTGTGCGCTTGCTGTCCCCGCTCAGATAGTGGTGCCATGCTTCGTCTTGCACTCTTTTGCTATCGGCGGACTGCGAGGCAGGAAGGCTTTTGTTCACATAGTCAAGGCCGTTGAAGATAAATACCAGGGTGATGCCATGTTGCCGCAGGACGTTTATGTCTTCTTCTATAGCCTTCTTGTAGCAGAATGGTAAGCCACCAAGGGCATGCTTCAGAGGTTCTTCGTTGTTCCCGTTCAACCGAAGGTCAAGGTAGTAGGAGGCATCGACACCGATGACGGCGTCTTTCAAAGGTTGCAGTGGGAAGGAATCGACATGTTTGCTGGCCCAGGAGTCGAATTTCTGGACTGCAGGAAACTGTGAGACCGCGGAGGACGATGGACTCGGCCGCTTCGTACCTGACATGCTGGACCGTTCGAAGGAGGACCGAAAGAAAAAAGAGAAAAACGCTATGCAATGCTATGCAATGCTATGCAATGCTATGCGAGAATCACAGTCTCAGAAGAAAGCCGATCGAGAAGGACCAGCTGCGCAGACAAGTTGGTTTGTCTTTCAGTAGATCTTCAAGAATGCTGCAACGCGGGAAGATGAGGTGCACGCACCAGTGCAGTGCAGTGCAGTGCAGCTCCAGTACGTAGTGGATGTTCAAGTTGTCAACTTATTACGGGGGCGCGACGGGTAAGTGACTGGCGCCAAGGGCGCTGGAGATGCAGGGATGATGAGCCATGCGGGCACCATACTTATAACGAAGGTACTGGTATGCACCTATTTATGCTGCTCGGGAAGGTTTCAGCGCCCTAACGTCCGCTAAATAGGTATCTATCATGGTGGTAGCCTGTCAGCAGCGGCAGTAAGTTGCACAGTTGCAGTGCCTGGTGGAGTCTTCAAAAGTTCATTATTATTTGCCTTAGGTACCCAGCGAGACAACAAGCCCAGGCACTACTCCTACGCGCCCCGCGGCAGAACAGCAAGGCTGAATTTCAGCCTTGCTTACATTGATCGACCCATAACAGTGCAATCTTCCCACCCACCATATCTCTCCCTGCCCTGTTGTTCGTTTGAGAGCTTATGCAGACATTCACTGACACCGGTATTCATTCAATCCAGCCTTGCGCTCAAAGGAAAGTGGCAAGAGAAACAGTGATCAGTTAACCTGAACCTAATACGACGCAGCCTCGACTTATGCCTTGCCACCTCCCGTCTTGTTGTTCTTCTCTATTCGAAATTCATACGTTGCTTGCAGCCTGTTATTCAGATGTTCCCTCGCCGTGATTGCACGCTTGGTCGCAGCACCTCCTCCATATCCGATCTGGGTCCCATCTTCCAGGACGTGTGCGGCGACCAGCTTGCTCGGCACCGGCACCAGCTCGACATCGTCACCCGGATGACAGAAATATACTATCGAGTAACGATCCTCGCCACCTCTCCTGGAATCCTTCGGGAAGATGACACGATGAACGGTGCTTTTCAGGAGGCCGTTGGTCCAATAGGACAGGAGGTCGGCAATGTTGACAAGGATTGGTGGGAATGTTGCAGACGGATACCCTTCAGGAATAACAGGGACAGGAGCCCAAGAGCCGCCCACAGTCAAGATCTCCAATCCAGGTTGTGAGGGACGTTGGAATAGAAGAGTAATGCTCCCATAGTCCGAGTGAGCGCCCGCCCGAATGTCCACTTCTGGCTCATAGTCCACGTCTTCAGGAACAGAAGGGTAATGGAGGAAACGAACGGTGCAGCCGCTGGGCTGGGTATGTCGTGACGAGAAGAAGTTGGGTTCTTCAACTTCGAGGCCCAGTCCGAGTAGGTCTTGGATGCGATCGCAGACCTTTTTGCAAGTTCTTTCGAACTGGGCCAGTTCGTCAATGTGAGCCTCTAGAGTGTGTGGCATTGGCTGCGAGGGTTTCCCGTTCATGAACTCCCCGATATTGAACGCCTCTTTGAAGTCACCCTTCCGTTGCGAGTTTGGGTCGAGTATTTCTCCATGCATGCCCGTCCAACCCCGATTCGTTTCGTTGATACGCCACTGCTCCTTCTGTGCCTCTGGCAAGGCGAAGAATTCGCGTGAGAGCTCGAATTCCTGGTCAACCATTCCCTCGGTGAAGCCGGTGCCCTTGGTGTCGATGTAAAGAAAGCCATACCTGGTGGCCGCATCGAACAACTGCTTGCCAACTTCCACGGAGAATTCGGATATATCGATCACAGGTAGCCGAAGACCACTGTTACCCTCTTGTATCGATCCCATTTTGAGCCGCAGCAGACCTTTCTAGGCGTTGTGAAGGAGGAAGGTCAGATGCGCAACGAGCGAAGAGAGAAGCTGCTTGATATGTCGGGATGTAAGATCTGTTATCTCTGTGTCCCTCATCAGACAAGCCGCTATGCATCACGTTCGGCGACCTCCGAGCGTGCCTAGGGATGAATGGTTACACTTTTCTCCAGATCCTTCCAAACTTGAGCGACCTAACGCTTCTCAGAAGCTCCAATCATAAATGCCTATAGTATTGTATAATCTTTGGTCAACTCTGGAGCTGCGCGGCACACATCTCCATGGAACTTTCAGGTTGGGAATTAAACCACGCATAGCCGCGAGAGCTCATGGTTTCGAGACAACTCCGTCATGAATAGCGTGGCAAGCAGAAACAGCTCTGAACTGAATGAAGAACATGATGGTCATAATTTGTGCACTAATCAAGTCATTATTACGCATTCGTGTCGGTAACAGTTCGTAGAGCGTCCAGCAGGTCGAGCAGTCAATGGATGCAGCTCAAGAATGGTCGACAATCCAAAACGGCTCTGCTTCTCATATCCTGCGTAGCCTGGCTCGCCCAAAAGCATCGCTTCCTTCCGTAGCCGGCTGATAGATATGTGCACCAAAAGTACCCTCGTGCTTAAACCATAAACACCACTTTCGCTGTACATCGTTGATACCGAATTGCTGGCAAGTGTAATGTTGCGAACCGGTATTCGGATCAATTGCGCTCACAACCAGAAAGGACCTTTCAACGCCAGCCAATACTTCTTCATGATACTCCTAGGCTATGCAATTTTGACAATGGAATAGGTCATGCATTTGATCGCCTGCTTAAATAGACATTTTCAAGGTGACACCAGTGCCTGTGCATGCTCCATGATTCGCGTTGGCATTCCTATAGAAGAGTATTAGCCTTACCGCAGAGCAGAGTCGAGGAGGGGGACCGATAAATACCTTGCTGCAATACTTAGTCCGCCGACAACGTCTGCATTTCGCGAATTGCCGCGTATACTCCTCCCATTTTCCGCATTGGTAGTTTGCACACTGACGTATGCCTCCCCTGGCGTCATCTTTCCTACAAAGATTGCGCATAACCACGCACGCCCAGTACTGCATGTCCTTTGAGTGATGTCGAACAGTGAACTTTTCCACCAAGGGGAATATGTTATAGTCATCGGGCTGTAAGAACTCTTCATCCTCATCCTCGGTGGGTTCTGGCAGAGGTTCGCCCCTTATCGGCCCATAGATACGTTCGACTTCGCGGTCAATACGCAGCCTAGGAACAAGATGGGTTTTCTGGAAATAATGGCGAAGGTAACAGTACTTCGAGATGTAAGCCAGCAACTGCAGACCCATCAAGACATCCTCATCCCGGGGCATCAATGCCGTCGTCGAGGTTGTGGCGGTGGCGTTTCGCAGAAAAAAGTTGGGATATGCGTTGAGAGGAATTGCAGGGGATGCCGCGGTGGCAGGCACATTCGGGAGAGGAGACACTCCTATGGCCTCATGTGCTGCGGGTCCCAACGGATTCGCCATCCCGGCAACAATTGGGGTTTGCTGAGCAATATCAACATTATCGATTTCTTGGTCTTGTCTGGGTGGAATTGTTAGTGTTAGAGATTGGCGCTCTTCAACATCACTAGGAACATGAGGACTAGGTTCTCGGGTCTGTGCTCTGCTTTGGCCTTCGACTGTACGATCGGGGTCAACAATATCTTCTTCGGTCCCGGTGATGTCGTCCAAAACAACATCGTCCGGGTCGTCACCGGTGGAGTTTTGGTGACGTATGGATGGCCTCCTAAGACGGCGGCCGATGGGAGAGAGC
The DNA here is from genome assembly GCF_000585585.1 of Capronia coronata CBS 617.96. Classification (NCBI taxonomy): domain Eukaryota; kingdom Fungi; phylum Ascomycota; class Eurotiomycetes; order Chaetothyriales; family Herpotrichiellaceae; genus Capronia; species Capronia coronata. The sequence continues at coordinate 2,555,881 of NW_006912894.1, read as the reverse complement.
AGCCCTCGAGAAATTGGGGCTGAAGGCGTGGTGGGTGAATCGGGATGCGACGTTACGCCCGTATTGAGAGAAGGTAACATCGACGGCAGTCTGTCCACTTCACGCACCGGTCGTAACGAGAATCCATCGGAAGTATCCATCGGAGGAACAGCAGTAGCCGGAGGTTGCAGGGTGACAGATCTGTGGAGAGAGCCTCTATTTTCATGACTCCGGTTTTGATGCCGCAAGTCACGACGAGGAAAAACAGTTCGTTCCGGCGGCGAGGTGAAAATGGTGGAAGGAGTAGCTCCCTCCACAGGACCAGTATCAGCGGCGCCAAACGCTTGGGAAAAGGATTGGGGCAGGTCGAGCGACGGGGGAGGAGCTTGTCGGCGTGTTGACCGCTGATCTGCGGCAGCGTTCAGGTGCTCGAAGAATGAAGTCCGCGCAGCGGTATCCTGTATCACCTCCCGTGAGTGTTTCGATGTCTTGGAACTCCCACAATGCTTTGAACCATTGCGCTTTTCCTGTTCGGCATCGGCCTTGGCCTTCTCCATTTCGATCACCAAAATGTAGTCCCACAGAATTGTTGCAATCACTGGGACCATGTCCGCTTCCACCACACGGGTACGGACATTTTCAGAACCTCGAACTCCTATATTGACAATGCATTGGAATGCAAGGTTCCATTTCCACATATGCATCTCATCTTTGCTCCTGCCCTCTTTCAGTATGCATACCAAGCGTTCAATGCCGCCGTCAACGGTGAGAATATCTCGAATGCGGGCAGATGAGGTCGTCAGATAGGCGAGATGGTTAAGAGAGTTGATGAGAGGGAGGGTAGAAGTACAGTCCAGAGCTCGACGGTCATAGAGGGTGGTGGTGATATGGACCGAGGCCTTGTTGACATTGGGAATGCTGAAGTTGACCTCTCTCATATTGCCTGCAGGAAGCGGTTCAAGCTTTGATGCCTCACTTGCTTGGGCAATCCAGCCTGGTGGCTCTTCTTGCTGAAACTACCCAGTGATCGACCTGACACTGTACAGAGGCTGCCGATAGCCTCGATGATGTCGGGATCTGATCGTAGATAGATACGTTATCGACAATGACGGACAGATTTGTGTCCCTGCTCTCTTAAAACATATAAACTCTGTATAACTCAGCGGCCATAGAGAAACAATCTCGAGACGCACAGGGAGCAGAATCCGCCGGGACAGGAGTAGCCAAACTGGCCCGGGAAGGGAGAGATACACCTTCTCGCTGGGTGATCTCAAAATCGGCGCAGGACAGATTGAGGATATGTACCGGGTCGCGGGACTCAGTATCTTGGATGACTTAGAAGAACGAGACACGAAGAGTGTTGATAATGAGTGGTGGCGGTTCGACTCGAGTACGCGCGAGAGCTAGGCTGCGGAGATGGCTGGCGGAGTTGAGAGGCGATGAATCGGGGAGACTCGAGAAGCTGTGATAGATGCCAGGATTCGACAGGCCAGCGGCAACAATAAGGACGTCCGTACGAGCAAAATGCAGACACCTCTTGATAGACGAAGGACGGTAGATGGGGAGGTTTGTTGTCAGTAGTGAGTCGATGGAGTGGAGAGAAGACGATGGTATTGTGGGAAAAGAATGAGGAGGTTCATCACTGATGGTGAAAGTTTAGTTCGTTAGCAGCAGGGTCGTGTTTTGGCCGGCTTGCCGTCTCAAGATTGGGTGACCCCGTTACCTATTAGCAGGCCCGTAGTAGTGGTGACTGAATAATGGTGCGAGGTATTTGGTGGCGGCAGCAGCGGTGGCGGGCGCAGGGGCGCATTCAAGGGCTTTGGGAGTGGCCGAGTGTGTAATTCCAAGCCTACTACTACCGGAGCATACTAGTACTTAGGTTAAGTGAACACATCATTTACAGGATAACTGTGCTCATCGCCATCTACCGTTGTTTAGGTAGGTACTACTAGTAGTATATGAATGCAACTTTGTTTCCCTTGGTTCTCAACCCGGTGGACAGGTTAAGTTTAGAGGGACCTATTTGTCTGGCTGTTGTTGTGTGCAGTAGCCAGCGCCCACGACTTGACTGATCCAGCCCCCCTGGAGGGACGTGTGTTCCAAGGCTCATCAGGCTTGACGTCTACCCAGCCAAGCCCCGCAACTTCCGAGCATGCTCGTAGACAGACAGTCGGGTGACGGAGCCTTAGATGCATCTCCTTGGGCTGCCATCGGTCTCTGGAAGCTAGGCTGTTATAGGAGGCCTGCGAGCCTGTCGCGCCTATAAGACCCTCTACTAGTCGTAGTATATAATTATTAATAATGGTGGTACCTTCAAGCACCTTATGTACCTACATACGTACTCTCAAGTCACTGGGGTCGTTGTACCAAAGTCAACATCCTGTAAATGTTGCAAGCTTGCTGTCCACCATATAAGAACAACCCATGCGATAAGATTGCTGTTACAATGAGTATAAGGTCAAACTGGGTATCATTGCACTTGGCCCGAAGGCTTCTACCACAGTGTTCTACTTGTGTCTAACGGCAGGCCAGAGGCAATTAGCTTAGGTAAGCACCTCCGAGTTCGCCTCCTTACCCCTGGTGCCCCTTCCCTCCAGCTCTCGGCACAGTGGGGAGTTCTTGCAGCTTGCCTGTCTCCTAGGCGGACTTCCCAGGTGCAGGGAGGGTGCAGGCTGTGGCACAGAGAAGGTTGATACTTTACCATATAACTCCATTGATTTGTAACACGCTCTTTGAATGAGAGCCACGAGATTCGCTTTCCAGCAGTACAAAGAGATCTTCAATTTACTCTAATGAGAAACACCCTGTATATGGACAGTTCGAGAGATGAGCTGGGTACTGAGAATAGATTTCCCGTCGGATTTAAGCCGAGTATATCCAAAATATCCATGAAATAATACATTTCCGATGCATGCTCTTGAAGCAGCGATGAGTCTGCCGCAGCCCAGACAGTTGAGTCAGGATCGAACTTGAAGTAGACTCGGCATGCCAGACATCCTTCGCCGTTCTACCGGATCAGCCTTCCCTTGCCTCCTAGAGCAAGAGCACCCCACCCGGCGATCAAGCACAACCCTCCCAAGGGTGTCACCGGACCCAAGGCTCTGAACCGCTGAGGATCAAGAACCAGCAGATACAGACTGCCGCTAAACATAGTCATCCCTGCAGTGAATAATATGGCAGCAGCTCTGTTCTTGGGCGCCACGGAAGAAGCCAGCAGGAGGACGCCGCTATGAATTAACTGTGATAAAGGCAAAGCAATTAGACAGTCTGATGCACCAAAGTCATATCACAAAACTGGTCATTGCGGAATCCGTCTGCTTACCTGATATTGAGCAGCAGTTGACCAATTTGCGAGTTTGGAAGGGTCAGCAATCCGCTTCTTTAATCCATGAGCTCCGAAAGCGCCCAATGCCACGGAGGAGGCACCATAGATGCAACCGATAGTCCAGAACATGCTGAGCCGCGTGAACGACAAAGGGATGAAAGAGAAGAACGAAAAGTAGCTTGAGCAGCAACACTTGATATTGAGAAGTTCTCTGTAGCAGAGCGAGCCTTGCAGAACGGCAGTACAGTGAGTAGGTACCTTCCCTGAGGTATACTACCTGTAGTAACAAAGGTAAACCTTGTAAGGTGCTGGAATGTTTGTCGTGTTTGCCTTTGGATCACACGGAAACTTGGCATGTTTGTCAAAATGCACCACTCATTGCTGCCACACTAGCGAACAGTCCATGGGCTCGTAGTGGCATTTTCCGAGTCGGGTCGATTTCCGTAATGGCGAAACTGAGCATGTCCCACAGGAAGAGACAACTTGCAACTTCGATGCACCGAGCTCGAAGTATTCTGAAGTGCAGATACTCGAGTATAAGCTCCAAAGCTAGGTCTCGTGCATATTTCAGAGTTGTCTCGCTATCGAGGATGTTCTTTTGTCCGGGCTCGGTACACGATTGACGCACGTCCTCCTGCTCTTCGGAACAGCCTAGAACGGTCGAAGCCTCTATCCATATTGGCCCGGACATGCCTGTGATTCGCCGAAGCTGCGTGGATAGCGGGATATGACAGCGCTGAAGCTCTCCGGCTGTCACTCAGTGTTAGGCGGTGGGTGCCTTGAGAGGGTACGCCCGTCCTACCAAAGCCGGCTCAAATTTTAGCGGACGATCGGGACAATCAAGGACGGGCTATTTGCGCCCATGGAGTGAAAAAGAAAAAGACGAAGTTCATAAATACCTAGGTAGGCAAGGACACCCGCGTGTTGATCCCAATGGAGAACAAAGCCAGTTTCTAGGCTGAGAGAGCGATTCGACTAGTGAAGGACAACACTACCTAGGTTTCCCGAGGTCACGTCAAACGAGAGGCCGAACAGATGTCCGGGCTGTTCGCGTCGTCGCAGGCTGTCAAAGTGCCCCGGCGGGCTCCTGTGGAAGAGTGGGATGATAGGTGGATAACTACATCCCCAGGTCAGGACTCTGCCGTAAAGGTTTGCTCCACGGGGATCATACCACAATATACGTTCAATCACGACTTAGGATGAATATGAAGGAAATGAATAGCCAGTTGAAAGAGTCACCAGATTTCGGAATGTCCTTGAGGCCCCTTTTCTGCCACTTGCAATTATGTTGGCGTGTCTTGAACTCCAGAGATGGTGGATGCTGATGGGGCGTAACACTCGCTTCTCACTAGTAGCATGGTTAAACGCGACTGACCTTGGTTCTTCTCCTAGCTCTCTCGGTCCCACACAACCGCCCGCTTGGGGATGAACCCTGGGCTTAGGAGACCACCAACTCAAGGATGCTGGCAAGCCTCCTGGGTGGTCGAACCCCGGCAGGAGACTCCCATCAAGTCAACCCTCTGTTCCGCTCCATTTTAACACATCTTCCATCAATTCTGGGAGAATGTTTGACTGGTCAAGTGGCAGGAAGGTTGGCGCGCATCCTCGTCATCTCATCCACCTATTATTTGGCATTTTCTGTGCGCCATCCCAAAGAGTTAAGCTCTGGCGCAGGGATGGCCCGTCGGAGTCGGTAACGGAGTACGTAGTACGGCATTAGCAGCGCAGTGGGTGCCGCTGATTGCGGCGATATGCCTCGTATCTCGCCGATTGCCGTTTGCCATCTGTCGTGACAAGAAGCAGACACAGTCCCCAGATAGTAAACGCTCATTACTGACCGTAGGCAGGGTTCGATGCGTTTAGCAGACCAGCATGACTCCCCTTCAGCATGTAAATAGCTGGATCCCGTAAAGGTTGAGCGAACAGAGACCATGGGGTGGTGCGATGGCTTTGGCAAAATTGACAGTCCAGCTTCGAATCAAACCAAAAGCCTAAAAGACACCGGGGTGATCTGCTTGCTGCTTCCGCGCCCAAACAGCCCCGCCTAGTCTGTGAACCCCAGCACTGGAGCTGCCTAAAGCCTGCCCTAGAATGACTAACTCACTTAAACCAAACATTGACCACACTCTCCACCAGTCCAAGGTCCAACCGGCGAGCAGAAGCATCACTGCACTTTAGGCTCTGGCCCAGGCTTGTTGCACTACTGGCACCAGACCCGACCTGGCCTGTCAGTCGTGCCCTCTATCCGTACTCTCTTGCAGTGTCTACACTTCCTCAGTGCCGTTCTTGATCCAACCTCACCCATCTCCATCATTCCATCTCCCTACGAGGCTCAAGCCAGTGTTCTGGGGGTGATCTACTGTGGTTGCATTCACCCATCCATTTCCCTCGCCCCTCAGTCCTGGTTCCTCAGTCCTCGTTCGTCGCGCTCCGTCCCTGCCATTACAGCGTTGTGGAACCGGGCAATTTGGCCCATCCCTGATAGCTGCTCGGGTTGAGCTCCTGCGCTTTGCGAGCGCCGACGTCGTCGCAACCTCTAAATCAAGGGAACTCCCTCGTACGCAGACCTTGGGACACGCGAATCAGTTGGCACAGCATTTCGTTCTCCGAGTCGGGCCCAGGAGGACCGCAGGCGCCGAGATGTCGAACGATATGACGGGCGAACAGATGCAGGCCAAAATAACGGCGGCCAGACGAGAAGCCGAAGCTCTCAAAGACAAAATCAAGCGAAAGAAGGATGAATTGGCAGATACGAGCTGTAAGTCGACTGTTTTATCATCGTCAAGTGGCATGCATATGCCTGCTTGATGCGGATAGCTAACCTCCAACCCTGCTACAGTACGTCAAGTCGCGCTTCAACACACCGAGCCATTACCTCGGATAGGCATGAAACCTCGGAGGAACCTGAAAGGACATCTCGCAAAAATCTATGCCATGCATTGGTCAACAGACCGGCGCCATTTGGTTTCAGCGTCACAAGACGGGAAGCTCATTATCTGGGATGCTTACACCACGAACAAGGTCCACGCCATTCCCCTACGCTCATCGTGGGTGATGACCTGCGCTTATGCCCCCAGTGGTAACTACGTTGCGTGTGGCGGCCTTGACAACATATGCTCAATCTACAATCTTTCCACGAGAGAGGGCCCAACCCGTGTGGCTCGTGAGCTGTCCGGACACTCTGGATATCTGTCATGCTGTCGCTTCGTCAACGACCGAAAAATAATCACCTCCTCTGGCGATATGACTTGTATGCTATGGGATATTGAGACGGGCTCCAAGGTTACCGAGTTTGCAGACCATCTGGGCGATGTCATGAGCATCAGCATAAATCCCACCAACGCCAATGTGTTTGTCTCGGGCGCATGTGATGCATTCGCAAAGCTGTGGGATGTGCGGACGGGAAAAGCAGTCCAAACGTTTGCCGGCCATGAATCCGACATCAATGCTATTCAATTCTTCCCGGATGGAAACGCATTCGGGACAGGTTCAGACGACGCCTCATGCAGACTCTTTGACATCAGAGCCGATCGAGAGCTGATGGCTTACCAGGTGCGTGCACTGGTGTTGGGGCATATCGTCTGGTATATTGACATATCTCGCAGAATGAACAAGTCCTATGTGGCATCACGTCTGTTGCCTTCTCGGTCTCTGGTAGATTACTTTTTGCGGGCTATGATGACTTCGAATGCAAGGTTTGTACCGCTCGTAACCCACCAGCCCTTCACAGAACTGACGAACATCCAGGTTTGGGATACTTTGCGGGGTGACAAGGTGGGCTCCCTCAGTGGCCACGAAAACCGAGTCAGCTGTCTTGGTGTCAGCAATGATGGTATCAGCTTATGTACTGGGTCATGGGATTCATTAGTAAGTCGAGCCATTAATATCGAGTGTGACTGTGGGCAAACGGAAGCTAACAATCTCCAGCTCAAAATCTGGGCATGGTAAAACATGGGTTTTTGGGGCGAGGATATATTCTGCTTCAGCGGCGGCCACGGGCTGGCCAGAAACCTCCTTCGAAGTCGGCGAGAACACAGCACCATCAGCGTCAGAGCCACTTTTCCCTCACCCCCCGATTTCTTCGTCCCCTCCCGGTCAATCAATGCCTTCTTGAGTCGTTGCTGTCGCAGGCTTGATTGCGCATCAAAGGGAAAAGACGGGGTTCTTCACTCTTATCTGCGTCTCGAAAACAAATTCGACTGAACACTCCGCTGACCGGGTGTCTGGTACGAACAACCTCTTATGCCACCTTCGATTTTGTTCTCTTTCTCAGTCAGGCGTTTGCTTCCTAGGGACCTTCGAGTCTTTGCAGGGCAAGCACCTAATTTATCCTCGACGACTATGATGATCGGGCTTAGTGCGAATGGAGTTCGGTTTTATGTGCCACAACAAGCCTGCGATGTGGCCTGCAGGATTGTCTGTCTCCAGGGGACCCTCGACTTTTACTTTTGAGTACTCCTCGGAGAATCAAAAGACTTGTTCTGCTTGTCTCCTTAACATAGCGTGTCTACAGCAGCGCGAAAATTCTTAGACAAACAAAACAAAACATTCTGTGAATCGGCCCAATTGCTTTCGCCTTCTCTGTTTCCATACCATGTATCCTTCCCTATCACTGCCAGCATTCAGATCCCTGGCTTGTGGTTGATCAGAGTGGATTCTAGCAAGCAATATGCTCCAAGCAAGTCAGATCCACATCCACCGTAGAGAACAGGAAACGGTGTACCCAGAAGCAAATTGGCCATAACGTAGGAAGGACAAGAAAGAGGAAGACATGGAGCTATTCAGCGAGTCTGGCTGCTGCCACTATCGTCCTGGTGGGCTGGTCGTACCATGTATCGTGGATGCTGCGTATCGCAGATGTGTTCGTTCCCTGGGATTGGATGGCGGCTCGTTTTGCCTCGTTGCTCTAATCACTCAATGTCGGCATCTGGAGGTCGGCACTACAGCCTTCTAAATCATACGTGACGCATTGCGTCGAGGGTTTCTGGAGTATCCCGCGCGCTCGACGATCAAGGATTACGATCGGCATCGAACCTGCTTTTCCTCCTTGTCTGATTCTCGCTAGGAACAGCGGCTCGGTTTCTGGGACTACTGTGGATGGCAAAAGTGATATGAAGTCGTCACAGAAAAGCCTCCCGTAAGGGACAGGAATGCGGCCTACTACTGATGATGACAACGTTACGGAAAACAACTTTGACGTCGGCCACGCAGTACGAAGAATGAAAGCCCGATCGCTCAATTCTGCACCTGTGGGGTTGTCTCGTATCTGTTGGGCCTGTACACCTGCCTAGCGTTCGGCCTTGCATCGCCTGCGTCTGAATCCCAAAGCCAGAGGGGAAACGCCGTGTAGAAACATAGGGACACAAAACATGCCAAAGAGGCACCTACAATGCGCTGATCATGCAGCAGCAGCAGCCTGCATCGCTTCTCTTCACAACCGGACCGGAAACAAGGTACCGCCTATTCGAATCTCCAGCCGACGCTTCAAAAACTGGTTGTAATACAGCCTCTTGTTGCGTAAACCTCGCCGGCTCCTTAACAAGCACATCCGTCCCTCTCTTGATCAAGATTGATGTTGATAGGGTCCGAGAAGTCGCCGCCGTATTCCTCACTCTCTTCCTGGGCCAAAGCATTCCTTGCAATCACTTCAAAGGCCTGTTCGACGTTGATGCTCTCCTTGGCGCTGGTCTCGAAGTAAGGCATCTGGCCGCGCTGCTGGCAGTAGGCGAGGGCCCTTTTCTGTGAAATCATCCTCCGCTCTTCACCCAAATCAATCTTGTTGCCCAGCACAACGAAGGGGAAGCTCTCCGGGTCGCGCGGGCTGGCTTGGATGAGGAACTCGTCGCGCCAGGAGTCGAGTGTCTCAAACGATTTGGTCGAGTTGACGTCGTACACCAATACGCAGCAGTCGGCGCCGCGGTAGAAGGCGACCCCGAGGGACTGGAAGCGCTCTTGGCCTGCCGTATCCCACAATTGTAGCGTGACGGTTCTATCATCGACCGTGACTTCTTTGGTAAGGAAATCGGCGCCAATGGTGGCCTTGTAGGAGGTGGAGAATTTCTTGTTCACCTGGGCGAATACAAGCAGGTAGGTTAGTGATCTGTCTCACGCAAAGAAGTAGGAGCAACACTCACATATTGATTCATTAAACTCGTCTTGCCCACGCCGCTGTCACCGAGGATGATAACCTGAGCAAGAGGGTCTGTTAGCATGGTTCTGGCAGCGGCGAACGTGCATTGCATCATCATACCTTCAACAACACCTTCTTCCTCGACGACATGTCTGTCGTTTATGATATCTGGCTGCGCTGAATGCTTCTCAAGGAGGAGATGTGGTGATCTGTTCCGGCCGCCGATCGGCTTCTTCGCTGCTTCGGGATCACTGTGGCTCACGACGGTCGCCAGGCAGTGGAAAGAGGGGTGCGACGGTGCGACGATGAATATAATCAGAAGCAGATGGGGTTTGTTGGGTTGTGCAAATCAAAGGATTGGTAGCTGTAACTGGACGTGGAACGGGAATGCCTGTATCATGCGTTCCTCACAGAGTAGTAAATCGTCATGGGATGCGGTGTTATTGGGGAGCATCAGGCAGTACGCACCTCCAGGTACTAGTAGTAAAGTAGTATGAAGATAGTGGCTAGTACACAGTAGTAGCTGCTGGCAAGTGGACCATAGCCACTTGAAACTTGAGAGTACAACCGCAGTCTGTCGGGCTGGCAACTGATGAGATCACGGGCTGACCGAGCAGGCTCTAAGCCTTTCACTATCGATCTAGTGCAAGACCTAGTGCAATAAGTACACAGTTAGTAGTACCTAGCGCTCTTTGCATGTGGCGCCCACTGCTGTCAGCCAGCCAGCCAGGATCAGATTCGGCAGCTCAGCCGACAACCTTCTACAACGTACTGCGTCGTTTGATGCTTCAACCTCGAATTCATGCTCGATGGGAACAGAAGTACGTACCTATCTTGTGTTGAAGGAGTATCTAGTTCCTCGGCCCTTCTATTCTGTGCAGCTACTTAGCTGAGACCTGAGGAGTTTGAACTCATCGCTGAGGTGAAGTAGACGGTCACAATGCATACTCAATGAGAGCATGGCTACCTGGACCGAGCAATATCTGGCGGCATTGCGCGCCAGAGACCAGGTAGAGAAAGCAAATCTAGACCTTTACAACTACTGTACGTCCTCGTCTCCGATGCATGGAAGATCTCCTGCTGACACTCGTTCCTGCGTTTAGGCACAAAGCTTGCAGACGAAAAGGCTGATTTACAGAAGAAGGCTGCTTTACATGTTTCGGTGGAAGATGCAGAGCCGCCGACATCGCCTCAGCCATCGATCATGGGAATGGGCATGAGGAGGGTTGCATCCCCGGCTATTCGTCCAGACTCGCCAACCCTGGTACAAATCCGGCAGGATTTGGCCAAAGCCCAGCAAGAGCGTGCTGACCTTCAATCCCGTCTTGACGCAACTTCCCGTGAATTGGCTGCATTGAAGGCAAAGGCAAGATCGGATAGCAAGAGCATCGCTCAATTGAACTCCAAACTATCACAGCTGACGCTCAAGCTACAAGACCGTGACGAGGAGCTGAGAGGCAAAGCCAAGTTGATCGAGAACGTCCAAGACGAGAACGTGACTCTGAATCTACAATTGAACCTGGCTGAGGAACACTCCGAAAAGTTGAAGAAGGAGAACAGAGAACTCGTCGACCGATGGATGGCAAGGATGGGGAAGGAGGCTGACCAGATGAATGAGGATAACAAGTTTGGTTGACTCCGCCATCATTGGCACGAGAACCCAGTGGCAGATGCTACCATTCACAATGCTCCTCCTCCGGACGCGCCAGAACTACACGACCTCAGGTTGCAGGGTTGGATGTTTCCTTCTGACATGCTGCTCTCATCGATCCACGCTTCATGACCAGGCCCGCAGAGCGTCCCGCGTCACGGAAGGATTCTGAAACCATTCTTTCAATGCAGACCAGACCCTTGAGCAGTTCCCCTTACACGACAGCATCTCATACTATATCTCGAATTCTGCTAGCAATATCGAAGCGGCGACTTCCCGTAAGATTTAGCCACCGGATCTACTGTTCGTCTATCTGGCTCTCAGACGCACGCCGAAATCGAGACAGCATTGCGAGTGCTTTCATCAGCAAGAATTGGTTGTCGTGACTGTATGGGCATACTACAGACCGTTTGGCAACTTGCAGGGCACATTACAAGCATTATGCTTCGCGCTCAATGAACAACATTCCGATTCCTGATGCACGGCAGCAGGAAATATGGGATAAGATTACCAGTGGTAATTTAAGGGGCACCCTCTATGCAATGCACGCTGCCGAACCAACGCTATGCGGTATCATCATTCATCGCTCTCATGCAATCGCTGACGAAATGGCCCTCCTATGCCCAGCAAGGTCATACCCATCACAGCGGAAAGCGGAAGCTACACGATCTAAGTGAAGCCTTCCATGGTCTTGACAAAATTTTCCAATTCCGTGGAGTCTTTGCGCTGGTGATACCACTTGCCTGGATCGTCTGTCCAACTGACCATTCCACTCCAGCGATCTTTCTCGATCACGGACAGCACATTGACAGGATCATTCACGTTGGAGTCCTTGATCTTGTGCGTCGGGCTGCGAAATGGTTTCAGACTGACAATGTGCGCTCCTTCCTTGACATCCAGAAAGACGTATTTCAGCTTGTCGTTTAGCTCCGCTGTGAAGGCTTGATTGTTCACGAGGATAACGTCCGCTCGCTTCAGAACTTGCCGGACTGCTTCGTTCCTAAGAAAGTCTCCATGAATCAGGTGGATTTCGCCGGGTTTGATCCCCCAAAGGTGGCAACGAGCAGGGAATTCTTTTGCCTGGAGCTGAGCCAATGCGTTCGGATTATCCATAACCTCGCAACCCCACGACTCAGAACCTGTCTCCAGTGCGGCTTGGAGGACGCAATTGCCGACGCCAGATCCCAGATCGATGAAGACCTGGTCCGATTTCAGGTTCGTTTCCTTGAAGATACGGCTCAGGAATTTCGGCAGAAGTTCGCCATAGACATTGTCCGAAAAGCTTTCGTAATGTCTGACAAGATTCACCTGCGGCGACACGGTGCGAGCGTAGACCTGGTTTTTGATTATGTGTTCGACCAGCCTCAGATCGACGCGGTTCATCTGATCCAACCTGTTCGCGATTGTACCGTCCTTGCGCTTTTCTACCACCAGCGCATTATATCTCTCGACTCCATCGATGTACCTGGACTGCGCACCAACCCGTCCCTTCAGTCCTAACATTGCCTGCCGATGTAGCAACTGAACGAGTCCAGAGCCATCGGCTTCGCTAGTAACCTTGCTGGCGGATTCGCTGTCGAGATAGTATTCGGCCACGATTTTCATATTGGCCTCTATTTCGTCGAGAGGCTTGAAGTCCGAGGAATCAGTTGGCTTTACCAGCTGATATTTTTCGCGCTGGACCGCGCTTGGGTATTGAAGCTCGATTGTTGGGCATTCATCTTCGTCCCCCTGCAGTGCCGTAAAGAATGGCTGATATTTATCCCTGCCTTGTTCTATTATCGTGCTGTTCGCGATATCCAGCGCATGCACCATTGGCAATATGATGTCTTCATCCTCGGAGAACGCCTTAGGATCTCGGACCTGACGCTTCTCGTCTATGCTCTGTTTGCGGCCGACTCGTACCCGCTTCCTAGGCTTGTCTTCGTCTTCTGCGCTTTCGTCGTCCGAGCTGGAGAATTTCGGCGTCGAAACGGCAGGCGATGCTCTTTTGACGCGGTTGTGACTCTCCTGCTTCACCCGCTCGAGCGGTTCCCGACTCGGCTGTCGCGAGGCTATCGAGGCCGGCGTGGCTGATTTGCGAGGCGTACTCGAATTGCGCGCGCCACCGTTGAGATGTGGCTTCGGCAAGGGTTGAGGCCTCGAATGCGCTCCTGAGGATTGTGTTCGCGCCGTCGGCTTCGGTGTTGTATTCACAGTGACGACCTTCGTAGTAATTTTGAGAGGAGCCTTCTTTGCCTTCAAGGCAGCGAACGACAAGGGTTTGTTCTGCGGCGACAAGGATCCCATATTGAAGGCCTGGGAGTTTGGCAGGAATTGGTCGCAACGAGAATTAATAGCGAAGGTGCCTCAAATGCCGCAGACATGGAGTTATCGAAATGAATCGCCGGAAAATGGCAAAGTATATTAAATTGAAGTCTTTAGGAGTAGAAGTCCCATGAGCGAAGGGTTGAGGGTGTTGAAGAACAGTGTGCAAAGAGCCGCTTGAAGATTATGGCCGTTCCCGCTGCGCCCGAACACCAAAAGGCCAACGGGGCAACTTGTACGCGGCTAGGCGGATTAACCTGCAAGGTACGCAGTTTGGCAACGTCATTCTCGAATCTGCGCAAACGTTATATTAGGTCCGTACTCGGTGTTGTTACTGTCTGTCATCTGGTACATGATTTTACTAATGCTCACTTTTGGGGCTCCTAATGGATTGACATAAGTGACGGGCATCTCAGGAGTTCGACTCATCCGACGAGCTGTTGCGCCGCCTGGAGCTGCGGGAGCCGTTGTCTCCACGATCATTCCACGACCTCTTTTGACCTCGTCCGCGCCCACGAGAACCCCTCCCTCCTCTATAGTCATTGTGGCCCCTCGAAAAGTCTCGATGATCGTACTCCTTCTGGGCCGGAGTCTCTGGATGCTCCTTCACCCACTCTTCCAGCACCGACGAGATTTTAGAACCCCACACATCCTCTCCAGCCCCCAAGTCTTCGTAAGTCAGTGTTGGAATGAAGCTCGCCGGAGCCGGCTGGACAGTGGTATAGCTCCCCTGTTGGCTGCGAATCAGAGAAGCCATCGATCCGTATGAGCCACAAGCAATGCCGAGATCGTACGCAAAAGATCGCACGTAAAAGCCGCTGCTGACAGTTAAAAGAATGCGTGCGGCTGGAGCATTGGCGGGGAACGCCTCTTGCGCAGCAGTGTGAATGTGCATTGCGGCTTTCTTCTCGTAAGGGATTTTGTTAATATCGGAGCCCTTTGTCTGTTCGGTCGCAGGCTTTTCAGGCACCTCTGCTTTTGCGACTGGGGCGGTCGCCTGTCTTGTTGCCTCGACTCCTGCCATAAGTCTTTTGGCAAGGGCCTTTTCCTCTTCGGGCGCTTGTTCGGCCGGCCAGCGGAAATCGTGGTCGCCTGGCGCGTAGAACTCGAGAAGGGAGCACTCTGAGACTTCGACATCACGAGTTTCCAGTTCCCGGGGGAGTTCTTTGCCGGTTCTTGCATACTCGTAGGCTTTCATACCGTTAATCTTGATCGCGCTGAAAAGAGGCGGCATCTGCTTCTGTTTCCCACGAAATCCCTCAATCTTTTCTTCAACCAGATCTTTGGTGATATGCTCTGCCGGGGTTTCTGCAACGACCTTTCCCGTCACATCATACGTATCCGTACTTTTCCCAAACAGTACGACAGTCTCATAGGTCTTCTTGCACCCTAGGAAATCTTGCAAATACTTCGTGCCCCTGCCTATCCCGACAATCAGGATGCCCGTCGCCATGGGATCAAGAGTGCCCCCGTGGCCCATTTTAAATATTTGGTCATTGCCTTTCTTCCGCCGCTTAGGCTGGTGTCGCTCTTGTTCTTCCAAAGCATTCTTTGTACGCTGAAGCAATGGCGCAAACGTCTTCGAATCGGCGAATTTGTGTTGGAGGTCACGGAGGACTTGAGCGGAGGACAGATTCGGAGGTTTGTTCACAGCTACAATCACATTTGGACATGTCAGGGTCTGTGTAAGGACACACGCAACGTCTCAGGAGAGGAATTGGCCTCACCGAAGACACCCTCGAGGACTCTTCCGGATGGCTGCGCCATCTTGAGCAGTTGGTACGCTTTCATAAAACGAAGAGAGCTTTGGGGGATCGTGAGCGGTGCGAGCCCAGCAAATGGACTCTGCGACAAGGAAAACAAACGGCTCACTCTTACTGCAAGCCTCTGCAGTAGCACATCGCTGTTCGTGCGGAGTAGCGACGTCGACGGAGACCAGCACGTGACAAAGAATGACTCGGGCCTTTGCACCCTTCAAACACGGCAGTGGCCACCTACCGCGCCCAGGCGCGCAGTGGGCTCTTCAGCCTCTCCCAGCCTCGACCTTCAAGTTTGCAGCAGTCCCCGATAATGAATGACTGTTCCTTGACAACTCATCCCCCAGTATAACCTTGACCGGCCCCAACCATTCTATACGTGCCTTGTTTTCTCGGCCGCTGTATCAAGAAGCGTGCCCGGCGATCCCAGTTTGATGGCCATCCCGAGAGACTGCTGCCCCGCGGATTGTCAATGACCTAGCGCGACTCGAGGTGTGAACAACAGCATGAACCAGAGATTCCTCTCACCTGGATATGTCCACCTACCCTGAAGAACGCGTGCTTAAGCCCCTCGATCCGGTACCCGATGATGTGAATGACTGGCCGGATTTCGCGCTGCGAGAAGCCAAGATCTTCCATCAGGGCAAAGGCAGATATGCGGAGCTGCTGCAGGCTTCCGAGGAGACACCGTTATGCGTCCTGGGCGAATTGATGCCTTTGGACGATGAGCAGGAACACCTAGGTATGCATACATCATTACAACCCCGGGGACTTCGAACACACCGCTGACGACTGTGACGCAGCATTAATTAACGACCCGCTCTATGTACGAATAAAGATTGAAAATGTTACCCATTACAGTTTTGGTCAAGACGATGACGGAAAACCGGTGATCTGGGCTGCTGGAAAAGCCGGATGGTACGAGATTTCGCCCTCAGATCGCTATCTGAACCATTACAATGATACAGTGGAGGCGATCGACTTGTTTTATTTCATGGTCGACAAGCAGCAGAAGCTGCCACGGAAACGACAAAAGTTCGGGTTCATGGTTGACCCCTTCCTGACGGATTATCAAAAACACACCGGGTATAGAATTGACGATGACGACGAAGCCATGGAAACGATCCACAAGCACCACAATTTTCTTCTGAAGCAGATGATTGAGGAACGAGAAGGCATTGACTGGTCGCAGACACATTTATGGAAGCACCTAGCTGAGACATATGCGGACGAGGTGGCAGAGCTGAAGGCAAAGCTGGCTCAAGCGAACCAGGCCAATGGGGCGGACGAAACTGAGTCCGTCGAAGAGGAGGAAGAAGAAGCACAGGAAGATTCAGGGGAACCACAAGAAGATGGCAGCCGTATCAACGAGTCCGATAGAGGATCTCAAGGCCCTTCAGAAGGTGCTTCAAGTTCCGAGTCCGTTCCAGAACTGGAGCCCATTGACTGGACCAAAACGATTTGGGATCTGCTCAATGTTCTTCGCAAATCGGCCAACTTCAACATGCGTCATTGTGGTATTGACGAGGCGGCTACTGAACTACAGAAACTGCCTTCATTCGAGGGGAGTCACGAGGATGCAATTGCCGCGTTAGAGCGCTCAGCCGAACCCTTACTCAGATTGATGAATGAGGCTAAACTCCGGAAGAAGTTTAATTGGTCTACCCGGAGAATATATGATGAGTTGGAAGCCACCCTGGCGGAGGAAGTGGCCGAGGAGGTCATGAAAACACCTGGCAAACCTGGCAAACAGCGCCATCGCATGAAATCTGTCCTCCGGCCCAGCGGCGCCGGCAAGGCACACAAACGTGCACAAGGTGCGGGAGACTCCCTTGACGAGGACGAGGAAATGAGCGATCTCCCCGTCACGACTCCAGTTGCGCGACGGCAGGGCGCACCGCTGCTTAACGGAGTCGTAGAAGCGGACGCTGAATCGGTGGGAAGCCGTGAGGACAGTCCGAGTCGACAGCTTAATGGCCACCTCGATCCCGACCCTGACGCATTGCCCGAACTGCCGCCCGGCCCAGAAGCACAAGAGATGCTTGATCTTGTGACGCAAGAGGCAAAACGCGTTGGAAGACAGCACCAGACATCACACCTTCAGGCATTTTTGGGCCAGTGGGTGATCTGATCTGTCATGTTCGAGTGTGAACGGCGTAAATGCGGTGGTGGGCTCCTGGCATTGTGTGTGTTCGTGATTATGATACCCCCTAGTGCTTTGATATAAGGTAGATGGTCTACCAGTGGCGTCCAAGGGGACTATCTCAGCAACAACATGCTTGATGCATTTTCATCCTTATCACCTGGTCGCTGCTCTCCTGCTCTTCCCCGGCCTCTGAGGTTTTCCTTTGCCCTTCATCTTGGCCGCCGAGAAGCCGCGAATATCGGCACTGCTAGCAGCGTCACCGCTTTTCGAGAAGCGTTTCTTTCCGCCAAACCCATATTTCTGGTCCCGCTTCTGTCTCTTGACATTAGGTCCTGGCCCTCGTTCTCGGCCGGTACTGTCTTTGGAAGGACCGGCTTCAACGTCAATGCTCTGGAAGATGTCGTTATCTTTTTCAGTGATGTTGCCACTGTCCTGGCCCTTGCGTTCTAAGAGGGGTTATGCGTTAGTACACTGTAGACAAGATGAGAGCGGTGGCATCCTCTCAAACCCGAACACAGTAGAAAGACATAAAACAGGGCGGACGGGAACATACTTCTCTTCAACTCCTTGATCTTGTCCAGCGTGCTTCTCTTCTCCTTTGCCCTCTCTTGCTCCTTGGCCACCTGCACAGCCTTGCCGAACTTCTTTGCATCGCGCAGTTTCCTGGCCTCCTCTGCGGCCTTCTTCGCCGCGGCGTCGTCGTACATCTTCTTCTTGATCTTGCCCATGTGCTCATCACTCTTAACCATCTCGGCGAAATAGTCGGGCGGTCTGGAGAACGGGACCTTTTCCTTCTTCAGCAGCGCACGCCCTGCGATCGCGCCCTCTCGAGCGATCCGGTAGAATTCCAGCTCTCTCGTCAGATCGTCGTTCGGGTCCGGGATCGACTCGGAGGCCGGCGGCAGCGAGGAAACAAGCGAGTTGTGAAGATGGAAGGGGGTCTTGGACGACTTGACCAGGGCGATTCGGTTCCTGGCCGCAATCAGCGCCGGGCCGTTGTTGATGGTCAGTCGCTGATGCGGGATCGTGTCTTCGAGGTCTTCGTCGTCGAGATCCGACAGCGGCACGTCCGACTCGTTTTCCGCTTCCGACGCAGACGCGTCTGCTGGCTGATGCGGCTGTGGTATCGTGCCATTGGAGGAGGCGGCGGTCTGGTCGTTCGTTTTGTCGTTGTCATTGTCGGATTCAGATTCTTCTTCTCCATTGTCGGAAAAGTTTGCAAAGTCGCTTCCCGTCTCAGCTGTCTCGTGGACTGCATCGCCCGTGGTAATTGAGGTTTCTTTGCCGGCGTCGTCAGCCTCATCGTTTCCTTCTACTTTTGCCTTTGCGCCCTTCTGTCGCTTCCGCTTCTCGGCCTCTTTTGCCTGCGCTTTTCTCTTCTCGGCCTCATAGTCTCGTCCCTTGTACGCATCTAGCGCAGTGAGAAGCTTGCTCTTCTTGGCCATTGTGGAAGATATGGCGAAATTCCCAAGATGAGAAGACAGAAACAGTTGAGCAGCAGACCAATTCTCGGGGGAAAGGCAAAACTGTAATATGCAATATGCAATATGCACGATGCGGGTTTTGCTACGGAAAAAATTTAGGCGCGCTCTGAGTTGCGTTAGAACGCTTATCGCGGTTATCAGATCGGAGTGCGGGCTAAAATGGGCTTGGGCTTAGGAGGGAGGCCGAGAGCGGAGCCACTGCCCTCTTATCCATGGAACGCGGGTTGCACTCCACGGCAGTATCCGTCCACGCATCTACGAGACTCTGGCCATATCTGCGCCCCATCAGTCAGTCTATTTCCAACTTGTCTGCACATCTGCTTTTCACTTCATTCTAGCAAGTCACTTGGAGAGCAAGAAGTCTTGGCCTGTCTCGATATGTATTCCGCATAAGGGTCCCGCCAGATGCTCTCGTGAGAACTTAGGCCGTGTTGTCGAGTCCAGTGTTTCGCGTCGGGTCCGCCGTGACGCCCAGCGCACAACAGACCGATACATGAACTGAAGTGGTGATACCAGTATGGTAGGTGTTCCAATACTACAGAGAGAGGTGTCGCCTGATTGTAGCGGTTATGGAAGGCCTCCATCTCTTTGAGCGTGCTTTGTATCTGGCCAGTGATTTCTAACATCCCACTGTACGCTGATTAGTCCGCCTTCTCGGAACCGCCGACCCATTCCTCGAGCGAGCCTCCTCTCTCCGGCCCCAGCGGCGTGGACAACACCATGAGCGCGACCCCTGCGGTGTCTGACGTGGCCGGCCCGAACGACGCCGCTACGAAACTGGCCGAAGCCATCGACGATTTCCTGGGTGACCTCGAGAAGAAGTTCAAAGGGATCAGTGACGAGATCTTGACAAAGCGTGAGTTTGGATCCCGAGGGCTCTTACGTGGCCATTGTTTGGGAACCCGGCTGCCGTGGGGTACGTTGCTGATGCGGTAAATCGTGCAAATAGTCGACGACATGGCCGAGCGATGCGACCGGCTGGAGCAGGAAATGCTTCTCAGAGATGCCAGTACGATGGAGAATGTTGGAAAAGCACACGCAGGGTCGACAACGGGTTCAACATAGGAATCAATAGCCGCTTGGATACAGTTTGCCTTTGCTTCATCATCGACGAAGCGGCGTGCATGAGCCACGGAGAATGGTTACGACCTTCATCGGAATCTCGATTTGGTCGCGAGACGGTGGCTTACACAGTGAGGTCTCCTTGCAACAGAAGCCCGCGGCCGATTCCCTACAGAGTACGAATTTGCCACTATAAACAAACGATCGAGGCGCAAATGGTATCCTATGCGGATGGTAGATTCTCGAGGCCTTCCGGAATCCCTGATCGTGGCCAGTGTTCTATAGAGGCCACCAGTTATCTCATTCCCAAACTCCTTTTCCAGTTCCCAGTAGTATTTCCTACAACTCGCTCTTGGGAGCATCCTTCACCAGGAACTTAGACAAGACATTGCTGCGTCTTTGAAGATCATCAATCTTCTCCGGGGCCAAACCTCCCTTCTTCAGGAGACCGGCCAATCTGGTCTGTTCCTTCTTCGCATATTCTGGGTTGCCGCTCAACTTGGAAAGGGCACGCAGATAGTAGTCGACCGACTTGTCTTTCACGTCCTTTGCCTTTTTCTTGATTTCTGCTGTTGCCTTCTCGACGTCTTTGATGCCCCCAGCCGTGATGTATTTGGCGAGGACACTGTCGATGGCTTCAACCGTGCCTGCCTGCGTGTTCAGACCACCTCCTGGAAGTCGATAAGTGCTCGCTTTCGAGTTGACGAAATCGACGAGAGCCTCTTCGCTGCGTGGACCGCTATACGGTTCAGGCTCAGTGGAGCCCTTGGGGAAGAACATGATGGTAGGATAGCCAGTGATACCCTGTGCTTGGGCGGTGGCTTTGGAATTCTCGGCTTCGGCATCGATCTTTGCGATGAGGACATTGGGTTCCGCGGCGAAATCATCGGCCAGTTTCTCCCAAGTCGGAGCAAGTGTTTTGCAGTCTGTAAAGCGAAGCAGATTAGAAGGAGATCTGTATTTTGGGGGCTTTCGGGAAGACTTACGTCCGCACCACGGGGCGGTGAAGGCGACCAGCACGTCCTTGTCTCCGCCGACCTCTTGCTTGAAAGTGGTATCGGTCAACATCTCGACGTGGCTAGGAGCCTTTTTGGGACCCTTGACCTTGACGCCGGTCTTCTCGACGATGAACTTGGTCAGACTCTCAAGATCCCGGCCGCCGTTGTAGTCTTCCGGCTGGCTCCCAGGCTTGCCGTCAAACCATTTCAACGTGGGAAATCCTTGCACACCAAATCTCTTGCCCAGCTCTTTGTGGTTGTCGGCATCTACATTTGCGATGGTGACTTTGTCACCGCTGGCAGCGAACGCCGTCGCCAACTGTTCAAATGTGGGAGCGAGGTTCTTGCAATGGCCGCACCAAGGGGCGAAGAATTCGACCAGGGCCGGTTTGTTGGACTCGAAGACGATCTTGTCAAAGTTCGAAGGGATCAGGTTAACGACATCGGAGGCGGCTGCGACGAGGGGCAGGGCAAGCGCTGCCAGGGAGAGGAGAGACCGAAGTTGCACCATGACGGCGCTTCACATAGAACGATGGTGCGTGAGAGAGACAAAGATGCAGGTAACAACTAGGTATGTCACAGTTGTTCAGAGGTGAGGTCAAGAATGCGTACTCTGTATAGATAGAGAATTGCTCGGTGATGGCCGGGCGTTCATGTGGCGCTGTCAATAAGTAGTGCCTAATATACTACCTCAGTTATTTGAGTGACGCTCAGGGTCCTCTGCGGAAATGTGGGACGCGTTAGGATTTCCAAGCATGCGGAAAGGACACATCAGCATGTTTTCCCCCTGACTTTACCTCAGCCTCGTCCCGTCTTCCTTTGTAGTGGCAGTGTGTGATACACCACGGATAACTACCTCTTCAAAGGGCAGCAATAGCATGATGACGCAGCAGAAACTACATTTGAAGATACTGTCTTGTGAGAGCAATCCTTATGCACATAGACATTAACTAAGAAGCGTCGTGAAGTACAGTGTGGTCGGTCACATAGACCCAGTAAAGCAAGATTGCCAAACCTCCCAAATGGCTCCCTTGGCTTTCAACCACTCCTCAAAGCGCCAGTACTGATTGATCGTCATTCATAAATCACAGGGACGTAAAGATTGCTTGCTGTGAGTGTCGTTACGCCTCGGCCTGGTTCCCTGGACTATTTGCTGTTTCCGTACAGCTGGTGATAAGCATGGTGAGCATCAACAAGCACTGGTGGATAAGTTAATCGCAATCTCAAACTCTTCAAGAGCACACTTACTTCGTAGGACTTGTTGTTGAGCATGTCTGCCCTCACAAGCACACTGGATGCACCGTCCATCTTTGAGGTCAAGAAGAATACTCCAAGCCATTTCTTCTTGTCCCAAATCGGGCAGCGATAGCCTCTTGAAGTCGCTGAGATGGTATTTGCGGCTGACACTTTTCATGTTGGCATCTGTCATGGCTGGGGAAAAGATGAGATATCCCTGATCATCGACCCTCATGAACCGCCGCTTCCAGAGAAGAGTTTCGGGAAACTGCACATTGACGTCCCCAATATCGACCACATGTAGCAGAGATTCTGATGCCGAATCGTGCCGAGTCAGTTCGGACTGCTCTTGTATTGTGATCGGTTGTGCCGGCTCCTTTGATGGATGGTTCTTATTTCGGGGCGACGTCAGGTTGGACATCCGCTTCATCAACCTACTAGTCCTGGAGCCTTTGGGCTTTTCCTCATAAGAAGATGCAGCGTCGCTTGTGGATCGCGGGCCATGTTTTTTGTGGGCACTCGCGTATGAAAGTTTGCTTGTGTTGGACTCGGAACGGGGTAGATTTGTCTGCGAAGCGGATCTGTGGGAAGAAAATGAGAATCTACTTTTTTCAGACTTCGTCGGGCTCATAGTCAGAGACTGCATAGAGGTCAAGGATACGTCATGAGGCAGCTCGTCATGTTTTTCATGCTCGACGATCAGAGGGCTCCGGAACAGGTTGAGTGGTGTATGATAACTTGAACTGGGTGACATAGGAGGACGTTTGCCGCTGTTATCCCTAACAATCCTTGCAGTAACAGAAATGCTGTCGCCCTTTTGCACTGGTCCTCGGTCATCATTAAGGGGCCGCTGAAGTGCTGTTGACGCCAGATTGGACGGGTCGGATTCGTAATGGGCTTTTGCGAAAGGCAACGGCTTCGGAGGGGATTTCTCAGTGGACATGTTAGGACTTTGTTGATTGGGGATGAAGGCCGAACGCTTCAAGAAGGCCGAGAACGCTGCTCGTCCACCACTGGCCACCCGAACTGGTGGTGGAGGAGGTAGGGATTGTGTATCTTTCGTGGTCAATACCTCCAGAGCTTTGATTCGTTTGGAGATACCACTTCCCAGAGTAGGCTTTTTAGTGAGAGGTACTAGAGCCGGTTCAGCCTGTACAGGAGGCCATTGTGGAAGAGCGGTGGAAACGCTGCGAATGCTAGCAGAGCTCTTCCGATCGGGCGTGCTTCGTGCACTCTGTCTCGCTTGGTAGTTGGAAGTGGAAGTCTTGTTGACGAAGTCGCGTAATTTGTCCGAACTACCCTGCGACATGATAGGAGTCACGGGCGATCGTGCCACAGAGACTGGCTTCGCCTCGTGTACTGTGGCATTTTGCAGCTCCTCCATCAGTGCCTCATCTTCCGACATGTCTGAAGTGGAAGTATCACCACTCGGTAATATTCTTAGAGGCTCAGTTGGTGCCTGCCGTCTTTGTTTGGACAACGGAGCGATGCCGTTGGTCCTACTTTGTGAGGCATCTGCTGTGGTTGGAGAATCTTCGTCCTGCTCATCCTGCACCTGAGCGGAGCTGGCGGAACTGGGAACAACAGTCGAAGCATCTCGATCAAGGGGCCTCTCGACCTCTATTGATGCAGCATGCACCATAGATTGAGTGGGCTCATTTTGCGCAGGATTGGCAATTTCTCCTTCTGCCAGTCCGGCAGCACTGTCGTCCACAAAAGCATCGGCGGAGCTCAATATATCCTCTCTGTTAATGACAATAGCCTTCGGTGTAATGGAAGAGCTTGTACCAGATGACAACGACCGGGGCTTACGAGAACCGGCTTCCTGTTCAGAGACCGAAGATGCCTTTGTCGAGAGTTCTTCTGAAATATTCGTCGTGAATGTGGGCGACGTAGTGCTTGATGACTGTGCCAGTTTAGATTCTTCGTCGATGTTTGCCAGTTGTTCTTGACTTGGTAAGGACGACAGGTGGCTGCTCGAAGCATACGGGCTGACACTTGAATCGGATTCATTGTGAGTGTTTGCATTCAGCGGGGCAGACGACGTTGCTGTTGAGGCCCTTTGCGCTAGCAACATATTTCGTTTCCGCAGCTGCAGAGCCTTCATCAACCTCAGCTTATCTGGAGTGGCTGCCGAACCTTCCGTTGTCGTAGAGGCAGGACGTAGTAGTGTGGGCCGGCTTTCGCTCGGTTTGTACACCGACTGGAGGTATGTGGGAGATGGCAACCGCGGAGGTTCCTTGATTGAGTGGCTCAAAGGGGCAAAGCGACCAGGGACGCTCCGCGTAGATTGTTGGGAGCCGGGTCGTAGTGAAGCGCCCACGACAGATCTGGTGCTCACACGAACTGTAGTTGGGAGGTTGGCGACCGGCCGCACGTTCCCATTCACGTCAATGTCGAAAGTGCCAGAGGTCTTGGGGCGATGAGCCGCGTCGACGTGCGGCCGGGGACCCAGCTTCTTCTTCGACTTGACGGTCGCGTATGATGCAACGTGATTATTCCATTGACTGATGCTGTCCGACTCGGCTGCTGAGAGGTGATGTGTGTGAGGGCGAGGGGTGAGTGGTTCGGCGGCAGATATTGTTGCGGCTGCGTCTAGCAGGATGTTGTTCGCAAAATCGAAATCAGGCGCTTTGGCAGGCTCCCTGTCGCCGGTTGCGGGCGGACTTTCTTCAGGAGTAGCAGGTAAAGACTTGTCGAGAGACGGGAGCTCTGAAGCTGCCGGTGCTCTTGGAGCGAGATTGTCCTTCCTCAGCGGTGCAGTTGTCTCAGGTTGTAGTATAGTAGCACTGTCAGGCTTCGTACTCGCCGCCGCGGCAACCGCCTCCTCTTTTCTCTTCGCCAAAAGAGCCTTCGCAAGGACGGCACTGGCAGGCAGTTCGTCGAGTTCGCGCCTTCCGTAGGTCGGTGTCATCGGTTCC
The DNA here is from genome assembly GCF_000585585.1 of Capronia coronata CBS 617.96. Classification (NCBI taxonomy): domain Eukaryota; kingdom Fungi; phylum Ascomycota; class Eurotiomycetes; order Chaetothyriales; family Herpotrichiellaceae; genus Capronia; species Capronia coronata. Next base: position 2,530,885 of record NW_006912894.1, on the reverse strand, counting down.
TCAGGCAGAGCAGACATCGTGACCATCTCATCTGCTGTCCAGGTCGCCTCCTCTGCATCTTCGGTAATTTCGTCCAGCCTGCGTCGTCGCAAGGAGGAGTTGGACGAGGTCAGCGAAGCGGCGGAAGGTAGCACCATTTTGTTCAGGCCCAATGCAGAGTCGGTCAACTCAGACGCCGCAGTAAAGGAGAAAACGGTGTCATGCGGCGAGAAGGTTTCCAAGACGGATTGAAATTGGACGGTAAGCCGCACTGTCAAGTAAGTCAGTCGTGCAGTCAACATGGGATTCAAGTTGTGCTTGACCTTGCAGTAGACGCGAGGTCCCCTCCGGCACATATTTGAGGATGACCTTCTTGCGGCGATATTGCAACCAGCCGTATAACGGCGATTTCTCTTCATATTGCTCTATCACGTTCCTCACTTCCTGAATCCCTCCTGTGCCTTTCTTCAACAACTCAACCGTGTCGCGGTTGATGTAGCTCAACAGAAACCTGCACCGAACGAGTCAGCACTGAGCCTCCCGACAAACCGATCCCTCCGAGCCTACCATCCTCCAGCCTCCGCCAGCGCAGCCTGGTGCGCTTCGGCGACAGCAGTTCCATCAAGGCCATTCAATGACATTTCTCAGCCTCATCAGGGGAGGCCTGAAGCCCGGACGGTGTTCAAGGAGGCACACATACAATCGAGAAAGCAGTCATCTATCGATGACCAAAGGTCCAGAAAATCGCCCGACAATCCTCAGTGACCAAGACCAGCGCGCTGGAGATGCGCCTTCGAGGGGCAGCAACATCAAGGCCATTATTGTTTGAGGCACAGCGCAGAGCGCTATCCGCAGTTTCAGGGGTCGCTGTTACAAGCCATCACCCATGGTGTGCCAGCTAGGAAGCGAGACTAGACATGGGTTAGAACACCCCAGGGCAGACCCATCTCCGTACAGCGACGTCCTTGTGAACGCCAGTGGAACCAGTTTGACCTCAAAATCCCACGAAAGGAGGTTTGCGTCCTAGGGCCTCTTATTCGACCACGCTTCCGTGAGCCAAAGACCAATTTCCCGAGCCGTGTTGGCTTGAGTCCTTGATCTGACGGGCGGACCGCTGCCAGGGGACATGACACTATCACTCTTTCGGCCTTCTGGAGCCTTCAGCCCTCCTAGCCGTTCCTGGGCTTTGTGTCACCGTCGACTTTTTTCATCTCAAGCACAGTGTGAAGAAAGGAAACCAGATTTTGTTCTATGAACGCAAAGCTGAATTGACCAAAACAGCGGATTGCTTGCCTCAATATCAAGCATATCTGTGATGTGGCTTTCCTCGTTGTTAAGGGTCACAGAGATCAACGGCTCTTCCTATGTCATGACAACGGTCATTGTGATATTTATATTGACCTACACTAGGTGCCGCGATGCTTGAGCAACTGGCAGATGTTATACTACCCCAGGATGCATCTCCGGGCAGTCGCTATTTCGTCTTCTTATCATGCATAGTTCACGGTCATCACTGTGCCGCTGCCAGCCACTCGGAAACGATATATTGGGCACTCATACCCTGCACAACCCATCCCCATACTCTCATAACATCCAGGGCCGTGGTGAGCAATTATATCATGTTGAACCAGTTGGAAGATGTAGGCAGCCATTGTTCATGACACTACCAAGTTCAATAACAGCAGCGTGTTTCTCTCTCCACGCGATGCCACACACCAAATCACGTGACCATGACTTTGATGTCGGCGGGAGTGTCTCAGGCACCCATTTCGACACCTATTTGGTCGATCAACGTTAGTAGTTGTCCGATGCGGAAGATGATATTTCTAGGCGCCTAGGCGATATTGCGCTGTTATAGATTTACTGAAAATAGGCGTAAAAAAGGCCCTTTTGTGACAACTTGCCATCCTACCATAGCGCGTATACCTGGATATCCTGAACCGTGTAAGTTAGTACAGTACCCCTAGGTAGAACCGTCTTTAAACGGTAGTAACCTCGGGGAACCGTATATATACGGTAGATTTTGCCGAAACGTGTTAAAGCTACGAACGGTGTCACGATAGGGAACCGTACTATAGTAATTATTTAATGACAAGTCTGGGGGCATTCCGTCCACAACTTCAACTTTAACTTGCCCGCAACCTGGAGACCAAACACCAAATAAACGTCAAGCTTCTTCCGCTCTCCATTCATGCATGCCACCTAACTCGATTTGATCCGTGTCGCGTTAAACGCTGACAAGTACTCTCGCGACGTGCTTGCCGCAGCCGTACGCCTAGAATGCATCAGACATCATGACAATCACCTCCGTCTCATCCATCGTGACCGAACGGCGATTTCCCACGCCTCCTCCAGGTGGCCAGCCTCGGTCAGAACCGCGAATCTACCCTGCCCCGGGTTTCCCCTTCAAAGGATGGCAACCTCCGCAGCCGGATGGCTACCGACAGAGTGCTGCTACTCCTAGTGAAAGTGCCATCGTCATTGACAATGGTAACCGAACACCTGAGCCTTCCAAAAGACTCAAAACTGACGAGGTTTACCGCAGGTGCCCATACCATCAAGGCCGGATTTTCCTTCGACAAGAACCCCCGACTCTTCGTTCCTCCGATCGTCGCAAAGTTCAAGGATCGTAAATACAACAAGTACTGCTCATTCGTGGGCTACGATGCCTACGCCGATGCCACCACGCGTGGCCAGATCCGGACCGCGTTTGAGCAGAATACCAGCATTCCGACCAACTGGGACATCATGGAGGGAATATATGACTACATCTTCCTGAAGCTGGGGGTCGACAACGAAGGCAGCGTGGCGCGACCTCTGGTCATCACCGAACCCGTCGCGAATTTGGGTCATAGCAGGAGGATGATGAACGAGATTCTCTTCGAATGCTACGGCGCCCCTAGTGTCACCACGGGCATCGACAGCCTATTTTCCTATCGATACAACAAAGGCCAGTCCGGTCTGATTGTATCCTCGTCGCATACTTCGACCCATGTCATTCCCGTGCTGGACCGAAAACCACAGATGCAATCATGTACGCGCTTAAATTGGGGAGGCTCGCAAGCCCAGGACTTCCTGCTGAAGCTCCTGCGGCTGAAGTATCCAATGTTCCCGGGGAAGATGACCACGGAGCAGATGGAGGCGTACATCAAGCAATACTGCTACTTATCGAAAGACTTTGCATCCGAGATTTCCACATACTTGGACTGGTCGGGCCTGGAGGAGGAGCGCGACATCGTTATCCAATATCCTTACACTGAGCAAGTCGTGGTCGAGAAGTCCGCCGAGGAGCTAGCCAGGATTGCCGAACGGAAGAAGGAGTCCGGCCGACGTCTCCAGGAACAAGCTGCAAAGATGCGCCTGGAGAAGCTGATCAGAAAGGAGCAGGAACTAGAATACTATCAACATTTGCACCAGACCTATCTCGAAGCCCCTACCAAGAAGGAGCAGCGCCGAATCTTAGACGACGAAGAGCTCAAGGATGAAGCCGCCCTTGAGCGGATCATCAGAGAGTTAGATAAGTCGATCCGGAAGTCCAGGAACAAAGACCTTGGTGCCCCTGAAGAGGAAGAGAAGCTCGAAGAACAGCTGAACAAGTTCCCCTTGCTCGATGTTCCGGATGACCAACTGGACGAGGATGGCATCAAAGAGAAGCGGCACCAGAGACTGATGAAGTCCGGTGTGGAGGCCAGAATCAGAGCCAAAGAAGAGAAAGAGCGTGAGAGGGCACGAGCTGCGGAAGAAGAAAGACGGGATCTGGAACTGCGCGAAAGTCGGTTTGAAGACTGGCTTGCGGGCCGTCGGCAACAGCGAGAGCAGCTTCTGGCAAAGATGAAAGAGCAAGCCAGGCAAAAGGCTGATTCGGGTAACCGCAAAGGCATTGCCTCCCAGATGCGAATGAAGACCTTGGCCAATCTGGCTGCCGACGGCCCCAAGCGGAAGCGCAGAGGCGGAGGAGACTACGACGATGATTTCGGAGCGAATGATGAGGACTGGGGCGTGTATCGGACGGTGGCCACTGAGCCGGCGAGCGATGACGAGGAGCCGGAAGAAGATCCACTGACAGCATTGAAAGCTGTCGAGAGTGAACTTCTCCAGTTCGATCCCGAATTCTCCGAGAAGGACACCATTGAAGCCCAGAATGACTGGACGAAGAGTGTCCTACATGCATTCCTACGCGGTGCCAGGCCTGCGGATCCGGAGAGCCAACGGGAGGCTAATCAAATCCATCTGAACGTTGAGCGGATTCGCGTGCCCGAGGTTGTCTTCCAGCCCGGAATTGCAGGAGTCGATCAGGCCGGTCTCGTTGAAATCATCGAAGGCGTGGTCATGGGCCGGTTTTCAGATCCCAATCAACGAAAAGCACTTCTGAGGGACGTGTTTCTGACGGGCGGAAATACCATGTTTTCCACTTTCGAAGAGCGACTCAGAACGGAGCTGACTGCAGCCATGCCAGACGATCTCACCATCAATGTCCGCAAAGCGAATGATCCAATCCTCGACGCCTGGAAAGGAGCAAGCAGTTGGTGGAACAACCCGGACACTCCCAGCCGTGAAGCAGCGACCGTGACGCGAGCCGAGTATCTTGAGAAAGGAAGTGATTATATTAAGGTATGTCTCCGTCGTCCACTTTCTCCATTTGCGGGATAGTCGCTAACCCTTGTGAAGGAACATGAACTGGGCAACTTTGTGTCGCCCATGTACAGTTTTGGAGCATGATTGTGTCTGCATGGCGTCTTGCTGTACAAAGTATGAGAGACGGCTCAGCGACGGCCCCGGCTCGTGCAAGTGGGAGCGTTTCCATCCCCTGCACTGCTTCGAGATGTGTCTTCAGCTAGAAGCGCACCTAGTCCAGCAACCAGCAACCTCGGCATATTTTACAACTGGCCTTGAGTTGGGCCTGCAAGGACATTCCATCGAGATCACGTCAGTCTATTGAGACAATGGTGCCTTTCTGCTCATGAACGTTGGGGCAGCACCAGAGCCGATGCGAGACAGACAGATCCTAACCATGTCATAAAGTATCCCGGGGGCTATGCTCGCCGGCTTCCTTTGCATGGTGCGACGCATGGGCTTTTGCTTCATGCCATCCAAGAGGCAATGAGAGAGGCCCAGCACGTTGAATGTCTCAGCAAGGCTGGATAGCAGGGCCATCAGGGCCATCATGGCAATCGGGTGTGGACTGACAGTGTGACAAGTCAAAACCGGGAGTCCTGCGTCAAATCCTCGCCCACGATACTTCATTCCAACAGTCCAATACCTCACTTCAAGGCAATACTGCGCCTCACCGTTCGGGTCACGATTTCTTTAGCCCCCTGACATGTCGCAGATCGAATTCACCATCTTGCCGTCCAGGAGTAAAGGGGTCTTCTAGATGGCACATGTGGCATCGGGTGGATTGCACTGTTGAGAATATCTGTGATGAGTGTAGCTGGATTCCTGCCTCGCCGACTTATGTCGCATAGGATTAGAAGGATACTACCGTATGCGGTTCCGAAGAAGAAGCCCTGAAGCCCTGAAGTTCCTCATATGAATTCCGATTGATTCATCCTACCTACTGTAGACCAGTGTATAATCTTGCTGTCACTCATGCCCTCGATATTTCACCAGACACCGTCCATCAGTTTGCCGCTGTGGAGGGGGGAAGGGTTGGCTCTTTTTATTCTAGATCTCTGGACCCTGAACCTCCAAAACTTGTGCAGCCTCGTCGAGGGCCCCTTAGGCACTGCAGCCTTGCGGGGGAAAAAGAACCAAGAAAGAACCCCCCCAAACCACAAACAAGCAGCCGGCATCAGGCCACAAAGTGCAAAACGACAAGAAGGTCAATCACGAGACCGAAGCTGTCTTGAGGGAAATTCCTTCATACCAGTCAGAGATGTGGTGGCCTCATCCCCTCTCTTTGGTAACACACACACACATGTTCAGGAAGAGAGGTGTCTTGCATGATCTGTGTCTGACCATGCGATGGGCCATCAGGCGAGAGGGTCGATTTTGGGATAGCCGATAGTCAAGGTAGGTAGACAAAGTACTTACTTTTGGTATAGGGTGTGGTCTACCATTCCAAAGGCTCACGATCAAAGGTGTGCGGCCATGCTTGCAAGCCCAAGAGTTTAGCCATGGGGAGCTTCCAATCGAGCTCGGGCGGCAAGCGACGGATTTCGGCCAGGAGTTCGGCGCGGACGCCGGCATGGGTCCACCAAGAAGGTTGAGCATGATTGCGGGCCTTCAAAAGGATGGCGACACAGAGAAGGTCTGGCCGGCCAACCGGGACGGAGTGGCTGTTTCGTCGGTCCTTGATGCCAACCGGCATGTAGTTCAACGACAGGATCATCGACACGTAGCTGGCCTCGTAGTGGGCTTGCAGGGCGGCGGTCTGTTCGGTGGTGAAACGTTGCGTTGCCTCGGCCAGGAGGATATTCTTTCGCAAGCACTGGTGCTCGAGATGCTCGAGCAGCCATCGATCGACGGCCCAAGGAGGCGCGTCGGACAGGACGAGAGCCAGCTCCACGGTGGCAGCGACATAGTCCGGTCCGAGGCCGCGGTATTGCGGGTTGAGCGTGGTCTCGTAGAAGCTGCGTAGCACCTTGGCGGGCCGAGGCGTCCATGTGGAGACGTTCTCCATGTGGGCCAAGACGGACCTGTCGGCGCGGAAGACCAACTGAGATGGCTGGAGGCCTTTGTTGCGGCCCAAAATGCCCATGGCCGTGGTCAGGCCTCGCCCGTCGTAGCCGTCCATCGTGCGCGGCCGGGTGGCAAGCAAGCCCAGAGGCATGCTTGACACGGCTCGCGAGATGGCTGTTCGAAAGCCCTGTCGGGGCCCCCACAAGAGGGAGACACTGTCGGAACTCGGGTCGTGGTTGGCATACACGCCGACCGGTCGTTCGCCCTTTTCCGTGTCGATCGGCGGCGTGCTCGTGCTGTGCTGCGGGTCCATGTTCGCCAGGATGTCGACAGGATTGTAGGGGATTCCGGCTTTGCCCAAAGGTCGTAACGTCCATCCATAATAGTCTGACGGCGTGGGCTGGAGTTGGTTGAGCCGGTCCGCATTGGCCACGACCAGTGCCGTCCAGGCTCGGGCGTCGCCGCAGAAGCCTTGCTTTTCTTTCGGGATGGTCGACCGACTTGGGCCGGCCCATGCCAGCCATTTGGTCCGGGCGTAGTGCCGCTGTTGCCACGCCGGCAGAGTGTACTGGACAATGGCCAGAAAGGTCGCCGAAGACAGTGCAAGCACGGATATTGCGTCGCCGCCGTTGCCCGAGGTGAAGGAAAGCAGAACCATGACCAGAGAGATGAGCAGCAGGCTCGATACCGCTGCCCACCACCAATGCTCTAACAAAGCCAGTCGGAACCGAAACGTCCATTGGCTCGAAGACTCGGTCATGTAAGCCAACGCCGTCATCAGTCCCTGAAACAACGCTGTCAATACCGCAAGCCCAGTTGACAACCAGTAGAACGCTCTCCCCACCTCCTCATCGACACGAAAGAGGACGTGATCGCTCGGCCGATTCGAAGTCATTGCGGCGTACAAGACGTCGAGTCAATTGAGCGCTATATCTTCACAACAGTAGAATTCAGTTGCAGACATAAATGAGCAGATCTTGTGAAGTACCAAGTGCATGGTAATGTTATCCTCAACAAGGTGTGAATCCAGGGCGCCAATGGTCGGGTTCGGGTGAGTGACCAGGTTCCTAGAGAAGCTGTGCCTATGCTAAGCTGAAGTGCAGTCAGCCAGAAGCATTGGATGGCATTGAATCGCTCGACAGCGACGTTGCCTGGTGATCGTCACACTCTAGAGGAATCAGATGCATGGCTGAAGATGTATTGGGATGGCTTGCTGGCATCGCCCATACCGGCGTAGGCTCAGCAGAGCATGGCGATGGGATGCACAATCCCACCAGAAACCCCACGATTAAGCGAGTGTTGGTGTTAGTAGTCTTCCGCGGTAAGGCTAGCTTTTCAGCTGGACGTCGTTTCTGAGATGTGACAAACTGAAGGGGATGTGATAGAGGCTGAAAGCGTTAGGCCGTAGCGGTCCAGGCCGTACCCCGTGCGTGCGTGCGTGCGTGCCGTGGTGCCCGCCTCGACGAGTCTAGACGGCGGCCTCGACCAGGCGCAAGCCTCTTGCACCGAGATGATGAGTCTCTGCCAGTGCTCGCTCCATCATTGTTGGCTCGTTGAGCCATGCGGGAAGATCTCTTCGTCCCTCGGCCGCGCAGAGAGCTCTGAAGACTGTGATTTCAGGTCGGGTTCTAATGCCAGCCTTATGCTCACTCAAGCTGACGAGCATGGTAATATATTGGCCACGGTAGAGTTGGGCTAAGTCGTCGGGGCTGGCTCCAAGCGCTGCCGCCCGATTATTCAGCAACAGGTCCTGTTGCTCCAAATGGGCGTCGAGCCAGTCCGCCACGATGGCAGGCTTCGCATCTGCAAGGAGCAGCGCCAGTTCGGTGGCAGCACAGACAAAAGTCCCTCCGAGTCCGGAGAAGGCTTTGGACAGTTCTGCGTTGTAGAATGAACGCAACGCCTTTGCAGGTCTCGGCCACAAGGAACTATTCTCTTCAAAGCTCCGCAGCCTCGAAGGGGTTTGCAGATTGCACGCCAGTCGATAAGGCGCCAGACCCTTGTTCCGGGCCAGGATGCCGTGTGCAAGGCACAATGGCCTGCCATCCACCCCGTTCTTCAGCTTCGGGTGGAACGTCAGCAGGGGCCTCGGGACGGCGACAATGCCTCGACTGCAGCGGCGCATGAACCCCAACTCCTCTCCCCATAATAGGGATACAGAGTGACCCGCCTCAGCTGGAGCGTACACGCCGACTTTGGACGGTGATCTTGGAACCCACACTCCACCTGATTCCTCGTCCATCTTGAGCCTTGCAGTCAACAACTCGGTCGGATCGTACGGGATCCCTCCAGTGAAGTGGCCTGCCCAGTTCAGTGAGGTCTCCACCGGGTGCAATTCCATCCCCTGGCACACGGAAGCCAGTGACTGCCAGTCGCGCACATCGCCGAGGTAGCGAGTCACACTTGGAGCAATGCCGGTCCTGCTGGGACCTGTCCACGCTTTCCAGCGGAGGTGGAGGTAGTCCGAGTTCTGGGCCAGCGGGAGGAGCAATCGGAAGATCAAAAACGAGACCCCAATTACGATGGTTCCCAACGTCGCTCTCGTCGGCAACAGTGTGTGGTCGTAGCTCGTAGCAATGTCACCTGCTAGTTGGATTGTTGCCGCCAACGTAACGGCGAGCAACAGCCAGCCATTCAACAGCCACGAGATCGAGAGCCTCAACGTCCACCATTGCTGTTGTTCAATGTAGCCCAGGGCTGCGGTCGCCAGGCATACTGAACATAGCGCGAGCAATCTGAGCCCAAACATGCTGGTGGTAACAGCCAGGACTGATCTGATGGACAGTGAAGAAGCCCACGTCAAGTCATGAAAGGAAGATGGGGAATAAGGGGCTTGGAATGTCTCCGGACACCTAGGTATCACAGGTATCTTGACACTCAGACTTCGTGGGGGTCAAGGTCCAACCTCGGTGGATGCCTATCAGACTCACCTCGACATTTCGGTCAACATCTAGCCACCCAAAGTATTCTTGTTCTGGAATCTTATTAGAGGCGAGCTCTTTCAGCCCAGACAGATGATTTCTGTCCTAGTTCCCTTGGAATATCGAAAGATCACTTAGACGTGAGGCCACGGTTGGTTCCTTATCTGTTTTCTCTCACGTCGAGGGAGCACAACACAGAGGAACTGCACAGCACAGCAAGTACACACTCTCCTCGGTCCAACAAGATCAGTAAGAGTGTAAGTAATAAAGAGTCGTGCTGGAATTAATGGAGCCAGAGACCACGCGAGACCATGCACGGTACGTACCTTACCAACAGGCTTGTCTCATCTGTCCAATGTCCGATCGATCCGGTTTCATGTAACGGACTCTGAATGAATGAGTGGTGGGTCCGAGGAGCGAGGAGCAAGGAGCTAGGAGCAAGATACTGTACTACTAGTAGGTAGCACGCAGAATACAATTTCGTCCACATCTCACAAGTTTCCCATGCGTACCTACCTAGCTGTAGGTACCTAGGCAGTAAAGTAGTCTAGGCCTCCGCCTCTATTGAACTTCTTGAATGTACACGTATCTTTCGTGCCAGGACGTGCCTGGCAGCGTGACCATGCATGTGGTCGTATCGTCTACATGGGGAATACAAGTCTGGTCTGACCCAGCCCGGAGCACTTTCTCACCAGTGTCAACCCTGGGAAAGTCCCCCAGCAACCCTTCGCTGTACAGAGTATACTCTAGCTCCTCGCTATTTCGGAAGAGAGACAGTCCCTTCTGTCGCCCATACCGGGCAATCGATCATAGGCTGTGCCTGTCCACCGTCTTGTTCTCTCGGTCGCTTCTGAAGCCTGCCGCAGACGCCTGTACAATCAAGCCAGCGCCCCAACCCGTCATCCTCAATGGAAAGGAAATGCCCTCTGATGCCCTCCCGCACGACAGAACGCCAGACGACCACATTTTGACCCGCACCATGAAATACACAAATCGAGCTGCATCAAACTTTCACCGACCCCCGGCAGATGATTGGGCTAGGATTGTCGAGCCTTGGAGGGCGGCCTGGGAAGCTGTCATCTCAGCAGATTCTGTCCGAGGTCGTTTCGCCGCCGGAGGGTCTGAATAGGCAGGCTCCGGATAGGCCGCGGTTCGGTGAGGTTCGTGGTGCAGACTGTCCTGAAGCTGAGCCACAGCACCGAGCTCGGATAGTCGAGGCAGTAAGCCGGGTTGTTGAGTGACTCCGGGCTTGCCTGGTTGTAGTCCATCGACGTTGCTAGGAGGAGGAGGCACCTCACCCTGTGACTCCAATAACCGCGATTGCAGATTGATGATGTAGTCTCGAAGTTGGTAGTTTTCGGCTTGAACGGCCTTGAAGTTTTCGCTCAGGGCTTGATAGTCCCGCACCTGCTCCTCCAGCTTCTTGATGTAGCCTTCTTTTCGTTGTCGGAAAGCTCTCTGAATGATCTGGTCAGTAACAGTCGACGATGGTGATCGTGGGCCACATACCTGAGCTGCTCGGTTCTGCGCCGCTCTCTTACTTGTGCTCAATTCTCGCTTGCCGTATCCTTTCCGCCCGTCGGTGTTGGTGTCGCCGCCATCGCTCTCTGCGCTACCCGTGACGCCGTCATTGTTCATCGGGTCATTGGGGGAACTAGGCTGTTGTTGTGGCATCGCGTCCAAAGGTTCGGTCATAGTCGATGATTGAGATGGCGGCGGATAGTGCTGCTCGCGTAGGACTATGGGATGCTTAGAAAGAGGCCAGGGAGAGAGGAGTTGAGTGATGGAAGTCATGATGATGTGCGTCAAGGGGACCGGGTGGACAGAGACAGTCCCAACACGAGCCAGACACCAACCTCAACAGACAGACAAGGCTTGTGAGAGAGACAGTGGAACGAAAGGGTATATGTACAACCAGCAGCGTAAGAAGGGAGACAGATGAACGTGGGTACCGTCGGTATTAGATACACAATGCTTGATGCAGTAGTATTGCAGGGAGTGGTAAGGACCGTCACAACAGGGCTTCTGATACAACAAATGAGGTCTTCATGAGACTCGTGGGAAACCCAAGTCGGTGGGGGTGATCGGCGGCAACGAGCGGGTGGTAGTGGGCAGCAGTGGACGAGGAAAGGGCGCAAGACGGGTGTAGAGGGAATAGTAGGATGCAGAACAGGCCGAGGAGGGGTGGTGTTGGGTGTGGATAGGACAAGGAGGACCAAGAGGGTGAAAAGGTGGGTCGAGGATTACTATAACGTACGTTGTTCGGCTTTGACTTGATCCTGTTGCTCAAACGGGTTAGAATTGCCTGCCAGAGAGTCGCAGGGGGGAAATCGCAATATCCGCGAGGAAAGAGGGAGCGGAGAGGGATGGGAGATGAAGCCAGGCATCGCTGCTTAACCCAGTGGCGTTCAATGCGAGAAGAGGGAAATGTGATGTGCTAGGAGCATGTGGATAAGACAAGGCGAGCCCGAGTAAAGCAATATCAGGATGGGGTAGGAGTCTGAGTAAGAAAGAGGGTAAAAGCTCGTCTTGGGGCTGCTTACCTGAGGCATTGTCGATGGAGAGCTAGCCGTGCGAGGAGCAAGGGCTTGCTGCATGCTTGCTTGCGGCGGCCTCAGGCGTCGGAGAGGTGGTTTGTGTGTCAAGGATTGGATGAGTAGGTCGAGAGGAAGGGCACAACCTCAGTCGGTCGAGGATAGAGGTCTTGCGCAGGATCAATTGAGGTGGTGGTGATAGCGACTACAGCGACGGTGAGATATGTTGAGTCAGCAACCACGGGCGACGGTCGAACTGAGACTCGAGAGGGCTTATGGAGGTCCGTGTGCCACAGTGAATGTTTGTATGATTACTCAATCAAGGAAATAGTGTCGCCTTCACACCAGCACGACCGAAGAGGGAATCGATGCTGGCCGCTGGTCTCGTTGAAGGTCCGTCACGTGCAGGCGCAATTGATGCCTGGCGCCAGTGACTTTGCGATCGAGGAAGTTCGAGTTGTTGATGAGTAATATGACTCGAGCTGGAAAGATGGCGGTTCGGACTCCGACACAGGGGGGGTGGAGAGCCAAAAGCGAGACAGTCTCACACTCAGACCTTCACTGTCACTCTCCAGTAGTCGATTGAGTAGGTAAGTAGAGCTGAGGAGCAAGGAGGAGGAGTACACGACAGTTACTGGCAGTGGGTGTACACAGTAGTAGCTGTAGCTGTAGTCATCAATGCTCGAGAAGGGAAAGAGGAAGGAAAAGGGAAAGAGCGGGAACGGCGGCGGATTAGCAATTCCTTACATAATAAATAAATCCCGGGTTGCAGGGAGTCGCACCTGCACAACTTGAGACAAAGTTGAACTAACTGCACTGGGACTGGCGGCCCGGTCAGTATCCACTATAGCTACGATGGCCAATGACTATCTCCATTTCCAACCAGTCACGTCATGCATCTCCACCGTACTAGTGTCTTGGTAACCATGCTTATTACTAAGAAAGTTAGACCTCCGCGACCTCCGAGTGCCGACCCCACTAGTCCTCATCAGAATGCACCCTCCATCACTGGGTCGCAGGCAGAATCGTTGCAATCCAACAACTTGATCCTCAGGATTCAACTCCTCGTCGTCGTCTTCGATGTGGTTGACTGTGTTACAATGCAGTCTGATGTCTTCCAATCGTGCCATGCTTACCACATACTCCTTTTGAGTACAGAGTACAGAATATAACCTGCGTCTCGTCCACTCCACGCCTCATCTCCACAGCCACATCTTGCTGACTGTTTTCTGACAGCTCGGCGTTCAAAAACCCAACCCAGACCTCCCATGACACCGGTAATATGTTGCGGACATCCAATCTCAGAAATGACAGATGGTCAGCAATTTTGTCTTCCTTCAGTCCTCCTCCGACTCGCTATCTGCTCAACGCATTCCTCTCCCTTCTATTCTTCACGCCACTGCCATCGGCTTAACCCTTCGACCACTCGAACGTCCCCTTCCAATCTAATCGTCAATTGCGAACTGCGGACTTCGGATGCTGCGGATGATAATCCACCGGCAGTGACAGTGGCCCCCGCCGTAAGAAGCCCGACAGCTTTCCCTGCAGTGGCCTGCCAGCGCTCCTCAACTCTGATGCGGGAACCAGACCCAGTTTCGCGCAGCGCATAACATCAACACTTCAGGAACGGTCGGCTTGGACTTTGTCATTGGCCATGTTCTTGCTGCACAAGAATACTGTCTGCTTTCCATGACTTCCCAGCTTTTAAATGCCTCATCTGAACACGGGAAAGTGGTCGCCAGTGCTGAAATTGCTGTGAAGCCTACTTCTCTTGAAACATCACCCACTCCAAAAATGAATTGACTGCAGTGAGACACCTGACGGTCTCACCGACGAGTACTCGATTGGTGATGGGATAAAGTCGAGCTAGGTCAGCGTTCCAAGAGAAATGGTCGTGGTACGTACTTAGAGGTACGTATCATGAGGCACTCTCAACCACGATTCATATTTCCCGGGGCGAAAAAGGGGCGACAGGTCGTGCCCTCGTTTCTGCTCACATACTTTGGACGCAACCGGGATTGTAGCGTTGCCGTGAACACATGCATCATGCTCTATTCCATTCGCGCCAGGCAGAGACCGGCACCTGCCCTGCTTCATTTACTAATACTACCTATGTTGTGGCCCTGGAGAACACGAGCTTGCTTGTCTTCAAGTTTGGGGCCCAGCAGGACAGCCTCAGAGTTCTGAGAGGGACTCGTCACTATTGGCGGTTTGTCTATCTTTCACACCCTCTCATACTCATAGACAAGGATCGTAAATCAACTCTCATCTCTCATCGCCATTCATTTTCTGTTTTTGGTTTGTCATGAATTTCGTAATGAACGCTTTCGTGCTCTTCCGTGCTTCCGCCGGTCACAATGTACTCCGCTCTGGCGAACCTCATATGGCCAAGCACTTTCTTTCGTGGTAGACATTTCTCTATCATGTTGCCGCAACCCTCTAGTACCACGAGGCGGAAATAACACACCCCGAGCTGACAATCGCTCTGCTCGGGTCCGGCTACATCAATTGCTGACTCAAGACGCTCAAGACATAGACATAGACAAATGCCGCCGTGGCAGCCGCAGGCCGGGTATCTCTGAAAAGGGGAAACGAAACGAAAACACTGTTGGCTTTTGTGGTCGAGGATGCCGCATTGCTTGCGCCCCCATCGGTCCCATTGCTACTCGATGTCGGCGGGACACCCGTGGCCGTGTAGACACCTGTAGGAAGACCGGATGAGGTTGTTGGTTCCATGGTTGCGGTTTTCCTACTGCTGGAGCTGCCAGTCTTGCTAACCTTGCCGCTCTGCTTGTTGCTCGTCGACGAAGACCTGCGGGAACTTGTTGAGCTCTCGGGTGCGCTGGTGACCATGCTGACAGGTGCAGTCCCTGGTACGCCTGCAATTGTCACGAGACTGGGGTCAGGCGATTGCCAGTCCGACTGCTCATCGTAGAGGACTCCATTGACAAGAACTCCCGCGTTGTTAGCCAGCATGTTTTTCTGGTCTGTGTTGCATGTAGCATCGATGGCACGCAGAAAACATGTGGGAGCAGCAGCTGGAGGGGCCGAGTTTTGATGGGTCGAATTGGCATCCCCAGAGGATGCGTACGTCGATAGGTCGACTGGGTTACCCATGCTGATGTCAGTGCCTTGGATGATGCGTGAAAACACTGTAAACATGGTCTCCGGTTGGTAGGCAGGAACCAAGTGGCCGGCATCATAGATCCGACTGAAGCTGAGGTTGCCATACTGCCGAACGACTCCGCCAACGTACGACCTGTTGGCCACGATCGGGGCATACCCGGACGAAGACCAGGGTAGATATGAGGGACCGGCAAGACCTGCTATTGCGAAGGAAACAGCCTCACCTCCTAGCCAGTTGCAGATATAGTCTCTGTCTCCGTAGATCAAAGCGACTCTAACGCCAGAGTCCAACAGCTCTGCTAGGTCCTGAATCATACCGTCGCGGGCATAGTCTCCGGTGGTATTGAATGCCTTAAACACCGCCGTAGAATCTTGGGTATAGTTTACGGGGACACCAATTGCTTGCTGTACTGGAAGCTGATTCAGGTAATCGAGGTACAGTGCGTTGGGGAACGGGTCCAGTAGGTCCTGAGAGATATCATAGATCGATCGTCCTGACTGAGTGTACGGTCCCACAACATTCGTTTCACATTCGAGTTGCGCTTGCGAACATGCGTCGTTGACAAGTTGAACATTGCCGTATCCTAAGGGGTCAAGAGCGGCCTCTTGTGCCCGACAGGTCGCAGTCAGTTGTTGGCAGCCATCGGCACTACTGTAGGCGCTCAGAGCGTTCAACTGTTGGAGCTGTGAGATTGCCTCAATCCCATACGTATTTTCATAGGCAAATCTCGGATGGTATGGGGTCTGTGTGAGGAGATCGATCCAGCCGTTGATGATCCCGAGGGATACCAGGCTCACTTCAATGGTACTGTTGGCGAACACGATATCCGTAGATCGGCGATCATTCTGTGTCTGGAAGAAGGTTCCTATCGCAGGCCCATACCTGCCACCAAAGCTTTCGGTGAAGAGATGAATCTCTGCCGTCGGGTGAATATCTTGTGCGCGGAGGGCAGTATTGTATTGCGGAAAAGAGGCCAAGAATGTCTGCAGGAAATGCCATATTGACTGGGCCGCGATTTGTGAGGTGTTTGCGGTGAACAAGGGATTTTCTGAGGCGAATGTCCCATTCAGGAAGCTATACGCAGGCTGTGTGATAGGTACACCTGTTGGTGGCATAACAATCGACTCGTCCAACAGATTGAGAGACGCATTGGTTGGAGTGTCGTAGGAGAATCCCACCTGAACTGGTTGATCGATGAAGACGATGTTGCTGCTACGATCCCAACCCCAGTCTCGAGGAATCGTCCCCAGAGAATCATCAGCGATCTCAATCACTTGACAAGGGCCGACCTCCTGGAACAGGCCGACCATGCTGCTCGAACCCGGACCTCCATTGATGAAGACGGTGAGGGGAGCCGATTCGGGCAGTTGCCTCGCCTCGATGAACCAGAAGAACGTATTGATGGTGTAATTCCCCTGACTAGGATCTAAGACATTCGGTGGCAGAGTAATGTAACCCGTAAACTGTTTTTGAGTCGCGAAGACCGTTGTACAAGTACCAACCGCAACACTTTGATAGCTGATTGTGACATCGGGGTTGACAGGAGACGGGAGCGTTATTCGAGTGTCATTATTGATGGGTGGAGCATATTGCCCCAGAATGACTGGCAGGAGGGACAAGAGACCGACGAAAAGATACTCCATCCATTTCGTCCATGGGGACGTACGCTGTTCAACATTTAGTCACTACTGAGAGTAGTTTCCGGAGGATGTGTTTGTACCATGTTACATTGACTGAGCACCTCATGAGAGCCTGATTTTCACACCTCCATGTCCCGGACCTTGAACATGTTCAACTTTCAACCACGTACCCAGCCTATCTGAGGGCGAGACGAGTGGAGGCAGTCTGGTCCGGGTCGAGATCGAAACGGTGGCTTGGACGCAGTCAAACTGGGTCGAAGGTGATCACCACCACTGAATCTCAAAACTTTTGCGTTGGGAGTGCGCTTGCGATTGAACTGAATAAGGCCGACGAGGGACGGAGCCTTGTACACTCAGGATGTGGGTACGAGAGCCTATCGATTGAGCAACACTATGTTCTGCAGCAAGACTGTTTGCTGTGCAGTCAAGCGATGACTCCAACCAGTGTCAAGCTGCACTCAATGTAGAGGGCGATGGCGAATCGGAGTGCAATGGAGAGTAAATGCAGGAGACGTGGAAGTTCGGGGTAGAGACGACCGCAGCCGGCATGGGCCTTTTGAGTGGAGAGAGTGCGTAACGCCAGTGGGATGCCCCGAATAACGCCATTTATTATGGACGCGTCTTCGATAAGAGGCTAGGGAGGCTATTATCATTATTATTTCGACGCCGCCCGTCGACCGTTTTTGGGGATTGATCTTTCTTCAGGTACCGAACCTTGTCGTCTGGATCATTTTCAGACTCGCAAACATCATCATAGGTACAGGTAGATAGGTAGATACACAGGCTGTGGTGTTCATCATGGCTATACGTACCTGGTCAAGCCCAAAACTACAAGATACTACTACCACTACTACGTACTAGGGTACTGGACTCAGCCTTGCGGACAAGGCTCCGTTCGAGCACGTGACGCTTCCCGCCAAGCCCGACTTTTCAAGTTGACTCGAGATCATGATGGACTTCAGGCTGAACTTTGCAGTCGCGCCGACGCGGGATTCCAAGCACTACCACCTGCGAGAAGATTTCTGAATACTCTTCACCTTATCAACAGGTCTGCGATCTCGTCTGGTCCCACTCCCGCTTGCGCGGCGGTTACTCGTTTATCGAGAGGAGAGTGGACAGTCATGGCCTATAATGGCTTCGCTGGCTTTGGTGAAGATGCTATGGATGGCGTCGAGACCTCAGGACCCAAAGTGACAGTCAGAGATGTAAGTACAGTTCAATTCAGTCTCTCGTGCCTTGTTTCTAACAACGACCAGGTCGAGCAAGACCGCTGTGATTTTGTTTTGCAATCATGCTCCCTCGCGATGGCGAACTCCCTGCGTCGCGCCATCCTGGCCGAAATTCCTACCATCGCTGTTGACCTCGTCGACATAATTACCAACTCATCTGTTTTGCCCGACGAATACCTGGCTCATCGATTGGCGCTAATCCCCCTCATGAGCAAAGGCGTTGGGGAAAATTTAAATTATACAAGGGACTGCGATCGATGTGACGACCACTGCGAGTACTGCTCTGTAGTGTTGCGCCTCCATGCACGGTGTACAAGGCCAGGTACAATGATGGTTTATGCTCGTGACTTGACTGTTGCGGAACCTCGTCAGGACGCCATTGGCACACCAGTCATTCGGGATGTTGATGGCACGGGGCCACTTATTGCAAAGCTGAGACAGGGTCAAGAGATCCATCTGGAATGCATTGCAAAGAAGGGCATCGCCAAAGAACACGCAAAATGGGCTCCAACGGCAGCAGTGGGATTTGAATATGATCCGAACAACAAGTTGCGACACCTCGATTACTGGTACGAAACCGATGCGAAGGAAGAGTGGCCTGTCGACGAGCGTAATGCCACATGGGAGGGTGATGAGACCGCAGCCGATGCTACATTTGACCCTGACGCCGTGCCCAGCGCCTTCTTCTTCGACGTGGAAGGCGTGGGCACGCTGGAACCAGATGACATCGTACGTGGCGGAATCGAGGTCATTCAGAAGAAGCTGGCCGAGACCATCAAAGTTCTAGGAGGTGTTGGAGCCGCCGGAGTGGATGCCATGAATGGCGATCAAAGTCCCGATGCGTACGAACCGGCTCCTGCAGACGGGGGCTATGGATCATATGGTGCACTCAGAGGCGGTGCAACTCCTTACGGCACGACCCCTTATGGTGCTGGAGGGTATGGTTCTTATTAGGTGTCTTTTCTTCCACGAATACATACTATGGCATTTGCATGGCGAGGCGTTGGATGGGCATGACCCGGCAAGGAAAAGCTTTCGCAGTCCCAAGCAGGCTCAGGGAGGCGACATTTGAATTTTGACGTTTTGGGGATGCCACATGAGGCATGGCGTGGACAAGTCAGTAGTCCCGCCGGCATCAGGTGTAGATAGAATGGGAAGTCGCTGAACGGTCATTGCCATTCGCAAGGTGGCAGAAGGCATTCTACTAAAAGGCTGAGAGGTGAACACAGACTCGGATGGAGCCATGCGCTATGATAACGAAACGACTGCTATTCTCCCTCCTTTCGTGCTAGGTACTACTAGCACCCAGCTTGATAGATAGGTACATAATGCAGTGTAAGTACCTGACGTAAGGTAGCTGCGACGGTAGCTGTAGTAGAAACCCAGGTACCTTATGTAATGCATTGCTTCAGCAGCAGCTGTGGGAACGTGATGTTTTACTACGTATTAACAAGTCTTCGACTAGCCATGAGTCCATCCACCGTCTTTCCCTCTGGCTGTAGGTGCAGCTGGAACGGGCAAGTGGGAAGGGCTCTTGTGACTGGACATTGGATATCGTAGTCAGCAATGCGTGAGCTGTCTGCTTCCGTAATCGATCGAGAGGGTGCGGGACTCCGCGGACATTTGGAATAAAACCTGGTTGAAGTGCAGAAGAGCAATTAATTAGAAGCGCATCCTCATTGTCGACAAGACCTCGACGTTGAATATTTTTACTTCTTGTTGTACTGCATTCCTCTCAAGTCAGTTCAGTTGTGTCCAGAGTAGACAGAACCACCGCTATATTCCCCTTCCGAAACCGTGGCCCGCCGGCGGTGTGTTTGATGGGACAAGAGCAATACGCAGCCTAGCCCTCGGAGCATTGTATTCCGCCAGTCAGGAAACGTCTTTCAGCTCTTGGTGACTTCAGAGCTGCTCACTGCCCCGCCAAACGTCAGGGCTTTTAGCCATAATCCCGAGTTGCCCCCCAAGACTTCGTTCATCACCTCAGGCTTGAACTGTAAATTTTCTCAACAGCCTGCTTGCCTTTCAGACTCCTTTGCTATCTCCTCATCACCCTATCTTCATCCTCAACCATCATCGGAACCAGCAAAATGGGCTACAGTGACCTCGATTGGAAGGCCATCAACACGGTCCGGCTGCTTGCGGTATGTTTCCTACCCCGCCGTATGTTTACGATAAGTTGGCTGACTGCTCGTCGTTCAGGTCGATGCCACTCTCAAGGCGAACAGCGGCCATCCGGGAGCTCCCATGGGTGAGTAGCATCTTGTCCTCATATTTACAGTCCATCTAACAAGCTGTCATAGGGCTTGCTCCTGCGGCACATGTCCTGTGGAACAAATTCATGACCTTCAATCCCAAGAACCCCCTGTTCATCAACCGAGATCGATTCGTCCTATCGTGAGTACCTCTAAACGACTCCTTGCCCGTCATGACCTTGGGAAGAGAGTGGAATACCGTGCATACCAAAGGTTCCAGTTGGAAGAGAAATCCGTTTCTCTCATTCAACTGGAGTCGCGCACGGGGAGATACCGCGCTAATATAGCATCTTCACGTCACGGCCACTGCTGCGAGACAACCCAATCTAACTTCCCACAGGAATGGACACGCTTGCATGCTCCAATATGCTCTCCTTCACTTGTTCGGCTACGGCGTCTCAATGGACGATCTCAAGCACTTCCGGGTAGGTCGAGCTAAGCCAATTCATTGATCATGTCTGACTCGTCGCAGCAAATCGACAGCATCACCCCGGGCCATCCTGAGACTCATGACACACCCGGAATCGAGGTTACAACCGGCCCTCTAGGCCAGGGATTTGCCAACTCAGTGGGATTGGCCATTGCCCAGGCCCACACCGCCGCCGTCTTCAACAAGCCAGGCTATGAGCTTATCAACAACTACACATACTGCATCTTCGGCGATGGCTGCGCCATGGAGGGTATTGCAAGCGAGGCTGCTTCCACTGCTGGCCATCTTCAACTGGGCAACTTGATCTGCCTTTACGATGACAACCACATTTCCATTGGTAAGCTCCCCAGCCCAAAAGCCCCAACATGGAGGGACTAATGTAGCTAGATGGTGACACCAAGTGCGCCTTCACCGAGGATGTCTCAAAGCGATTCGAAGCCTATGGCTGGCACGTGCAGCACGTCAAGGATGGTGATCACGACCTCGCCGCCATTGAAGAAGCCATCGCCAAAGCTAAAGAGGTCAAGGACAAGCCATCCATGATCAAGGTTACGACCACCATTGGCTTTGGTTCCAAACTCCAAGGCACTGGCGGCGTGCATGGCAACCCTCTCAAGGCCGACGATGCCAAGCAGGTCAAGGCCAAGTTCGGCTTCAACCCTGAAGAGTCGTTCGTTGTGCCACAGGAAGTCTACGATCTCTACCACAAGCATGCAGCCGAGGGCGCCGCTGCTGAGGAAGCCTGGAACAGCCTGTTCAAGAAGTACAGCAGCGAGTACAAGGAGCTGGCTGATGAGTTGACTCGGCGCCTCTCCAGGAAGCTGCCCGAAGGCTGGGAGAAGAAGCTGCCTGTGTACAAGCCAACCGATCCTGCAGAAGCTTCCCGAAAGCTTTCAGAGAAGGTCTTGGAGGATATCCACGAAGCCATCCCTGAACTCCTGTCAGGTTCTGCTGATCTGACAGGAAGCAACAACACCCGATGGAAGAACGCCGTAGATTTCCAGCCCCCCTCGCTCGGGATTGGTGACTGGTCCGGACGATACCTTCGTTATGGTGTCCGGGAACACGGTATGGCCGGTATCATGAACGGTATCTCCGCCTACGGCACTCTGATCCCCGCCGGAGGCACGTTCTTGAACTTTGTGTCATACGCCGCCGGTTCCGTGCGTCTCTCGGCCCTTTCGCACCAGCGTGTCATCTACATTGCCACCCATGACTCGATCGGTCTTGGTGAGGATGGTCCAACCCATCAGCCAATTGAGACTCTGGCTCACTTCCGAGCACTCCCCAATATTATGGTTTGGCGACCTGCAGATGGCAATGAGACCTCTGCGGCATATTACATGGCGCTTACATCGACATCGACGCCCTCGATCCTGGCATTGACCCGACAGAACCTGCCTCAACTCGAGAACTCTACCATCGAAAAGGCAATCAAGGGAGGCTACGTTGCCTATGAGGTTGAGAATGCTGACGTCACGTTGGTGTCTACGGGATCAGAAGTTGGGCTTTGCATTGAGTCCGTCAAGGAGCTCAAGGACAAGCATGGAATCACTGCTCGAGTTGTCTCCATGCCCTGCACGGAGGTCTTCGATGCTCAGCCAAAGGAGTACCAGCTTCAGGTGCTCCCAGACGGCATTCCAGCCATGTCTGTTGAGGTTATGTCTACCCTTGGCTGGGAGAAATACTCCCACGAGCAATTCGGTCTGAACCGCTTTGGTGCATCCGGCCCGTACAAGGATGTCTACAAGGTATGTCCCTTTCACCCTTGATCATTTTGTGCTCGCTAACATTTGACAGAAATTCGAATTCACTCCGGAGGGCATCTCCAAGCGTGCCAAAGCCACAGTCGAGTTTTACAAGGGCTTGAAGCCTCGCTCGCCGGTCAACCGCGCGTTCCAGCAACTCATCTAAATTCACCCAGTATCTATCAGGAGCTGCGCGTGGCGGGATAGCAACGAATGAAGCTCGAAACCACTGCCCAAGTTAATTGGGCATGAGATTTTGCGAGATGGGACATGAGGGAGAGCAACATGGATTTTACGCGATCCCTCACCACAGATAGACCAATGTAACGGACATAAAGATCATTGAGCAGCATTTCCCGAACAGTAGTCGTCATGGCAATGTGTTCTCCTGCACTTCGCCGTGGACAGCTAGGTGTCAAAGTCGTAGGACCAGCGTATGCTCCATTTGAGCAATAGGACCGACTGGCGATGAGTTTGACTTGTACAGGTATTGATTGACAGGACCCATGCATGGCGTCTGCGGAACACCTGTCGCGGACATCCTGGTCGGTCTTCTCCACGATTAGTAGCTGGCAGAAGTGAAAGGTGAAGGTCTTCCCGAGCAAGGACAGGGTTCGTTGCCTCAGACGGCCGCGAAGAACGCCACCCTAGCCGAAGGGCTGTTCCGTCGCGGTGTTTAGTGTCCACAATCCTAAGTGATATAAAGCATGACAGGTAAGTGCTCGCAAGCTTGAGAAGTTGGTCCCACGTTATTGCTTGAATGTTTGAGGGTGTTGTGACTCTGTAAGTGCGAGTCGCCGTGGGACCAGACACCCCGCAGTCTTTTAGGAGGATACAAACATCCGAACTGCCTTCTTCCCTTGTTTATTCTCTGGAAACGGTACCTCTGCTGTTCAGCGACCAAGCCAAACGGTCAGCAGTCGACCGGGTCAATGGCGCCATCAACATGGCTTGTTGTTGGAGCGTCTAGAGGCATAGGGCTCGAGTTTGTGCGGCAATTGTTAGAGCAAGGCAACCAGGTCATTGCAGCAGTGCGAAACCCTGAGACGGCCAACCAGATTTGGCAGTTGTCTGCTCAGCCAACGAGACCTGGAGCGTGTTTGATAGAACAGTGCGATGTTACCGACGAAGCCAGCATTGATGTGAGTAAGAAAACAATCTTCAATCAGTGGAATCGTGGGAACGATCAAAGGCAGTAATGTTTGATATCTGATATGAATACAGGCATTTGTGGATCGAATGAAAGCACTGGTGTCCAAAGGGATGAAGATTGATAATCTTATATTAAACGCCGGTATCTTGAAATATCCCAACGTACGAGCATCCTTTCTTCTCACCAGGCGAGACACTACTAACGGACAATCAGCGAGCCACCGAAATGTAATGAGAGCAGTTCTCGCCGCCCGACGGTCTAGTACTGGATGCTGACGGTCTGTTTGGCACAGATCATTTAGTGACTTCGCTCTGCACCTCCATACCAACACCATCGGGCCCATTATCGTGGCACAGAAACTGCTCAGTATCAGCAGTGCCGATCCGCCATCGAAAGTCGTCTTCATATCCTCCGACTCGGGATCAACAGCGGACTTCCGAGACCATGAGGATGGGTTCGGTGCATACGCTTCGAGCAAGGCTGCTCTCAACCAGATGTTAAGGCACATGGCTGCCGAGTTGAAGAGAAAAGGGGGAAAGTGGCAGGATGTATGCGTCTTAGCCATGCATCCCGGAGAAGTGCAGACGTGAGCGGCTCCTGCTGAACACTGCGGAGATGATTGACTAACCTCGCTCTTTCGCGTCTCTTCAGGGATATGGCCAATAATATCAGTGTTGACTGGGAGGTCGAAGGCGTCATCAACGCCGACGAGAGTGTCGAAAAGATGTTGAAGGTCATTGGCGAGAAGGACAAGAGTCACAGTGGCACTTTCTGGCGTTGGGACGGGCGGGTAAGTGCTGTTTGGCGTCTATCACGACCTTGCGACGTTGACACTGACACGTGTGGTAAGGAACATCCCTGGTGAGGGTCGAAACAAGATGATCCGGCCCGCTTTCTACTTCGAATTCTTAGTTGGTTTGATGCGTGAATCACAGCAGCCTCTACACAAACGCAGACGACGGTAGGGGTATTAGCAAAAGCATCATTCCCCTTCTCGTTCAGGCAAGGTGAAAAGGAATGGCGACAAGAAGTGAAGGCATAGAGTCAGCATCACGAGAAGTACATGGTTTATGGGCAGCAGCTCGTGATAGAGGAAGGGATATGTTTTCAGTTCAAGGAACAAGACGATCATGTCACTCGGCAGCCTCGTTGTCTCTCATTGTACCAAGTGTAGATAGACAGATATACGTACCTGAGAGATGTTGCGTTGAGTGGTACGGCGTTTGTATTACTAAGCTACACGCTCTTTTTGCCGGTCGGTCGCGCTTACCCGGATTGGCATAGCGGCCCCTAAACCCAAATTCTTTGATTGCCTGATGACTTTTTTGGTCTCTTGGTCTCTTGGTCTCTGAAATCTACCGCCTCCCTCTTTCTACCACCACCACATCCACAAACCTCAGCTTCATCAAGTCTTCTCTTTGCATCTTCTGCCAGTTTTCCCTGCAGTCGATTGCTATTCTGCCCCGCCCCCTGCCGAAAATACTCGTGCCCTGAAAAAAACGTGAAAACCCCCCAATCCTCAGACGGAACCCTTGAGTCGTGCCGTAAGTCACCTGTTCCAAGCCTGCGCATCCTTTTTCACGAAGACCGCACGTCAACTGGACTTCCTACTGACGGCGATCATAGTGCTCCCGACTCCTGTTCACTTAATCCTTACTCAGTACCTTGTCCTCCACGCGCACCATTCCTGTCAGTACCTACCTCTTTTTTGGTCGATCTAAAAAAGAAAATCATCACACAAAAAGGTGAGCGCGATTCCTTTATCAGGCTTCAGCAAGCGAACAAAGCAACTCGCAACCGGCTGCCTAACCACAATTCCATTTCAAGCTCGACGGTGACTGACACATATCTACAGCAAACATGTCTGCAGCCGACGTGTCCACTACCTCTTCGGCCACCGGCCAAAACGGTGCTTCGGAAGCGCCTACCCAGAACGGCACCCCTGCGATCAACACCAACGTTGCGCAATCCGACGCTGGCAATGACAATGATGCCGCCACTCCGTACTCTGCTACTCCCAATAATGCAGCGCACTCCGCCTCCCTCTATGTCGGGGAGCTGGATCCCTCCGTCACCGAGGCGATGCTCTTCGAGCTGTTCTCGTCCATCGGCCAAGTCGCCTCCATCCGTGTCTGCCGTGATGCTGTCACTCGTCGCTCCCTCGGTTATGCCTACGTCAACTACAACAACACCGCTGATGGAGAAAGAGCCTTGGAAGATTTGAACTATACCAGCATCAAGGGTCGCCCTTGCCGCATCATGTGGTCTCAGCGTGATCCCGCGCTTCGCAAGACCGGTCAAGGCAATGTTTTCATCAAGAACCTGGATGCGGCCATCGACAACAAAGCCCTCCACGACACATTCACTCAGTTCGGTAACATTCTCAGCTGCAAGGTCGCCCAGGACGAGCTCGGAAACTCTAAAGGTTACGGGTTTGTCCACTATGAAACCGCCGAGGCGGCCAATTCAGCCATCAAGTCCGTCAATGGCATGTTGTTGAACGACAAGAAGGTCTTTGTCGGTCACCACATTGCTAAGCGCGATCGTCAGAGCAAGCTGGAAGAATTGAAGGCCAACTTCACCAATGTCTACATCAAAAACATTGACGAGTCTGTGACTGACGAGGAATTCACCGGGCTTTTCGAGCCCTACGGAGATGTTGTGTCTGCAACCATCACTCGGGATGAGAATGGTAAGAGCCGTGGCTTCGGTTTCGTCAACTTCGTTGATCACGAGGCGGCAGCCAAGGCCGTCGATGAGCTGAATGACAAGGAGTTCCACGGCAAGAACTTGTACGTTGGACGTGCCCAGAAGAAGCACGAGCGTGAAGAAGAGCTCCGCAAGCAGTATGAAGCTGCCCGCATGGAGAAGGCTTCCAAGTACCAGGGCGTCAATCTCTACATCAAGAACCTGACCGATGACGTCGACGACGAGAAGCTGCGCGACCTCTTCAGCGGCTATGGTACAATCACCTCGGCCAAGGTCATGCGCGACGCCGTCGAGCGTACCGCTTCTCCTGCGGATGACAAGGACAAGGAGAACAAGAAGGAAGAAACCCCCGAGGGTGATGCAGAGCAGAAGCCCGAATCTGATGAGAAGGAGGAATCCAAAGATGAGTCCAAGGAGTCCAAGGAGACCAAGGAGACGAAGAAAGACAACAAGACCCGGACCTTGGGTAAGAGCAAGGGTTTCGGCTTTGTGTGCTTCAGCAACCCAGATGAAGCTTCCAAGGCTGTCTCGGAAATGAACCAGAAGATGGTCAATGGCAAGCCTCTCTATGTTGCTCTCGCCCAACGCAAGGATGTTCGCAGAAATCAACTCGAGGCTAGTATCCAAGCACGGAACACCCTTCGCCAACAGCAACAAGCCGCCGCCGCCGGTATGCCTCAAGGTTACCTTCCGCCTGCCGTCTTCTATGGCCCGGGACAGCAGTTCCTCCCACCAGGAGCCCAGCGTGGCATGCCGTTTGCCGGTCAACCTGGTATGGTCATCCCTGGTATGCAAGGCGGTCGTGGACAATTCCCCGGTGGATTCCCACAACAGGGTCGTGGCATGCCTCAGGGTCAACAGCTGCCTCCCAACTTTGGACTGCCCGGACAGATGCCGTTCATGCAGAACCCTGCTCTTGTCAATGGCATGTACAATAACCCTCAAGCAATGGCCCAGATGCAAGGCCAGATGGGTCGTGGAGGTGGCGGCCGTGGTCAGATGCAAGGGATGCAGGGTATGCCTCCCAACATGCAGGGCATGGGCGGAATGCGTGGTGGACCAAACTTCCCACCAGGTGGCCGAGGTGGCATGCAGAACATCCCAGGTGGTCAAGGTGTTGGACGTATGCCTCCTCAGGGACGAGGGCAGATGATCCCCAACAGAGAGGAGGTCAACGCACCAAGCAGCCTCAACAACCTGGCGACCATGCCTCCTAGCCAACAGAAGCAGCTGCTCGGTGAGGCCATCTACCCGAAGATCCAGCAGATCCAACCAGAGCTTGCAGGCAAGATTACTGGTATGCTTTTGGAAATGGACAACTCTGAACTTGTGTCTTTGTGAGTTCTTCTGCCCCATCTTTTGATGAGTTGAAACTTTGACCGCTAACAATTTCATAGGGTCGATGATGATGCTGCCCTTCGCTCCAAGGTTGACGAGGCCCTTCGTGTCTACGATGATTACATGAAGAGCCGAAGTGAAGGCGCCCCCAACGGCACAAAAGAGGAGGAAGCGCCCAAGGCCGAGACTGCTGAGGCCACCGCCGCCTAAGCCCAACCCTCGTCCGCTTTTTCAAGTCTTTCGACAGAACATTTCTCCCAAATTGCATGTTCAGTGCATTCGTTTCAGGCGACATGCCTTTACTCAAAAGTTTTGATATGCAACATTGTCGAATCGCCTCTACACGGGGCTCGACATATGGAGCTGGGGCTTGGTGGAAATGGAGTGGCAGGCGAACGGCGTCTTAGCTTGAGGCTATCTATGGCTTGAACCTCTTTTATCCCTGGTGGTTGGGTGGTGATGAGCAGCTGGCTTTATTGTGTATGATAGACTGGGAATATGGTTCTTTCAGACTGCCCTCTATGCAGATAGGTGGGTATGGTAGCTACTCATTTTCCGGGATATCAATCCTCGTGAGTCTCGAGACACGGTTGCATGCCCTTCAACCTGCATAGATAGTTTTCTTCTAATACAACCACTCTACCATTTCCTTGTCCTCGTATCCAGTGAACTTCTAATTACAATGTCCCACCCAGTCTCGACCTGATCTCTCAGACGAACAGGCATTTCCCAGCCTTGTCCTTCACACGTAGATACCCCTGAGAATGGGGTCGCGAATACCAAGGCGCTGACGAGGCCGCTCTGATTGAGCTCACTGGACTCACATAGTTCTGTTCCCCTACATGGCGTTTTTTGTAGAGTACATCAACTGCGAGCATGGCCGGCCGAGTAGAGCTTGTTGACGAGAAAGACATTGACCCCAGGGGATAGCGTTGGTGGCTTTTCATGCGGTGCTCATATATAAGCAAGGCTGGCAACAGTATCTGCGAATGTCATCTGCCGTGACTGTTAAGC
Source organism: Capronia coronata CBS 617.96 (assembly GCF_000585585.1). NCBI lineage: Eukaryota > Fungi > Ascomycota > Eurotiomycetes > Chaetothyriales > Herpotrichiellaceae > Capronia > Capronia coronata. Next base: position 2,502,187 of record NW_006912894.1, on the reverse strand, counting down.
ATAAAGAAGGAGACAAGCCAGGATCGGTTTCATGATCTGCCCCAGCTGCTCGCTCATCTTTGATTGACATCCTGCTTGAATGACAAGGCGAGCGGCCTCCTGGACAACGACGACGACAACGCTGCTGTACTGCAGCGGACTCCCCTGTTTTCTTTTCCTTTGTTGTGTTAGTCTTTGAAATCGTCAGGCGTTGAAGGTTCTTCTCAACAATCCCATGTTTGTTTACGCGAACGCGCTGCGCAGGCTGACTAGTTTTTCTTCACCTCTTCCGCGCACCACTTCCCTATCTCACCCTCATCACACAGATTGGAAACAGCGTCAAGGCATTCCAACGCGATTCGTATTCGCATTGATCATCACCTGTTAGCTTCCACATTCACCTTCGCGTTCTCGTACCCACATCTTCCTAATCCAGACCAATATTCACAGCGCGATGCAGAAGAGAGCCATGTCGCGAGTCACCAGCTCAGGCGAGTCTGAAGGCGAAGCGGAGCAAGGCCTCTTCTTCGCCTCGCCCTCACCGCCACCACTGCACTTGCCACGACAGACTCCTCAAGACAGCGTGCTGACCATGGTGGAAGAAGCGAACAAGACCAAAGCATTGGCCCCGCCTGTCGCGAACTTCATGACACGCAACAATGGTAACAAATTTGCCTTCCTCGGTCTCGTGCGTCGTCAGGTCGAGTTGATCAAGGCCCGCTCTCAAGATATTCGTGATGGCCAAGTCACCGTCTTTGACAAGGCACTTCTGCAGCTCAGCCAGGATGGACGCGAGCTGGATAGCCCTGTTGTCATACGGTTTTTTGCCGAACAGTTCTTGGGCATCAACATGGATCCGAGCGGACGGTCAGCGTCAGCTGTGGAAGCTAGTCGTGTCCTTGAACGTGCTGTCCAAGTTGGACGAGGAGTTAAGATGGAGCAGACTCTGATGAACAGACAGAACCAAGGCATGTATCCATCCCATCACCCACTGAACTGGAAATTGCATAAAGTGCAATAAAGGTTTCTGCCTCTGTGCGCAGCCCTGTGAACTCAGGTCATGGGTAGTGGCAACAACATATGCTGACGTGTATAATGTACAACAGGAGTCGGTGCCAGAGCACACAATGCAGGTCTATCTCCACAGAAACCCAAGGCCAAGGCCAAGCGCACACTAGGAGGAACATTGACACTCGGCGATGAAGGAGGAACACGCATGGGTCTAGACGTACCACTTACAGACACCGCTCACCTGAAAGACCCGCAGTTGGCACGTCTCTGGGCCATGTACTGCACAGCGAAACAAGACTTTGCGACCCGTTCGAACACCAACATTAGTCCTGAGGCATTGTTGCCAGCAGCCAAATTCCTTCGTGACACAGCTGAGAATACCATCCAGTATCTCAAAGACAAACGCATCGATCCGACCATGGAAACCGACCTGCATGCGACGTACAATATGGCCAAGGCGACCGTGGTTTCGCTCACCGGCGGAAAGAAACGCAAGTTCGACAGCATCAATCCAGAAGACACCAAGGACGCGCCACGTGGACCGAGCACGGGTGTAGACAACAGCATTGTTGCTGAGAGGAACCCCACAACACGACGACTGCCAGGATCGAGTTCCGGATCTGGTGGACCGGTCAACACATCAAGTGCGGCGGCGTACTCTGCTCGTGGCTCCGATCCGGCAAGTGACAACCGCATGGGACTGATACGTGGTGGTTACGCCCGTAGCAGCTCCGACTATGACAGACACTCTCACAACGAAGCCGCTGAGAGATCTTACGACCAGGCCGTGTATGCTAGACCACGAGAGGTGGACAGCTACCGCCCTAGTCGTCAGCGATCAGTCAGTCCACGTCAACGTCGCCGAGGAGCAGCGGGTGGTTCGCCATCTGAAAGACAGGACAGACTCGAAGCTGCCAGGATGAAGTCCATTGCAGACCGGGCTCGACCTGCTCATCTTCCGCCCATCCCGCTGCCACCTGCTTCTCCCCGTGGTCGTGGCCATAGTGGTATCCCTTTCGGCTATTCCCGTGCAGTGGACTCCTACCAGCCAGACAAGGAAGACAACCACAAAGACCACCCATACCGGGACAGACACCTCTAGGCAATCGGACAAAAGATCTGATGATCAATGAAGGAGAGAAGGGCGTTGGGGGTTTCGTCGGAGAATGGTTGGCGCTGTTGTTTGATTGATTAGTGCAGAGGCATCAGTCAACAGGAGGCAGGATTTGTCTTCAAGTGATGTTGCGTTGTTGCTGATGGTCGCAGGCAGGCAGGCAGGCGTGGTGTGGTGTTTGTGTACGTACGTGGCACGGTTGAGAAGAGAATTGCCTGGAAGGGTAAGCATGGATCAGGACAACCCCTATCTAGTTGTCCAGAAAGCTGTTCTGTCCATAGCCACAATGGATTGTATTGTATCGAGACGTAGATAGCTACTAGGTACCCAAGCAACATGTAGGTATCACATCACTTGTGTAAATGTGATTGACGCCCGTGCAATCAACACCTGTTTGTTTATGATTCAAGTTCACAACTTGAAGAGGCCGCCTGTGCCAAAAGCAAGCCTTACCTTATTTGGACAATAAAAATGCTGCTCTATTCAAGTAAAGTTATAGAAGCGGGTACTAGTAGTGATCTGTTAAAACAGCGTTACTTATCTCTAGGACGGCGCCATGGCCATGCTCGCCATTTATTACTGTTCTTCCCCTTCAAGTTTGTAGCACGACGTGATCAACTTTAAACAACCAACATCAATCGAGAGAGATCATCTACCCATCACAATTGAGATGGCAGTCTCCAGGGTGCCATGTCAGGGACTCCTGGCTAAGCTTCAAAGCATGCACCCTTGTTATGATTGGATGAAAAATATGTGCTCAAAGCGACTCCGCCCGTAGTTCTATCAGGTCGGAAATGTCAGATAATGTCAGCCTGCCAGGTTCCAGCAGCTGGAGTGTCGTTTCCTCAGTCCGCGGCGGATCTTTTGAAGGGATCGGATCCAAGGATTATGCAAACACTTCCATCCCCGTCTCCGGCACACTTCGCGACCCCTCAAAGCCAAAACCAAACCATGGATTTAAACTCAAAATCTTTGACTTTCCTTGGATTCCAGGGGATTGAAGCGGGATCGAAGGCTTCGAAGCTGGGTGGCACCCCTTTGCATACCGCCTATTTGAAGATTCAAGGCTACATTAGGTTCTATTAAGTAGGAATATTTCTTGCGGGGAGAAAAGGCGTCCATGGCATGTGAGATCTTGTTGCTGACACCCTCCTTCGGTTTCGTCCGACGTACACCACGCATCCTTTCCGTCACTCCTCAGCCCTACCGTGGTCAAGGTCAAGGTCAAGGTCAAAGTCATGCACGGTCTCAGTGTGGTTCAGGTACTAGTACTCGGCTTACCTCGACGCGCATCGAAGAATCGACGATCGAAGGCATGGGAGACTCCGATAACCTTGTCGAGGCTGGATCTACGGATCCGTAGGTTTGAGTTCCCCGGTCAATCTCACACCCTCAATATGGAAACCTTATGGTATTCTTTCTGGCTCATCGCTAAGAAGCTTCCACCGTCACAGGAACACTGACACTGACGTTGACGGCGATGACTGAACCAAAATCCGTCGGAAGCAAGAACAAGTATTAGCTGTCATTGCACGAGGCAAAAGGGTGCCATCCAGGAGAAAGGGGAAAGATACGTCTTGTGTATACGTATATCACGCTCGAAAAGATACGACCCAGCGAGAACGCAACAATACAACGACCGTCCAGGTATCGTTCAGGGACCACTGCAGTGTATACCACATGGCTCGTCGGAAAGTTCGAGGGGTCAAAAACTAAACCCCTAGGTCCATGTGGTGAACTGATGAACTTACCGGTATCTGTTAGGTACTGTACCTACATAGGTAGGTACCTTAGGGATGTATCGGACCTGTCATTCTGTTGCTCGGAGCATCAACGCCCTCAGCCTCTGGCAAGTTCCTCCTGCTCCGACTTCTGCATCGTGACGAAGATGAAGGTGCCTCAGGCAACTAAGGGGTACCTACCTATAGTACCTTGAGGTCAGTAGCGGGACCGCGCCGTAAGGTCTCAACTGAGAGTCTGTCTTACCTTCCCACGGAAAACAAATATCCCGCCAGGATAATCCCAACACCAAATCACCTCCGACCACGATCATCACATCTGTTGGTGAGTCAGCTCGGTGTCTTCCCCAGCGGACACCTTGATCCCAGGTACCATTTCCACAAGTCATGCAAAACAAAAAGGGTAGAACTAGAATAAATATGCTTTCGTGAACGAAGAACGAAGGACGAAGGACGAAGCTTAACCCACAGACATATCTTGGGTGGTAAATGAAAGCGAAACAAAACAAAACAACACCATACTACCGTAGGTAGACAATCAATCATTTGTTTCATGGCCACGGTAATTCATTTTGCTATCATTACACTCACTGCCTAGATGACTATCGCTCCAGCGCCAGCTACAAATCCAGCTTCGATGTACAAGCACAGCCAGAGTTCCAGTTCATCCTTTGGCCACCGATACCGAGGCAATCGACAACCTAGTACCTAGTAATCAAGCCGAAACGCCCCCGTATACGTACACGTAATTCCATCGTGGCCTTCGATAGACCCCTTTCCCTCAGATCATTATGTTTATCGCGGTGTCAAAAGACCAATGTTGCCTGATCGACCTGTCGACCCGCCAGCCAATTCAATACCCCTGTTTGGATCGAATTCGCAGGGAAAAAAACAAAACAAAAACATCCACAAAGATGCATAATCAATCAACTGCTGATTGAAAAGATCACAAGCCCTCGTGAGACACATGCGCCGGCAGAGATGCCCAATGGGTTTTGCCTTTGCAGGCCTTTGCCGCTGCGTGGCAGGTTGGCAGATGCCGTGAGAGATGGATGGTCTGGCCTGGCCTGATTGCTCTGCTCGTCTGTCACACCGCGGAGAATCTACCCGGGGCGTGGATTTGACACATCCGTGGTCTCAGTCCTTGATTCTGTGGGGTGCGAAATGAGCAGCAAGGTACGGTCGGCACTTCAGCAAAACAAAGCCATCGTCAAGTACAGCTAGGCGTACGCGTACAACCAGCTTTTCCCCGGGCTGCTTGCTATACGACATACGTGCAGGATTGATGGATGGGACTGAGTGCGTTGTGGGTATGGAGTCAACCATTGTTTTTTCATATTATTGAGTAACCTTGAAAAGCTGGCTGTGGAACACCGATAGAAGGTTTGGTAGACATCCGTGGCAAGCCGCAACCTTGCAGGCCATTCTGGTTAGGATCAACATCCCATGCCAGTTGGTAGAGAGATGCTTGCATGCAACATGCCAGTGCAGCCCAACTCATCAGCACCAAGAACCATTGACATTTTGCGCCACGCCACTCCCTGCCCGTGCGCACCACCATACTAGCAGGATGTCGTGCCATTGGAGGTGCTCGCTTGATTCTTCCGCTACTCCCTGAACTTTCAGCTGTCCCAACCGCACCGCCACATGCTGCGGGGGAAAATAAAACCTCCCAATATTGATTTCCATGGTAGCCGTCGAGGCCGTCTTTCAACCCCGCCATCGGCCGTTCAGTGGCAGCTCCTTTGGCGACCGTGCGGCATATTTGATTGAATGAATAGAATTGGATTGATCCATGCTTCGTGTCTGCACGGCATTGCTCCAGCAAAGGGGAAAAAACTTCTGAGGGGTATCTCGTTTTTGACAAACACAAGCTTCCTTCCCGGCTCAGGACGGATAATCTCTTGTGTCTGTCTAACCTGTCCGGAAGTTGGAAAAGCAAACGCACATGAATCGCTCAGGGATTAGGGTACCCAGACATAACAATATCGTACCGCCAATCCGCCCCCTCAGTCCGCTTGCACTGGTATCTGCAGTGGAGTTGTTACGTCAAACTCGGCAGAGCGTTCAAAATCAGGTAGTGGCGGGTTCAGTAGTTGATCTTGTGATGTACCGGACATGAAGTTGTCGGGAATGACAGGAAGGTCGCTGAAGGCCAGTGAAGGATAGTCGCCGAAGGTCTGCCCCGACATGGTTAGATGTTGGTTGAAGAAGTCGTTCTCTAGGCTGCTGAGGTGGGCGTGGATCTCCTCGGGAGCCTTGCAGCCTTCGCAGCTGGCGTGGGCCAGAAGAATAGAGTTCATCTGTTGAATCTCATCCTTCATCCGCATCACTTGATCCTTCAGGTACGCGTTCTGAACGGCCTTTTCGTGCGAATCCCGCTGCAGCTTCTCCGTCTTTTCCTTCTTATTGATGCGACACTTGGCGGCGGCGAGTCGGTTCTTCTCAAGCGACTGCCGTCTCTTCTGATCCTCTGCAGAATCACCCTCTTCACTGACAGAGGTTGAAGCTTTTCGAGAAGCTTTTCGTTTCCGCCCGACTGTGGTGCTGCTGCTGCTCGTGCCATCTGCGGTAGTGGCAGTAGACGCAGGCGCCGCTGTAGAGGTGGATGTTGCAGGATCCAGATCCTTGGAAGCGGTCTTGGTCCGCTTGCGACGCTCAGGGACTGTCGACTTGGGCGACAATTTCCCGTCAGATGCTGAGTCGGTACTGGCAGCGGAGTTTGATCTTGGAGGGGTCATTTGGCCATATCTGGAAAGCGCTCCGGTGCCGGTGGGAACATTCGTGTTGATGTACTTGTCAATCTCGTACGCGTCCGGGTTCAGCATACTGGGATCTGCGAAGGGCTTCGACTCGTCTTCGCGACCAAACTCTGGCCAATCGCTCATTGTGAGATCATTGGGCGGACTGTAGACCTGGAAGTTGTTGAGCGGTGTAGGCTTCAATTGAGGCGGATCGAATCCAAAGTCTTCTTCTGGTAGAGATCCAAAACTGAAGTCTCGAAGGGTGTAGCCGTCAAGGTCACTGATGCTACCGACGACGGACGGGGCCTCTGACTGAGAGACCAATGTACTAGACATTTTCTGGTCGACAACGCAAGAGGCGAGTTGTTTACCTTGCAGGATATGGCTGCGTGGATGACTGGGTGCGGTGTGGCTTGAGCGTGTCCAGAGTGTCCAGAGCGAGAGTCAAGGGGTGGCGGTGGGTTGAGTTGACAGAACCGATTGTGAGGCGGTCTCAATGGAATGTTTGTATCTTTTGGAAGGAGGGCTGGTTGAAGGAAGCAGAAGTACCGGTGCTCAGGATGGAGAAGATTCTGGTATTATGGGCAGCGGAAAACAGATGAGGATTGACATTGACGCCAGGGTGGGCCGGGTTTCACGTCCTGGTGTGCAACCTAGTCGCCAGCGGGTGGAGAGGGACAGGCACCGGCTGAAGCGAGAGATCTGTACCCGTACTGGATGGCAGGCTGGTGGACCGGAAGAGGAGGGGAGAACGGGGCGGATGTGTATTCCGGTGGAGTCTTCCTAGCATATGATCTTTCGGGTTTGTATGTACTATGTTGGCTAGAGGGAGCGAGGAGCGAGGCGCGAGGGAGCGAGGGAGAGCGGGAGGGATCTGAGCTGAGAAGTGGACAGACTAGCCGTGAGGTGGCAGCTGCGCAGCTGAAGGAGCAGATAGTGTTGGGTAGTGACAGATTCTCAAGAGCCAGAGGAATCGACTACTGGAATTGCGAGGACCAGGATTGGAGTGAAGGCGTTGGCGACGTGAAGTCGTTCAATGAAAGGTGAGCGGAAAAGGATTCAGCAACGGGTGAGGGACAAGGCGTTGCAAGGGTCCGAGAGCAGGTGGTGAGATGAGAGTACAACAGAGAACAACGTGAACCTCAGCTGTTGAATTCAATAATGTTGTCAATCGGGTTGTTTGCCTGCGCCCGTGGTATTTTCTCGTTGGCCAGGGAAGACTGCGGGGCACAAGGGTCAAAGATGCAGAGCGCGCAGGTTGATGCTGCTGCTGCTACTAGTGCTTCACCTGCTGCAGTGGTCTGCTAGTACCTGGCGGACACGTTATACGAGGTGCCAATGTGCTCTTGATCTTGCTCGGTGAAGACGTGCCAGTGCGCGCAGTCAATTGCCCTACTAGCACTACCTTACTAGTAAGTACCGTGCCTTCCCTGCGCCATCCATCTTCGGTAGTAGTGCTGAGGACAAAGCTACATTGAGACAGCAAAACTCCTAGGTACCTTATCAGCTAGTACTGTTTGTGTTGTAGTGGCATGTCACTGCTTCTCCCATGGTACCATGTCTGCAACAACTTTTGGCTCAGCCATCGACTGTTTCCACCCTCATCGACGGGCGCCTCCCTGTTGATCGGCCTTCACCATCGATGATCGAGCATCCACCCGTCTCCCCCACTAAGCGTCTCTTGGGCACTGAACCCCTCAGCCCCCCTGCCTCTCACTCCACCACCAACAATGGGCATTTCAAAGAGTGCCATGCCCACCCGCCTATCTTTTGCCTTTGAAGATTTCCTCCATCCTGCGACCTTTGTCTCTAGCCTCTACTTCGCCTGCGCCACCATCGGGAGACCGTTCCCGACCAATCAGAGTCTCTGCTTTCTCAGATCATGGCTGAACATTTCCGATCGCCTTCCCACTGCATCGCAGGTCTCCGTCGCCATCGAGTCCCATCGTCTGCCCCTAATTTCTCCCTCACCCAGTTTCAAACCGCTCAACTGGCGTCATCGGCTCCAGAGCGCCACCCAGGTTCCTCCATACCCGCCACACTTCTCCATCAGAGTTGTTGTTGTTGGTGTTGTTCTGAGGTGTTCGGGTGACGGAACTGGGCCCCCCTTGTCACTGAGGCTCTTTTGAAGAACCCAAACGTGGCTTCACACATGATAAAGCAGGGATCGCAAGGGAGACTGATTGGAACCAGCGACCGGCTTCTGGAAAACACGGTGGAAGAATAACACTAAAAGAGTACAGTGACCTGCGTGCGTGGTTCATGGCACTGCATTGACTCTCGCTATCTAATGGTCAGCACGGTGAGATGCACCTGGGCACGACACGATACTGCGCTGTGTACACAGGACAGGCACGGGTGTACCTTCTACTCTGTACAGAGTCTCTAGCCACATCTCAACATCCCCAGTGGCTACTACTATATCATAGCGATGTCATTGTGGAGGCCGCGACCCGCTCCCACCTGAAATGAAAACGATACAGAGTACATTCGCACATTTGATCTCTGCCGCTACGGCGAAACTATCCGCCCGCGACCTGTCCACCGGGCCACTGAGGGAAGTCGGACGCGTCAAGGCCCTGGCCGTACGCACTAGGACTGGGGTGGATATGCCAGTCTCACATTGCTAAGCGGGAACAGAAAGTATGACATCTTGCCCCCTCATATGCTGATCGCGATCGACTCTGGCCTCCCTCGGCTCATGGCTTCACCTGCGGTAAAATTGTGCCGGCCATCAGTCTCAGGGCTCCCATTCATGGTGCCTGTGAATTGACGCGCCATTTCACAGCAACGTGACGATCAATCCGACAAGCCCAACACCTGCAGCGCTCACTGCCAAAAGCCGCGCATCTACTTTTCCGGCGCCACTGTTGCTGTCCACGGAAGGTGTGGTGCTCCCACTCGTGGTCGTTGAAGGACCTCCCGATGAGGTGCCGCCGTGTGTCGAGGGCGATATTGCTGCTGTTGTCGACGCCGTAGATGCGCTGGGACTTGCACTCGCACTCGCACTTGCACTTGCCACTGCTCCTGAGCCGGGGCCAGCCGTGATCGTCACAGGCAAGAAGACTATATCAGTCGAAGAGAGGGTTGTGGTGACAGCGGTCGTGGTAATTTGAGTGTTGATGTCGTCGAGGGCAGTGGCCGTCAGCGCGGCTGAATCTCCTTGATCCGAATCAATCATGTACGCTGGCCCGACATAAGTTTCTTCACACGTTGCCGCGGTTGTCCCTGTCAGCGCGCACTCCAGCTCGACCGTCAATGATTCAAATGTTTCCTCCACGCGGAATGTCGACGGGCCGACGGTCACGGTAAGAGTATCGGCGAATCCGCAGTCGGTGTCATCCGTGCCGGTAGGACATGATACGGCTATGGTAGTCTTGGAGGCATCCTATTTCGGGAAGACACACGATTGTCAGCTCTTGTTTTGTCTTTCTCCCTGAATTCTCCTGCGTTCTCCTCGCAAGGCTGGCGGAACGTGGATTGTGAAAGGCTTACCGAGCTAACGATAGATCCCACGAGCTGTTGTTCATCCACATCTGGAAAGAAGATGCTGACCACGGAAGACTGCGCCGCCACCACGCCAGCGAGGATGACTGCCACCGCGGAGCTCTTCATGATGGCCATTCAAATTTGCTTCAATCGACGCGAGATAAAAGGGTGTATGACAAGAGCAATGCGCAGAACTCAACGAACGAATGACGAATGCCCACGCAAGGAATGCACAAATATTGATCGAAGGATGCAATGCCGCAACTATGCTAAAGAATGCGAGGATACCAAAGAAGGGAATGATGGATGGAATTTGAAGCAAACAAGGGAGAAAGGGTGGAGGACTGTCTGCTCTCCATACATGTACCTCTGGTTTGACTTTTCTTTCCCCCAGATGCCCCAGCCCCAAGGGGGGGAGATTACCCTGTCCCTTACAGCACCTACTACTACCTCCTGCCTCCTGGCGTCAAGCCCACTGGCGTCAAGCCCTCAGACAGGCTAATAGCGAGGGAGCCTGGACGCTGTTTTAGTGGTCTGTTTTTAGATTGTAACTGGTGGCTGCTGTCTTCTGTGTGCAGTGTCTGGCTGTCTCAAATCCTGCCTGCGCTGCCCATGGCCGACTAATAAAACAGTAGGAAGGAGGCCTAGGGGGCCCCTTAAAATAACCTGAAGTTCCAGTTGTTTGTTTCAGCCAAAATAGGCCGAAGCTTGGCAGGGCGCCTGAAGCTTACTCTAGTGCAACGCGCCACGTTCAAGTTTACCTGTTACATCTGTCCACTGCATGCCCTGGCAGTCGAGATGATACTATGATAAATATTCCCTTCCTGGGCAGACACTTGTTCTGGCCGTACTTACTACCCTATCATTCATCCATCGTCTCAGGGACCCGGAGAGAAAACTATGCGAACAAAAAAAAAAAGAGAAACCTGGACCTCGCGCCTCTAGTTTCATCAGCTGGAGCTACTGTTTGACGTTCAAGTTATCCGGGACCGAGTGACTGAATAATTAAGGGCTTGACCGCTCTCTTCACGATATGCAGTGGCAGCTCTTGAGTATAGGATGATCACCAACATCAGAAATTGGATTGATAGGAGAGTGAGTATACTACAGGGCAGGACAGGCAGGACAGGCAGGGATGCACTGCATGTCCTACTACTGGTGCCCGCGAAATGTACCCTGTACTCTAGTAGCACTACCTGAGTAAGTAGCAGGGACAGTGCAGTGACCGGGACCGCTCATGGGACTTCAAGGGTCACGGATACAGAGACAACAGACGTAAAGTACGTCCTCCTCCCCTGGGACTTGAGTACCACCAGGTAAGGGAGCTGAGCTCTGTTATGCCAGTGCGACGAGATCCATTATTCCCATCGGAGCTTCCCATGACCATCTAGATACCTTCTCCAACGACTTCTGTGCTCTTCCGAGGCTGTTGTTTCGATAGCTGATAGCTGGCTCTCAAGAGAGACTCAGACTCTCCTCATCTGCTTGAACAGAAAATGGTGTGCATACATCTTCCAGGGCGATCTCCACATATATTGGTTGGGGGTGGCTTGCCTTGCCTCGAACCACTACCACTGCGGCTTCCAATAGTCCCGTGCACGGGCATCATGTTACTATCAGAATACAAACGTACCACTCACACTTACTGACTAGGTACCTAGATACTAGACCACACCAGAGAAGAGAGACAGACCAAACAGACCAAGCAGACCACCCAGTAGTAGGGCGGAGTGCATCGGCTCGAGTGGGACGTGAATTCAGCCTCAACTTGGTCTGCCCTCGCTGCTACTGTTCTCTGCATGAGCCTCAGCTTCCAAGGTCACGATTTTCGTCAAAGTATCACCATGACCAGCCTGTCTCTCCTCACCACTCGCACACTTCTTCAACACCGTCTCCGCCCAGTCCTGGACCTGTGGGCAACTCCACCTGTGGCGTCGATCCCGGTCAATCATCCCCAATATCCCTTGCTCGACTAAGCTACCTATGCCTTCTGCGTGTCCTTCACTCTCGATCAGCTGTCCAAGTCCGGCCGGAACTTTCCCCTTCTGCAAGTCACGCAGGATGTGCAGTCGTTCCGAACTGGTCGTGCAACACCAGAGCATTTCCACCAGGGTGACTCCGAGCGCAAAGACGTCCAGTTTCTCATCGATCATGGTATGCGTCGACGCAGGCGGTCGATAGTACTCGGTGCCGACCGGCTTGTTGTGGTTCCTATCGTTCATGGTATCCGTCTTCTTGTTTCCGTCGTTGCTGATGTCGTGATCGTTGTCGTCTGACCTCTCTCCATCAAGCCCGTCCTCTCTGTGTCGGGCCAAGTCTGCAACGAGTCCGAAATCGCCAATGCGCGGGTTGACAAAATACGGTCTGGGGTCCGGACAGGCAGCGCAAGATCCCACATCATGGTATCCGTCCGGAACCAGGCCGGCGGTTGGGACATCCCAGCTCGAGAGGAAGATGTTGCTGGGCTTGATGTCCCGGTGCACCAGTCCTTTGGCATGTATGTACTGCAGTCCACACAGGATGCCCATCAGAATGCGTAGTGCAGGGACGAGATGGAAGCAATGTCTCCGCCTGAAACCGCCGGGTGCGCTCGTGGAGTTCGACGGCGGCGGTGCGAGATATTGTGCCAGGGTCATGGGATATACCGACATCTGAACGTGAAGCACGTAGACGGAATCGTCGATGTCCGCGTTTGTCGGTTCTGGCTGGACGCCGGGCCGTGAGATTCCGTCGGTGAAGATGTCGGAAGTCCGCGCTGACAGAGTGTCTGGCTCACTGTCCCTTCGGGACCATGTTGGCCGTTCGATAATGTCGTCGGCCTCTTGGACTGAAACGTGCGACGATGATGTTGAGGCACCGTCTGTGCCGAAGATAATCCCGTCGTCGAGGTCGTGACGGTGGTCACGCTCCAGCCTTTTAGGTCGTGGCTTCCTGGGGCTCGACGTCTCAGCGATGAGCCTTCGGCCTTGGATGGTGAGATTTGGGGTCTCGGGTCTGTAGGGACCTTCAGATATCCTTCTCGGCTCCTCGATCCACGTAGCATGGTATCGGACGACGTTATTATGTTCGAGCTGTGCCAGCGCCTGGACTTCCCGTAGCACGTTCTCCAACTCTTCGTGGCCTGATTCTCTATATCGCCTGGACAGTCGAGGACTCAGTGGTATCTTCTTCACGGCGTATTCCTTCTTGTCGAAGATGTTGTACGTGTGGTAGACGCGGCCGAATCCTCCTTTCCCCAATAATCGGAGCTGTTGGAAGCTTGAGTCGTAGTGGCTCTGGCGGAGTGGCGGTGCAGGAAAGGTCAAGTTCGAGTAGGGAGAAGAAAACTGGCTCTGACCTTCAGCTTGGAATAGAGACAGATTCGCCATCTGCTGCTGGACAGTGTCGGAGAATGGTCCCTGTTGTTGATGCGTGGAACGGGTAAGGGCAACGAGGTCGTCAGATGAAGGTAGTCGTTGCGTCTCTCCGTCAGTAACGACATTGGTAGCCTGCACACTGCTTAGAGCCAGACCTTCGATGCCGGCTAAGTACGCTGCTCGTATCTGCTGGTTGCCTGGGCTGTCGCGCGTACTTGACGGTGGTAGTAACCCACCAAGAGCGAGCGACTGGCTGACATGTTGATACAGCTGTCTTGCCAGAGGTTGGATTTCTGCTGACGATCTCGTAAAGCTGGTCGCCGGTCCCGCACTGTTCATCATCTCACATGCCCTGGTCTTTGCGAAGTCCTCCAGAAGAGCACTTAGGAGGTTGGTGCGGTGATGGTCGACGTTGGCAAAAGCCGCGCTCGATGAGACCTGTCCATCCTCGACAATCTCACTTCCTCGACTTGCTAGAGACTCTGTCGTTGCCGTCTCGCCTTGGTCCTCGGCAGCCTCCTCCAGCGGTTGATAGGAATCGTTGTCCTCCTCTGCTGATGGGCTATCTGCCGAACCTGAACTCGAACTGGTGTCGGTAGGACGCCGGAAGAAAGCAGACGACATGGGGCAAGAGATATCAGGAGCTTGTCGTGGTCCCTGTGTGCTGTGACGGATGTCTTCATTGCAAGATACGAGGTTGATGCTGTGAAGACCGGGGAAGACCAGGGCAGAGCCTTGTCATGCGGAGTTCAGTGCACTGCAGCTGCTCGGTTGAGATTCAGGAAAGATCTGAGGTGAAGCCCTCGGGGCCTTTCACTGTGGCCGCTTGGTCCAGTATGGCCGCAGCTTCTTTTTACCTGAGGCTGGAGATGATTGAACACCCTGCTTCATTGAAAGTTGTGCCTGTTCTTAGCTTGGCAGCGCTGACCACGATCATTTAATCTTTCACTTGGTCATGTAGCGCATTGAGAGAGTGAGCTTCCTTTTGCCAGCCCGATATCAGGCAGCTGTATGGAATGACATGAACGAGACAGCCTGCGGTTGCATGACCAGACAAGGCAAGATTAGGATCCCTCGAGGTCGTTGTTTCGTGCTAAAAGCGGCAAGAGACAGATACCGATAAAAAATATGTAAGTTGAAGAACATCTAGTACAGACTAGGACGGGGCGTCATAGTATGGAAGAATGAAGATACAAGACACCAATGGCCTGAATCAATTACACTCTTGCCTGTCAGGAATTGATGACTGTGGTATTGTCGAGGTAAAAAAGCGGTTGACGTTAAGATGGCTTTTCTTTGAGCCAAAGGAACACACCGTGCTATGGGATGCATTGACTACACCAAGGAGCTATTTCTTCAGTTCCATGCCTGAGACGCCTGTCCCGAAGTCATGCTCATCCATCATGCGTAGTCGTGGACATTCAGATCCTCGAAGTCATCCAGTAGTTCGTCCATATTGATTTCTGGCACTTCATCCTCGATACTTTCTCCAGTAGCCATACTCATCTCATCAGCCTCCTTTCTCTTCTGCTGTTGAGCCTTGTACAAGGCCAAAGTCTGTCTGAGCTCGGCGTCCTCTTCCACATCCCGCAAGAAGGTCTCATAGTCGGCTTCCATCCTGTCCTGATCGGCCTTCTTCGGAAGCAATTCACCCTCATCCTTGGCCAAGCGTCGGAGCTTCCAGCTTCTGGCCTTCGACTTCTTCTTCCGTGCGTAGAATTTCTTCACTAGAATGACATCGGGGATGGTTGATGAGAAGTTGTTGCTCTGTTCGAGTTCCTCAAAGTTGGCGTTGTTAAAGTTGGTGCCAGTGAGGTGATAGCCAAGCACAGAATCTCCCGCATGCAGCACCCCTCCGAGATGCGTCCTCACATAGTACGTCTTGTCGTTGACGCCCAGATCGGAAGCTCGTGCCACGGTGGCCTCGGCCCCGTGGAACCGGCCATTCTGGGTGCCCAGAGGTTCAATGTCGAGTACAACAAATTCCACAAGCTCTTGCATATCAGCCAGACTCTTGAAAGGCATTCTCCAGTATGTGTTTGAAGGTAAATCTGCCGTTTGCAGTGTGGTCGGGTCGAGAAGGTTGACAGAGGTACCTACTCTGTAGCACACTGCTAGGGGTGAAATATTGCCGATTGATTTGGCGAGTTTGATAGGAAGCGCAACCAAGTCGTCCTTGCAGATAGGAAGCAGTTCGCATGAGAAGGTAAACTTGTAGGATTTGGAGGACGTATGCACATCCGTGGAAATCAACTCCTGGGACTTCTTCACCTTGACCGGCGCCACGGAAGTAAGAAAGTCCACGAACTTTTCGGCGTGGTTACGCTGGGCAAAATAGAAATCCAGGCCGTCTTTGACTTCCTTGATGTTGATGGTCTCTTTATGCGCTTGATGCTTCAGGACCAGTTGTTCGAGGTACAAAAAGGTCCGCTTGTGTGGCACTTTCTGTCGGACTTGGACCGAGGCTCGCCAGGTGTTTGGGGTGTATGATTTGGCACATTCCGGACATTGTTGATAAGCGACAACGTACTCGACCTCGAAGGTTTGTTGAAGGATGGTGCCCTCAAAGGCTTCTTGCTGGACTGTGATTTTGACTTTGACACGTCGTGAATGGGGCTCTGTCCAAATAAAGCTGGCATCGATGATCCGAACTTTGTTGAGACCGCGGAGTTTTCGGAGACATAAGGCCAGCAGCTCTCGACTTTCTGGCGTTGCTGTCACCCATTGTGAGGGTGGACTCAACCATCGTTCACAATCCCGGCACATATGCAATACACCCTCCCGTTGAATTCCTTCCGATACATCGCAAGTCAGCTTGATGCAGTCATAGCACATTGCACCTGCCGAGGTCGTGCCATCTATGGGTGCGCCACAGTTACAGCAGAGGATTGTTGCCGCCTGTGGTTTGTGAAGGGAGGGAAGAGAGACCGGGGCGTCGAGATCCATCGACATGGCGGGAAAGATGGGCTGCAGCCCGAATTAAGTATGGGTTGAAGCGGCCAGTAAACCACCCACACGGTGATCGTAAGGTGATCGAAAGGGCAGGTATGAAGTGGTTGAAGACGAGAACCTCTGGCAGAAATCGTGAGTGATTGTTTCTTTAATGATTTATGAATTAATAAAGCAGAATTCGCCGCCTTACAAAAGTCGAAGGAAGTTGTTGTCAAGTTTTGCCTTTGGCTCTCGCCAAGGAAAAACAATGTTCCAGGCCTGAACACGTGAGCTAATATCATGTGAGATCACGTGCGTCGAGAACTCTCACAATTGCAGAGGAACAATCGCATGCCTCGGGCTCGTAGACTTTGCCCGAGGTTTGTCCTCCGCAGAACAACGAATCAAGCCAAATATTCCCGGGGCAAGACATCAGCAGGACCTAGGCAGAGAGTAGCGGCCACGCATGATTTTCCGTGCATGCCACTCCCTGCTTTCTCTTGGTCGTCATGAAGGCTTGCTGTGCAAGATACGCGGCCGCTCTCGTGGCTCCCAACACCGTTCCACGCACTGCTAGTTTCGCAACAAGATCTAGAGCTCAATTTATTTCTCGCAGTCTCGGCCGAAGAGCAGTAGGTAGCAACGTCGAACCAATCGTCGCCCAAGCTTATATGTTTGCAGATGTCTTCGACGCCAATCAGATATAGCGAATTCCCAAAGGAATTGCCTACGGACGATCCAGACGATGTTCTTTTCAACTCCTTGTACGGGGTGCGGACAATTGAATTGAACCGACCGAAAAAGCTCAATTCTCTCAATGGATCAATGGCAAGGAAAATCCTTCCCCGGTTAAGGGAGTGGGAAAAGTCACATCTCGCAAACATTGTCATCATCAGTGGAGCTGGTCCGAAGGCATTTTGTGCAGGTGGTGATGTGGCTGAACTTGCGCTACAAAACAAGCAAGGACCAGAGGGACAGAAGAAGTCGGCGGACTACTTCGCCCTCGAATACAAGCTGGACCATCTGATCGCAACGTATAGCAAGCCATATATTGCCGTCATGGATGGCATAACCATGGGCGGTGGTGTTGGGCTGTCAGTCCATGCTCCATTCCGGATTGCGACTGAGAAGACCGTTTTCGCTATGCCTGAGACGACGATTGGCTTCTTCCCCGATGTTGGCGGGAGTTTCTTCCTGCCTCGTCTGGACGGAGAAATTGGCACATACCTAGCTTTGACTTCTGAACGGCTGCACGGTGTACAAGCATTCTACGCCGGAGTGGCCACGCACTACATCGACAGCTCTGTCCTTGCACAAATGACATCGCGATTGTCTGAATTGGTTTTCAACGACCACGCAACCCTACAGCGACGACTTCAAATCATTGACTCCACCATATCTGAATTTGCCAGCACTCTGCCATCACCCGATTCCTACGAGTCTGCAAAACACGGCGATCTCAGCGGGGATCTGCGCGAGGCTATCGATCGAACTTTCAAATACGACACGGTGGAGGAGATTTTGAGCGCATTGCGGAAAGAGTCCGAATCGGCGGACCAGAAGCTCGCCGAATGGGCAAACGCGACCCAGAAGACTATTGCATTGAGGTCCCCCACCAGTCTCCGTGTCACCTTGCGCCAATTGAGGGAAGGTAGACAGTGGAACATCAGCGAGACTTTCGTTCGAGAGCACAAGATCGCCAGTAAATTCATGGCCCACCCGGATTTCGTCGAAGGCGTCACGGCCCGGTTGATCAACAAGCCTCCGACCAAGCCTCAATGGAAGCCTGCAACGTTGGCGGAAGTGTCAGAGACAGACGTGGATGAGTTTTTTGCGACACCTAGTGAAGAGGAGGCCTTGACTCTGGTCACACCATACGAGGGTGCACTCGATCAGCGGTATACAGAATATCCCCATGGGGTCTTTGCACTGCCCACGGAATCGGACATCCAAAATGTAGTCAGAAGCTATGGCAGACAAGGCTCGAAGAAAGTGGTTGAGGAAGTGCTCAAGAAATGGAACCACAAGGCTGGCGTGAAGGAGAAGGTTCAAGAAGTCCTTGCCCGGAAGACGGTATCGACGGACGGCAAGGCGATTTCGTGGAAGAGCAAAGGTGCTCACTTGTAGATGATACCACCAAGCAGAAGGGCTCTGTATATTGCTAGCCCTGATGATAGAAGAACAGAACAATTCAGAAAGACAGATCTCCTCCATGTTGCAATATAATTTTGGGTTCGCCGTTGGATCTTTCGGTCAACTTTGTGCTGCGTTGACCAGATTCAGATGCTTTCTCCAACTTGAACCGCGACCCAAAAAATTCTCCACATCATCCATCTTCATCTTCATCTTTGTTTTCGTCTCACCAGAGTCGTTCTTTTCCCCGGCTGAAGTAGATATTGTGTCGAATACATTCAGTTCCGCGCTCATTGTAGCGCACTTACCGACAGAATGTCGCTGACAAAGAGGAACGAATACCTCGACCATGGCCCATCTGATGAGTCTGACAACGACGCAGGCTACGACTCCGAGGCCGCAGAGGTTTCGAAGGCGGAGAGGGCGAGCAAGAGACGGAAGATAGAGCGTGAGAGTACGGACGATGAAGCAGACGAAGTCGAAGCCCCTAGAGTCACAGAAAGCTCTCCCTCTGGCTCGCGGCGGCAGCAACAGGGCGAGGAACGAGGCGTGGATAAATCAGAGAGCCCGGACGCCAAACCAAAACCCCAAGACGCTTCCTCCGACGCAGCCACAGCACAGACACCGAAGAAAAAGAAAGACAAGTCAAAAGGAAAAGAAAGCGTGCCTGGCGTGATATACCTATCCTCATTACCGCCGTACCTCAAACCCTCCGCGCTCCGCAATCTACTAGAACAACGCGGATTCGGTCCGATCAAGCGACTATTTCTCTCTCCCGCGAGCAAGCACAAATCGGGATCCAAGAAGAACTCACGCCGGCTGTACACCGAAGGATGGATTGAGTTCGCCTCCAAGAAGACGGCGCGGCTATGTGCAGAGACACTAAATACCCAGGTGGTAGGTGGCCGGAAAGGAGGATTCTACCACGACGATGTCTGGAATATGAAGTATCTGAAAGGCATGCGGTGGGAGGAGCTCATGGCCGGCATCAGAGAAGAGAAGAGAGAAGAAGAAGGACGAAGGGACGAAGAGAGGCGCATCATCGCCCGCGAGACGAAGAGATTCATCGAGGGTGTCGAGGAAGGGCGGAAGAGGGAAGGAATCAAGAGGAAGAGAGAGCTCAAGGGCGTCGGTCAGGATACGGCTACAGATGCGAAGAGGACGTGGAGACAGGCCGAAGTCAAGGGCAAGATTATGCCGCAGGAGAAGGAGACGGTCAGTGCCGAAGTCAAGGAGGTCTTGGGAAAGATCTTTTGACCACCTCACGGTCACATGAAATCCGTTACGGCTTGGGTGCTCATTACGGTCATAAATGGATGTTACATCTATCTCTACAGTCGGAACGGGTGCGCCTCGGTATTGAACACAAAGTCATCGAGGCTGACCACGTCCGGCTCTTCGAATAGCAGCCAAAAGTACTTCAATGTCTCGGCCATCCAGAAACTCTCCATCTTGTCGACCTTCCGACTATCATTCCGAGTGACGTCCTCGATGGACGAGAACCCAAACTCTGTCCGAGTGTGATTCGTGACGGCCACGAACATGGACCAGGCGGTTTCGCGCAGCTCTTCATCGCCTGTGATGCGGTAGAGGACGAAAATGGATTCAATCACCTCCGGACGCAGCTCGTAGCCGCGATTGGCGATTGCGGAAATGCCCTTGGGCAGACGGAGACGCTCTGCTTTCTGACGCAGCCGTTGCAGTTCGGGCAAGTATTTGTCCTCGTGGGTTTCATCATTGGTATTACGCCGCAACATATCTTGCTCCCAGGCCTTCTCGTCCCAGGTACACTGCCGGTCATCCTCCGGGCAAGGAATGACATGAAACATTTCAGGCATAATACCTGTCGGCGTCTGGTTGAGTGCCCAGTGACAGCCACGGACCAGTTTTCGCGCGATGTCCAAGTCGTCTGACAAGCGAAACAGCTTCGCGCCCAAGGCGAACATGCCTCCAGCGAAACAAGCAAGATGCTGCATCTGAGGCTGGAACTCAACGCGACCATTCCCATAAGCTTTCAGCGTCCCAGCCATGAGAAGATCCTCATTTTGGGGAGTCATTGGTCGAAACAGAATCAATCGCTTGATAGCTCCTACCGCATTTTCGTAAAGTGTCTTATACTGCTCTGTGGCGCCCTTCAGTAATTGATACTGTTTCGGCAAATACTCATAAACCGAGTCCGCCGTGCCGCCAATAGAAAAAGTGACACCGTCGCCAAAATAGCATTCTCTGGCATTGACAGTGTGCGGGAACAACCCCGGCATCTTCGTCTGGCTCTGCTGGCCTTCCAAACAGTCGGTAATGCGCTGGACGGCATCGTAGAATTTGGGATCTCCCGTCAACTGCGTGAGCCTGGTGAATTCGAGACTCAAGGAACCCAGTTCGGCGATCAACGAGTCTCCGGCCGCGACCTCGACTCCGACTCCGAGCTTCGACCAGCGCGTGACGGGCATGTGGTTGGGCGTGTCGAAGGCCATGTAGAGCATGTCGCCGACGTCTTTAGCCTTGGTGAGGAGAGTTGGGTATTGCCCATTACTGACGTCGTAGGCGCCCAGCAGGCCGCCGAGGTAGCGGATCGTGGTCTCGAAGACGTTGATGGGCAGGTGGGCCGGCGTGTCGAAATCGATGGCGGCCACTGCCGCGACGGCTTCTTCGAAGTCAGCCTTCAGGCCCATGATCCACAGCGTGTCGAGGCTGTCGATCAGTGTAGCTGCCCATCCGTTGAATGTCGTGCGGTAGCCTCCTGTCACGGGTGCCAGTTCGTCGTGTAGCCATGCTTTCGAGCGGTAGCCGGTCCAGGAATGCACCATCGCTGAGCGGATGCTGTCGAGGCGAGCGTGTCGGGTTCGCCTGGCCGTCTCGCTTTCGTGTTGGTTGAAGTCATGTTGGATGCGTGGGAGGGTTGCACCGGCCGGTGGTGACGGGAGGGGAATGAAATTATGGATGGGGTTGAGAAGGTGATGTTGTTGTTGATGATTTATTTCTTCTTGCAAAGGAGGATGTTTCTCAGGGGCTTTGGAGGATCTTGACGGCGGAGGGTCTGCTCCGTCTTCGTTCTCGTGAGACGGTGGTTTGTCTCCATCAGTGCTTCCACCGAAGAGGATAGACTCCAGATGTGTCTGACCAGAGAGCTCCGTCCCAGGGAGATACCGTATGACCAACACGATGCATGCTGCTACCGCCAGGAGAAGAAGTCTTCTTTTCCGGACGGCCATGGCATATAGTCATATCCTACTGCACCATCGGTTCGGCTCGGTTGAGACAGTGATCTCGACAAACCCGTCGATCATGCTTCCATCAACGAGACAAGTCGTCGGTCCAGTAAAATGTTGTGCTACTTGGAACTGTAGTATACAGGGTACGTATTGACGGTGAGGGTCAGACATCAGCCTCGTCTCGAATATGGACTCTTCCGCATTGGGAAAGGCGTCATCATTTTCAGGGGCTACGCATATTCTTTTTCTCTACCACAAATCAACCTCCAAAGATCTCTTCATGTTCCTGCCACATTAGAGCGTCTTCTCGAGACACCTTCTTAGCTGATTGGGATTTGAGACCGATGTCTTGGTTCTATATACAGAATGATTCAGGTCAAAATTGGGTCTTGGATGACCATTCGTCAACGTCCTCGACCCTCATTAATCTCTCTCCTACGCTAACGCAGGTACAGCCACAATATACAGGTAACGTTGGGCTCTGAGGTGGCTTCGTTGGCCAGGGTTGAAGCCATATGCCATGCCTGACAACGAGCCTCATCTGTTCATCTCGGCCCCCACAACCCGAATCCTTCTAACATTCTTCCTTGCATTTACGTGTATCAGGGGCAGGGAATATCCAATCTGGCATCCCATGTCGAGGTACAGGTCCCAGCCCTGACCGATGAATGAGGATGATCTACCTTTTATCCGATCGGTTGTGGCTGTGGCTCTTGCTGTCTGTTCATATTCTTCATATTCAATCTGCCCTCTTTCAGACTGTCCATGTCCTTTCGTTAAACAACGGTCTGTTCTTCCAGTCGCTCGTTTGCTTGTTCAGTTCACTTATTTGATTATATAATTATCTGTTTATCCATTTATTTACTTGCTGATCCGGCGCTGCAAGTTCCCCATCCTTCTCCTGCACAGTGCCTCTTTCCATTCACTTCACAATCAGTCCAAAAATGAAGACTATCCAGCTTCTATCACTCGCAGCGGCAGCCGTGTCCAGCGCAGACGCATTCTTCAAAGGCTTCAACATCGGTGCCAACATTGCCTCGGGAGCGTGTCGAAGCGAATCCGACTGGGAATTTGCATTCAACAAGATCGCCGGTTTTCCCGGCTCCTTCAAGAACGTCCGACTGTACGCATCCAGCGACTGCAACACCCTAGCCAACGCCGTGCCGGCCGCCCTTCGAACAGGCACGACGCTACTCGTCGGGGTCTGGACCGAGGACGACGCCCATTTCGCAGCCGAAAAGCAAGCGTTGCTTGAAGCCATCCAGCAGTACGGACACGACTGGATCCTCGCGGTGTCTGTCGGCTCCGAGGACCTCTACCGAGGCGACACCGACGCCAACACCCTCGCAGGCAAGATCAACGACGTTCGCGGAATGCTGTGGGGACTGGGAGCGAGCAGCAAATCGGTCGGTCATGTCGACACCTGGACGGCGTGGGTCGACGGCGCCAATACCCCGGTGATCGAGGCGGTCGATTGGCTCGGTAACGATGCGTATCCTTACTGGCAGGGCGTCGGTATCGACAACGGTGCAGCAAGCGATGCGTACTGGGCTGCTGTCAACAATGTGCGTGCCGTGGCTCAGGGAAAGGACGTCTGGACTACGGAGACGGGCCAGCCGATTTCTGGAGACTCGGTCGGTCCCGCCGTCCCCTCGGTCGACAGCCTGCAGACCTACTGGTGGCAGGTTTCTTGCGCCAGCTTCAACAGCTTGAACTATTTCTTCTATGACCTGGATGATTTTGCGGCCGAGCCAGGCTTTGCCGTGGTCGACACCAACTACAACCCACTGATTGATATGTCTTGCGCTTGAGAGGGACAAAAGCACAATTCTGCTGGAAGCGGGTTACTTGTCTTTGCGTGCTGCCTTATATTGAGTTCTATATTCGGTCGCCTATCAATTTGGGTAATCTAGCATAGCATGTTTGGAGTCATCATTATACCGAGCATGGGAAGTGCATAAAGGAGACCATACGTCTCGTACCTAATATCAAACCAGGGGATCTGCTAGCATCCTGAAAGAAATGTCACCATGGGGACTTTTCTTCCATTGCATTCCACTGCATTTCTGTCCCTTCTCTTGGCTGTCCATGCGGTGCTCTTGTCGCCCCCTTGTTCGCTGCCAACACGCATATAGCACGATGTAGACCCGTTCCGAAAGAAGTCGGTCTTGAACACCATGTCCCAAGTTGTTGGATACCATAACGAAACTGAAACAAAAGAAGAAACGAAACAATGAACAGGCCAGAGCTCAGATCGGCAAAAATAGATTCTTTTCACGAGGGTTCAATCGATGTCGGCTGGACATTCGAGAAGAAAGGTCGTCATCATTGCTACAGGATTTGTGCATGGAGAACAATCCAGCAGCAATGGAGACTGAAGTCTTTGACTTCTTATACCGTTCATGGAGTCTAACAGGCCCGCTGGGTGATGCGACAACATTCCCAGCGTGTCCCATCGCCGTGTCTTCGTTGTAACCGAGGACGGTAGCGGGAAAGAACAGACTGCAGCTTCGGGAAGCTGGTGAAGACACAGGACGAAGAGAAGTACGGACTCGGTATCTGGGGAGACTGAGATGATATTGTTTGGGCAACTGGGACGGAAATGTCATGTTACATGAAGTAACTCGAAGGTTACTAGTGGCACAGGACAATTCGTCCGGGCCGGCATGGCATCCATCAGATGCAGTATTTCGTCGCTCATGTCGTTCCATTGGATGTCGATGTTCCTTTCCAGTTTCCCAGTCTGCATCTTGTCGTGAGTCACGACCGTTGAAGCGTCGCCTCACAAGGAGTCAGTGCAACCCAGAGCGAAGAATTATATGGTCAGTCTGACAGAGATGGAGACGCCAATTGACCCTATGACTAGACAGAAATCTTTTCGTCAGACGTGGGTACTTGTCCCAGTTACTGTAAGAGGAATAGCTTCGTCCGGCCCGGTGGACAAACGGTTCGCAGCTCGACCGGCGCCGCTCTCTGTCTCTCCACCTCCCTCTCCGTCTCCCTCCCTCTCCGTCTCCCTCCCTCTCCATCTCTATCTCTCTTCTCTTTCCCCCTTGGTTTTTTCTCTTCATTCCTCTCACTCCCACACGCTTACAAGCCTTGCACCAGGCAACAGCAAGGCATCCTTCACTTTCCTAACAGTTCTGGGCCACCTGCACTTT
Organism: Capronia coronata CBS 617.96; assembly: GCF_000585585.1. Classification (NCBI taxonomy): domain Eukaryota; kingdom Fungi; phylum Ascomycota; class Eurotiomycetes; order Chaetothyriales; family Herpotrichiellaceae; genus Capronia; species Capronia coronata. The sequence goes on along the minus strand of NW_006912894.1, from coordinate 2,477,318 downwards.
GGATAGTGCGTCATGGCGGTCACCACAGTCGTCCACGTCGTCCGCGAACTCACGTCTCTCTACCCACCATAAGGACCATCTGCAATGGCCCAGTGCATGGGAGTCTCCGGTTTCATACAATCCATCTCCTCGGTCTTATCCTCTGGTCAATTACCCTGACCAGCGAAATGTTCAATCGTATTGCTCTCACGACCAATACCATCACCACCCTTTGTCGCTAGTCGGGGACATCGATCCCTTGGACTATCTCGATGTCTTCCAACCGCTTGAAGATCCATGTCAGGACACTGCATGTCAAGACCTTGGACAAGCGCCGTTGAAAAGGGTTGCTTGGCCGTTAGACTTGAACCCTGCCTCCTCTGCGGAAAACTCGGTTGTGGACGTCGGATCAGCTCCGACTGCATTTCCACAAAATTTCTTCCTTAATCCCTTTGCCGTCTCTTTCCCGGGGGACATTGCATGTCCCACTCCGATGTTTACGCTACCAGCCATCAAACCAACCCCATCCACATCGGCGGTCAGCACAGGCAACATCTCTCCTGACGTGACGTCAAGGATGAGATCTCCCGCATTCCCGCCTGCGGTCGTAGTGGACACTCCGAATCCGGTGACTACAGCTCAGTCGCAGCCGCCTGGAAAGAGTGTCACGCAGAAGAAGAGCCCTCTTTTCCAATCAATGGTCCCTGATCGTCAAATCCACTTTGTCGACATGGCGGACAAGAAAGGGGCGCAGAGGATTCGAAATGGCATCAATTCTCGCAAACATCGTCAAAACAAGCTCGACAAAATCCGAGCGTTGGAGAAGAAGCTAGCGACTTGCGAGGCTGACAGGAGAAGATGGCAGGGGAGGGCGACGGAATTGGGTTGGAAGGAGGATACCTGTCGTAAATAGGGAAACCCCTTTCTAAATGGAACCTTGGTGGTTGGCTGTCTCTACCAACATGTTCTCGTGAGCTCTGTCAGCTACCAATGGTCTGGTTTCAATCTATTCGTCTCCAGGAATCTCATTTTCGTAACGTCTCATTCCAACCGTGACAGTATTCCCGAGTACTATTCGACGCTCCAACGACCCTCGAGGCATTTGAGTGCCATATCCTAAAATCAGTAGGAGCACTAAGAGCACTCACACATATCTAAAGGCTGATGGAGAAGCGAGACCACGGAGAAGAAGTACAAACAGTAAAGATGGGTCCCATAAATGGTGTATCCTGATTGGCTGATATTCAACGTCGTCCTTGTCCTTTGAACATTCATAGTCTTCTTCTTCCCTTCTTCTCTCCGTCTCGTGTTCCTTTAATTCCTACCAAGCCGTGGTAATCACCAATCCTCCTCGAGGCTATTCGACTTGATAATACCGACCTCCAAGACCCGACTATGCTGCCATGGCTGTAGGCCCATCCTTCGTGAATCAAATTCAGCCTTGCGGAAGCAGTCCTTCAAGGCAACTCAAACCTGGAGAGTATACATCTCCACCTCCATCCTCGCCTTGATTCTACTACCCATCGCGTCGTCTGTCCATCAGCGCGTTACAACATATCAACCCAAAATGTCGGCCCCTTCCAAAAAAGAAATCCTGCACATTCTGTCAACACCATCTCCCAGAGAACCACCTCAAACAAGCATCCTCCGTCAACACGCCTACAATCTCATCTCCCAGAGCGACGACACCACCACCACCGGCACCACCAGCACCACCAGCAATAAGAACAACAGCAATAACAACAATCTCAACTCCCTCCCCAACACCATTCACGAACTCCTCACAACAACATTAAAACCACTATTCACACCCACGAAACACCCCTCCCTGACCTCAACGGGCCGGAAAAACCTCCTATCTTCCCCCACCCCCGCTCTAGGCTCTTCACTGACGCGGTTCCACGGATTCGCGAACGACGACGAACTCGCCATCAAACCATGGAAAGCAGCGCCCTTCACCGTCCCTCTCCTCCACTACATCCTGGGAAGCTATGCATCTCTGCCGGACCACGCACAAAGGAAAGCGGCCATCGAAGCACATTTCTTCCTCCTGGTCCCGCCGTTGCTCAACATGATCGACGACCATGACTCGCGGTATAAAGCCGCAGGATGCAGTCTGGTGCGAGAGCTCTGCGAGGTGCTGCGGTCCGCGGCGAGCGACATGCTCCAGCGCACGGGGCTGGGCGAGGTGTTTGCGGATGCGCTCCGGGCGAATTTCCTCATGTTGCCGCCGCTGACGCCGGAGGGGGAGAGTCTCGACGTGTTGGGGGAGTTGTATCCTGCTTTTTTGGCGCTTGTGGATGCTAGGTTTGGGAAGAGTGACGATGACGGTAAAGTTGAAGTTGAAGTTGAAGTTGATGTTATTGCTCCTACGAGCACGAAGAATCCTCCTACGCAGGTCACTTCGAACACTAAGAATCCTACTACACCTGCCATCACGAACACCACGGATGCGACGACAACCAAGCGTCCGAACGCTGGCGTTGGAAGCGAAACCTCAGATATGGGAACAAGACACCAACGCCAACACCAACAAACACAAACCGACATCCGACCTCATCCTGATCCTCGCGACAAACAACTTCGCCTGTCCCTCCTAACGACCCTCTACCGCCACGGCATCTCCGCATCCCTGGCCCACCTCGCGTCTTCAGCTTCGGGATCCCTCAGCTCAAGCACATCTCCAATGCTAACAACATACCTGCTCACCCAGATTCCACCGGTCTTCAACCGTCTCGGCATCACCAGTGTCAAACATTTCCAAACGCTGCTTCCGACCCTGCGTGTTTCGCTGATGGATCCGTTTATTTTGGTGGCGCCGGCAATGCCAATGCCGATACCGCAGAAAAGGGAAAGAGGGATGAATGGAAAGCCAACGACAACGACAACGCCAATGACAATGGTACAAGCGATCTTGGATGTCTTACAGTGTGTCATAAGGGTCGGTGCCCCGCGGGTTCGGGATAAATGGTATCCCGAGATCTTGAGGGGCGTTGTGGGATGTTGGTGTAATTGCGTCGATGAATTGCATGGTGACGATGGTGATTCCAAAATTGAGGACAACGGAACGGATCCGGCGACTTCGACTGTTACCCTGAAGACTAGTGGAGAGGATGAAAATGGCACTGCGACGGAGAGGCTCGCTGGAGAAGATGAAAGTGTCAGGAGCAAAAACAAGACCAATATCGCCACCAAAGATGATATCAAGGCTAAAGAGATCAGAAAAGTTATGGTCCGCTTGCAGGATGTGGTTCGATCGCTCGGCAAAATCATCCCGCATGAGGAATGGGACGATGTGCTGAAACGGTTGATTGCCGAGGAAAAGGATTTGAGGGGGTTGTTTGGAATATCTCCTTGATCGGAGTATCATAGAAGGGTATCACACACAGAGACGCGAGATCAAAAGGTAAAGAATATGATCTCCGATGATGGATGATGAATGCCACGTCTGACCACGGTGCAGAATGCTGCGTTCATGCCTCGTGGACGTCATTGGCTTCAACTTTTTAATGCGAAGGGTGGGTTCCCGTACAGTGCCACTTCCTCTGGACAGCCACAACCCTGGGACCTGTAGTCAGTCACCTGTGCCTCTGCGCAGACCTCCATCTCGAACCCAAGCCGAGACCCAGTCCAGTCCAGTCTAGTCCAAGCAGCTGGCATAGAAGTGAAACATTATCATGTCCTCTTGGTGTCGAAAAGCTGGCCACAAGCCAATGAGGCTATTCTCAGCCTCGTCGAACAGTATGCCGCAGCATTACCGATGACAAGACAAGTCTACTATCCAGCATCCGGTTCAGCCTTTAGGAAGGTTAGGTAATCCATATCATGGACCTTCACCTCGCAGGCCCTCGATATCCTCCCCGACATCCGGACGCTGTTTGAACAGACTCTTGCCCTTCAACCACTTCCTATACGCTTTGTACCTCTTCTTGCCGCCGTCCTCTTCGGACACGGCGAGAGGATTGTCGACGGCGCCGCTGGCTACGTATTCGGTATACTCGTCCAGATTGGCCTCTGCACGCTCCTCCAGGGTCAAACTGACGGCGCCGCGCTCGTCGTCGTAGTGTCGAAGAACCTTGTGCTCTGCCGGATCGCTGGTGGTTTTGCTCAGATACTCCAGAAACTCGAGCGGGGCGGCCGAGTAGTCGATATCCGACGACACCACCAACGGAATATTCGACGGATGCGCCACGTAGCGCTGGTACTCGTCGGCCTGGCGGACCTGTGGATCGAGGGATTTGGAGATCAACGACGTGAATGCTTGTAATGCCAGTTCTTCTTTCGTCGGCGGACCAGCCAGCACCGAACTGTTGGTCAGATCACTCGTCACGGCCGTCGGCAGTTTCGGGATCTTCGGCACTCCAGCCGACTGCACTTCGAAAGAAGGCTCCTTGATGATCCCAGTGTACTGGCGTCGACGTAGTGTATTGTGCAGCTGCTGCTGGGCGTCGAGCCACGGGCCGAGCGTGTTGGGTTTGGGGGCGGGAGTCGGTTCCATGGCGGATGCCGGTTTCGTGGAGATAATGGAACTGCCATCTCCTGCTTGGCTTGACGTTGTCTCGTCGGACGGAGCGATGAATTTGACACCCTTACGCGCCCCTTGATGGCCCTTGTCGTGTCCCTCGCCATCGCTCTCGTTCGTCGTCCGCACTTTGAACGGGGAGAGGTCGTATTTGCCCGAAGACGCCGAGCTGATCGGGATGTAGCGCAGGTTCGAGTGCATTTTGAAAGAAAACAGTTTCTTGAACGACGACACAGCCAGCGGCCGGTAGTACTCGACCCAGAAGTCGTCAAAATATCTCAGTGGTCGGTCGCGCAGTTCTCGTGGCCAGATGGACGGCGGCATGGTAGGTGTCTCGAGGTATTCGGCCGTATACCATTGGCGGTAGCTGGGCCTGCGTTTCCCAAACATGGACCGAGGGTCGGAGTGGTGCAGATAGTAGTCTGTCGTCAGGTCCCAAAGCATAGGTTGGCCTTGGGAAAAGACATAGTTCCCTAGAAACAGGTTGTATGCTTCCTGTCGCTGCGCGTCCATGAACGAGTTGGTGTAGTAGCGCTTGAAGCTCTCGACCATGTCCCGTGAGTGGCTGGTCCATTGGTTGATCTTGCGGTACGTGGCCATGGTGTTGACGAGGTGCGAGCCGCCGTATTGGATGGCAATCGTGTCGCCGTGGTCGTGCCACATATGTGTGAAGAGATTGACGGCGTCAGAGTCGTACTCGACCGATGGGTGTTCAATAACACCCAGAGCCTGCAATTGATATCCCAATGCCTTTTTTGCAATCACGAACTGCGCCGCATTAGTTCGATCAAGGCAATCGATGCAATTTGTCCTTGCAACACCATTCTGAAGCTTCAGACCTGATTCTGCGTCGTTTCCGTTCTGGAAGAACCCCGTCTTCGGAAGGATATCTTCGGCTATTGCTTCAAGACTGCCAATGACATCTTGGTCACGGCTTTTCGAAGCTCGACTCATATCCCACGCGTGGTACAGGATTTGCTTGTCCTTCGGCAGGAACTGATTGAGGTAGTTGACTGCAACAGTGTACTCTTTGAGAAGCTTGGATTCTCGGGGGGTGCGTTCGCGAGACTTGACGAGATTGAGCACATATATGGGCGTGCCGTATCGTTTGAAGAGGTTGTCGAAATGCAGGGCCGCAGCACTGTAGAAGGGGTCCACCACATTAAGATGGATGTCTGGTTTCGGCGAAACGCCTGTGTTATCCTGGGTCCAATGGAGTGGTATACTTCCTCGATGTTGAACATACGAAGTATATCTGTCATTGGCAAAGAGTACTGGGCCTGGAGCATGGAATGATGTTGTGAGCATTTCTGAGACGATCTGTTCCGTCTCAACGTCGTTGGCCACGTATCCAAGATCGTTGGCACCACGTTTCAGAAAGCGAGCGCCGGCGAAAAACCGCGAGCGCCGTGCAATGATTGTGACGTAGACGACCCGTCCCCAATAGACCGACAAAGCACTTTGATCGACATACCCATGGACAATTGATATGCACCAGTCGAAAGGATTTCGCAAGACTGCCTTGGCAGGTTTGAGGAGATGATGGTTCCAGACAAACATGTCGTTGTGATCGGCCTTGCGAGGCCCAGCGAGACCTTCGTGCAGTGCCTGACGCTCCCGCATGATGTTGTGCTGCAATGTTCGGGTGACGTCGTACGAATAGCTGAAATAGAAGGATCTCGTGAGGTCGAGGTTGTTCAGGATGCCAATGAACCGGGCCTCTTCCAGATGTCTGTCTGTTTTGGCCCTACTGAATCCGGCCATCACCAACGGCATCAATTCGGTCTTGTCGATCTGGTAGATATAATGGCCACCAATCATAGCCACCTGGCTTCTCTTCGTCACATAGAGCATATAATAATGGGCGGTGAAACGAATGAACCCGAGCAAACCCCAAAAACTGGTCTTCAATTTCAGTCCCCCAGTTGCCCGATTGCCCTCGTCAATGGCGTTGAGGATCTGCTGAGTTTCCTTCTTTGTGTAGACAATGTCGTCTTCGATGATGTTCAGTTCGCCTGGGGCTGAGGTTCGATCGATCTTCAAGATCCGATACGCAGAATCCAGCAGGTCTGACCCGACAATGTAATAATAGTTTGCTGTTTCGTGCAGAGTGAACTTGTGCATTTTCACGACGCCCTCGTCGCCTACTTTAGTTACCCGGGCTCCCCTATTGCGTTGAAGTGCTGTGGGCGAGGGGCTGGTCGTCCGCTTGAAGGATTTGGAGAGAACAAGTTCCTCGTCGTCGTCCTCGGACTCTCGGTGTCCAGGTCCCAATGGTGGAGACTCCGGCGGGTTGTTCGACAGTAGAGGATACATCTGAGGCACATTCTTCTCGCAGTCCTCATATTCATTGCTGTCTACCTTGACGGATCCGGTGGATCTTGCGTTGGAGTCTTGGGCTTGCTGGCTAGACCCATCCTGGCCATCTGGTTGGCGGTCCGCGCTGGGAGGATGCTCTCCGTTCTGGTTCTGGTTCTGGTCCTGGCCCTGGTCCTGGCCCTGGTCCTGGCCCTGGTCCTGAACAGCATCTCCGGTTTGCGTTAGAACACGGTTCTCTTTGAACTCTTTAAACGACTCCATTTTAGTCAGTGTTCACCGAGTCAGAGGGTGGTGGTCCGCCGGGCATTTGGAAGGCTGACAACGCAGGTCGAAGACGACCATCGATTGGCGCCACGTAAGAATGATTGTGCTCAGGCGTGCACCATATTATCGGCCAGTCCATCCTCTCCTCATAAGCAATAACAGATGTGGATAGGCTGTAAGATTCTCCCTGGTCGAATGCATTGATTATGATAGACAATACCTGGTGCTCTATAAGACCGATCTGATGCGTTGATTCCTTGAATCCGCTGCCTGTGATGCCATATAACTAAATGTGGTTTAGCCTTGCCAAGAATCATGCCGAGGCTGTAAGTCGGACACTAGTACGGTACTAGCGAGCTAGTAGTATTAGTACTACTAGTACTGTACTTAGCAACTGAGATATCACTCCAGTGGGAGACGCGCTTAATCAGACGGCGTACTACGAGATGTCAAGACCTACATTCACCTACCAAGGTTACCTTATGTACCTAAGGTAAGTACCGGGGTTGGAAAGATGCGTCTGACTATTACAGCCATCTCAATCTCACCCCTCTCCTGCTGGTCTATAAGACTGGACAGTCTTGGGCCAGGACATGTATCTCCTCCTATCTCCTCAAATGGAGTCGAGATCTCCCAGTAGGGTCCAGACACCCTGATTGTACCTCTATACCCATCTTGCTCCAGACAAACAATACTATGGCACCCAGTGCACCCGCTCCTTTCTCCGAACCCCTCCTCTTTCAGCTCGATCTCCCGGCTAACCCATACTATACTGAGAAACACCACCGCCTACGAGCCGTCGTTCGCAACTATGTAGACAGCGAACTGGCTCCGTACGCGCAAGAGTGGGAGATTGCCGGTGAGGTCCCGGACAGCGTGCGTCGACGATACTGCCAACTGGGTTTCTCAGTCGTGCAGCCTGTGGTTGACCCGGCAGACGCCGGGGGAGTCTCTCTTCCTGCCGGAATCGCCTACGAGGAATGGGACACGTGGTGTTCCGTCATCGTCGGCGACGAGCTCAGTCGGCTAGGCTGGTGTGGGCCTGTCTGGGGTCTCAACGGCGGCAACGCAATCGGATGTCCTCCGATCAGCAGATTCGGGACGAACGAGCAGAGACAGCAATGGCTGCCCAAAGTGGCCAGAGGAGAGTTGAGGTTCTGTCTGGGCATCACGGAGCCGGATGGAGGCAGCGATGTCGCCAACATCAAGACCACCGCGGACCGTCGAGGCGATCGGTACGTCGTCAACGGGTCGAAGAAATGGATCACCAACGGTATCTGGTGTGACTATTGCACAGCTGCCGTACGAACAGGTGGGCCAGGTCACGGTGGAATCAGCCTGCTGGTTGTGCCGTTGAAAGCCAAGGGCGTCACGACCAGAAGAATGGAGAATCAGGGCGTGCATGCGAGCGGTAGGTTGGCCATAAGACACTCCCATACGCGTGGTCTGGGGCCAGAAACCGCGCTGCTAAAGAAGGCCCATCCTCTCGTCTCCCCCGTCTTTTTCTTTCCCCCGTGCCCCATTGCTCTTGGTCTGTTGTAATGTATCTATATATGAACTAACAGAACGACAACCCGTCCAGGATCGACCTTCATCACCTTCGAAGACGTCCAAGTCCCTGTCTCCAACCTGATCGGCTGCGAAAACCATGGCTTCCAACTAACTATGTCCAATTTCAACCCGGAACGTCTCGCCCTGGCCACCGCTGCTCTCCGCCTGGCTCGGGTTTGCGCCCAGGACGCCTACACCTACGCCTGCGAGCGCGAGACATTCGGCAAGCCCCTGATCGAGCACGCCACGATCAAGACCAAAATCGCCACGTTCGGCCTTTTGATCGAGCCTGCTCACGCTTTCCTCGAGCAATTGTGCTATATCATCGAAAGTGCCCGTGTCGCGGGTAAGGGCAAGGAAAAGGAACTCAATGTCGGCGGCATGACCGCTCTCCTGAAGGTCATGAGCACCCGCTGTCTTGAACGCGTGTGTCGCGAGGCCCAACAGATCATGGGCGGCGCAGGGTACTCCAAGACCGGCCGTGGCGCGCGCATCGAGCAGATCAGTCGGGATGTTAGGGTCCATGTTGTCGGTGGCGGGAGCGAGGAGATCATGCTGGATTTGGCGGTTAGGCAGGAGGCGAGGGATGTCATGGTTAGGGCGGCGAGACGTGCTACGGCGGCGTCCAGCTCGAAGCTATGAGAGAATAAAATCTAAAAAATTGTTCAATGGCTCCCTATTCTTGTGTCTTGCCTGGGCCGGCAGGTGTTCTGTGAAATGAACAGTTCATTTCTCCTATGACTGTTTTTCCACATTGATTGGGGTTTGAGGTTCCAAGCAGCTCGGATCTATCTGATCACCAGGCAGAGAAGAGGTTGACTGATAGCTTTTAGATACCGAAATGAAATTGGAGTCCCTAGGTGAATGGACCATCCATAATGCTTGAATGCAGGGCTCCGTTCTTCACCTTGAAGAAAGACGAATAACACATCTAGACCAGAACGAGGATAATTACCTCACCACTGCCCCCTTCAAAGTCTTGACTGTACATCTGCCCTTGCCCTCCACAATAAGATCACCCTTTTCCTCGCCAGCAACCTCGGTCTTGGAGGCGTCAAAAGCCACCACCAACTCTTCAGTCGTGTAGAAACCCGGCTGAATTGCCTCCCACTGCTTCTTCTTCGGGTTGAGCTGTTTCTCAGGCCCACGGCCATCCCCGTACGGCCAGCCCTCGAAGAAGACAGGATCACCCGCCTCAGCACCTTCAGGCGGACTGACGAGCTCGACCACCCTGTCAGCGGCGTGCGGGTCGGCACCTTCTTCAGCCTGAGGCGAGGCCGCAAGAACCATGGCCGCGGACTTGATGCTGCGCATGTTGACGGGCTTCAGGTTGGCAACGACAATGACTTTGCGGCCCTGCATCTCTTCCAGCGGCACCAGTCCGTTCAACCCCGAACAGACAGTCCGCACGACTTTGCCGGTCTCCTCGTCGACCTGGGTATGTTCTGTGCCTTCAGGATCGCCCATTGCGATGGTCGACACGTACAAGCTGTCGGCATTGGGATGTCGAATTGCCCGTAGGATATGGCCGACTCGGAGATCGAGGAGGGCGGGACTCAAGGGGGCTGATGGCGGTGCTGCTTTCGGTTGCTTGGGTTGTTTCGGTGCCTTTTCCTTCTTCTTCGTAGGTGCGGGAGGATCCGACGGCGAGGCTTCGGTGGTGTTGGCTTTCACGTTCTCCGAGATCTCGCGGTTCAGTGACTCTTTCACCTCGGAGGGGATGGAGCTGTCGACGGGGGTAGAGGAGGAGTCCATGGCCGAGGATGTGCTGGTAGTTTCGGATTGAGGCTTCGTGCGACCGACCACGAGAGGTTTGTGCTGTGCTGCTGCTGTGGACGATTCGGACGTCATTGATCTGCACGCGGCGGAAGGCTGTATATTCTCCTTGTCGCTCGGATTTGATGGCGAGCAAAGGACAAATGTGGATGAATCGTCGGCCTTTTCTCTGCCTGTGGGAGAGTCTCTACGGGGCGAGTTTTCCTGAGGACCGCAATGCTGTAGCTTTTGTGACGGAACGGAATTCAATCCCTTTCCCACCTGATCCTTGCAGTCTGCAGAATCTAGTAATACCGTGGATCTGGCTGGTCTTCTTTCTATGGTTTCCTTTTCCTGCTCTTGGGATTGTCTGTATCCTAAGTCCCGTGCTACGTTCTCCGGTCGGGTATTTGCAAGGTTGAGGATGGTTTCGGTCGCCGAAGAAGCTGTCTCGGAGATTTCGGAACGAAGGAAGAATTGTAGCAAGGTCGTCCGACAAGTAACCGAGCTGCGTTTAGGGAGGAGTGCTTGTGGAGGAGTGTTGTAGAACGTGCGCAATGAAAGATGCGAGGCGGTTGTGGTGTTTTGTGCGGAGTGGAAAATTTGTGCCTGAGCCTGCGATTGTGAATGTGACGGTGACTGCGAGCCTCATGAGCCTTCAGCCTCGTGAATATAAACCAAAACAAGCCACGCACCTTTTGTGCTTTTGCTATAACGCTCCAAAACGCTTGATCTGAGCGCACCGCCCTCCGGTCTCGAAGGAATTTTGGAGGAGCGTCATCTTCAGACACTGGCGACCTTGAGTTTCCAGGTCGGGATGCTCTCCGCCAGGAGGGAGGTTGCCCATGCCGGCCGGTATTCCTGACGAGGCACGCGATTCTGCCAATTGTCCTGGCCGAGGCTACTTTTTCTCCCTTTAGTAGAACCTCCATAGGTTACGGTGTATATTCTGGAGGAATTCAGTCCTGTGACAATATCGGGAAGAACAATTGAATTGGTGGGTTATCAATGTACGGCTCTACCTAATTCGCAGCCCCTTTTCATCCAGTGCTTGTCCGGGTCCAGGACAGTCATCAGCTTCTGGGCTTGTTGCTGAAGTCTTTGTATCGAGTCCACTACTTGATTGCCGTAGAGAAGAACATGATATTACCCTGCACTGGGCCGTTGAAAGATTAAAATGTAGCATTGCTGCAATAAGCCTGTGATAAACAAGCAAAGGAGAAGATGGCAAGATGGGCTTCCATGGATAGCACGTATTTTGTCCTCCTCAAGAATGTCTCGAGTGGAGAGGATAGCCCTCCTCGTTGGTCCTTCGCGTCTACCGACACTATATTGTTTGGAAGCCAGAATCTCGGGCCGCCGGCAACTTTCCACGGTATTCAGGGAGCGCGGCATTCATATTGTCCTCTCACCAACCCGACCTTGTCGAATCTCGCTCGCTCTGGTCATTGTACAGCAGACAGAGATAGTCGGCCACGACTTCATATCGAGTCGTACCAGAGCGGCAATCATGCAGCATGCTGTATGGCTGCTCATCTTCTCCATCCCCGTGTAAGCATCTTGGTCTTGTGCAGTGGAGGTCAGCCAACATTCAGCAGAGCTTGTGACGCTTGCGTGGCCACTGGATGAGGTACAGGTTGCGGTCTGTTGGCCCAATATCAGGTACTCCTGGGAACGAGTCGAGTCCAGCTCTTTTCAGCCCTGTCCTCGAAGCCGCAGAATAACAAGCCTGTGATGACCGCCGCGGCCCATGAAACCGGCACATCATTGCATCCTTAGAACGATAGATTCTCAGAAAACAGGTGTAAAGATGACTTGAGTCTTGGATGACCAGTTATACCAATGACGGGCATCCGATGCGTATCGTAGAGGGACCGGTCCTGATGCTCGATAGCTCGATGGCCTGGCATATCTCCAAAGGCTGTTCGTCATCAGATTTAGAGAGTCCCAGCCAAGCTCTTGGGTAGTTCCAATCTCAATCTCGAGAACCATTAGCGGAATGTTCTTCAACACTCCTGTCCTGAGAGGGCCGCTGGTCCGTTGAGCAGTGTGTTTGTGCATGCGTAGAAGCATCAACAGAAGACTTGACTGCTGAGTGCTGTCTTATCTGCTGGTAGGAGCCTCCTGCTGTGCTAGCTATTCGCTGGTCGGTAATGCGGCCATAGGAAGCCTGGGGCCGTTTTGGTTGAAGTGAGACGAACATTGGGACCGTCTGTCGTGGCAAACGCGATGAGAGATAGGCTAGAATCCTTGGATTGGGAGACGGCAGCTACCGCCTCTAGACAATCATGCTGTAGAACATCGAAGTGATCAGTGATGTGAGATGGTTGAGCGGTTCCGAAATATTTGAAAAAAGGGACGAGGCTGGATTGATGATTACATAATACGAAGCTCCTTGGAATGATTGCACTGGTGGCAAGGCTGCGGCTGCTGGCACATTTGGGGATGTTTCCCAACCCCTTTCTGTCTTGATAGTATTCGGGCAACTAAAAAGATTCCCATGGAGTCACTTTGATTTATGTTCAGTCTGAAGAAGAATCGTGTTGTTCTATTCTGTCTGGGGTCTCCTATTGAGCGCTACCAACCCCATATTCAATCGCGGGAACGCCATGCATACGCACCCTATAAAGGCAAGTATGGTCTGAGCCATAGTTCGAGATGACCCGGACCACAAACGTCTGCGCAGCATACAGATGCCGGTCTTGGTTGACAGCCAGCGGAAAAGCCTGGACATGAGGCGCCTCAATCGAGGTATCATACTCCATCTCCCCGAGCAAAGCATATGTCGGCCCCAGCGCGCCATGTCCTTGCATCTGTCTGATATTGAGACTCTCCCACTCCTGACTGTCGAGGTGCTCAAAGTCAGCCCAGACTTCGATCTTCCTCGGAGTCGACCCTGGTGTCAGTGACCCGGCGGTCGGATAGTTCTCCACCACCAACTCCGTAGGGAAGATCATCTCCCTCACCTTGACTCCTAACCGCATCGAGTCTTGATTGGTCGGGTTGGTCGACGAACACCAATACTCTCCCACGTCTTGCCATGGCATGAGAGCTGTATTTGCGGGCTTCGAGTCATAGAGAGTTACTCCAAACATGCGCCAGAACTTTCTCCACCTCAGCCTCTGTGGGGTCTCCTTGGTGGGCGATGTTAGAAGTGGCTGATACTGGGCGCCGTTGTTGGGCGCAAAGTAATTGACCTTTGCCATCACTGGAGATGCCACATCCCCAGAAGAAGATAGTCTGCCCCGTCTTGACCCCGGTATGTGCTTTGATAGTTCCAAGTGTTGTCTTCGCAGCGCTTCGATTTCTTTATCCACGGCATCGTATTGAGAGTCCAGCTTCTCGGTTAGTCGTGATTCGATCGCGCGCATTTGATTCTGCATTCCGCTCAGCGCCACGGAGAGCTTGGATAGATCGCCTCCATGGGCGGACGTCAGGTTCAACGGGTCGCTCGCAATTCGTGTACAACTGCCGCAGTATTTCTGCAATGCCAGGCCCACAGGAGAATTTGAGAAGGGATCACAAACGTGGTTCGTGTAGGTATAACAGAAGAGGAGGGCAGCCGCACTCGCAACGAGCAGTCCAAACAAGATGTTGACCATAACGAGGATAAACGGTGAATTTGGGAGTTCGCTGACTGCCCTGCCACAGGCTCGGAAGAGTTGAGCGATCCATTGGGATATAGCAGCCACAACGCGTGCTGAGGTTTGACACGTGTAGTTGGTAGCTGCCTTCACTGTCTTTGATACACGTTGCAAGGAGGAGCCTCCTCCTCTCTGCCGTACGGTAACGTTTGGTTTTCGAAGGCCGCGCTCATAGTTGTAGCTGTAATCGAAAATCCCACTAGGAAAGCTAGACGGATCCGTATCCTTGTGGGTGGCATCATCGGGAGTGCTTCGCGTGGAGCTCTGGTCCTCTTCTGGTATCTCGTCCAGCTGACTACTCTCCAACGAGCTTGCCCACGCCGCGACTCGCTGGGTTTTGTTCTTCTCGACCTCATCGCTAGCAACGGATCCTTCCCGAGAACCGTCGCGAGAAGCTCTACGACGAGCCCTCTCGGCTCGCAAGTGGTTCTGCAAGTTAGCATGAGTTTCCTCGACATGGCTCTTGAGGTGTTGCTGTGCTTGCTCGACTCCGGCGTCGATGGTTTCGGCTATTTCTCGCAGATTCATCTTATTCCGGGCAACCAACTGTGCCGGAAGTACGGGCGTCCTGCTTGACCCATAAGCATACGACTGTTGAATCTGGACCTCAGGAAGTCTAGGATTGTTAACAGCGCCTTCGGCTAGACTCGGTTGTTGAGACGCGCCCCGGGTGATCTTTCGCGGGATGGCATCCTCCGGCGCTATGACGCTGCTACCACGGGTCGACCTTTTGGATGGGGAGGTGGCGCGTATAGGTGTGGCGCTTGAGGCGCGTGCGGTAGACCGACGGGGTGGCATTTTGTTCGTTTGAAATGGGGAGGCTCTACGGCGATGTCAGACCTCAGCTGGAACGTCGATCTTGGAGCGTGGTTAGGTAGTGAAGCACCCAGACGCGTAGGCCTTTTGCATAGATCGAATGTCTGACTCCTATGGAAGGCAGTGCTTGCCAGCTCCATGGAAACCACGGACTTTCGGGCTATGTGGTCAGGCTGTCATGAAGTAGAGAAGAGGGACAATCGGCCGTATTCTTGAGCAAGCAGTGCTTTCAAGCTACCACTGGCACCGCAGCTGCGGAAGCTGCTGCCTTGATAAGTTTTGTCAGCCCCGTGTGTCGCGGACTGAAGGCGGCGCGAGATGTTCTTGGGAAGGACTCGAGTCTGCCGAGTAACGAAGATCTGTTGTGGTAGGGGAACTTCAACAACAGCCTGTTGTGTAACACCAGTCTAATACAAGACACCAGATAGACGAATGTCACTGTCGAAGGAGAGACGCGGAGTAGCCCAGCCAAAAGACTATTGAGTAAAGGTACAAGGTATTCTTGTTAGTCTTTGTTTAGACGCGTCGATGAATTCATTCATGTTTCCCGATTCGAGCGATGCGCACATTCCGGCCACGGACGCAGTCACGTGATTCTGGGTCGCCAGCAGCTGGTTGAAGAACGAGCAGGGTGTCGAGATACGTTTTATTATTGTTACAGAGTACACAGTTACTGAACCTTGTAGAAATGCCTTGACAATTCACTAGCCACGGCTAGAGACCTTCCCGCTCGATGCTATACCAAGATGTTGATGGCAAACTTATGCCACTAACTGCTAATCCAGATCCCTATGTCAGTCCACAGACACACCTCCAACCCAGTATAGCCCTGGTCGAGGACGGTATGGTAGCAGCTCGCAGGTCTGTCAGATCTGCTCCTCCTCCTTCCACTTCTCATACTTCTGAATCAAACTCTTTCCTCGTACTCCTCTCCACGAGCGACACATCATTCTGACATCGAGATTCCCTAGATGAACTTCGCCGCAGGTCCTCTGGTGCTGCTTGCTTCTCCTGACCCTTGTTTCCCCCCGATAGATAATCTCCTGGACCTTTGCTTCCATCTGGAACCCAGAAGCGGCGGTCGACGCGGACGATCAAATACATATAGATGACCAGGATCTCAAGAATGAAATTGAAGAAATAGAAGCACCATTTGGCGTCGTACCAGGCTGGATCATCTAGCAGTCGGGGATTTTCGTAGGTTGTCGCCGCTCGGAAGGCTGCTCCAAGACAGAGGAGGGCCGACGAGGTGAGCAATATTGCGATCTTGGTCCGCCACCTGCCGCTTCCGAATTTCTCAAGCCGGGTTTTTCGAGGTATGACAAGAGCCAAGATGACCATAGGCATGGGCAGAAATGAGATGAGCAAGAAATATGCCGTGCCGGTCATTTGGAGGTCTCGATCGATGCGGTGTGTGTTGACGTTGAGCGTGTAGAAGGACTGTACCGTACCCGTGACGACCACGGGTATCATGGCGATGATCAGAGCGTGCAACACCTTGAACGCAACATAGAAAGATTTGTGCCAGCCGAAGTGTGGATGCGTAGCCCGGATGACCCTTTGGGCAAAGATGAGGTTGATCAGGAAGAGGACGAGGACGCCCAGTGCGACAAAAATCGTTGCTGCAATTCTGATAGATGCATCGGTCGGATATACTGCCCATACAATGCGCTGCAGCGGAGTCAGTACAGACGAGCAGAGTCCGCGGTAGATGGAAGCCTACCAAGATCGTGGTCGTGATTCGTGCAATGCAAAAGGCAAACATCGCGGCGCTCATAGGGAATTTGTGGCCTCGCCTGCGGTTGAGTTGAAGGGTTGTTATATGCCCGATCGCAGCCACAATGTAAAGGAATAGAAAGACACTACATATCGGCACATCGACTCCCACTGTGGGCACACCACCAAGCACTGCTGCTTGAGGTATATATGGGGGCCCTGTCTGCTGATAAATGTTAAGTGTGTTCCTTCAGATCTTCTTCGAGGGCGACATACGCTCTGTGCTCTTGACATTGTTGGAGTAATAGATGAGAAGGGCCAGTATTCCTGCCAGTCTTATTTTCCGCAAGATTGCTAAGATGTAGGATTAGATGATTCTGGATAGGACGAAGCATCCACGGAGTGATTCCACAGCTCTTTTATGGTTGAAGGGGCGTCCGGAAGCATTATGTACCGTGGAGAAGAAAAGACCCAGTCGGGCTTTGCAAACGCCGGTGATCAAGTCGACATTGCGGCCAGATGCCACTCTCTTTGAACTTGTCCACAACTGAATTTTCAGGCGATCGCTAGGAACCGAAAACGAGGAGTATAGAAGAGTGCGGGACGGGAAGTTGAGATCGCGTGATGCCAGTGGCCAATAATAGAGACAAACGGCGGTCTGTTCGCTCTTCTAGAACCCCTGACTATGAGCAAGCCGAACAGGCCTTGGTCACAGTTTTGGGAGCGCTAGTTTTTTGTGCATGGTGAGAAGATTCACAATGCTCTCACCTCGAAAACATAATTTGCCAGCCAACCTGGCGTCGACGTGGTCTCGAGGCCCGTGGAGCATGGTGGATTTGGTTCCGAAGACGCAGAGCGGGTTCGTGGTTTTCCGCTCCCTGCGCCCGTCAGTTGATTACCTTCTTGCCTGTCTTGATCCAAGCGCGATGATGAAACCTGTAATCTTCAGGCCGTGCCATATCCATCTCCCGGGTTCCAGGTTCTGTCGAGTGGAACGCGCTCGTAATGTTGTTGATCGTTCGAGGACAAGTTGAGTAGTGCTTCAGGAGCTTTTGGGAGCCGCGGAGAGCGAACGACAAAACGTTGACCGAGACCGAACGATGGTGGAACACAGAGGCGCCAGAATGACGTAGGCCATCAACAAGTGCAGTAGCCACAGACTAGTACCGTCAGGGCCTAGTGAACGTCTTTAGCACTTCGATGCCTCTATCCCTAGCAGAATAGTTACTCCTTTGGCTCTAGCGCGTTCCCCGGACGGGCAAATACACCGAGTCTGCTTGCGCACCTGCAGGCTGCAACTTGCCTTCGTGGTGTATCATATCCCACTGCATACAAGGTACATTCCTGTTCCATTGCAGGACACCGGAAAAGCAGACAACATACTAATACGTCGTCTCCATCACCGAGTCGATCCACCATGGTAATCTCCTCTGGCAGCGCTTTGAGCAGCGAGTCTGTCCTGGGATATATGGTCAAGAGCATTCCGACCCCGCCGTCAGACGACCAGCAACAAACACTCATCAAGAACCCTTTCGCCGCGATTGCTCTGTTCTCCCATGCCTGTATGCTTGCGGTGGGGTTCCGACTCATTGGCCTGGGAGAAGATGATAGATTAGGTATGTACCTGAACCTCCATACTTGCAGGACGCTGGCCCACTGACATGGCGCAGAAACTCAGTCCGATGCCCAAAATGTGCAGCCATTGCCCCTCAGATGGGATGCCTCCTCATCCTCGTATGCCTTTCGCTACGCTCACTCTCAGTCCTCAATGGAATATCTCGTCAAGGTGAATCGGTTAGGGACCAAAGCTCTTGTGTTTGGAGTCGGGCTGGGCGATGACAAGACCGCCTCGTTCGAAATCAAGGCCGAAGATTATGTCTCCGAGGGCTCAATAAAAGAAGCAACAGCAAATTCCGACAAAACCTCGGCCCTTAGGAACGTCTTCATATCCAATGGGCGTATCGCAGATTTGGCATCGTTGTTCAAAAGTAATATTATTCAAAAGTTGGCGCCGGGGATCGAGAAGGCGGGGTATGAAGAGACTTCTTCAAGGACACTTGAGCAACCTAGGCGGCACGAGGAAACCCGTCCTCTTGAGCATGATCCTTTGAGAGACGACCATCTTCCATCTGCCAGACCGTACCCGTTTGATGATCCACTGGCAGCCCAGCCACGAAGACCGCAACCTCCAGGCGACTTCCCACCACCTGGGTTCGACGATGAATATGATATCAACAGACCAGCAGGGCGGTTTCCAGGGGGTCACCAGCCGTTTGGGAATCTTGGTGAGAGGGATCTTTACCCTCCAGGTCTCGGGCCCCAGGACCCTCTTAGAATAGGACCAGGAGGCGGGTTTCGCGGAGGTGGTGGAATGCACCCCACGTTCGACGATCCCATATTCGGTGGACGTGGTGGACAGGATCTCTACGATCCCACAGTGCCGCCCGGCGCTCGATATGACCCAATCGGACCAGGTGATGGTCCTCCCAATCTTCGAGGAGGACCCAGGTTTCCCGGTGGTAGGGGCGGCGGAATGGGAGGAGGCAACCCCTTTGGCGGCTTTGGCGGTGGGGACTTCATCTAGGAGACTGTAAGACTAAGAAATGAGATATGACTGTCATGATATCCCGGCGACGGGCAGAAGATTGCTAGCATGGGCTTGGAGAAGGCAGAAAGAGGGTAGCTTTGATTAGCCATGAGACATCAATAGTCCTCTTCATCTCTTCAGACCAGAAGCAGCCTTTTGGTAAAATGAGTCGAAGCAATGGAGCTCTTGTCATTAGCATAGCTCACAACAGACATTTCAGAAGACCTACGACACCTATGGACGAAGTAGACTACCTATAGTAGAGTAGTATACACTATACAGGTGCCAGGGTAGTAGGTAAGTCGTAGGTAGTTGTAGCTGCCGCAGGTACTAATATTATCATTATGATTAGGCGTAGTAGGTAGCTTACCTGTGCTAGTACGTAGTTAGTACTCAAGGTACGCCGGTAGTGGCAGTGGCTCGTATTCAGCATGGAGGTATGTCATGCCCTCAACCTACCACCTAACTTCCTCACAGAACAACACCACCTTTTCAGTTCAACAGTACCCAACACATCCAGATCCAGATTTCAGACCAGCCATCCTTCGTCAACCTCAGTCCTACAAGTGGGATTCTCCCGAGTTCTCGTTTGCACGCTTCAGATACACCCCTTGCCCCTCGCGCAGATCACGACCACAACAACTTTTCCTTCCTGCCCGGCACACGACATCTTCATCAACGCTATTCGTCTCCTTCGCCTCCCCCCTCCTCTCTCTACCTTACAGTCACGTTGAATTTTATGTTTGACCATGGATTCCAAAATGGACGTTGACGTGGGAAAGCCGGCGCAGCCTCATGGCTTGTCACCTGCCTCAGACCCGCAATCTATACCGACACTCGATGGATGGATCGAGAGCTTGATGGACTGCAAACAACTGGCCGAGAGTGATGTCGCAAGGCTCTGCGATAGGGTGAGCAAGAAAAGAGTTCAGAAACACAACAGACAACTGATAACGGGTGCAGGCTAGAGAGATTCTCCAAGAAGAGTCGAATGTTCAGCCAGTGGTAGGTTGATTCTCTGTCTGGTCGGGTGCAATGCTAATCAGACACAGAAATGCCCCGTCACAGTTTGCGGTGACATTCACGGACAGTTCCACGATTTAATGGAACTGTTTCGAATCGGCGGACCGAATCCTGACACGAACTACCTCTTTATGGGTGAGTTAGGTCGCGAGAATTCCTGATGAACACAGGCTGACGTCGAGATTAGGAGACTACGTGGATCGTGGCTATTACTCCGTCGAGACCGTGACCCTCCTTGTCGCCCTCAAGATCCGATACCCTGCTAGAATTACAATCCTCCGTGGTAACCACGAGTCTAGACAGATTACCCAAGTGTACGGGTTCTACGACGAATGTCTGAGGAAATATGGCAATGCCAATGTCTGGAAATATTTCACCGACCTGTTCGACTATCTCCCCCTGACCGCCCTCATTGACAATCAGATCTTCTGCCTGCACGGTGGGCTCTCGCCCAGCATCGACACGCTCGACAACATCAGATCCCTCGACCGGATTCAGGAAGTCCCGCACGAAGGACCCATGTGCGATCTCCTGTGGAGTGACCCAGACGACAGATGTGGATGGGGAATCAGTCCAAGAGGAGCAGGATACACTTTCGGTCAAGACATTTCGGAAGCGTTCAATCACAACAACGGTTTGACCCTGGTGGCCAGAGCGCATCAACTGGTCATGGAAGGATACAATTGGAGCCAGGATAGGAACGTGGTCACCATCTTCAGCGCGCCCAATTACTGCTACAGATGTGGTAACCAGGCTGCTATCATGGAGATCGACGAGCATCTGAAGTACACTTTGTAAGGCTTCCCTACACTCATCCCCTTCTCTTTTCGGGCCGTGAAACTGACCAGCATTTGCTAGCTTGCAATTCGACCCTTGTCCTCGAGCCGGTGAGCCCATGGTCAGCCGAAGAACACCGGACTACTTCCTCTGAGCGAGAAACTGCCATTATTGCATTTTGGGATTACTGCGTGAGCAGCGAAAACAGAGTCAAGACCGGCATCAGATACATTGCGTCTTCCCAGATGTGTATCCTGACAAGAGCGGAAGGGCCGTTGTATGGGTTGGGGCCTCAATTACAGCGGTAATGACGGAAGAGAACACCTTCATCGTAAGGGTCGAGACCAATTGGGCCGCCGGGAACGATACTCATAGACAAACGACACAACGCCTGGTCTTGTTAAGGGAACATTACATCCGCCGGCTGGGGGTTGATAATGCTCGTCCCCGGTTTCATTGGATGGTTCGTATGTCTACGATTCGCACCGCCACGCCTCTGTTCAGTGTATTACAAGGAAGAAACAAGACCAGTAATGATATTGAAGAGTTTGACACTAGTGAACTTTTTCCCTGCGATCGAAGCCCTGTTTATATGATGTGACTTGTAGTTGCTCCTTGCTGACACACTAGCTCTTATGCCGGCTGTTGAGACATATCACATGCCGAGTCACTCATGTATTTCAGGTCCTCTCCGGACGTTCCAGCTCGAATGTACCTGGTTATCTACAAGTCTTCTGCGTCAATCACAGCGCTAGGCACGTAGTCGGCCTGGGTGGCATTGAGAGTCAGAGGACCCTTCTTCACCATCAAGGTCATGACCTCATACAGCACGTCGGCAGCCGCCATCGTGGTCAGCTCGGCATTCGTATCATAAGCCGGAGCGACTTCGACAATATCGGCGGCGACGAAGTTGATGCCCTCCAGCCCGCGGATGATAGTGCGCAGTTCACGGGTACTCCAGCCACCGGTCTCCGGGGTCCCCGTGGCCGGGGCGAAAGCCGGGTCCAGAGTGTCGATGTCGATGGACAGATAGACGGGGTTCTTGGTGCCGACGCGCTCCTTGATGCGGTGGATGATGCCGTGCACGCCGATGGTGTCGATTTCGCGGGCCTCGACGCGCGTGAAGCCGCAGTAGCCGTCGTTGTCGTAATCCGAGGGTCCGGACAGCGTGGTCCGGATGCCCGCGTGGATGGAGCTGTCGTTCGCCAACAGGCCTTCCTCGCTCGCCCAGTAGAAGTACGTGCCGTGGTTGATGGCCGCTTGCTTGGACGGAGCGCCGCCGAACACTTTCGGCTTCCACGTGTCGAGATGCGAGTCGAAGTGGATCACGCTGATCGGGCCGTAGGCCTTGTTGATGCTGCGCAACAGAGGCAGTGTGATCGTGTGGTCGCCGCCCAGGGTGATGACGCGGGGCAGCGTCTTGCCGGCCTTGCTGAGTCCCGGTTCCTTTGCGTCCGTGTACGGTGTTCGCATCAGGAGCGTGTTGTGTCCGTCTTCGATCTGCTGCAGAGCATATGCATTGTCGTAGCTACATCACCGGAGGGGATATGTTAGATTCTCTTGCGGCCCCAGGGTACCAGATATGTTTGGGAAGGGAGGGAGACGGTGGACTTACGAGGTCACAGGAATATCGCCGCAGTCAATGACTTTGCCCCAGAAGTTGAACGGGTTCGATTGCAATGGTCTGAAATTTGTAGAGGTTTCAAGTCAGCTTTCTGTGCTGGTCGTATCTTCGGGGAAATGGGGGTACACGTACACATTATACCCGCCGCTAAAACCCACCCTTCGTGAGCCTTTGTTCACCCAAGAAAAAGGAGTAAGCCTTTGAGCAGGAACTCAACAAACGTACTAGAGATTGAGGCGTCGAGAACCTTGTCTGATCCCGCTGGGACCGAACCGCGCTCCTGGTCGGTACGAAGTGCCTGTATCGAATGGTGCCCCTGTTTTCTCGATTTCGTCAGTCTCTGCCCTCTCAAAGCCGGTAATGCTGGCTTGATTTCTTTCTCGTCGGTCAACGCACCCAAAAATGCAATGTCATATTTCTCCTCGTCGCTCGCAAGGCAAGGGAAGTAGGGCAGACGGCCGAAGGTCGAAATGCCAGAGAAGACAGAGTCGGCCTGTTGTGCTTCGTCAATACAGACAGACAGCCAGTATGCAGTAGAGACGGGTCAAGTCCAGCCTCTTACCTGTGTACCGCCGTCACCTGGCAAAGTGTTGTACCACAACGACTTGTGCGGCCCGGAGATGGGAGTCTGGTCGTGGTCATGGTCGCCGTGGGCAAGGACACAGCTGGCACATGCCAGCAAGGCAAGAGACTTGAAATGCATCTTCGCGATCGGCCAACACAGAGCAGTCGAACAGAAAAAAGCGAACAAGCCAGGAAAGATTCCGGGAAAACAAAAACACCCCGCGCCGCAAAGTACTTGTAGGAACGGGAAAATGATCGGCCAAGCTGCCAGGGCACAGCTGCTCACCTCTTGCTACTAGTAGATCATGATGATGACCAGTACAGCTAGGCAAGCTATAGCTTTCGCCCGAGGCAGTTCCTGCAGATAGGTCCGTGAGGTTAGGAATAAGTCACCGATCTGACCACACCATTGCAGAGCCGGTTCCTGTTACCTAACACCACTTCTAGCTGGGCTGCGTGTCGGCGCTGGGCGGTTAACTCAAAAGAGATGATAACATCACACACTTACCTATTGAGCTGAGGCCACTATCGAACCCCTCGCCCCCGCCTACCTCTTGTACGTTGCAAATAGAATCTCCAAACGGTGACAATGAGAAAAAACGTCGAGTTTGGTCAACAATGCCTCTCCATCCACAACCCGGTAGCAGGCTGGGTCGAGCTTGCAGATGTCTCTTCAACTCAAATATCGGATACCTACTCTTTGCCCGCCACGCGTCTGGCGTTCTTGGAGGCGGGGCACGCGCAGGTGAGTTGGAAGTCCACCGCGAAGCCACATGGGCGTGACGTGCGGGTGCCAGGCGGGCGATGAGACAGCGATCAAACGAACTGTGGAAACCGGAGGGAGCGAGAGAGGGATAAGGTAGCGCACAAGTCCATGCAAGCGGGCTCACCGGATCTTGGAGGGTTCCTGGAAAGGGTGAGCCAATGCCGTGTGTCATGATGATGCTGTCATATTGTTTGGTAGATGCTTATCAGTTGCATGGTGAACGGAAAGTCACTCGTATCAGTCGAGCAAAGGAAGAGTGTTTGTGTTTTGTAAGACGTTGAGAGAAGATTCGGCCGCTAGTCCGCAAGAGGAAGCCTGTAAGTGTGGTAACAGAGATACGGTGCACCGTCATCGTCAGAGTCTTGCATCTTGTCATTAGAAAGTTCTTATCTTATCTACGGGCGGTTCTTATCATGGAGACGAGTTACTTGATGTCTTCTCCATATTGCTCTGCCCATCCCTCATCAAAAGGATCATCAACATCTATGATGGTTAGATGAAGCAGGTCATGCCATACGTGCAAATCATTTTCCCGGTCTCTCCATCTCCATCTATACTAGCGACCTTTTTCCCGTCTATGCCATTTCCATTTTGCGTCATCACTGTGGTCCATTTCCAACCGGAGCCGGCACAGAGGGTCCAGCCTCGCCAGTTTCGACCAGTTCGTCCTTGTCCATGCGGTCGAATGCCTTTTGGACTTGGTAGTCCCAATTGCTGAAAGCCACGATGACCCATTCGGCAGCTCCAACAAGATAGAGGGCGATGCATTGACCAACCCAAAGGCCAGGAAGACCCCAGCCATGGAAAGCAAGCCAGATACCCAAGGGCAGGGCGCCACAATAGTAGCTGACGATGTTAACGGCTGCTCCTATGTGCTGCCTCCCCATGCCTCGTAGAGATCCTCCGCAGCTGCCGTTCAAGCCGTCTGCGATCTGGAACAGAGCAACATAAGGCAGGACCTTCGCAGTGAGTTTCACCACTCTGTCATCATCGTTGAAGATCTTGGCAAAGTGGTTTCTTGTCCCCATCAGAATAGCGAGGACAATGGCGCCCATGAACATGCTGAGCCAGGCGGCCACATTGGCTGACCGTGCTGCCCCCTTTGCGTTGCGTGAGCCCAACATGTTCCCAACACGTGCGCTGGCAGCGACGCCTATCCCAAAAGGGATGGTGTTCATGACTTGATCGGCCGTCATAATGACACTTTGCGATGCCAGAGGGATCTCGCCTAGTCTGCCAGCAGCGAGTGCGACGATCTCAAAGGCCCACCACTCAGTGCCGACGTGGATGACACCCAGAATGGCGAGTTTGGCGAATGTTCCCATATTGTGCAGACACCTTTTCGTCCAGCCGCCCCAGCAGTCGCCGCCTGCCACGAATTTCGCATAAAGCACCAGGCCGAAGAATGACAGCCAGTAGCCGATGCCGGTTGCGAATGGGGCAGCGAATATTCCCCATCCTGCGACATAGACGAACAGGTAATTCAACAAAGCACTGATGGGTGAAGTGATCAAGAGGACATATGTTCCTGGACGCATAATCGACTGGGCCTGCAGATACTTTTTCATGGTTTCGAAGTAGATATACCCAAGGCCGCCGGGAATCAAACAGCTCAGGAATTTGGAGCTGTCTCGCGAAAGCTGGGCACTCTGGCCGAGGGCTCTGAAGACCGGTTCCGAGCACAACCAGAGTATTGCAACGGGAATATAGAACAGGGTGAGGACGACAAACCCTCGTTGCAACAGGATGCCCAAGTCATGCTTGTTCTTGCTTCCGGTGAAAGTCGACGAAGCAAGAGTGTCCAGTGCGGTCGACCCTCCCATCCCAATGAGCCATCCCGAGCACATAGCAAACATATAGGAGAAAGCGGCGGTCGAGAGATCCTGAGGCGAGGCTCGGCCGACGATCAAGATTGAGATGGTTTGCAAGGAGTTCTGTAAGGTATATGCCAGGATCACCGGGATCGATCCTTGGAACAAAACCCAGAATTCATGGAGGATAAGCTTGCGAGGCGGCGTTTCGTCCTCGGGCAGAATGTCGAGGATCTCGCCTTCTCCCTGGCTCGGCGTGGACTCCTCATCGCCATGCTTCTTGGGCAAGAGACTGGTTTCCTCAGTCGCCGTTTCCTGGATTTCGTCCGGCATCATTGCAACTGAGCGCCTTCTTTCACGATCCTCTTCTGATGAATGAGAGTCATAAGCGTGATGATCGTGGGGCTTCCATGCCATTCACTTACCGGATGAGCTATATCTCCTCATTCACACAATCGATGTGGAATTCGCACAGTCTTGCAGGTCAGCAGCATGAGCAAACTACTCTTGTAGACCGAGGTCGATCGAGAACAGGAGACCCAAGGTTGATCTATGTGTACCACAGACGGCAGGACCCTTGGGTTGTGACGGCCAACTCCCCAGACCCACCAGAGTATCAAAACGGGACAGTAAAGCACTCACAGGCTCGTAAACCACAATGACAGCGGATTTCCAGCAGTCAAAGATTGTTCAAATACTGACACGTAAGGAATGGGAACCAGTGGCCGTGACAGAATAGGGGCAGGACAGCGGCAGACAACACCCAGGGACAAAGGGAAGAGAGGGTAAGATTGATTAGTGGTACTGTTAGCATGAGAGCGATTGAAGTCATCGCATTACTCAATCATCTACCCGATGGTAGGCAGGTAGCTATACTTTGTTGCTGGTGTGGTTCCTTATCTTCAGCCCTGTTGGAGGTGTGGCCCTTGCAATGACCGCCAGTTTGGCTGCCGAGTCCTTAGCTGTTGTACGGACCTGGTCGACACCCCCACCGCCGGGTTCCACCACCGGACCTTGATATCCAGGGATACCTCAGGTTGTCAAGTTAGTTAGTACTGGTTCGGAGGTTTAGCCACACACGGCGACGTAACCATGATACCAGGATTCGCGAAATCGGATTCTCCTCTGACCGACAGATGAGGCTTGACGGGGTTCTACGCTGTCTCTGTACCGGTATGTAATGAATTCAAATGACGACGCCGGCTTAAAACTTGGCATCAAAAACACCAACCACTGGCAGCAACCGCCAAACCACCATCTCATCCTCCTTATCAACGCCTTCTCAATAACGTTTTGCATTTTGCACATCCAGCTAATCTTCCAGCCAAATGGCCACCGCTAGCTCTGCTGGTTACAGCCCGGACGGTACAAGCCTTGATTCGCCGGCCTGAAACCAGCCACTAACGAACCGTAGTTGGACTTTGCTTTGCGCCTCGGTTTGTCTTTCGATGCCATAATGCTGGTGACATGGCTCAGATAACGACATGCTGAGCCATACAACCTGCGACGCACACGATGCACCCAGATCTTGGGATAGTCCTTGGCTTCAAGCACTCATCATCATCACTCCTGCTTGATAGCGGCTCCTGTTCGTGGGACACGGGCGGTGCTTCTCTTTCTCTGCAGCCTTTGGTTCGATCGCTTCCAATCAGGCTAACGTCAGATCTATACCTTGCATCGATCTCCCCTGTACATCATCTCTACATATTTTTTTTCTCTCTCCTTGACCTTCTCCTCCTGATCACCTCCTTATTTTCTGTTTGAAAATCGGAAACACAATGGCGGAACATCTGAACGAGAAACAACACACTCCGCAGGGAGATGGCGAGGCTCTACAGAATGGGACACATGAGAAATCCGAGTCGAATACAGTGGCTCCCCATCCAGCGGCCGCCGAAAACGTTGTTACCCGAGATGGCGTCCGCCTGCATCCTCAGCCGACCAGTGACCCCTTGGATCCTTTGAACTGGTCGAGTTTCCAGAAGCACACGATCCTTGCTGTTGTCATGTTCAAGTAGGAATGAATCCACGACTCCCAAATGGAAACCCAATCTGACAGTCTGTGCACAGGTACTTCATGTTTACCTACATCACCACCACGACAGTGGCCAGTTTCCCTAATTTGCAAGATCAATACGGCATCAGCTATTCGCAGGTCAACTGGACCGTGGCCATTCCAGCCTTAGGTCTAGCCGTGGGACCTCTGATATTCTCCTCGTTAGCCGACATCTTTGGCCGACGAATCATCTTCATCTTCGGCACTCTCATGGCATTCGGTGCAACTGTCGGCGCAGCAAAAGCGCCCAACTACGGCGGGTACATGGCCGCGCGGTTTTTCCAGGGCTTCGGCGTGTCCCCAGCCTCGACGGTAGGCCTGGCGGCCATCAACGACATGTTCTACGAACATCAGCGCGGCCAGAAGATTGGACTCTGGGTACTCGCCATCGACAGCGGTTTGCTGGTCGGACCGATCTTCGGCGGCTTCATGAACATTGTGTCTGCCGCCTGGGTGCAATGGCTTACCGCCATCTTCTTCGCCGTCCTTCTGGTCCTAGAGATTCTCTTCATGCCGGAGACTCTGTACCCGCGGAACAAAATGCTGGCTCAACTGCCTCTGGCCACAGCGGCCGACGAGCCCGCCATCGATATCGAAAAGGTGGGCCGCCGTCGCAGCGACGCTGGAGCGGTCAGTCTCGCGCGCACTAAGAAGCTGGCATACATCAACGTCAAGCCCGTGCCGGGCATGCGCCATCCGGCAGTCTACGACGCGGTGCTGCGCTTCATCATGACCTGGAAGTTCCTCGCAGTCACGATTTCCGTCTTTGTTTACTGCTTCGCGTGGTACTGGTGGATCCTGAGTGTTATCACCATGCTGCCCGCCGCCTATCCGGACTACAAGCCACAGATCCAGGGCCTGCTGTTCATCGGCTTGTTACTGGGCACGTTGTTCGCAGAAGTGTTCCTGGGCGGCAGTCTCAGCGATTGGGTCTGCTCACGCCTCGCAAAGCGCAATGGCGGCACCCGTCTCCCTGAGATGCGCCTCTGGCTCATCTATCCTGCCGGCTTGTTGAGCGCAATCGGCCTTATCGTCTGGGGCATCAGCATCGACAAAGGGTACCACTGGATGGTCGGGCAGGTTGCGTTATTCCTCTTCGCTGCTGGCATCCAGATGGGCAACACGGTGGTGTGCGCTTATATTGTCGACTGCTATCCGCTCCAGAGCATGAGCATAATCACCTTCTATGCCGTGCTGCTCAATTTGTCCGCCTTTATTGATCCGGTAAGTCTATGAACCAGGGATGAGTTTACAGCTACGTTGATTGTTGGATGTTCTTCGTAATTGCTTTGATCCTGTTACTAATATGTCTCTTCTTCTTCTTTCTAGTTCTTCATCGCCCCCTGGCAGACAGACTCGGGCTGGACATGGTGTTTTGCGGCTCAAGGTATCATTGTCTTCTTCGGCGCCATGCCCGTCTTCGCTCTGCTGCACAAATTCGGGCCGTCTTTACGCGAAAAGACAGGCACGCCGTCTTGGGTCAATCCCGAATTCGACATGTCAACATGAGAAGGGATTGTTTTTTGGCGTTTAGAGGGAGCTTGGAGTCATTGAACCCGGTGTGATGGTCGGCACGTGCCGGCACAGATATCACTATCTAGAACCCAAACTGGAGGTTCGGAGGGGTTGGTTCTGGTACCTGTAGGACCAATACTGAGACACCTCTTCTTGCGAGAGTTTGGTCTCCTGTTCCTGTGCGTTGCTGAGTGTCCCTCCAATTGCAGTTACCGTTGCCGTGTATTGTATCCGATCCTGCTGCGACAGCCTGGCGCTGCCCCTACTTTCTTCACGGTGTCCTGGGATGTCATCTCCCACTGACCTTTCCTTGGAGGCACGGCTTCCAGCCCATACCGATCTCAAACCATCTTTGGGCATCAACTCACTCTTGACAAGACTTCAGTGAAGCCTCTTGTGATAACACCCTTCTCCTCATCGTCGCTTGACCTGGTCACTTGCTTCTTCACTTCCGAGATAGTGAGTGACACAGGAAGCTGAACCCAGTCTATTGCTCCATTCCATTCCACTTCTGCTTCCACCTTCGGAATAGCCAAATCGTCCTTCGTGGCTTACACTTACAGTCTCGGTCTCGGTCTCAGTCTGACCTGAGGAATCAGGATAGCGAGAGAACCCACCCAACACGATGTGCCTCAACCTCCCCATAGCCGAGAACCCTCCCCGATCTCAACACACCATCCGCGATGAAAAAATAATACACAGATATATGTTAGAGCCGGATTTCCGTCCAACAATCCCCCACCAAAACCATCTGCTAGGTGTCCCTAAGTTGCCCCATTCCATGGGTGAGTCCTTAGTTCCGCAGTTTGAAGATGGGCCCATTCCGCTTCGTGACCCAGTTGCCCCATTCTATGGGTGAATCCTTGGTTGCGAAGTGTGATGGGCGTTCGGGGGGGATATGTGTGTGCTCTTCCACCTCTCCAGACTTGATAAGCCATACCAGATGCTTCTGGACCGGGTTGCGCCATTCCATGGGTGAGGCGAGTCCTCGGTTCTTGAAGTTGACGGGCGCTTTGATATGATGGTGAGGGTTCGAGGATTGGGTCCGGGGGAAAAAAACTGGCGATCAAAAGCAAAGTTTCACTTGCCTTCCTACCACTCGAACCCAGGTGGGAAAGGTTTTTTTGGTGGTTTGCATGTCGCATTGTCTTGAACGCTTGGGGAGTGCTCTGGGCTCTGAACAAGTGCTGCTGGTTTGTGTACGATTGTTGTAAGCTAGTGTCTGTGTCAACAAACAGATGTATAATCAAGTCAGTGTTGACGCTCGAGTGTATCTCTTGCAGAACTGCGATTGCATGTCAAAAGTCAAAAGTATGATGGCCAGTCTCAGTATTCCTCTTGTCTATGGAAGCGGTTTATGCGTGGACCATCGAGTAGCGGTTGCTCATGTTTATCATTCATTCGTTTGTCTTCACGCCTGGATCTGGGATCGCCGGCTTTTCATGTTGTGCCAGTGGTGCTGTCTTGAGTCTTGAGTCTTATAGTTCAATACTGGTTCATTCATGTCTTCGTATCGTCTTCGACTCGTGTTTTGAGTCGTGTCCCGTAGTAGTCAAACAGAAGACCGTCCCTGAATACTCCTCTACATTCTCGTCTTGCCCAGTTCTTCGCCCCTTTCCCTGATCGTCTGTCTCCTCAAATACCAGTTACGCAGCACCTCCCACGCAGCGGCCGCAGCCGTAAGCGGCGGAGCCAGCACAAGCAGCCAAGTCCACCATCTCGGACTCTTCGCCCTGATATCTCGCATGACTTCGGCGATCTGGAGCTGCAAGTCCTCCCTACTGCCGTCATTGTAGAGAACATAACCTTTCCCTGCGTTCTTGTTGGCCTTGTTTCTAGATTCGCACCTCGCAGCTTTCTCACGCACGTCGACCTGGCTCTTGACTCTGTTTTCCGCGTCTTCGGCCGACAGAAACGGATCCCGCTCGCGCAGGCGCTGCATTTGGATCTTCGGGTCCGACACGGCCACGACGACGACGGTGCTGCAGAAGATGTCGAGGCCGGATTCGAAGAGCAGCGGCACGTCTGCGAGCACCGCCCAGTATCCGAGCAGCCAGTAGTACAGCATGGCTCGGGCAATGTAGAACCGCACGGCGGGGTGGACGATCGCGTTCAGCTTCTTACGGTCGCGCACCCGCTCTTCGCTGGTTCCGAACACTCTCCGTCCGAGCGCAGGTCGGTTCAACGGCCTTCCTTTCCCGTCAGGTCCGTCCTCTCGGCCGCCGCATTGCGCGTCGGTCGCGGGCAATAGTAGGTCTGGTGTGGTTGGGCCGAACGTCGCTACTATGCGTCGGTAGCCCCATGTTCCGGGCTCGACTGCCTTTCGTGCCAACAGGTCCGCGTCGATTAGGGGGAGCGAATAGGGTGGGGAGGAGAGGATTGCGGAACAGGTCGACTTGCCTGTCGCGATTGAGCCTGTGATGCCGATGACGCGCATTGTTGACTGGTGTGCTGGTGCTGGTGCTGGGTTGCTCACACGGTGAGCGGTCACGAACAAGGGTGAGCGGTGTCTGAAATTGCATCTATTCGAGGCACGCAATACATTGTTGTCAGTGCAGAGGTAGATGTAGACGAGCCCATTCCTCTATATCGAGTGGCAGAACATGCGAGGTCTTTATAGCGTCCGTATGTCCATCCGGCGTCGGGGGATCTGATAATCCGGAAATCCACCACGGCAAACGAGGCTGAACGAGGCTGTGAATCACAAACTTCGGCCTTTCTTTTTACGACTACACAAGGCTGACTTGAAGTCTTCAGATACCAGCATTCGATCCTCTCTGCAAGAACCACAATACACCATCGACGACTCTCATCACTAATCGATCGCTCAGCAAGATTTTACTTCTCAATCAACTCTATTCGAGGAAGTATATCCTCCAGAGTCGCGCTGTTGACAGCGGTTCGTCAACCTGCCCTTCACACTCAACACGATGAAGGCACCCAATCCTTAAACCGACCAACCTGAATCTGTCTTTAGGAGACATATGATGATTCTAGCAGCCTTGAAACACATTTCGGTATCTACACGACCACGAGCTTTTCAGAGGCTCGCTCCCCGGCATTCAACCCCACACTCTACAATGGCTTCAGCCACCATTTCCTTGACCCCAGCCGAAAAGCTATTCCGTCAATGTCTCCTCGACTGCCGCAATGAAATGCACTCCATACCCGGGATGAACGATCTAGTCCTTCGCTTCACTGGAGGCTGGGTGCGAGACAAATTACTGGGCACCCAGAGCCACGACATCGACGTCGCCCTGAGCACGATGACCGGCTGGCAGTTCGGCCAAGCGCTGCAGCTGTTCATGCGAGACCACGGCGCCAAGTACGAACAAGAAGCGATCAGCCAAGGCATCAACTCGCAAGTCAAAGACATCCACAAGATCGAAGCGAACCCGGAGAAATCGAAACACCTGGAAACGATCACGACGCGAATGTTCGGGATGGACATCGACTTTGTGAATCTGAGAAAGGAGGTCTATGACGAGACGTCGCGCAATCCCAAGATGGAATTCGGCACTCCCGAAGAAGACGCACTGCGTCGCGACGCGACCGTCAATGCGTTGTTCTACAATCTCGACACACAGCTCGTCGAGGATTTCACGGGCCGAGGGCTGGATGACATGAAGCGCAAAATCATCCGCACGCCCCTCGCGCCGTATCAGACGTTCAAGGACGATCCGCTGCGCGTGTTGCGGCTGATTCGCTTCGCTTGTCGGCTCGGATACGAGATCGAGCGGGAGGCCAGAGAGGCGATGAAGGATAAAAGTATCCATGAAGCACTGCGGGTCAAGATCAGCAGAGAGCGGGTCGGGGTCGAGGTGGGCAAGATCATGGCCGGACCGGATCCGTACACGGGACTCAAGGATATCAATGAACTCGATCTTTATTTCACGGTGTTCGCAGATCCTAGCACGACAGCTACGACCGGGCTGGATGCCAACAAGGCGCTGCGGGCGTATGATGGCCTGCAGACGATCTTGCGGGAAAAGTCTGCGATTTGCTTGGGTCTGAAGCCGAGGCAGGACCAGAGCCTCAGCTGGTTCCTTGCCGCGTATGTTCCGTGGGTCGGATCCTCGGCCGATGCTTACACTGCGTCGAGGGAGGGCATCAAAGCGACCAACTCGATGAGCAAGGTTCTGAAAGACGCCATTGATCTGCGTCAGGAGATCCTGCGAGCAGTTCAGGCGGTGCGAGACGGCAACGCTACTCGCTCGGCAGTGGGCATGCTGTTGCGCCAGTGCAGGGAGGCATGGCGGTCGCATGTTCTGTTTTCGCTGCTTTGCGACATTGCGGACGGTGACTTTGCCGAAGCCACGGATCGCTACCAGACGTTTGTCACGTACATTGCTGAACAGAAGCTGGAAGACGCGCATCTCATCGCCCCGATCCTCAAGGGCAACGAGATCACGGAGGCGCTGGGAGGACTGAAGACTGGTCCATGGCTCAAACAAGCGGTGGATTTGCTGGCTGAGTGGCAGTTTACTCACCCGGAGGCGACCAAGGAGGAAGCAATCGAGATGATTGTCAGGAAGAAGCCAGAGCTGGACATTCGAGAGCAGAACCCTCCGACCTCCAAAAAGAAAAAGGGCAAGGGTCAGAAGTCGTGATGATTGTGTCAAAGAGACGAAGAGTTATTTCGATACCCCATGTGAAAAGTTACGATTTGATTTTCAAGGTCATGTCATTAATAGTTCCTCCCTGCCAGCCTCCGTTCGAGGTGCCTGGGATGGGAACGTAGTATATATCGTCGTTAATGCTTGGAGCCAGCGAGCCGAGTAGCAGCTTCGAGGGACAACCAACGTGTGGACATCTGATGTCTTCTCATGATGCTTCGATCCCAACGCTTCTCCGCCTCTCCTCTTGCATGCGCCTTTGCCGCAAAAGCGTTCCGGCCTCATTTCAAAAGCACAATCAATAGCAGCAGAATGACTATCAAGACGATGATCGTCGTCATGCCCCAATTCTGCTTCGCTTTCCGACTCACGCCCTTTAACCTCCGCTTCGCGCCGTCCAATCGACCTTGATGCCTATCCACGCCACGATCCACCTCATCCAACAGAGCAATCTGTCCTTCCAGCTCGTCTCCCACCTGGAGGGCTAGATGTCGCTGACGCCCGATTGACTCGCCCAGCCGGTCAAGTTGTTCGTCTTGTTCGGCCATGACTTGCTTGTGGTACGCATGAATCTGTACATTGGACATCGACTCCGTAGGGTCGGGGGTTTGTACACGACCGGCCTCTTCGTCGGTGTATCGTGACGGGAACAGGGCGGCCCGGATCGTATCGTCCTCTTCGTCCAGAGATTCTTGAGAGGGATTATCGCGGAATCGGACATTCTTCGCAGCTTGGCTCTGCCCAGCATCTTGTTTCCGCAGGTTGGAAGCACGTTGCTGTCGACCTTCGCTGGACTTCCGAGTCTGCGCCCGAGCAAAGTCGTCCTTTAGGGTAGGGTCGTTGGGAGATGCGAGAGTGGTGGCGGCGGTGCTAGAGTTCTCGCCGTGGAACTGCCGGGAAAGATCATTGTACTGAGAGCGGAGTTGATTTAGGGATTCGTCATCGGTAGCAGATCGAGCGGCGAGCGATTCAATGCCTTCACGAAAAGATTCTAGGGAGCGAGCGATGTTGGAGTCTTGGGACGGGACGGGATCGAGGTTCAGCGAGATAGCGCGCTGCCGCTCTAGGAGTGACAACTTGATGTGGTCCGCAAGAAGCAGCAGCTGTGTTGGGTTTGACATTGCGAGGTCAAAGTAAGCCTTAACCCTGACTCGAGGGGAAGGAAGAGTTGGTGGTGATCGAAGGAAGGGAGCCTCAGCTTCGGTCAGGCTGAAGTATCTGGGGATGCGTCAGGCCGGGATCTCGTCGCTGCACGGAGACTCGGTGGTCACGGTCGATTCGTCAGAGTTCGAGATTCTGCAGAGCATCAACAGAACATGTAGGGGATTCTGTTGAGGTCAGTTGCAAACCTGCAATGATGTTCACTGAACATCGGTGCCGCAGGTATGTTTACGAACGAGGTACGATGTTCGGACTGGGGATGATGGCCGGTCCCGGAGAACGATGCAGCGGCCAAGGTCGGATGAGCACGAGCATCGACGGCCGATTCAAGGAAGAGGCTGGTCACGTTTTACCCGGAATGCTGCCTAGAGTTTAAATAGTTAGGGGCTGGATTGCTTATAATATTATGCCTGTGGTAGGTGCTGAATGGCCTAGGGAGCCTCCTAGCCCCTAATAACCCGCTCGCTAGTGCCTAGGCCGGGCAATCCCCCTCACTGACAACATGTCAGTGATTGCTGTTAGTGGTTGCACTAATGAATCAGAAGTCGGGGCCATGCGGCCTGGGGGACGAGGCCTGACCACACGGTGCATTCAACGGTAGTACCAGGTATAACACAACAACAGTTCCAATGTCCAACAGTTCTCCTCCATACTTCCATCTCACACTACTAGTATGCTACCGTGGCCGTGACATTGTGTGCTGCCATGGATAACTACGAGTTCTACCCCCTGAGGCCTCACCGTCTCGCGGCCGACGACGATTCCTTGCCGAGTCCGATCCAACCTCATCTCGACACCCTTTTCGCCGAGTTCGCGAGATCCCGCCCAAGAGTCTCTTCTCCAACGCCCTCATCAGCCGTGTCTCAGCGCGACTCCCGCGAGGCCAACAGCGAAAAGACTCCCGCCAAAATAGACCTTCGAGCCCTTGAATATGTTGGAGACTACGATTCCCACCTGATGTGTCCCATATGCCACGTACCGTTCGTCGACCCGGTCGTCCTCGAATGCGACCACACATTCTGTGACTCCTGTCTGAAGGAATATCGAGAAGGAGTCAGTAGTGGCCCTCGGTCACGGTGTCCTACATGTCGGGCCTTCCTGTTATCGGGGCCCCGGAAAGCCTCTCGGCTGATTGCCAACATGTGTAATGAAACCCAGGTGCGGTGTCCGAACGAGGACTGTGAAGAGGTCTTACCCCGTGGGTGCATCGAACATCACGCGACGAAAGAGTGTCCGCACGAACGGCTCCAGTGTCCTGACCCGACCTGCGACAAGCTGGTCAAGAGAAAGAACTACGTGCCGGAACAGTGTATACATAGTTCGCACATCGAGTGTGACTGCGGCGCCGTGATCGAGCTAGGCAAGGGAGATTGGCTGAGGCACAAAGATGAAGACTGTCCGAACACGGGGGTCAAGTGTGGGGAATGCGGGCAAAGGATCTCGGCCAGGGACTATCTTTCTGGGAGCAGCAACCATACTTGCACCGCCAAGGACAGCCATAATTGTCCCGGCAAACAATATGGCTGTACAGATGACTTCCCACCGGCAGATGCTGAGGCGCACATCAAATCATGCCCGCTTGCCCAGTTGGCCCCTCATTTCCAGAAACAATCTCAACTCCTACAGTCGTTGCAAGAGCAGTTGACCATGGTCAAAGTCCGCAACGAGGTGCTGGAGAACGGATTCGAAAAGATCAACGATCTGCTGAGCGACCGCGTTCGTCATTATCTAGCCCAGTCGGACCATTCCCCGGCGGAGGCCTCGGATATTGAAGAAATCGAGCGCGATCACATCCCTTCGGGTCTGTCGCAACGGGATCTGCTGAGCCCGGCACAACTTCGCGCCATGACTCCGTCTCCCGACCCGGACTCTTTGTCCATTTCTCAAACACAGCAACATCTGCTGGCTTTGCATGAATCGTTGCGGGGAAACGTGTCCAATATAGAAAACGACATCTCTGCCCTGTCCAACACGATCTCGGATCTCGACGCGCGGACATCCATGCAGATTATGAATGAGACGCTGCGGATTAAAGAGGATCTGGCGCATACCAACGCCGCCTTGTTCAGCACCAGAGCGCAGGTTCAGTGGCTGTTGAACCGTGAGAGGGTAGGACAGCAACAGCAAGCCATGGGAATGGGAATGCGCGGTCGAGCACCCTCAGCTCAGCCTCCGGTGTCCCATGAAGGCGCCTCCGCCCGAAGCTCTGTTTCTGAAGGAGGTGATTCGGCGGGCCAGGTATCAAGTTCAGACGGTCATCCCGTGATATCTGTCTCGGGTTCCAGTCCGAACTTTCGACCTCAATTGAGGCGGCTGAGTGGTGGTGGTAGTCAAGAGAGGGTCAAATTATAATACAATCCCCTTCTTTTTGGTCGCTGGTATAATAGCCGTCTAGCAACAATGACAGGATTCATTTCGGTTTCACTCTACAGACGGTGTTGTCGTTCAAACAGGTCAGCCAATATCACTGGAAGACACGGCTATAATCGGTGTGACTTGGGTGACCAACTGTATTGGAGAAGACTAGATTAGATACTAGTAGTATGTTGGAATGAACCTGATTCTCTCCATGATATGTCCTTACATGTAAGTAGTCACAGAAAGAAGACGAGGATGAGGATAAGGAGGAAGAAAGAAGAGACAAGTACAAGTACCTACTTATCGCAGCGAGCCTTGCAGCTCGCCAACCAACCAATCACAGCCATCTCTGCCCGGCTGGACATGCCGCATTCGACACAAGTACAGAACTAATTGAACGACAAGAAACAAGTCAACAACTCCTTCAAAGTGTATCGGCAACAAGAGGGCAACCCACCACGAGCAAGAAGGCTGCCTTGCCAATGAACCTGTTCTGATAGCATATCATAACCTCTTTCTGTGTGACCAATTCTCCCAATGGGATTGGACGATATTCAGGTCCGAGGTTGAGTCTGGCCGGTCAGAGGTCTATCTTTGCGATACGAAACTTGAACGGTGCGGCTGGTGATAACGACAATGAATGAGGTTCTCGAAATCCGGTAGGCACGGGCTGCTCTTTGGGACAGACAGCTACACTGGCAGTGCACTGGGGTACATATACATGATCAATTCCGTTCACAGACAGGCCCTAATCTTGAAGCTCGATTGTTGCTTTTTGTTGTCTGGCCTCTCGCAATCCCTCCTGACAATTTCCATCACACCGTGACTACTCTTCTGGAGATTCCTCCTGGCTAGCAAGAATTGACGGGTGTCGCTGGACTGCAGGACTCATTTGGGGATACTAGTGTTTGACTTCCCAATATCGGAGACAACGACCAAGAGACAGGAGACCAGGAGGATCATCAACGAGGAGAAGGTAATTGTTAGCAAGAAAGCGGGCAATAGTGGTACCACCGACCACCGAGCTCGCCCACGGTCCTTCGAGAGGCTCAGCCAACGATACAGCGAATATCAACTTGCCTAGGATCTTCTCATCGAGACTGTTCGGCCTTCAAGGATTAAATACATATAAGACAGAAGGGAATCGACAAAGATGGGTCGCGGAAGGACGCTCGAGTATCCCAAGACCCCGGTCAACAAGGTCAACCGGTACAATCAACGAGGTAAGAATTCCTTCCCATACAAGTCGAGCCTCGACTATTATGACTTAGCAGCTAATGATGCTTCACAGCGACCTATGACCTCGAGCAAATCCATGGCATCATCAACACCAGCAGCGTGGTGCACGTCTCGTTCAACACGCCCGATCCGAGCAATCCTTTCCCCGTGACGCTGCCGATGGTCGGGGTCGCAGCCAGTTACGAACACCCGTCAGCCTCGCTCGGCGAACCACTCGACATCTACCTGCACGGCTACGTGAGCAGCCGGCTGATGAACCTTTCTCGCAACGCCGAAACCGAATCCAAAACCAATACTCCTGACGCCTCCGCCTCTCCCACAGGTCTCCCCGTCACCATCTCCGCGACCAAGGTGGATGGGCTGATCCTCACGCTGACGCCCAATACACACGACATCAACTACCGCTCGGCGATCGTGTACGGATATGCCAGCCTGGTCACCGACGTGGGCGAGAAGCTGTGGGCTATGGAGCAGGTGACCAACTCGGTGCTACGGGCGCGCTGGCGGTTCACGCGCGTGCCGCCCGACTCGGCCGAAATGCAGAGCACATCGATCCTGCGCGTCAGCGTCGTCGGCGGCAGCGGGAAGATCCGCGTCGGCGGCCCGCGCGACGAACAGAAGGACCTGGTCCGGGACGACCTGCGCGAGAATATCTGGACCGGTGTCGTGCCCGTCTATGAGTGTCTCGGCGAGCCTGTTCCGCATAAAGGGAACAGAGTCAAGGATGTGCCTGCCCACGTACTAGAATATGTGACGGAGATGAGGGAGGCAAATGAGAAGTATGCCGCCGATGCAATTGCTGATCAATCCCAAGATTGAAGGGCTCGAAGACCGTTCCCTGCTTGATAGGACAGCCTGCCGTCCAGTGAAGATGATTGTGGTGCTTGTTGGTTGCCCGGCTCGCTCAAATCTTTCAACCCTTGGTTGCTTGAGCCAGCTCGATGGATGTTCAGGTTTCTTTAGGTCTCCTCCATGTTAACGGCCTCTTTTATGATGGGATCATGCGGGGTCATAGCTGCAATTTGTGATGCAAGCCTCATCTCCTTTTCCGTTTTGCCGAAGCCGTAATCGCTGATCTGGAGATAACATGGGCCTCGATTCACTCTTATGAACTTTATCCTCTCTTCGTGCTCCCTTGATATCCTGATAGCTCAGCTGCCTTGTTCCCTGGTCATCACATCAGTCATCAAACTGCTGAGGGGCCAACACATCCCTTCCGTCGGCAAGATTGCAAAGCAAGGGGGCCCGGGTTACCGTCCAACGGGCCCGTACCCGTGGTTAATCTTCTCGAAGGACGCAAGACATTGCGGCCCTCCCCTGCTGTGTAACACGGATAAGGACAAACAGGACCTGCAAACACGCCCTTTGTTGAAAGCCAACGCCAGCCGTGCAGGCCCAGGGCATCCATACACTGCCTGGCAACTGTTGTGACTCGTACAGTAGGACAAACTGTCAAGCCACTCCCGAGCAAAAAGCCGGCAACGGCAGCCCCTTCAAGCGGATCAACCCGAGGAATGGGAACACGGACACATGCTTGCGGCCCTGTGAGGCGAGGAAGATGCCACCATGGGCGGTCAAGGGCCAAGTTTCAGATGGCCATGGGAACCTCGTGGTCGCTGATGACCAGTCGTGTTGTCAACGAGCCACCCAAGGCGCCTGCTTCACATTCCGTTTGCTGGTCCTTGTGAGGGAAGGGAGGGTTTGCTGGGTCCTATAGATAGAGGGATCTTGATCCACCAACCTGAGATGATAATCTCGGAGTGTTTGGGACGGACAGATGAAGCTGGGACGGCCGTGCCAGACATCGGCACGCTTTTCTTTTTGTCTCTTGTCTCTTGTCTCGTGGCACTGGCAGGACAATGAACCTCAACCTCAACCTCAGCCTTGACATTGAAGGGCTTTCTGCCAACCTTCATCCTGTCTTGTCGTGTCGTTTTGCTTTCAAGGCGCCCGCCATCGCCAGATCTGACTATGGCGTGAGTCCCCATTGCATTCTTCACATCGGCCCTATTCTGGTAGAGGTCCATCCATCACTCGTTACTCTTCTCTTGCGTTAGACCAGCTTCCTATTCAACCCGTTCGTCACTCATTTGCACGTTTCCAGCGCAAGGCGCCGATTCAAACGCTCGTTACCTTACTTATCCTTCTAACAAACGAGTGACGCTTCATTCATCATTCTCTTTCATTCCAGTGTATATCTTGAAGACACGGACTTGAACATACCGTCGATGAAACCATCCCACTGAAAACACCAACCCAAGAAACCAGCGTTTGCACTCCTGTCGATGGTCTCTCTACACGAACTCAAAGCCGCCTCGATGAAGAAGTTTCGGGCTGGGCGAAGATGGCTCAAGAGCAAGTTCCACCGAAGCTGCTCAGAAGCGCCAGCGCAGGAGAGAAAGATCGTCATCGTATGTTGCTGCCATGAAAATACTGTAGGGAAGAAACGGATCTGACGTCTTTCGCAGGGACCACCAACCAACTTCCGTCGTGAAAATATCACCCTCGGTACCGATGTTGATGGGTATGATTGTTGACCTGTTCCTGTGGACGAGATCATCGAAGCTGACCCGTCATCGCCACCGTGCAGGAACACCATTCTGGTCGAGCGGGCTCGAGAGGATGCGCAGGCAATGCATAGAGCAGCCCAAGTCAAGCGTGTGAACCGATCTGCCTGACGAGACACAACTTGAACTCCCTACTAAGGGTTGGCTGGGTGAGACTTCGCGGAACCCAAAGTGGAGGAGCTGAACAATGGGAATGACACCACATACGAAGGAGAATTGGCTAGGAATTGCCGCTTGCTTTGGCAATGCTTCTGCTGGAGCATGACACCGCTTCGGGGCACACCTTGTGAATAGGATAAGAGCCACAAATACCTGCGGAATCAAAGCATCAGATTATGAACATTGGCACGTCTTCCAGCCGTGACTGCTTGTCCTGCTCCTCAGCCTTGCGTTTCAAGAAACCATTTCGAGCCGCTCGTGGAGTCGGCCGCGGTCTGCGCATAGGCAAACCCAATTCGTCCATGCCATCCTCGAGAACAGCAGGCTCCCGGCCCAGTCCAGATGAAGATGCCGCAGCACTCTTTTTGACAGATGCCTCAGATCCTCGTTGAGCAGAGGAATCGTGTCTCCGGGTGGGAAGCTCACTGCTCAATACGCGAGAGGTTAAGCCAAAACCGTCAGTCATACTCTCACTCTCGCCTGGAGGTGTTCGCCGTGGCTTTCTGGTAATATCAAGCCCATCCTCGTCCTCGTCTTCCTCGTCATCCTTGTCATCAACAGCGTCCTCAATGAAGTCGCCACCACTCTGCCTCCTGGTGAAGCCCATCCCGGCCTTGGTCTTGCTCGACATCCTCTCCATACCGATCAGAGAAGTCTTCTGCTGGACAGTGTTCGCCATTAGCGGAGCAAGACTTGTCCCGGACCAGAGATCGACCACTTTGTCCTCCGCCACCTCCGTGTCCTCCTCGATCTCTGTAGGCGTTGGCCCCAGTACCTGCTGCAGAGTGTTCTTCTGCTTCTTCTGCAAGGTCATGCTCTTGAGGCGGTTCTTTGTCTCCTTGGACATGGGTGAGGTTGGTTCCGGAAGGGCTTTTGGCGCCGCTTCACGAGCTTGCTTGACCAGTCTCTTGTACTCAGCATGATGTAGATGTGCTGTATAAGACTGAGCAATAGTCTGAAACTCGTCTTCCACCATAACGTATATGTCGTCGCCGTCGTATCCTTCTCGCATCAGCCTAGCATGCGCCATTAGTAGAATTCGTTGCAGCTGGGATTACACCTACTCACTCGAAAGCTGAGGGCGGCGCTCGCAGAGGAGAGGAAGAAGGTGATTTCCCTGCACGGTGTTAGTCCAGCCCGTAACTTGTAGCCTCGTTGATACTCACAGCCGGGGCGTCTCTCGGGTGTTTTCTGCTGCCGGCGGCCTCGCTCATGAACGGTATCTTCCTCAATTGTTTCCTCCTCTGCTTCTAGGGATGCTGTCTTTTCCGCCCTTTCCACCTTCGCCCGTGATGGCTGAGCCAGTCGCCGGCGCTTCGCTGGAGTCGCCTCATCATCAAGCTCCCAAGGCAAAATGCGAGCCATCGTCTTTCGGTGAAGGGTAATCGCAAGTTGGGCTCACGGTGGGTTCGCGCGTCGTGGATACTTTTTTTCAGCAGTTACCTTGTACATATTTGCATCGGAGAGTGAATGCACAAGGCAGTGAGCGGATAGTTGCAGGCAAACTGGAAATGTGTCTGATCAAAGAAGTTACTTATCAAAGATAGAGGATTGCCTTAACTCCGATCAAACAACACCGTAAATACTGCCCGAGGCTGAGAGCAAGTGCCCCACTAGTATTACAGTCGTTGAAAGTGATCACACAGACTGTTTAGAAGCGGCGAATGCTACGTCCAGTACGATGCAACAATCATTCTAGGGGAAGAAGCATTGTTGTGAGCACATACTCATGCTTTTTCTGGTTTCTGCAAAGATTGGTCTTAAGGCCTTTCGCCGCCTGCTAGCCAGGGGTATCATTTTCGAGAATTCTCTGAATAACTGCATTGTCCATGTGCAAGCCGCCCGCTCCCATTGTACCGTACTCCATGATCGTGATGAAAACTGAAAAGTGTCTGCTGAGAGAGACTCCGCAAATCGTAGACGCAGCTTCTGTTGTGCCCAGTAAATGCGCTCCCTCTCTACCCTTCATCAGGCCACTATGCCTCGCCGGGCTTCTTGGAATTGCAACTGACAATCTTGACCTTGTCCGCCTGGAACTCTTGCCCACCATCACTTTTGAATCTCACGTCTTTGACCAGGAATGTCCACACATCGTCGCAGAAACGGTAGGTCTCCAAGTGACCCTGTGGCCTAGGTCAGTAACCATGGGCACAGTGTGTAGATGTTCTGAGACTGACCTTGAACGTGAGTCTAGACTTGACCTTCTCCGCCAATGTGTCCGCTATCGCGCGATCAAAGTTGGCAAGAATCTTCATAGCCAACTGTGGTTCGATCCGGCCATCGTTGATTAGGTCATCGATGGTGTCGATGAGCGCTTCACCGATACTGCACACGAAATGTTAACATCTGCACCGACGTAATCATACAGAGAATGGGGCTTGGAGCGGGACAAGACGCTGAACAACCACGAATCTCGCACCGTAACCTACCTGCTGCCCCGGTACAGTTCGTAGTACTGTTGACTCGCCGCCATCTTGATCGCCCTCACTAACCCTCCGAAAACCAGGACCCAGAAGTGCTTCGGATATCAAAAAGGCTAGACAGCAACGAGGAGTCGTGGTCATGGATCGATGTAAGTGGACCGCATCCGGAAGAGTTGATACTTTATGAGAGAAGTCCGGCCTGAATGATGAGAACAGTGCAGTGCCAGAGGTGATAACCCCCACTGCACTGGCGCTCCAACTCTCAGTAGGCATAGTACACTCTAATCCAAATTAGTACTAGGCTAGACCGCCTATTCGCAGGAGGCTGAGATCCGGCCAGCTCTTATCGATTACCCATGCAATTGATGGCCGCTCCATTACTTCATAGCACCACGGCGGCGGACGGGGTATATATGCCTCTGATGACATCTACCTCAGCTTCATACGCCATTGTCCTCCTGTCTTGAACTGGGCTCATAAATCCGCCGCTATATTCACTGCTGAGTTTACGAAGTATTTGGTTTCCCGGGTGCAGAACGTGACGCAATGAGGGCCCTATCTGTCGCTGTGTCGCGCACCGCAGTTTTATATCCGCGGCCTACTAGTACACTGGGATTCCAGCGATGGGCGTCCACCTCGACATCCCAAACCACCTCCAGCACAAAGTCCGACAATGCTTCTGAATCGGCAGCGAGGCAAGATAAGATGGAGAAGCTCAAGAAGGTGCACAAGAGCATGGCAGAAGCAGACGATGAGATGCGCAAAGCCATGGAGAATTTGGCTGGTGATGGAGGAGAGGCTGGGCTCGAACTGGAAGATGGCAAAGCCGTCTCCATGAAAAGAGGCGTTCGAGAGAACATGTTCAGGTATATCTGAGATACAAGGACAACCAAAGTTCGGGCGCCAGCAACGCAGCAAAACAGTGCCTGAAAAGGGTGATGGGATGAATGAGATTC
The DNA here is from genome assembly GCF_000585585.1 of Capronia coronata CBS 617.96. NCBI lineage: Eukaryota > Fungi > Ascomycota > Eurotiomycetes > Chaetothyriales > Herpotrichiellaceae > Capronia > Capronia coronata. The sequence goes on along the minus strand of NW_006912894.1, from coordinate 2,432,550 downwards.
ATTCCGGGGTATCATGCTGTTGTAACAAATTCGACACTTCCCGACTACCGACTACCGACTTTTAAGCTCACACTCAGATGCTCTCCCTATTGTACAGATCATCGATATCATGTACAAGATCCTCCACGGAACTGCCTCCGGGACAGTCGTACCACTCGCCGCCATCACGAATACACCTTATCTTGCCCGCCAGTCTCACTGTGCAGCTCTTTGTCACGTTGTTCTCTTGACTCCTGAGGATGCTCGAGCGAAGCAAGCCAACGCCCTCTCCTTCTTCACTAATGCATGTATTGAGCTTTTGGAAGTCGACTCCATGCTCCATAGCGCAGTCCTCGACCAAATCTCGCTGCGGGATTTCTTGATAATCCGATATCATGCAATTCGCGAAACCCAGCCATACCTTTACATCGGCGTATACATGGGCGGCACAGAGGAGGATGACGTTACCAAGACATTCGCCGGGGCCATGTTTGCAGGAGACAGCATCCGAATTAGGATCAATACTGAACACGTATAAGCAACGGCGGTCTAGGCGCAATCATGATGGTACTTACCTTCCAATAAATGACATTGTAAAGTTGACTTTATCGCTGACTTGTTCCATTGTTGGGACCACCAATTGACGTAGACAATCTTTTGCATCGGGACATTTGGACATGACATGAATCTCTAGTGGTACCTCATTCCCGTTTCGTGCTTCTTTGAGCGAGTCTGGACCATGCGGTGTCAAGGTAGGGTTATAGTGGTGATGGCAGACGAAGGTGGCGCGAAACAAGGAAAGCGTCGCGAGTAAGATGAGGGCGGCAGGTAGTATACGTGTGACGAAATAGTGCCTTCGAGGTCGCGACTCAGCGGCTGGTCGCTTTCTGTGTGTTTCCGGGCGCGGGTACAGAGGTACCTTCTCCTCCAGATACAGCGGCTTCTCGACGTCCATGGTGGAAGTGCCGGAGACAATGGGACACTCCGGAAGGTTTCGTTGCTCGAACACAACCGCAGGCGACGAAATGATGGATTGCAATCACTTGGAAACTAGGGATTCTCAAGCATGGAAGTCATCTTGGTACATGAATGCACAACTTGAAACACGCAGTCATCACAATAGCAGTTGCGGGCAACGGTGCGCGCAATGACACATCCAGCCGGAAGGGCATGTTCAAGTTAACCCTGCACTGACAGTGCAACACTGGCACTGGCACTAGCAACGGCTGCGGGCGTTGGCTTGGCACCGCTTGGTAAACGCAGCAACATTCGCTGGCAACACAGCTGGGTGAAAATGCTCAGTCTGGACAGAGAAACTCCTTCGCTCAATGCCGCCCCTTCAGTCAATAAATGTACTTCGTTTGCAAATTTGCAATGCCAATGAATGGATCATGGGTTTCTGCCATTTCGTGTCATGTCAAGCTACAGCCCCGCCACGACTGGGCTCATGCCGAGCCTGCTGCATACCGCCTGGGCATTGTACGAAAACATGGTTGCTCCATGCACTTCCTGCGGAAAAACTACCATCTTGGGAGGCAGTTAGGCAGGGACCTAGTTCGCAGAAAGACCAGAGTGCTGCTACAGCTGCATGATCCTACACTGGCAGGACGTTACTGTGAGCATCGGCATCCACCCAAGATCCGCCTACGCCGTTATCGCAGGCCACAACATCCTCGGGCTCGTTCAAGTCTCCCCCAAGCGGCAGCGCAGTCCTGGAGTGCCATGTGGCAGCAGACCCTCCACTGCATCCCACCAAACTGGCCCGGTTGCCATGAAAGGACTAGCAGGCGGTGGTGGCTCATTAGGCTCCTCACAAGCCGCCAGGCTCCCTCGAAATCGGGAGGCTACCCAGTCTAGCCTACCCGGAACCCGCGCCCTTGTGCCGTTCGGGTCTGTGCGATGCCGGAAACAATAATGATCAATTAAAATCATCAATTGTCAATGGCCCTCAGGGCTGGGGAGATTCTTGGAGACCGGAGCTGAACCAGTGTAGCGCAGTCACCAGTGCCCTGAGTGCGGTGCCTTGAGGCTGGCTCATCATTTTTTCCCCTTCTTTCTCAAAATCACTTAGTCCCTTGTTCCTTTACTCTCCAGCGTCACATCCGACTCTAGGGTCGCATCTGAGCGCCAGAACAACGAAACGACATGACTTACTGCGATCAACTCCTCGCCTGTTCCGTATAATCTATCAAGACTGTACCAGACAGCTGCAGTGCCTCATCTTCCAGCAAGTTTCACCCGACGGAAAAAACACTTTTCATCGAGCAGAGACCATCAGTTCTTTACGGTTGTCGTTTCTTCCCAATGCTGACTCGGTTGCCTCGCACGTGAGACGATCCCCTCTTGTGCAACCCTCAACGCTTCCTTTGGGTGTCATGTCAGAGCTGGCCTCAGTTCAATCGGCCAGCAATGGCAGTCCGCCGGCGGATGATCTCGAGCAGGAACTCGACAACTTCCTGCAGCCGTTGGCTATCGATGACTCACTGGTCCACAATTTGGCCTATCAATTCTCCAAGGTCTACGAAGAGCTAGCCTTGCACTCGGAAGAACAATTTCTGCCCACTCCGGTGACGAAACTACCCTCTGGCCGGGAGACTGGTCAATTTCTCGCCATTGATGTCGGTGGCACCAACCTGCGTGTTGCCTTTATCGAATTGCTGGGCGACGCCGCCACAGAGGAACGCCTTCCCACCGCCAATGGCGCGGAACGGTCACGTGAGACCATCCGGAACGCACAGCGACCTCGAGTACGTCGGACGCTGGAGAAGGCATGGCCTATTGGAGAGCACCTGAAGATGGACAAGACCGAGGATCTCTTCGCCTGGATCGGGGATTGTATCGCCGAGGTCGTGGGTGATAGGCTCAGCTCAGATATGGGCAAAGTCCCTGTCCCGGAAGAATTGGCCATGGGCATTACTTTCAGCTTCCCCATGATGTAGGCTTCCTGGCCGCCCCCGTCTGATGTGCGCTGACATAGTCGTACAGCCAGACCGAACTCTCATCTGCGACCCTAATGCCAATGGGCAAAGGGTTCACCATCAGCTCGGATCTGGACCTAGGGTCGACTTTACTGCAAGGATACGCACGACACACTCGACGGCAGTCGCCCACAAGCTCCTCACCTCGAACAAAGAGAAGGAGACTTGGATCACTACCGCGACTGAAGATCGCAGCAATCACCAACGATACCATTGCCACTCTCGCCTCGCTTGCTTATACCGTCAAGTCGCTGCCCAATTCGCGGGTTGCGGCAGGAATTATCGTCGGTACTGGGTGTAACGCCACAATTCCCATGCCATTCTCGAAACTGGGCGAGGCCAAGGTCGAATCTATTCGAAAGAACAAGCCTGATGCTACCGAGACGGTAGTCAACACGGAGATTACGATTGCAGGAGCATGCGGACCTCTGCAAGCAGTCACAACAGAATGGGATCGCCAACTGGATGCGGCATGTGCCCGACCAGGCTTCCAGCCGCTTGAGTACATGACAGGAGGCAGGTATATAGGCGAGCTGATCCGGCTCATATTTTTTGATTATATGACCAGAGCGCACAATCCGCCCGTTTCCTCCGCTTCATTGCCCGCCACGATTGTCCACAGTTACAGCTTCACCACGACGTTCGTCAGCGCAGTGGTTGCACGAGCACGGACAGATTCCGAACTGGCGGGCGAGTTGAAGCGCCGGATCCCTCCGCCCGAATCTTCGAACTGGGGCTGGACGCCGCACTCGGCCGGGGCGCTGCGAAAGATCGCGCATCTCGTCCAAGTCCGCTCTGCAGGGCTGATTGCTGCTGCAACAGTCGGCCTGCTCACCACAGTAGGTGAGATCGCACTGACCGAACCCGGCAGCCCTGCATCACTACCGGATGCGGTCATGACAGCGGACAGCAAACCGCCGTCGCCCAAGCCCAACTTTGCCACTTTGGCGGACGATGCTCGAGATGGATTGTCGCCGGTGCCCGGTGCAACGGCGTGGAAGTCAGGGCCAGAGGAATTGGTGGTCGCTTACACGGGAGGGATCATCCAACATTATCCGAATTTCAAAGAACAATGTCAACGATTCATTGACCGACTTGTGATGAGGGCTGGACCCCAGGATGGTGGAAAGAGTGTGTTCCTGCGAGAATCAAGGGACGGCGGCATCATTGGGGCCGGCGTTTTGGCCGGCATGGAAGCGAGCGAGCACCAGACGACGGGGTCGTAGTTGCCAGCACTCAGACATGATGGCCCAATTTTGCTTGAACTTCAAGTCAGCTGCCTCGAATCTTATGCCACGAGTGAGGCAGTGAGCATCGGTTGAAGTGTTCCAAGAGAGCTCTTTATTTTGAAGGAACGATCTTTGGAACGAACCCTCGGCTCGACTTAATTCTCCTACGAGTCTGAGTCGGGGCGTTGTGCCAAAGTTTGGTTCAAATCTGCTTGGCTAGTTCAAGTTCAAACTGCAGTGGCTCTCACCTTCTACTTAGATCCTCCTTCAAGTTCCTCACCATCACCCATGTGTTTCTCTGGTTTTGCTAAAGGGCACTTAAACATCAGACTGGCCGAGGTGTGTCCTCCCTTCTTCAATGCGGAATTCTGGCCATGTGCCCATGGATGGTCCTTGTCCTCCTTGACCTCGAGTCCTCGCTACCCATCTCAGTCGTCCACCAATGGCCAAGCACGGAACCTATGCCCAGAGCTCCAGGCCAGTCGAGGAATGCAAGGTTGTTCAGGATCATTTACAAACACGCAATCGTGCTACCGGACGTTTAATGCTGTCCCCGTCGAGTCCAGGCCATTCTTGAAGATGGCGGGGTTGGAGTGAAACGAGACAATGAGAAGGCGGCCACGGGTTACACCATGTTGATTAGCCTGGCAGCGTATGAATATCCAGGAATAATAGACAATGGGCAAGGAGGAACATTAAAAGTCGTCGCATGTTTCACATTTCCCGGACCTGAGAACATCCTATATCTACTTCATCAGTACAAGAGGAGCACCAGGCAAGCTATACTATTACTATTTGTACACTGCTGCTGCCGTCACTGCCGCACTGTGTGATGTACTGCCAGTGCATGTAAAGCACCGCAGACGATGGCTAGACCGAGGCGGGCCAATGCACCGAATTGTGCCGTAAGAGAAAAGGCGAAACTTTCAGCCACCGTGGGTCGCAGCCCTCGAATCCCTGTAGCGGCCCCGAATTCTTGCAGGTTCCCCTCAAAAACACCGCCGGGGGAAGCAGGACTAAGCCTGTAGCAGCTAAACCGACCGCCAAAAGATCCCAGGATCAGCTTCTAACAGGCTGGAGGATTGTGTGTGGCTCCTGAGGCCCATTCCTTTCGCACAGCGTGATCACCTCTTGATTTGCGGAGTGCGAATTCCCCGTCATCGTCCCCGTCACTCCGGTACTGAATTTTCCGCGCTGTTTCTGCAGTGAGTCCCTGTACTTACCTGCCCTAGAACCATGGCAGGGCATCCTGACTGCGCTCGTTGTCAGGAATGTGAGACCTGCTGCTGCGTGGAACTGAACGCTGTTGGTCCAGCTTCCTCTTCTTCCTGCCAAAGGAAACCCTCTGCTGCTGCGACCACTACTCGTCAACAGGTAGGAGTAGGAGGACATGACTATGTTAAGCCAAAAGTCCCTCTTGCTCACATCTCGTCATTCTCACCTCTTTGCGGAGTGACCGATCTATCAATCGACCTCCTCTGACTTCTGGGATCATACCTGCCCGCCAACATCGCCGTCCTCAACGGAACCACGGCACTGTCTCCTCGCTCTCCCCCTGACCTCTTTCTTATCTTCAGTTCCAGATCCTTCACTCGGTCCTCTCGCCTTGCCTCTCTCCCGCCAACTTACCACGTCTACCTCACTTCGTCCATCACCCACCAATCCGCGGCAACCAGATCAGACTCCGCCATGCGCATAGCTGCACACCTTCGCTCTTGATGGGCCCCTTCTGCCCTTTATTTCCACCCCTTCCGCGCTCTGACGGCTTCCCCTCGAGGTAGTCGCAACTATGAGCCCAGTACCCGGAGTTCACAATGGCTTGCACACTCCATTGAGGCGGGACGAGCCCGAAAACCCGAACAACCGATCCTCTGACCCCAATGGCCTTGTGTTGGAGGCCTGGGCTGAAGGTTTTATGGTGGGATCGCTGATCATCATGTCCTGTATTACGCTGGCGAACATGCGCCGAGGCGTCCTGCTTCACAAGTTGATTTTGCTCGAGGTATGGCCAGATCTCCGACTGATTCACTCTCTCTTGTGGTATAGACAAGGTGCTGACGCGGCGTTCCTTGACAGCTCATTCTGGGTTACTGGCAAGGGTTCTTCATACTGTTCAACCCGCCTGTCTATGCATGGTGGCTCTCCGTCGCTGCCGCGCCTCTCAATATTTCTTGGTCCTTACACAATGTGATCGCGTGGATGAAGTTGAGGCCTTTCCTCAGCAGGACTGTCAGTCGTCTCTTCATCGGCACCGTCATCTTGGCCCAGCCATACTGGGTTGTCGAGATATATGCCAACTTTACCTACTTTCATAATATCAACACCATTTTCCTGCGAACGAGGCCGTGGGAGGCCCTGTGTCGTGACCCTTGGTGGATCCTAGCCGCCTGTCTTTTGATTTACAACATCAAGACCAAGTACGATTTGACTGTGACTCAGATTATCCGCATTTCCCCACGATTTGCCGTCATGCTCGGAGCCATGGTCCTGAGCATTTGCTTCATTGTTCTGGATGTCCTCTCCGTTACTTCCGCGTTGAAATCGGTCCTCCCGGTCGGCATCAATCCTTTTTGGAAGCTGAGTTTTGTGTTCAAATGTCTGACGGATTCGGTGGTGTTGGATGACTTCAAAACCGCTTTGGACCGACTGAGAGCGTTCAAGATCAGCCGGCTCGGCAGCTTCGCCGTAGATGGGGCCGACCTCCGGAATAAAAACCACAAAGAGGATGTCAACGGAGCCAACGGTTGGGGCAGTCCACCGCCGACCGGCGACAGACCCCAGCCGCTGGCCACTCTACCGGCAATGCCCAGTCCAGATGGTGACTACCCCCAGCCACGGTGGGAGGAGCTCAAACAGGGACATTCGCATCATGTGGAGGACGAACAGTATGCCGTCGTTGCCAGGAATGCGTCCCGCGACCGTGACCCCGAGGAAAACGGGTTCGACACGATTGATTACGCCGATCCTCAGCGCGAGGCCAGTGACGCATACATGCTTCAACCTCAGACCAGCTCACAGGGCTGCCGGTTGTCAGCTGACACTACCGACGCATATCTTGACTATGCCATGGCTGTTAGGCAGATGACCAATGATTCCATGACACAACAGCGCAGAAGAGAGGAAGCCACACGGTCGGGTCGGTGACCTTGAGCAAGCTGTGCCGGCTTAGTTCCGGGATGGTCAAAGAATCTTGAGGCATCGACGAACAGGACACTCCTGGCTCTCGCCTGGTTGGCGGCTGCTCAGTCCTGGTGTGGTTGACAGTACGGCCAGTCTCCAAGGAAGTCAGATAGAGCGAGTCCTATGATCAGAGAATGGGTTTGCCATTGCTCTGATTGACGATGGGCTCCCAGAGCTCCGGGGTCTGTCATGCTGTCGTTGTTCGCCATTGTTCGCAGTGCCCCGCCGACTTATACAGCTTTTCACGACATGATGATGCCCATGTCTACTATATCCGACCTAGATATACATCAGAGAGTGCCAAAGCCACCCTCACTCAGCCTCAGCATGCACCTCTAGGCCAGAGATTGTGCAAAGATGCATATTATAGCCCTGTAGGGCTGTCCGTTCCGTCGATGGGAACACCTGGAGCCAGGATTAGCAGGGAGTCGATACCGGCTTTTGTGCCGATGAAGAGATATGATACCCTATGTGTGAACACATAACATACCTATCAATAAGAAATCATGTTTGATACGGATATTGCCTGTCATTCATTAAGAGTTGCATCGATCCATATCACAAGGGAATCTCGGTTAGGATCCCCTGATCATAGAATCATCTTCCAGAATTTCCAGGTCCTTGTCTGTTCCCGGCAGGCAGCCAAGAAACGACATGCCGATCAAGTACCTAGATGTATCTACATGTAGGTATGTACCTTACCTTAAATCTTGCATGGCCTAGTAGCAATATGGTATCTGAGATAAGGGTCCAGATAGCAGATGGCGGGCCGTTGAAGCGGCAGCCGTCCATGGGCTTGGCGGCTCCATCACCAGACACGTGAACGCGTGCCTGCGCGGTTCCAGTTTACTGCCACTGTGTACATGCAGCGATTCTGGATCGCCGGTTTGCTGATTTACAGACATCCCCCATCCCATCCCATACCACATCCGCCATCTCACTTATTACCGTCCCCTGTCTTCAGCATTGCAGTGCCCTAGGAAGATATTGACTTCCTGGCAAATGTCGGTTCTGCGGAAATCTCGTGTCTTTGATCGTTGCACTGCGGCCCCATGGATGTCCTGTTGCCGAACGCCCCTAACGGGATGCCCAGTCCTGCCTTGCTAGAGCCTGTCGACCCTCTCCTCGTCCTCGAGCACATCGTCAGTCTCATTGAAACGACCTTGGGTGCGGCCCGCAGAGAACTAGAGGCGGTCGGTAGCCTGTTGTCGAAGACCAGTCACGCCGATTCTTTGAGCAAATGTGTCCATTTTGCGCAGGACCCTCAGGCTACCCTCTATGCGCAGAAAGATGTCAGAGAAGAATTGGTTAATGGCCATGATGACACACCGGGTCAGTTGTCCTGCATTGGCTTGGACGAGACTACTGATACCGTTTCCACAGAAATCGAACATGTCTATACCCTCTCCTCCGAGTTGTCTCCTGCACCTACGACAGTCGCTTCAATCGCCTTCCTCAAAGTGTCCGGGCCGCTCGATGGGCGGAAATCAATTGCCAGTCAGATCATGGTCTTCAATCTTCCGGGATCATATCGGGTCGATGGAGACGGTCAGCGCCACAACGACGTTGCTTCCCCCTACGAGGTGGTCTATTCACTCCTGCACAATGTCCTGAGCCCCTACTTCGATGCCTATACCAGAGCAACCGGCTCGATCGACCGTAATTGGTACGATTCACAAGCGAAGAGTGGTGTTCCTGGCGCGAAGCGGCGGATGAAAGAGTTAGAAATGAGCCTGCTGCACCTCCAACAGAACACCGATATTCCCCTGGTCCACCTGCCAATGCACGAAGTGGTCGTGGAAGCTCTACACGATGCGGCAGCTCAGGGTATCTCCCCTTCTGCCCAACTGATTCCGGCTCACGTCCTCGACAACAGCACTGTTCTGAACAGTATCCAGAACCACGTCAATGGCTGGATCAAATCAATCCAGGGTATTACCAAGTTGGCCAAGGATGGGCCCCAAACTCAATATTCCGCTGCGCAGGAGATCAACTTCTGGCTGTCGCTTGAGTCAGCCCTGAACAAATTGGATGATGAGCGGAATTCGGACGGTGTCAGATTGACTCTTGACGTTCTCAAGAAGGCCAAGCGGCAACAGGCGGTGGTCAGCTTCGAAACCGATACTGGACTGAAGGATGCGCTTGATACTGTCCGCAACTACAACACTCTCATGCGGGATTTTCCTTTGGATGAATTGTCATCTGCCACCTCGCTTGGAAAAGTGGCAGAGGCCCTGGTCCTGATCTTCAACCATTTGAACAAGAAGTGGAGGCTTTGCAACTATCCGATCCGCCGAGCGTTGAAGTTGGTGGAGGGCATCTCTGAGGACATGAACGAACAGATCAACAACCTCCTCCGCGGCCGCGCGATCATGTCCCTGAGCTGGCAAGACTTCACAGATTTGATGAGCTCAGTCAATCTGATCTGGGAGACTTGGGATGACCAAATAAAGAGCTTCACTGCTGTTGCCCGAGAGATAACAAGAAAGAAGAACACCGACTTCGTGCCCGTCAAGGTGGTGCCCAGGCATGCTAAGACTCAGGAGCGTTTGCGGTATGTCAACCGATTCCGGAATGATCATGAGCAACTTCAACGTACCATTGTCAGCGTCCTGGGACCCAAAACCGGTGCGGCACGTTTGACACGGGCACAAGGCGAAAGTGGCACTGTGATTCTCGAAGAACTTGGCGATGTGGATGCTGTAGAGGAAGTCAAAGCTGCGTACGAAGTGGTCCGGCACGTCGACGTCTTGGACGTCACACCCAATGGCACAGAAGTCTGGGTTCAAGCCGAAACACAATACACAGAACGCACATCTCGCGTGGAAGACTCCATCATCACGAGGTTGCGAGATCGGCTGGGCAAAGCGAAGACTGCCAACGAGATGTTTCGCGTTTTTGAGCAATTCAACCCATTACTGGTACGACCGAAAGTTCGGGGTGCAATAGCAGCATATCAGACGCAGCTTCTGGACAATGTCAAGAATGCCATAGCTTCTCTCCATGAACGATTCAAACAGCAATATGGCGGTTCTGAAGCTCAGATGATGGCTCAGTTGCGCGACATCCCGCCTGTGGCAGGTGCCATACTCTGGGTCCGGCAAATCGAGTCGCAGTTGGATAGTTACATGTCCAAAGTCCAAGCCGTCTTGGGCGAAGACTGGATGCTCCATACTGACGGTGAGAAGTTGCAGACCGAAAGTAGCATGTTCCGGAAGAAGCTCTCAACCAGAGAAATCTACAGTGCGTGGCTCCAAGATATACAGTCTCGAGATATTGCAGTGACTGGCCGGCTCTTCACCATCCTGCGAAGCAGAAGTGCCAACGGCGCTCTGGAACTCGGTGTCAACTTCGACAACCATGCCATCTCACTCTTCAAGGAAGTCAGGAACTTGTCTTGGTTGAACTACCAGATCCCGCACCGCATTACCACCACGGCGAAACAAGCTCAACGTGTGTACCCATATGCGTTGAGCCTCATGGAAAGTGTTGCCGGGTACTTCTCCGCCGTTCGAGCCATTCAGGAGATGCCCAATGTCGCATCCCTCATGGCAGGCTATGAGAAGGAGGTGCAAACTTTGTTTTCCACGGGCGTGCGGTTGCGGTGGGATTCTTTCATCCACTCATACGAATTGCACATTAAAGGAAAATCGACCGGCAATGACTCTGCGCACGTACAGTATGTGCGAGACATGGCCACGGCCGTGACCACTCTTCAAAACAAGACTGCAACAGTGCGAGGCTTAGATCAAACCATCAGTCTGGCGCTTTCAGAGATCAAAACGTGCCCGTATACGGCAAAGAACTTCCAAAGCCAGGTGGACCTTATCCAGAATGCCGTGGATAAGATGAATCTGGAAAACTATGCCAACCTCTCCACCTGGGTATTTGACCTGAACGTTCAATTGCGGCAAGTGTTCGAGGAACGGCTCCAACAAGCGTTGCAGCATTGGACAAACTCCTTTCCTTCCCTGGATATACAGAATGCCACGCAACCGGCCTATGCTGCGCCGGAGGACAATGTCTATGATGTTCAGTTTCCCCAGCTGCAAATCGAGATCATGATGAACAATCAGACCGTGTTCGTTGAACCCCCTCTAAACTTCGTCAAAGCATCTTGGATACAACAACTGGAAGATTGGTTGGATGTACTGTGCCACTTGCCTCAAATCAGAGCTTCCCGTTATCAAGTCACCGCAGATGCTGGTGCGGCGCAGGCCACGCCGACATTTACAGATCTACCACTGCAGAATGTCGAGGCGCTGCAACAGGCGTACAACGCGATTGACAGCAGGATCGATGTCATGGCAACGTATCTCGAAGAGTGGTACACATACCAGAACCTGTGGGATCTCCGTAGCGAGCAATTGCACGAAATCCTAGGGGACGATCTTGCGCAATGGCATCAGTTGCTACAAGAAGTCCGCCACGCCCGGTCCACATTTGATACCTCCGAAGGACGAAAGACTTTTGGCAGTGTGACTTTTGACTATGAACAGGTTCAGTCGAAGATCACTCAGAAGTATGATCAGTGGCAATACGAGATCACAAGCAAGTTTGGTGGAATCCTCGGTAACCGTATGGCGGAGGTGTACACTGACATGAGGCGGGCTCGTCTTGACCTTGAAAACCAGTCACTCGAGGCCTCATCCACTGCACAAGCTGTGACATTCATCACCACTGTGCAACAATGTCGCAGAGATGCAGCTCTATGGGGTCCTGAGGTAGAAATCTTCCGACAAGGCCAGACGACCCTTTCCAGACAACGGTACAATTTTGGTAACGACTGGCTCTCGGCAAACCAGGTGAGCGACGAGTGGGATGCTTTTGAAGAAATCCTCAATCGCAAGAGCAAAGTCATCGAGGACCAGACCGACGCTCTACGGGCTAATATTGTGGCCGAAGATCGCGTCATTACTGGCCGAATTGCGGATGTTGTTGCTCAATGGTCTGAAGAGAAGCCGGTGTCAGGCAACATCCCGCCTGATGAAGCCGCCGAGCTTTTGCGATCGTACCAACTCCGGATGGAGAAGCTCCAAAATGAGGCCGAGACGGTTTCGAGAGCAAAAGAAGCCCTTGCACTTCCCTTGACAAGAGACAATGCTTTGTCGGCAGCTTTGGAGGAAGTCGGTGATTTCAAGTCCGTCTGGTCTGCACTATCCACCATCTGGCAGAGCATTAACGAACTGCGTGATACACTGTGGACGAGCTTGCAGCCTAGAAAACTTCGACAATCCCTAGAAGGCCTGGTCAAGTTGACCAAAGAGATGCCTAGCCGAATGCGCCAGTATGCTGCCTTTGAGCATGTTCAAAACGTCCTTCGTCAGTTGATCAAGGCAAATCCTCTTCTGAACGACCTCAAGTCTGATGCAATCCGGGAGCGGCACTGGCAAAAGATCTACAAAGTTCTTAGACCAAATAAGCGGTACTCTGAAGTGTCTATGACTCTAGGAGACGTGTGGGATCTCCAACCAGTCACCAGCGAAGCCGTCATTCGCGACATCATCACACAGGCAAGAGGAGAACTGGCCCTTGAAGAGTTCCTCCGACAAGTGCGCGAAACGTGGCAGAGCTATCCGCTCGAGCTTGTCAACTATCAGAATAAATGTCGTTTGATCCGCGGCTGGGACGATCTTTTCATCAAATGCAGCGAGAATCTCAACTCTCTTCAGGCTATGCGACATTCTCCATACTACAAGGAGTTCGAGGAAGAGGCCTCGGCATGGGAGGACAAGTTGAATAGAATGCATGTGTTGTTTGATGTTTGGATCGACGTCCAACGACAATGGGTCTACCTGGAGGGCGTCTTCACCGGCAATAACGACATCAAACACCTGCTGCCAACGGAATCTAGCAGATTCTCGAACATCAACACTGAATTCTCTGCAGTGATGAAGAAAGTCTACAAATCCCCGTTCGTCCTGGATGTGCTCGCAATCCCTGGTGTGCAGAAGTCTCTGGAGCGACTTGCTGAACTCTTGAGCAAGATCCAAAAGGCCCTGGGCGAATATCTGGAACGAGAGCGTGTTTCCTTCCCACGGTTCTACTTTGTTGGAGACGAGGATTTGCTTGAAATCATTGGCAACAGTAACGACACCGCTCGTGTGGCCAAGCATCTGAAGAAGATGTTCGCTGGTATTGCTGGTGCCGAGATTAGTGATGACAGCATCATCACCGCGGTGAGCTCGAAAGAAGGTGAAGTCGTCCAGCTCAGAAAAGAGGTCTCCCTGATCAAGTTGCCGAAAATCAATGAATGGCTCACTGCGCTTGACAACAGCATCAAGCACACACTGGCCGAATTACTCGGAGAGGCTGTCAGTGTATTCCGGCCCCTCTTCACGGCGCCCGACCTTGATGCTGCTTCATTCCAGGACTACATGACGAGTTATCCCGCTCAAATCATGATCCTTGCCGCTCAAGTGGTTTGGACGGACCTTGTTCGAGAATCATTGGAAGCGGCCGGTGAAGGCCTGCAGAAACTGCATGAATATGAAGCGAGGCTGCTCAGTCTGCTGGCTGATAGTGTCTTGCATGACCTGCCGACATTGACCCGCAAGAAATGCGAACACTTTATTACGGAAGCCGTTCACCAAAGAGATGTCATCACGAAGCTTATCAAGGCTGAAGCCAAGTCGCCTGGTCACTATATGTGGCTGCTCCAAATGCGCTATGTGTACGACCCCAATGCGGAACTCATGAATCGGTTGCACATTGAGATGGCTAATGCTGTTCTGGACTACGGTTACGAATACCTAGGCGTGCCGGACCGCCTTGTGCGAACCCCACTGACCGATCGTTGTTTCCTGACTTTGACACAGGCGCTTTGCCAGAAGCTTGGAGGCTCCCCTTATGGACCTGCAGGCACGGGCAAGACGGAATCAGTCAAGGCATTGGGTCTCCAGTTGGGGCGATTCACTCTCGTCTTCTGCTGTGATGATACTTTTGATTTCCAAGCAATGGGTCGCATCTTCCTTGGGCTGTGTCAGGTCGGGGCCTGGGGTTGCTTTGATGAGTTCAATCGTCTCGAGGAACGAATTCTTTCTGCAGTGTCACAACAAATTCAAAATATACAGATTGGCCTCAAAAACACCACCCACGAGCAGAAGGCACAAATCGAGTTGGTCGGTCGCCGCTTCAAGGTCAGCTCCAACACTGGACTTTTCATCACTATGAATCCCGGGTACGCTGGGCGTTCCAACTTACCCGACAATCTGAAGAAGCTGTTCAGGAGCGTGGCTATGTCCAAGCCAGACAAGGAACTGATCGCCGAAGTGATGCTGTTTTCACAAGGATTTAAACAAGCCAAGGATATCTCATCGCATGTGGTTCCTTTCTTCGATCACTGTGCACAGCGGCTTTCCAAACAACCGCACTACGACTTCGGCTTACGAGCGTTGAAAAGTGTACTCATCAGTTCTGGCGGATTGAAGAGAATCAGAATGCAAGCGGAGGACGAGAATCACGAGGATGAAAGCAGCCTCGAGCCTCAAATTATCGTGCAAAGTATTCGGGAAACTGTGTCTCCGAAGCTCATCAAAAATGATGTGAACACCCTTGTCGAAGTGCAGAAGGAAGACTTTCCCGGCGTCGAATACGTTCCCGCCAACATGTCCAAGCTTGTGGAAGCAATCAGGGAGGTCATGAGAGAAGAACATCTGACAGAGAGCGATGCATGGATGACCAAGATTCTTCAGCTCTATCAGATTCAAAATATCCATCATGGTGTGATGATGGTGGGTCACTCTGCCGCCGGCAAGTCCACGATATGGAAAGTGCTTCTACAAGCTCTGCAAAAGGTCGAGGGCGTAGAAGGTGTGCATCATGTCATCGATCCGAAAGTCATGTCAAAAGAGGCCTTGTACGGAAATCTTGACAGCACAACCAGAGAGTGGACCGATGGACTATTCACGGCAATATTGAGAAAGGTTGTGGACAATTTACGCGGAGAAGACAGCAAGCGGCATTGGATCGTCTTTGATGGCGATGTTGACCCGGAATGGGTGGAAAACCTCAACAGTGTGCTGGATGACAACAAGCTACTCACTCTGCCAAACGGTGAACGATTGAATCTGCCGCCGAATGTCCGCATCATGTTTGAGGTCGAGAGCTTGAAGTACGCAACTCTGGCCACCGTCAGTCGTTGCGGTATGGTATGGTTCTCTGATGATACCGTCAGTCCGTCATTGATGGTCGATCATTACTTGCAAACGCTCGCCAATCGTACATTTGAGGATTTGGACGATGAGATCAAGGCAGCAGGCTTGACTGTGAAAGCACAGGACACACAGCGGCATATTGTCGAGACCCTCCGAGCCCTTATCAACCGCGACGACCTTTTATTCAAGGCACTGTCAGCCGCTGCAAGCCAGCGGCACATCATGGACTTCACAGCTGCAAGAGCGCTGGAGAGCCTGTTCAGCTTGTTAGCCAAGGGCTGTCGAACAGTGTTGGAATACAACATCTATCACACCGAGTTCCCTCTCGACCTCGAACAGACCGAAGCATTCATCTCGAAGAAGCTTTTGCTGGCAACGGTCTGGAGCTTTGTTGGCGATGCGGCTTTGAATGTTCGAAAGGAATTTGGTGACTTCCTCACAACAATGACCAATGTCGACCTCCCCAACCTTGACAGCTCCACATCTCTCATCGACTACGATGTGACCCTACCTCATGCTCAATGGGTGCCATGGCAGTCTCAGGTTCCTACGATGGACCTGAATACTCACTCAATCACACAGACAGACGTCATCATCCCAACGGTCGATACTGTCCGTCACGAAGACGTTCTGTATTCGTGGCTGTCGGAACACAAACCACTGATGCTGTGTGGGCCGCCTGGATCTGGTAAGACGATGACACTCTTCAGCGCACTTCGGAAACTGCCCGATATGGAGGTTGTAGGCTTGAACTTCTCCAGCGCTACGCAGCCCGAGCTTGTGATCAAGACTTTTGAGCAATATTGTGAGTACAAGAAGACTCTCAATGGAGTGGTACTCTCCCCGACACAACTCGGACGATGGCTGGTGATATTCTGTGACGAGATCAATCTGCCGGCCCCGGATAAATACGCAACTCAACGTGCGATCAGCTTCTTACGGCAGCTGGTTGAGCAGAACGGGTTCTGGCGTCCATCCGACAGAGCTTGGGTAAGTCTAGAACGCATTCAGTTCGTCGGTGCCTGCAATCCGCCCGAAGATGTAGGGCGTCATCCTCTGGGAGCTCGCTTCTTAAGACATGCACCAGTGGTTATGGTTGACTATCCTGGCGAAGTCTCCTTGAATCAAATCTACGGGACTTTCAACAATGCCGCTCTCAAGGTCGTACCAACCTTGCGCGGATTTGCCGATGCCCTAACCCGGGCAATGGTCGAGTTTTATCTAACGTCTCAAGCTCGCTTCACCCCGGACATCCAGCCTCATTACGTCTACTCGCCGCGAGAGCTGACTCGGTGGGTCCGTGGGATCTATGAAGCAATCGCTCCCCTAGAACACCTGACTCTGGAAGGATTGATCCGCATCTGGGCTCATGAGGCGCTGCGACTTTTCCAGGATCGTCTTGTCGAACAGGAGGAACGGGCCTGGACCTCTGACATGATCAGACAAACCGCACTGGAGCACTTCCCCACGGCGGACATTGACCAAGCGTTACAAGGTCCGATCTTGTTCTCGAACTGGCTTTCCAAGAACTATGTGTCTGTCGAGCAGGAACAGCTTCGCGAATTCGTCAAAGCTCGCCTCAAGACTTTCTGCGAGGAAGAGGTCGATGTTCCGCTGGTCCTGTTCAATGAGGTCCTCGAGCATGCTCTACGTATCGACAGAGTCTTTCGTCAGCCTCAGGGGCATCTCATCCTGATTGGCACCAGTGGTAGTGGTAAAACTACGCTGTCGAGATTTGTTGCTTGGATGAATGGCTTGAGCATATTCCAGATTAAGGTCCATGGCCGGTATTCAGCTGAGGACTTTGACGATGACCTTCGAGGAGTTCTGAGGGCATGTGGCTGCCGTGGCCAAAAGATTTGCTTCATCATGGATGAATCCAATGTGCTGGATTCAGGATTCCTCGAACGGATGAATACACTTCTCGCCAACGGAGAAGTTCCTGGACTTTTCGAAGGAGACGAATACTCGGCTTTGATGACAGCTTGCAAGGAAGGAGCACAACGACAAGGGCTTCTTCTTGATTCGCAAGAGGAGCTCTATAAGTGGTTCACCCAACAAATCGTTCGCAACCTACACGTTGTCTTTACGATGAATCCTCCTCAAGAAGGCCTGTCGTCTAAAGCTGCAACGAGTCCGGCGCTTTTCAATCGTTGTGTGCTCAACTGGATGGGTGACTGGTCTGATCAAGCTCTCTTCCAAGTCGGCTATGAGCTTACCCAATCAATCGATTTGGACAAACCAAATTTTACAGCTCCCGACAGTTTGCCCATAGCATACCGCGACATCTCACTTCCGGCGTCACATCGGGACACAGTCATCAACGCGATGGTGCATTTCCACTATTCTGTGCAAAATACCAATGACCGCCTGGAAAAACAACACGGAGTCGCGACTTATCTTACACCTCGACACTATCTGGACTTTGTGACACAATTCCGAAGACTTTTCCAAGAGAAGCGCGCAGATCTCGAAGAACAGCAAAGACATCTGAACGTGGGTCTGGAGAAGCTTCGGGATACGGTCGACAAAGTACGGGATCTGAGAGCAAGTCTGGCCCAGAAGAAGCAGCAGCTTGAACTCAAAGATGCGGAGGCGAATGAGAAGTTGCAGCGCATGGTGGCAGATCAACGAGAGGCAGAGTCAAGGAAGACGGCCTCGATTGAGATCCAAACGGCATTAGAGAAACAGGAGAAAGAGGTTGCCAGTCGCAAGGAGATTGTGCTTGGTGATCTAGCCAAAGCCGAGCCAGCCGTGCTCGAGGCTCAACGGAGCGTCAGCAACATCAAGAGACAACATCTCACTGAGGTCCGGTCCATGGCGAACCCACCATCCGGGGTGAAGCTTGCTTTGGAATCAGTTTGTACCCTGCTTGGCCACAAGGTTGACAGTTGGAAGAGCATCCAGGCGGTGGTTCGGAAGGACGATTTCATCGCCAATATCGTCAACTACGACAACGAGGAGCACATGACGCCTAGTCTTCGACAAAAGATGCGCCACGACTATCTCTCCAATGATGACTTCACGTTTGAGAAGGTCAACCGCGCCAGTAAGGCCTGTGGTCCTCTCGTGCAGTGGGTCGAGGCCCAGGTCAACTACTCCGAGATTCTTGACCGAGTGGGGCCATTGCGTGCTGAGGTTGAGCAACTGGAGGACGAAGCGCTCCAAACCAAGGCCGAGGCCAAGGCAATTGAAAACACCATCATCAAACTCGAAGAGAGTATCAGCACCTACAAGATCGAATACGCCGCCCTCATCAGTGAGACCCAGGCGATCAAGAGTGAAATGGCTCGAGTTCAGACCAAAGTCGAGCGCAGCCTTCGACTGCTAGACAGTCTTTCGTCGGAACGGGTGAGATGGGAAGCTGCTAGCAAGTCATTCGAGACGCAGATTGAGACGCTTGTGGGCGACGTGGTCATTGCATCGGCATTCCTTGCATATGCAGGTCTGTACGATCAGCAGTTCCGAAAGACCATGGTTGACGACTGGCTGCACCATATGTCTCAGTCTGGCATCTTGTGCAAGACGGAAGGATCGGTTCTGGGATATCTCTCGTCAGCCGACGACCGCCTACAGTGGCAGCGTCACAGCCTTCCTGCCGATGACTTGTGTATGGAGAATGCGATCATGCTCAAGCGCTTCAACCGGTATCCCTTGATCATCGATCCATCGGGTCGAGTGACGGAATTCCTCAAGCAGGAACATCAAGGCCGGAAATTGACCGTGACTAGCTTTCTGGACGACACTTTTACCAAGCAGCTGGAAAGTGCCCTGCGATTTGGCAATCCAATCTTGATTCAAGATGCGGAATATCTGGATCCCATCTTGACCCACGTACTCAACAAGGAGTACCAGAAGACCGGTGGGCGTGTGCTCATACAGCTGGGCAAGCAAGAGATCGATTTCTCGGAACATTTCCAACTCTATCTGTCCACGAGGGACCCCTCGGCCAGATTCGCTCCGGACGTGTGCAGCAGGACGAGTTTCATCAATTTCACGGTGACTCGAAGCAGTTTGCAGACTCAGTCGTTGAACGAAGTCCTCAAAGCGGAACGGCCAGACGTGGACAAGCGCCGCACAAACCTGGTAAAGATGCAGGGTGAATTTGACACCAACCTCAGACAGCTGGAGAAGAGACTTCTACAAGCTCTCAACGAGTCCCGTGGCAACATTCTCGACGACGACAACGTGATCCAGACCTTGGAAACGCTGAAGAAAGAGGCAGCCGTTATCACCAAGAAAGTCGCCGAAACAGGAGGTGTAATGGCAGAAGTCGAGCGCATCACTCAAAGCTACGGCCGCGTTGCGAATGCATGCAGTGCGATCTTTGCTCTGCTGGAACAACTTCACCACCTGAATCACAGCTACCGATTCTCTCTGCAGTACTTCATTGACATTTTTGATTCCGTCCTGCACCACAACCCGCATTTGGCCAACAAGAGAGACCATCAGGAACGCGGCGAGATCATTCTGAAGGACATCTTCGTGGAGGCATACCAGCGCACCTCTCTCTCCTTGCTACAGAAGGACCGCATCACCCTTGCATTGCTCCTGGTTCGAGCAACTCCATACGACTTTGACCGCTCCGCCATGGAATTGGTCTTTGATGATCGGCCACACTCTCGTGGAGGCGTGCCTAACGATGCCAGCGAAGAGGATGTTCTTGCCGCGGTAAAGAGGCTTCCAATCTTTGATCAGAGCATCCTGGACCCCAGCAGCAATGATTGGAGACAGTTCCTCTCTTCCGAGCGTGCTGAACAATGCGTACCGGCGATCTGGAGCAATACCGACAATATCATCGATCAGAATCTTTACAAGCTCCTGCTCATCAAACTGGCCAGACCGGACAGGTTCCTGCCGGCAGCGGAAGAACTGGTCATCAGTGTGTTTGGCCCAGAGATCTTCCAAACCACGGATGACTTGGGTGCAATCGTCCACCAAGTCACAGCGTCGGTACCGATTGCTCTCTGTTCCAATCCCGGGTTCGATGCCAGCTACAAAGTGGAAGCGCTGGTCGAGAAGCAACACGCCACATGTGCCAATGTCGCCATGGGCTCTGATGAAAGCGCTGCCAGTGCAGATCGAGCCATCACCGGTGCTGCGGCCAACGGTACCTGGGTTCTGATCAAGAACGTCCATCTTGCGCCACAATGGCTACAGAGTCTCGAGAAACGTCTTTCGGCCCTCAAGCCTCATCAAGACTTCCGATTGTTCTTGTCGATGGAAACGAGTCCCAAGATCCCGGTCAACTTGATCCAGGCATCGAGAACGCTCGTGTATGAACAACCGGCAGGCCTGCGGGCGAACATGAAGGACACATTGACCGTGCTGTCGGATCGAGGTGCAAGAACCCCAGTGGAGAGAGGTCGATTGTATCTGCTGCTCTGCTTCCTCCATGCCGTTCTACAGGAGCGACTGAGATATGCACCGGCTCTAGGGTGGAAAGGACTCTGGGAGTTCAACGACAGCGACTACGAATGTTGTTCATTCATTATCGACTCCTGGATCGACGCCATTGCGCAAGGGCGGTCCAATGTTGCCCCTGTGAAACTGCCTTGGGACTTGATCCGCACTTTGATCACCGAGATGTACGGAGGCAAGATTGACCACGAAGGAGACTTTGCTCTACTGGGGCAGATGGTGGCGAAGATCTTCGACCCGGCAGCTTACGAGAGTGACCATGAGTTGGTGTCTGTGTCCGATGCTGACGGGGGCTACGCTCTGAAGGTCCCATCGGGGACGACCATGCGCGACTTTCTGGCCTGGGTGGACGTTCTGCCGGAGCGCGAGCCGCCGGCCTACTTGGGACTTCCTGCCAATGCGGAGAAGTTGTTGTTGATGGGCCAGGGACGCGAGACGGTTGGCAATTTGGCGCGCATTGTGGATCTGCTGGAGGAAGGGGAGCAAGCGTCGTCAGAGAAGGAGCCAGGTCAGGTTGCAGACAAGGCATAAGAAGAAGATTGGACATGAGGTCGGTTGGTGTCTGTCTACACGCTGGTATGCGATGCCCTTGCGAGTCGATTTAGAGCGTTGGGGATCACATCAGGATTATTTCTTTTGTTTGGATGGAGGCTAGAGGCTTGGGACGGTGGAGGTTGGGAGAGTTATATCCCCTTGTCTCGTACCCCCTTTCTCAGGGTCTTCTCAGTGTTTAGCGATTGGCGTTTGGGTGGGTGGGCAGGATCTGCTGTGGACAAGAAACGTTGGTTTGCGATACTGATATACCGACCGTCTTGCTTGTGGTGTAGATACGAGGTAGAAGTACATACTCTGTCCGAAGTATTGTAACATGTTACTATAACTGAACGTCAGCGATTCTATTGCATGATGGTATCAAGCCAGCGCTCAGGGATCCGAGGGCCAGCCGCGCAGTCTGATGCTGCCTGTATTTGTCTACAGATTATATTGACTGAAAGGGTCAGTATTACAGTAATACAGAAGTTGCTGCCCCGCGCCAAGTGACTGACATCCAAAAGAACATCAGACTAAACGTGAACACTCACTCACCCTGTACATACCTCCGTATCTACTCTTCTGCCCCCGCAACATATACAGGTACATTGCAATCATACCCGTACCATGTGATATATCCAGTGGAGGAATCGAGTCCAGTATCTGCCGGAGCGCAGTTTGTCGCTCGCTGCCATGCAAGATCGCAGGCCTCCAGAACCGCATGATACATCAACCCATGGACATCACTCGTAGTCACACCGGCTGTTGGACCTGTCGGTCTCGCCGTGTCAAATGTGATGGTGAGTGGCCACTGTTCCTATCCCCTATCCATGCTCCACGCTCACCAAGTGTTGCCGGGATTCAGAAAGTCGTCCGGTATGCTCGCGATGCTCTCGAAGCGGCCTCACCTGTGGCTACGATATCCGTCTTACATGGCAGGACGATAATGATGCTCGTGGAGTCTGCCATGGACGAGCCGGCGTCTGGTCGAAATCAGGGAAGCAAAGAGGACAAACAAAGCAGCGAAAGGCAAAGAGCCCGGGAGTCGTTGGCCCGCCTTTCCCTCGACTGGCGCATACAAGATTCTTAAACACCACTGTCGCAGATGTCCAGAGGTATCTGGGTGACGATGAGCAAGAACAGAGCGACGAAGGTGATTGTCGGTTGGATCACCAGGAAGAGATCCTCCCAGATCTGGGGTTTCCTCAGCACACTCTTGCTCATCTGACTCGTCCCTCCAAATATGCCAGTTATGATCCCATCCTGCTATCGTACTACGAAGCCGTCATCTGCAGTACGTCGACATTGCTGGACGACGAGAAACACAACCCGTACCGGCATGTGCTTCTGCCCATGGCTTTACAGTCTCCGGGAGTATACCATACAACATTGGCCATATCAGCAAACACGCTTCGCCTGGCTCGATCCGAGTATACGGTGATAGCCCTGGAACACCGACAGCAGGCCTTGAGAAGACTGGTAACCATCTTGAATCGCAAGGAGTGTGATGATAGCGAGATGGATGAGATTCTTGGAATGGTATTGATGCTATGCTGGTTCGAGGTATGTCCATACACATGTTAGTCTCACCGATTGCCGAGTCGGAAACTGACTGGACTTCGGGCAGATCTCAGATGGCTGTAACCCTTCGTGGGTCACCCATCTGAAAGGCTTCCGCGGTCTCCTCCACCGTCACCGCCGAAAGCTCGCGAATGTCTCGCCGCATAGTTGGAACATGCAACAATTCTTTGTGAGATATTTTGATTTTCACCTGGTCCTTGCCAAAACCACCTTTCGGGTTGATGAGGGGGATTCGAATGCAGACCTATCCCACCCCATAGTAGGCAATACTGGCTCGGAATCGACCAGTTCCCGGTCAGAACTGTACCATGGGCCAGACCACACGAGACAAGACCACGACGACGCACCCAACTTCTCTTCATCAACGTCCTCCCTGTCCTTACACATGCCTCTAGACTCTATGGATGATATTGATCCTTACATGGGCTTCAGCAACGGTCTTCTGCTCTTGATCAACGAAATAACGGACATCGGTCCCATGGCTAGCAGAACTGGCGATCAAGCAAGAGCCACCATCCACGCTCGTCGCCTCAAGACCAGTCTGGCGAACCTCCATCAACGTCTACCCGAGTCAGCCGTCAGTTCGGACATGGTGACACGCAGACGTGCCTTTGTCGCCACAGCGGAAGCCTACCGTCTGGGTGCTATCATACTGCTTCACGAGGTCTTGTCCAGATCATACCCTGCAGTATCCGCACCATGTCATGTCATAACCAAACCCGAGCTGGACGATGCCATCCAATCGATCCTCCAACTGATTGACACGCGGCTCGAAGACATGATCGACACCGCGGCACTGCCGTTGTGGCCGTTGTTTTTGGCCGGCTGCTGTGTCGATCTGGAGGAAGATAGAATGACGGCGTTGAGGTTGTTCGAGGTCATTGAGCAGCGCAAACGGTTCGGCAATATCACCCCGGCGCGCAAAGTCATGGAAATGGTCTGGCGACAGCGTGACCTGGGCCGTGACGACCGACAGCAGCCCGCTCGCAACAGAAAGGGAGGCCGGGGTACCGTGGAACAATATGAATGGGAACGAGCTTCAACTCTTTTGGGGGGTTGGAAGATCAGTCTTACATGAGTGCGGATGTTGGTGTCTATATGTAATATGTCACAGTGATTTGTCAGGATCGGATTAGCCAGGCGCTGTGGGCGAATTGCTTTGTATAGAAAGGATGTTGCTACTTGCTAGTAATTTCTGCTAGATGGATGGTGTGAAGCAATTTAACGACCACATTCTTCCTTCGTTTCGGGTGTCGCCAATGCTGCTGTTCAGAATCGGGACTATCCAATCTAGTCTACATCCTCGGACGCAGTTTTGATTGTTTCCTCCTCCCCAGCCACCCCGACAAATCAGCCAACTCGGTCTCGGGATCCAAATGGGCCAGATTCGTCCCAGCCTGCTGGCCCGGCCTCCAGGCCCAGGCCTTTGCAATCTCCGGCTCCAGCTTCCCCTCCAGCATATCGGCGATATACCTGCCCAACACGGGCATGAATTTGAAGCCATGCGCCGACCCGCCCGTGGCCAGGAACAAGCCCTCGTGGTCCGGATGCGGCGTGACCAAGAAATGCCGGTCGGGCGTATCGGCGTCCCAGCACAGCCTGGTATATGTGAACGGCCGATCGGCCAGGTCGGGCAGCACGCGGCGCAGATTGGTGCGCATGGTCCGCTCGATCTCTAGGGGGAGATCGTCTGAGGGGTTCGCGTGGAACGTGTGCGGGATCGAGGTGCGGATGCCGCTGTGCGGGTCGCGGCGCGTGTTGGTGATGAACTGGCTGTGGGCCATCTTGAACACGCCGTCGGGGCCGGGTGGGAAGAAATAGCCCAGTTCCAAATTGTCGAGGATCGGCATGTCTTTGTAGTGCTGCTGTTCCGCGGGCGTGAGTTGGATGTGTGCCACGCTGTGGCCCTTCGCGACCAGTTGGTCGTGGAGGTCAATGAAGGACGGCGTCCATGCTCCCGTGGCCAGGACGATCATGTCGGCGGAATGGTGGGTGCCGTCGTGGGTGATGACGCCTGTGCATTTTTTTTGGAAAGAAGAGGAAGAGGAAGAAGAAGAAGATGATGATGGGGATGATGGAGTCGATGTTGATGTTGATGTTGTTGAAGATGAAGAAAATATCAACTCCCTAGCATACCCCTTATCCCCAGAAACAAACTCAACACCGTTCCTCTGCGCCTCCAGCGCCAGTCGTTTCAGGGCTTCTCCCGAATTCGCCCAGCCAGCAGTCGGATTCCACACGTTGATATTCCACCCGTCCAGCGCGCCATTGACCACGGGAAACCGCGCGCGGATTTCGGACTTGCTGAGTTCCTCGATCCCGCGCACGCCCAGCCGTTTGCTCGTTTCGACGGACCCGCGCACGAACGGGACCGACAGGTCTTTGGCGCTCAAGATCCAGCCGGGCACGTGGTACAGGTCTTGGTACAGGACCGAACTCTGCCACGCCTGGATCGCTTCCACCCCGAGTCGCGCGTACAGTGGTTCGTTGTAGTCGCTGCGGATGATCTTGCTGATGTCCGTCGACGCGGCTTCGATGGATGGCACAGCGTGGCGGTCCAGTACGCGGATTGACGTGTAGCCGCGCTGCGAGAGGGCGTGGGCCGTGGACACGCCGAAGGCCCCGGCGCCGATGATGAGGATTTGGGTGTCGTGGTTCATTGGGGGGGTTGTTGGTGGGAGTGTCATCCAGACAAAGACAGAGAGAGAGAAAGAGAGAGGGAGAGGTTGAATGGTAAATGTTTGGCGAAACCAGATGGGAGGTCGGTTATAGAGATATAGATGTATATAGATGTATATGTATATCACTCAGCAAATCATAGGATTCATGCTCATGTTCGTGCTCGTGCTCGGCAGTTGACGGTGGAGCGAACAGTGAGTGAATGAATGGCTGACTGATTGAAGTATCAAGGACAACTTCTCTGGTCGAGCGATCTGGAGAGAGTAATATTCTGTCTTCTTGCTTGTCTGCTCGCTTGAGACACAGTCGGTAGGTAAGTAGGTAGGTAGTCTGCTATAGGAAAATTGGGATTGGAAGGTGCTTGGGGTGTATACTGTATAATAGAATGCACCAAGCCCTCAGGGCATTCTTTGACAGTTCACCAACGACCGAAATGGAACAAATCTATGTTCCACCTTCGATCGGTACGACCTTCCTAGGTAGGGGAGTCCAAGGCTGAGAGGGATGGATGCCGGCGAAGGAAACCTTGGATATTCAACCGGTGGTCGAGATCAATCATGATCCGTAATCATGACAACAGATAACTGACAACGGAACGGTTGACTGATAACAAGGAGGTCCAGAACAAGGGAGAGGCGTCAGAGTATCAGGTCAGTCAGGTCCATCCATTTGGTATTCCAAACTTGAGAATATGGGAGTAAGTACACAGTAGTCGAAGACTGTTTCTCGACCGGATACAGGATACAGGGTCGTGGCATTGTTGTCAGCCACTACCCCACAGCCAGGGACTGACGGGTTGATTTGAACGAATCAAGTTGCTGGCCCAGATATAAAGTGGTCTATCACTGTCTTTCTCTCCTCGACCTTCCGATATTGAAATCTGTTTGGTGTCTGGGGAGAATAATAATGTGTAGATAAAAGTCAGAACTCAGATCCACCACCATATCCACATTTGCCGTTATTTGTACGATGATTGTGATTGTGATTGATTGATTCATCAATGAAATATCCTTGCCACCTGGTGACCAATGCTGTATTCGGACTTGTGCGTCCCAAGGTATGTTGACAGATGGGACCATATTGTCTTCTATGAGAGACCTGGTTAACATCTGAATTCACTGATGGCCGAAGACAAAGGAGGGGGTTGAATTCACTTTAGAGTCAAAACTATTAAGCAATGCCAGATCTGGATCTTGTGAGGGCTTTCGGATAACTTCTGGGATCAAGTGGCTGGTATAGATTCCCATTCTTTTATCCGCAGAGGCATAAGGGAAGAATCATTCAGGCGTCAGGCAGAAATGGCAAGGCTGGGATGTCAGGGGAGAGTGAATGTCTTCCTGTTATAGAACATAGATGGATAATTTCTCGTTGAGTCCGTATCATTTCCCAAGGTAGAAGCGAACGATACTAGGGAGCTTGCTAGATACAAAGCATGAGAGATGCGTGCAATGGTTGAAGAGTTGTCATGAACTGGTGGTATGGATTTGTCTCTATCGTGTCATTCCACCCCAGTCGGTGTAACATGATCTGTAGCAGAAGTCTAGCCTCAGAAGTCTAGCAGTAAACAGCTTCTATTCTCGCCGTTATCTGTCGTCCACAGTAACCACCAGACCAAATCCTCGATCCAGACTCTAATAAGTGTACCGGAATTCCCTCTTCTCCTTGTCAGTCCGGTCAGAGAAAGCATCCTCCGAAACGTGCTCTGCGCCAATTGAGCCGCCAGCAGCAGCCTCACGGTCTCTCTGCTTGTTCTCGTACCAACACAAAAACCCGTACCCCAAAATAGCAGCAATAGCCACCACAATGCAAGCCAGCAGTCCAGCATAGCCGTGGGAATAGTCTGGAGCATCAGACGCCCGGAAGGCTTGGGGCCCCAAGATATTTCCCAGGCAATAAGCAAGGAAGTAAATCGCGTTCATTGTGATCTTCTTTGAATGGCCAGAGGTGTTCGCCATCGGCAGGGAGGTCGACAAGACATAGGGCGCCCAGTAAGTATAAAAAACATAGTAAGCCGCGAGGAGACCATGCTTGTTGGACCGCGGCAGTTTCCACATCAAGATAGCACAGATCATGGGGACGAGATTGGCCACGGCGATGATGATACAGCGAGAATTCTTGATTCTGGACGCCGGGAACGAGAGCAACAATTGCCACACCGTGGCGAGCACTCCGGTCGGGATACCCAGCAGTGTGGTGTTGAGCGGTGAATAGCCCAGACCAGTGACGATGATGGAGGCAAAAGTGACCAGTCCGCCGTTGGGGATGTTTTGGGCGACCGAGAACAGAGCGAGCAGCCAGGTCTTGGGGTCCATCAAGCATTCGCGCACTTGGTACCATTTGATCTTCTTGTCCTCCAGACCGGTGTTGTTGGCTTCGATGCGGGCGAGGCAGACGTACTTCTCTCGATCATTCAACCAGCGAGCCGTGGTGGGCGAGTCCGGGACCAGAAAATAGACCATGACAGCCCAGACGAGAGAGAAGGCCCCGAGCACCAGAAACAGGAGCCGCCATGGGTGCAGGGCGGTGTGGGTATGCCCAATCCCGTAGCTGATGATTCCGGCAAAGATTGAGGAACCCTGTTTTGAGAAAAGATTGTCAGATTTGATTTTTCGGTCAAACAGGATGTATATGTGATATACAGCATCTCGGATTGGGTGGGGGTTTACTTACCTGATTAAACCAAAATGCAACTCGGATCGGTTGTTCCTTGGTCGTCCACCACATGACGGTCAAGATACTGCTGACTGGGAAGATGAAGGCCTCGCACATGCCCATGAGGAAACGGACCGTGGCCAGACCGCCGAAATTGCTGGTGGCTGCCGTGCAAAACAACATGATGGCCCAGAGGAGAACCGATACCGCCAGCACCTTGGCCACGGGCAGGCGTTGGATGATCAGTCCAGCCGGGTACTCGAAGGCCAGGTAGCCGAAGTAGAAGATGGAGCCGACCCAGGAGTATTCGTCGCCCGTCAGATGGGCGTCAGTGCGCATGCCGTAGATGGCGGCATTGCTGATGATGACTTTGTCCACGGCGGCCAGGATGATGGTTGCGCTGATGAGCGGCACCAGGATCAGGTCGATCTTCCATAGCAGACGACGGGACTCGGTGGGAGTAATGGGCTCGGCGGTGATGGCTGGGTCAAGGTTGGCCAGGAATTGGGCGGCCACGTCGACGTCTGGTCGCGCGGAGACGTCGAGGTTGGCCACGACCACGTCAGCGCTGGCCTGGGACGAGGTGATGTTCTCTTTCTTTTCGTGGGCCATTGTTGTAGGAGTGACTTGCTTTTTGAAGCAAAAGATGCACACAAGAGACGGGGACTCAGGGGTGAATGAATTGCGATGACAGGTCAACCTGACAACCTTGAACAATCACGTCGTGTGAGGTTTGGAGGGTGAGATGAGGTCAAATAGATAGATATACCCAAGTCCAGATCGCTTGGTGTGCCTCTAGAAGACTAGAGCGCAGTCGTTATCTCGACGACAGATTGAGCCTTGGTGGCACAGGGCGATATCTCTTACCAAGGTGCTCTAAACGAGGCATCATTGGCATCCACGTAGGTGGTAAGCATATATCATAGTATGATACGTAGCCCCAAGAGAGTCTGTAGGTGCCCAGACGTGGCAACGGACTTGGAAGACCGAGGGTTTGCAAGGTGGGAAGGTCAGAACGACTTTTGCCAGTCCCAGTTGGATGGATCATGCTGTCCATTTGCAGGGATTGTTTGTGAGGGGCCTGATATAGACAATGATACTGGACCCACTCAGCCTTCTCACCCCAAAATGGTTTTGTACGAACTTGATAGCGACGCGGCAAAGTCCGAGCGTGCTTCGACTGGCGAATCATTCATTGTTCTTGTTCGTATTGTTCGCCATTCCAGTACCACGATACTCTGTAAGCGTGGCTTGTGGAGAGCGATAACGGTGAAAGCGGTATCAACCAAAGTGGACGCTTCAGAATCATCGGGGGCCTCGCTCCGACCTTCCTGCGATCGCGTACGTTCATTTCGCCGATTGTAGGCCCCATCCAGTCCCATCGGACACCAATGTCCGATAAATTTGTTGCCTTATCCGCGACAAGGACAGCCTCGTTGTGTATTGGATTTGAATGCCAATGATAAAGGAAGTTGATGACCTTCTTCAGACAGATCACCAACCTCCCCTATTTCCTTTAGAGTGTGAGCCTGTGAGACGGGTCGACGAGTTAGTTGACCAGAAGCATTTCCCATGTCTCCTCACAAGGTCGAGGCCGAGGTCGATGGCCTCAAAGTGAGGATCGCCATCGGTAAGCACGAAATAATAGAAAATTGATTGAGTGAGTGATTAACTTGTTCCCCATGCAGACAGAGGTGGCACTTTTACCGACTGCTTGGGCATGGTTGAGGGGCGAGATGAAGACATCGTCGTCAAATTGCTCTCCCAAGACCCCGGCAACTACGCAGATGCTCCCATCGAGGGCATCCGACGGATCTTGGAAAAGGCCACCGGCAGGACGATTCCAAGAAACCACAAACTCGATACTGCCGAATTCGCCAATTTCTCGGTGCGAATGGGCACGACGGTTGCGACAAATGCTCTTCTGGAACGAAAAGGAGAGCGTGTCGCTCTCTTGATCACCAAGGGCTTCAAAGACGCTCTGGTCATTGGTAACCAATCTCGACCGAAACTGTTTGCTCTCAATATCGAGCGACCCGGTGTGCTCTTCGAGGACGTGGTCGAAGTCGACGAGCGCGTCACTATTGAAGACTATCAGCAAAACCCTACGCCTGACCCGCAGAAGCTGAACGCACTGCTAGAGACGGATCCGGACCTGACCAAGGGTGTCAGCGGTGAGGTCGTCAGGATATTGACCAGGCTAGATGAAGTCCAGGTCAAGAAGGACCTCCAGATGCTCTTTGACAAGGGCTATCGCTCCATCGCGGTGTGCTTGACACATTCATATACATTTCAAGGTCTGTCTTCCTTTTCTGCTGTTCTCTTAAGCCGAGTACGGAGAACTGACATGCAGCAACAACAACAGAACATGAATTGGCCATCGAAAAGATAGCCCAAGAAGTCGGCTTCCCTCAGATCTCCTTGTCCAGCCAGCTTCTGCCTATGATCAAGATGACGTCTCGAGGCACCTCGGCCACGGTCGACGCATATCTCACGCCCGTGATCAAGCAGTACATCCAAGGCTTCCGGTCCGGATTCAAAGACGAGCTCAAATCCGATGAAACTCGATGCGAGTTCATGCAGAGTGATGGCGGTCTGGTGAATTTCGAAAAGTATGCAGCAAAGCCCCCTGTTATGGATGTTTCCTTTCCCCAGTTGACGCCTCTCCTGTACTTACATGCTCTGCTTTTTCTTTTAATAGATTCTCCGGGCTACGCGCTATTCTATCCGGTCCGGCAGGTGGTGTCGTAGGCCATGCAAGAACCTCTTATGACCCCGAAGAGCGAACCCCCGTGATCGGCTTCGACATGGGCGGGACCAGTACGGACGTGTCACGTTTCGACGGCACTTTCGACCATACCTTTGAGAACACAACAGCGGGAGTAACAGTCATGGCTCCCCAGCTCGATATCAACACCGTAGCAGCTGGCGGTGGAAGTATCCTGTTCTGGCGCCACGGCTTGTTTGTCGTCGGACCCGATAGTGCCGGCGCCCACCCTGGCCCAGCATGTTATCGAAAAGGCGGTCCCTTAACTGTGACAGATGCCAACTTGTTCTTGGGTAGACTGTTGCCAGAATACTTCCCCAAGATCTTCGGCCCGAACGAGAACGAAGGCTTAGATATAGAGATCACACGGCAGAAATTCAACGTTCTAGCGACCCAGATCAATCAAGAAACAGGCCAGGCGAAAACCCCGGAGCAGATCGCTCTAGGGTTTCTCGAGGTCGCCAATGAGTCCATGGCAAAACCGATCAGAGCCCTCACTCAAGCACGAGGCTTTGACACGTCGGCACATAACCTCGCTTGCTTTGGTGGCGCCGGAGGCCAGCACGCCTGTGCTATAGCTTCCTCCCTGTCCATCCAGACCGTCATTATTCACAGGTACTCGTCGATTCTGTCGGCGTATGGTATGGCCTTGGCGGATGTCGTGCATGAAACGCAAGAACCGGCGTCCGGAGTCCTAGACGAAGCAGCCATGCCGGCAGTCGAGGCTCGTATCGCGGAACTCAAGAAGAAAGTCGACAAGGAATTGACCAGCGACGGCATCCCCCTCGACCAGATCCATCACGAAGTCTACCTCAACCTCAGATATCAAGGCACAGACAACTACCTGATGATCCTGGAGCCAGAGGATGGCGACTACAAGGCTGCTTTCATGAGAGACCATCAGCGTGAATTCACCTTCACGTTCACCAACCGCAACATCTTGGTCGAAGACATTCGAGTTCGCGGAGTCGGCAAGTCAGCAGCCACGCCATCAGAGTCCCCTCACAAAGAATTGAAGAGCCTCAAGACCTTCAACGTCGGCAGTCAGGCAAAGGATGACACGGCAACAGTGTATTTCAGCCAGACAGGACATGTCGAGACTCCGGTGTTCTTTCTGGGTAATCTGAAGCCCGGCAGCTTCATCAACGGCCCGGCCATGATCATCGACCAGACCCAAACCATCGTCGTCGAGCCCGAGGCCACGGCAACGATTCTGTCCAGACATGTGATCTTGACCGTAGCCTCGGCGAAGAAAGCCACAAGCACAACAACAGACAAGTCAGTATCAGCGTCGCTGTCAGTCGATCCAATCCGCCTCTCGATCTTCGGCCACCGCTTCATGTCCGTGGCCGAGCAAATGGGCCGAATGTTCCAGAAAACCTCCGTGTCTACCAACATCAAGGAGCGACTCGATTTCTCGTGTGCCCTCTTCTCGCCTGACGGGAAGCTCGTCGCCAACGCGCCCCACGTCCCGGTCCATCTCGGCTCGATGGAATACGCCGTGCGCTACCAACACGCGAAATGGGCGTCCGATCTCAAGCCAGGCGACCACATTCTCACCAACCACCCTCTTGCCGGGGGCACCCATTTACCAGATATCACGATCATCACGCCCGTGTGGGACGAGGCGGGCGAGAAGATCATCTTCTACGTCGCCTCACGCGGCCATCATGCCGAAATCGGCGGGACCCGGCCGGGCTCGATGCCCTCCGACAGCCGGATGCTGTACGAAGAAGGCGCAATGACGATGGGCTTCAAAGTCGTCTCGGGCGGCCACTTCAACGAATCGACCGTCCGACGGTTCTTGTACGACGAGCCAGCCAGTTATCCGAACTGCAGCGGCACACGAACATACAATGACAACGTGTCTGACCTGAAGGCCGCCATTGCCGCGAACCAGAAGGGTGCCCAGTTGATCCGCGTCTTGATTGATGAATATACGCTGCCAGTCGTTCATTTCTACATGGACGCGATCAAGTCCAACGCCGAGGTCGCGGTGCGGGAGTTCCTGAAAAAGGTCGGCCGAGAGTCCAAGGGCAAGCCACTCCGCTTTTCCGATTATATGGACGACGGCACCGAGATCAGGCTGGAGATCAGGATCGACGCGGAAACGGGGAACTCGGAATTCGACTTCACAGGCACAGGAAGAGAGACGTTCAATTGTCTGAATGCGCCCAAAGCCATTGCTCACTCGGCCATCATTTACTGCCTGCGCGCGCTGATCGACGTCGACATCCCACTTAACCAGGGCTGTTTGGAGCCGATCAACGTCATCATCCCCGAGGGCACCCTGTTGAATCCGTCAGGCCATGCGGCCGTGTGTGCTGGCAACCCAACGACGTCGCAGCGGATCACAGATGTGATTCTGGGAGCGTTTGGTGCCTGCGCGGCGTCCCAGGGCGATTGCAACATCATCTCGTTCGGGATGGGTGGCAAAGACGCCCAGGGGAATGAAATCCCCGGATTCGGCGTGGGCGAGACGATTTGCGGCGGTTCAGGCGCCGGGCCGTTCTGGCATGGCACGTCGGGCGTCCATGTCCACATGACCAACACACGCATCACGGATCCCGAGGTCTACGAGATTCGATACCCCATCATCTTGCGCCAGTTCTCGATTCGCCAGGGGTCTGGTGGGCGAGGCATGTACAATGGCGGCAACGGGGTGATTCGGGAAATCGAGTTCCGCATCCCGCTGTCGGCGTCGATGTTGAGTGAGCGTCGCGTCTACAGGCCTTATGGGATGGCTGGTGGTGAGCCCGGTGCGGCGGGCTTGAATCTGTATGTCAAGAAGGAGATGGACGGAACGGAACGGATCATCAATATCGGCGGCAAGATGGAGCTGAGTACCCTGCCGGGCGAACGCATTCTCATCCACACCCCTGGCGGTGGAGGCTGGGGGAGTCCCTCGGATCCGCCGTCGCCGTCGGCCAGACCTGTCGTGCCTGATAACTTGCGCTTCCAGCCGCGCGGGAGTGTCTATACCTGGACCATGGCTGCCGAGTCTGCGCAGTGAGCGAGGCTGGCTGTCTGTCTGGATGTGCCAGATGTGCCAGATGTGTTGTCTTCGGGATGTGGTGTGGTATATGCTTACATATATTTCTACACAAAAGAGCAATCTGTGGGAGCGAATAGTGGCATGTACACAGAGTGTATCTCGTTTACATTACCGTGTAATAGAACCTGACATAGGTATGACTTGCCAGAACAAATGTGTAAAACTACCTAGGTATGCAAGAAATAAAGGGTAATAGAAGTGGGAAATCTAAGAGGAGATCCAGAATAGATGTTGGGATAAGGCTTTGCTTAAAGCGGCGAGACTACCGAATTGGTTAGTACGGGGCACTACGTACTAAGTTAGTAAGTACTCTCTAATGACATTGCTGGAGAGGCCATTTAGTCCTCAAGCCCAGTTGAACTCCAACCCCAGCCCAGCACTACAGCATTCTCAATCATGAGGCCAGCCGTGCATACGTGCTTTCATGGTATACTAAGCCCTGTCTTGGAACACTAATACGTAGACCAGGCCTTGGTCACGTTGGACAGAGTCAGCTCGCGCTGAGGCAAGAAGAGGGCGTCTCACCGACGCGCGCATCATGAACACCTGGCGAACGTTATACGAGTGAACTCCGACAGAATTTCCAGTCCTCGCCAGAGAGCCATGAGTTCTTCTACAGGTCTTAATGATGCTGTGCACAGCACCGATGCCTCACGTCCTGGTGTCGCCCTTCCACGAATCAGTCCGTTTCCAATGCCATCGCTCGCTCCTTTCGGGGTTGACATGACCATCAACACCACCCCTGCCATTGCGATCGATCCAATTGCCCTCATTACCACAGAATGTATCACCATCACGTCTGCCATGCGCAAACATGCGCGCTGGGCACAATCCTCGGTCTCGGCCATCCTAGGAGGAGGGGCGTCAAGGCTACAAGAGAAGGAGTTACAACGGTCGTCTTCGCAAAGTCGTCGCAGCGGCAATGGGCCCATGATCTCAGACCCGGGAAAGACAAGACTCAACGTCACCAACGGCTCGGATGACGAGAACTCCACTCTGGCGAGTCGATGGGGCCTACGAGGCAAGAAGGGCAAAAGCTCGCAAGACAATCCTCTTCTATCGGCCTTTGCCCGGCTGAGGAGAGACCTGGCAGGGTGCAGAGACGTGCGGAGCGTGGATGCACCTGAATTGCTGCATCCTTTCCTACAGGTCATTCGAAGCTCTTCGACCAGCGCTGCCATCACCAGTCTGGCGGTCATCTCAGTCACCAAGTTCTTTGCTTACAATATTGTCACTATCAGGAGCCCACGGATCGCCTTGGCGATGCATCTGCTCAGTGCAGCTATTACTCATTGTCGTTTCGAAGCTAGTGACACGGCGGCAGATGAGGTGGTCTTGCTACGGATCCTGCGCCTGATGGAAAGCATCATCTCCAGACCTGAGGGTCAACTGCTGGGTGATGAGAGTATCTGCGAGATGATGAGCACCGGCTTGAGCATGTGCTGTCAGGCTCGTCTTTCGGAGGTGCTCAGGAGATCGGCCGAAATGGCCATGGTCACAATGTGTCAAGTCGTGTTCAGCAGACTGAAGACGCTCAAAGTGGAACAAGTGCCCAAGACGAGGAGTCGCGCCAATACCAAGACCACCGTCGACGATCTTAAGATTGAGCCGCCAATGACTGGAAGTGTCATGGGAAATGGCGGGCTCGAACGGTCGAGCGTCGATGTCGACAGAGGCTCCACGGCAGAGGACAATGTCCCGCCCAAGGCGTCCTCGACCGAACCCAAGACTTCGACTGTCCCGGCAGATGGCGATGAATTCGACAATGTCCAACCATACTCGTTGCCGTCGATCAAGGAACTGTTTCGTGTCCTGATTGACCTTCTCGACCCTCACGATAAGACTCATACAGATCCTATGCGGATCATGGCTTTGAGAATCATCGATATCGCCTTGGAGGTTTCCGGGCCTTGGATCGCCAAACAGCCAGCCCTGGCAAGTCTTGTGCAGGATGATCTGTGCCGTCATTTGTTTCAGCTGGTGCGATCGGATAACATGGTCCTGTTGAACTCCTCGTTACGTGTTGCCGGAACACTGTTAGCCACTTGTCGACAACTCCTGAAACTCCAACAGGAGCTGTTTCTATCTTATCTGGTGGCGTGTCTGCATCCACGTGTCGACATCCCTCAGGAATCCGGAATTGATCCGTCACTCTACGAAGGAGTGCCTCAAGCTCCCAAGTTGGTCAAGCCGGCGCCCTCCCAGGCCACCAGCGGTCGGTCCACTCCCGTCCCTATCAAAGATAGACAGAAGCTGGGACTAGAAGGAGGAGCCCGGAGACCGGAGGCGAGGGAAGCAATGGTGGAAAATATCGGCACGCTGGTCCGCATGCCGAGCTTCATGGTTGAGCTTTTCGTCAACTATGATTGTGATGTGGACCGGCAAGATCTTTGCGAAGACATGGTTGGCCTTCTCTCGCGGAATGCATTCCCGGACGCGGCCACCTGGAGCACGACCAACGTGCCACCTTTGTGCCTGGACTCGTTGTTGACTTTTGTCCAATTCATGGCGGAGAGGCTCGACCAGAAGGTACCTGCGGGCTCGGAAGAAAGGATACAGAAGATGCGGCTGCAAAGAGTTCGAAAGAAAATTATCAAGAGTGGTGCTTCGAAATTCAACGACGACCCCAAAGCAGGTGTTGCTTACCTCGTAAGAAACGGCATCATTGAGGATCCCGATGACCCTAATCAAGTCGCCCATTTTCTCAAGGGCACTTCGTACGTCTCGAAGAAGGTCCTTGGAGAATTCCTGACGAAACGAAACAACGAGCGCCTGTTGACTGCGTTCATCAATCTGTTCAAGTTTGACAACATGCGAATCGATGAGGCTCTCCGAGAGATGCTCGGTTCTTTCCGGCTTCCTGGCGAATCCGCACTCATTGAACGCATAGTCAGCACCTTCACCGAGAATTACTGCTCAACGGTTTCGAGTGAGGAGATTGCGGACAAAGATGCCGCTTTCGTGCTGTCATACGCCATCATCATGCTTAATACGGAACTGTACAACCCTAATGTCAAGTCGCAGAAGCGTATGACCTACGAAGACTTTGCCAAAAACCTCCGGGGAGTCAATTCCGGCAAGGATTTCCCGCCGGAGCTGCTGCAGGATATCTACGATGCCATCAAGGAAAACGAAATCATTCTGCCTGACGAGCACGAAAACAGACATGCCTTTGAGTACGCCTGGAAGGAGTTATTGATGAAGACCGGCGATGCTGGCCCATTGGAGCTTTGTGACACCAATGCTTTTGATGCTGAGATGTTCCAGGCTACGTGGAAACCGATAATTGCGACCATGTGCTATGTCTTCATGTCGGCCTCGGACGATGCCGTCTTCTCGCGCGTGGTGGTCGGGTTTGACCAGTGCGCACAGATCGCGGCCAAATACGGAATCACCGAGGCATTTGATCGGATCGTCTACAGTGTCAGCCAGATCAGTGGGCTTGCTGCCGAAGTCCCTCCAAGCACGTCCTTGAACACAGAGGTTCAAGTGGGCAAGAAGAAGATCATGGTCAGCGAACTGGCCGTGAGACTTGGCCGGGATTTCAAGGCTCAGTTGTCCACGGTGCTGCTGTTTAGGATCTTGTCCGGTCGTGAGAACGCCGTTGGCGAGACTTGGATTTACGTTGTGCGCATCCTGAGGAATCTCTTTGTCAACTCCCTCATTCAATTGCCGGCTGTTGAAGGGAGTAGACTTGCCAATATGGGGTCGATCCCTCTACAGCCTCCTTCACAGGTCATTGATCGGGATGGAAGATTGGGTGACAACGGTATCTTCTCCACCTTTACCTCATACCTTTCGAGTTACGCGGCCGATGACCCGCCGGAGCCTTCAGAGGAAGAATTGGATAACACGCTCAGTGCTGTGGACTGCGTTAAAGCGTGTCAGCCAGACGTGGTTCTGAAGCGGATGGCGGCTCTGCCACCAAATCAAATCAAGACTCTTGTCTCTGCTTTGCTGTCGCAAATGGAAGAATCGTCGCCCGTTGTGACTGTCAAACCCGAACGGCCTATGCCAGTCACAGTCAGAGTCAATGGACATCGCATGCCCAAAGCAGGACCGGAATATGACCCTGGCACAGTGTTTTTACTTGAGTTGGCAACTTTGCTTACATTGAGAGATGACGAGACGATCGCTGCTGCTGGTGAGGTCTTGACCGGGTCCCTGCAGAATGCTGTCCGGGATGCCTCCAATCTCCATCCACTCGCCGCTTCCAGGGTTGTCCGTTACCTACTGGAGCTGCTGCGGTACAGCTATGTAAGTGAAAGTGGAATCTATTTACGTGGCATAGATACTGACTTTTCGTCGCAGACCTATGACTTCATGCGCGCTCCAGTCGTTCTACATACCATTTCGAGTTTCGATGACACCGTCCTCGACCGTACCGCATCAACAGTCATCCAGGGGCTTGCGAATACCATAGGCGAGCCTGGGCCACTACGGAATGAAGTCACCAAGTCCCCTGACTTCTGGTCTACGTTACAACGCCTGCATCAACACAAGACGGAAGCCGATTCCGTATTCGACATACTCACGACGGTGGCTACATCTCAGCCTACCGCGGTGACAGCCGACAACTTCGAGTCGGCGGTTGCACTAGCCAACGACTTTGCCACGGCCGGTTCGATAGGTTCGATCCAGGAGAAGCGGCGTGATTTCGCGGCCAAGCGCGGACATCAGGCGAAGCCGGCGCGCAACGAAGACCTGGTGGTGGTGCAGCGAGCGGTCAAGGCCATCGGGCTTATCTACCAACTCAGTGGCCGTGTGCCGAGTCTGATCGCACAATCGCACCTCGAACGCCAGGAGGCCTGGGCGGCGTACTGGTCGCCGGTCTTCCGCGCGTTGTGTTCACAATGTGTCAACCCATGTCGAGAAGTCCGGCATCGCGCCCTGTCCGCCTTGCAGCGAACACTGCTGGCTGAATCGGTGGTGGACCAGGAACAACACACCGAATGGACGGCCATCTTCGACGAGGTCTTGTTTCCTCTGACTCTGCGCATGCTCAAGCCGGAAATCTACCAACTCGACCCGCAGGGGATGAATGAAACACGCGCCCAGGCGGCGTCGTTGCTGTGCAAGGTCTTTCTGCGGTATCTTGATCGATTGGTCCAAGTGCATTGGATGGCTGATGTCTGGGTCGAAATTCTCGAGTTGTTGGATCGACTGATGAATGCGGGCACGGAGGGAGACGCCTTGGCCGAAGCCGTACTGGAAGGGGTCAAGAATGTGCTGTTGGTCATGGATGGTACGGGATATTTGGAGAGAGACAATTCAACAAGAGGTGGCACTATACCTGGTGGAGTCACCAAAGACAGCCGTCGGCGGAGAAGCAAGAAGGTTAGAGAGTCTCAGGGCAAGACGGGGGATGAAGAAGGAAATGTTGTTGTCCTGGAGAAGGAACGCGTGAAACTTTCGAACACCAAGCGTCTAGAGACGCAATTCGAAGGCCAGCAAGAGGAGCAGGACCGGCAGGACGAAGACGGTGATGAAGATGAAGAAGAGACTGAAGAGGAAGAGGAAGAGATTCAAATCTGGCCAGAAACAGTCAGACGGTTGGACAGCTTCTTGCCCGGCCTGGTCGAGGAATTGTTCCCTCCGCCCGCAGAACCTGAACCTGAACCCGAACCCGAACATGCATCTGCAGCTGAACCTGCATCATCTGGATCTGGTGGATCCCCTACTCCAGAATCCGCCGCTCCTCCTCCCAGCACTACAGCAGGGAATATCGACGAGGATCGAAACTCGAGCAGCACAACGTCAAGACCGCAGACAAGGGATGGGGAGAAGCGATGAGATGTAATGATGCAAGCGGGGCATGTATAGCGACACGGTGACCAGCGATGAGAAGAGAACGGCGGGGATGGAGGTGAATTGAGTGACTTGTGGTTCGTTGGGTTTGGTTTTAATACATCCACACGCTGACTTGCATACCTTGTCCATATTGCGCTGCCTGGGTAATGGATGTCTGGGACAATAAGTATCTGTAAAATTATCTCATCTAGCATCAGGGACGAGAACCATTGCGGCTGTTGACTACCTAGGTATGGTCTCAGAGAGGCCAACTCGGACTTGACGGTGTTCATGTCCACGGCATACCTTGGATGGAGAAGACCTTGTCTCGAATAGCATGTCCGACTCTTCCATGGTGAACCCGGATCAAGGAGGAGTGGTATCGGTTTTTCTATATTGAATATTGAATGAGTCCTGCCACCATATGTAACCATAATTTACCTCCCTTGCACCGCGAACATTAACACCCTTGGCGCATGATGAACGTACTGGTACAGATGGAAATATACAACTAGGACTGGATGAAGGGATCGAGGGATCGAGGGATCGAGGTGGAAGATGGACTGTTGGCCTGTTTGTTGTCGCTGATAACCGCAGTGAGGGCGATCTGTGAGATTGAAAGGAAAGTACCTATGTACCTAAGGAGTCAAAGATTGTAGCCATCTCATTTGACGAAGGAAAGGAGATCAAGATACATCGAGATCTTGAAGCGCAGCGCAGGGACCAACGATCGATGAACTGCTGCAGGTACAAAAGTACAAGATACAAGATACAGACAGGAAGGATTCAGATAAGCTACTGGTACCTTTAGGTAATAGGTACCTACCTTAAGTGACCCTGAATCGGAATCGGAATGGGATCCCTAGGACCCTAGGACACTTTGAACCCCCCGATTCCCCCCAATCCCCGCGCCCATCCTTTCTCACTTTCTTTTTACCTGTTTTCGCCCGCGTTCTCTAGATTTGTCCGCCGTCACCACAGCGTTGTATCTAGCCATCTATCTTTGTCCCTCCCTCGCTCCCTACCTAAGTAGACACAGCCCGATCGTTCTAGTCCCACCTTCCCACCTAAGGTAGTCCGCCCTTCTGGATCTGCCAAGGAAGGTTGTCCACACATACACACATACACCCTGCCACGAACGAACAAGCGAGCAGGAGAGCAGGCAAAGTCGTCTTGTCTCATCCACCACCACAATGGGCTCGTTCAACCCCAATTCAGCCCCAGCCACGAGGCCCCCGCTGCCGCCGCCGATCCGCGCATGCATCTTCGACATGGACGGGCTCCTGATCGACTCGGAGGACAAATACACGCTGGTGACGAACACGATCCTGCGCGAGAACGGCCGGCCCGACCTGCCCTGGCATATCAAGGCGCAGTTACAGGGCCGGCCCGGGCCCGCGGCGGGCAAGATCTTCCATGACTGGGCGCGGCTGCCGATCTCGCGCGACCGGTTCCAGGAGCGGCTGGTCGAGTTGCAGGCCGAGGCGTTCCAGCATTGTAAACCGCTTCCGGGGGTGGAGGATTTACTGAGGCGATTGCAGAACGCATATACCATGGAGATAGACAACCAGACAAAATCCAAAATTGGAGGAGGAGGTGGAGGAGAGGTCAACATCAATGTCGGAAAAGAAACTGCACAAACACAAACACAAACACAAAACCAGAGGCCAAGAGTCCATTTGGCCCTCGCTACCAGTTCGCATTCCCGCAACTACGAGATCAAAACGGCCAACATGCAGCGTCTGTTCGGCGTGTTTCCCGACCCCCATAAGATTCTGGGCGACGACCCGCGCATCCCG
The DNA here is from genome assembly GCF_000585585.1 of Capronia coronata CBS 617.96. Taxonomy (NCBI): domain Eukaryota; kingdom Fungi; phylum Ascomycota; class Eurotiomycetes; order Chaetothyriales; family Herpotrichiellaceae; genus Capronia; species Capronia coronata. The sequence continues at coordinate 2,390,753 of NW_006912894.1, read as the reverse complement.
ACCGGACGCGGCAAGCCGCTGCCGGACATCTACTTGCTGGCGCTGCAGGCGATCAACGACACGATCCGGGCGCAGGACCCAAATGCCAGACCGATCGAGCCGAGCGAGTGTCTCGTCTTCGAGGATAGTGTGCCGGGCGTGGAGGCCGGGCGGAGAGCAGGCATGCGCGTCGTCTGGTGTCCGCATCCGCAGCTGTTGGATGTCTACCGGGGCCGAGAGGACGAAGTGCTGGCCGGGCGCACGGGCGAGCATAAAGAAGAAGAAGATAGAGACAATCATCATGCAGAAGAGGAAAAGGGCATTCCTATCGCTGGAAGTCCTGGCCAGCCTGGCGAGCTTGGTGATGGGTGGGCCGAGCTGCTTCGTTCGCTGGAGGACTTCGATTATGCGAAATACGGGCTGGAGGTTGACGAGACAGGCGCCGCGCATACAACAATCCAGGACCAGGCCGCCACGGATGCCACAACGGATAAAGCCTTGGAGGAGATGACAGCCATGGCGGACGGCAAGCAGCATGCCCCGGAGGAACCGCCGTCTGTGCCGACTCCGGTTCCGAGTATGACGTGAGAGGGAAACCACTGGTTGTACCAACATCCTTTAGCCTTCACCCTTACCCTTTGATTCATGTGTATGTGTACCAGACAGATAGATACACTTAATGATCTGTACAGGTGTTGGACTCGAGCAAGCATGAGCACCAGGAGTTCTGTTTTGGACGGGTATAAAGAGCCAAAAGAAAATACCGAGTTGTGTATGCATTTTCAATCTCCTTCAGACCTCAACAAAGGAGTCTCTTCCGAGACATGATACGGAGGCGGCTCGGCTTCGGCTTCGGCTTCATCCTCGACCTCGGCCTGGCTTTCCATGCTATCATTGGCCTGGGCCATTCTCGCCTGTAACTCCTTTCTTTCTCCTCTGCGATGCATAATCTCGAAATAAATTCCCATGACGAGCAGCGTGCCCTGCAAACATCCCGTGACGACGTACACCCCCCACGCGCTCCAGCCTTCTTTGCCCAACCGCGCCGCCAGACTGGCGGCCCAGACGAAACTGCCGGGAGTTTGGATACACATCATGGGGATACTCAGACTGCCGACCCTCTTGAGGCGGAAGGTGGTGCAGATCTGCGGGAAGTACTGGATCGAGGCGAGCACGGTGGAGAAGATGCCCAGGAAATTCGCCCACCCCTGCGCATGGACCGGGCGGGCATAGACGAAGTAGAAGCTGAGGATGGCGATGATGAGGGCGTGCACCACCGAGATCCCCGTCACGGCCAGTGCAGTGCGGTAGGAGGGTGCCAGTTCCTCTTGGTCTTTCAGTGAGTCTGTATCGTTGCTGAAGGTGGTCTCGGTCGCCGACGCATTAGGTCGAGGGAAGAAGATGAGGAACAGGAGAAGACTGGACATGGCACGGGTCGCGTCAGTAACAAACGAGCCATAGAATTGCAAACTTACATGACTGTAAAACAACTCCATTGCACCCCGACTTGGGCTATCCCCAACAGACCAGCCAGACAGGCGAATTCATCGACCACGCGACAACACCCGATATCTACCCTACTCTTGGGGAGGACGAGAATGTTCGCGAACGCGCAGGTGCCACTTGTCGTGCCGAGAAGCACGAAATACGGCGAGAGTCCGAACGACGAGCGCAGGCGAATGATTCGGATATGTTGCGGTAGGTAGGACACGATGATTCCGATGAGAATGAACCTGATCCGAGGGAAGAAGGGATGGTATGTTAGCATGATCCCAGACAGAATATCTATGTCTACCCCCGTGACGCTAACAAGATTGTGTTTGTTTGTGGACTATGCCTATTCATTCTTCTGACAATTGACATGGGATGGATTTGGGCTTGGAGGCAATGCAATGCAATGCAGGTTCATGGGGGTTGCGTGGCGTACAGGCTGAGACCGAAGTTGGTGTAACTGACTCGCGCGATCTCTTCGCAGCGCGCATCCATTCTGTCGGCCGTCGGCGGTCGATGTCTCAATGGGTTAAGGAACAGGCGAAGATAGGTCTTGCATTTGCATTCCGCTACGTCGTCGGTAAGGCCATGGTGGGATCACAGAAAGGGTGGGTGATGGTATGCGATGGGATTCGAATGGAAGGTAGAGACGAACAACGTCCTCAGTGCAGAGTTACAGAGTGGTGACGAGAATGAATATGACGGACTTGGACTCGGATGCTGTTGATGTGTCCCAGAAGGGTTTAGCTTCCCGGCAGCCTGATCATCCCCCCAGCGGAGTCCGCTGTGATGTCATTCATTGTTCTCCGCTCATATGCGCTGACCGGGGCACTCGAGTCTATCACCAATACACAGTACTAGTACACACCACCAGCGGAGAACTGTCCTTACTCGATTGTCGCATCAAATATTCTACCCAGCATAGCCCGTATTACTAATTTTCGCCAGTTCTATTTAATGCGGAACGATATTGCATCCGCTGGCCCAAAGGGAAAATCTATAGTATATTACTGGCTTCAGCGTCTAGCAAATATGCAGCATGACTTTCTACCCGATCAACGCCATACGGATGCACGCTCGTGTTTCTCCATGGTATCACAACTTCCGTCCCAAAAACAAATTCGTTTCGTCGTTGGATAACTTAGTAATCCTTTTGTGCGTATTTGCTGAGTCTTCTCAATCGCTCGCCATACTGGAACTCGTTAGCTACTAGTCCAGTCTGTAAAGGGGAAAAGTCACCAACCTTGAACAACAGGAACGGAATGGGAATGAACGCGATGGCGAGAAATGCAAGCGTAGAACTGGCCCAGCCAACTCCGAGGTTGTTATACATGGCGGTCGCAAATAGCGGAAACCCCGCACCGACTGAAGATCGAAACAAATCGTTCCCTGCCAACACACTTGCCGCATACTGAGGATAAGCGTCGGCGAGATAGTTCAGGGCACTGTTGAACATGAGGAACGACCCAATGCTGAAAAAGCCGGTGCCAATGATTGGCATGATCCAGTGTATCTCCGGCCGTGATGACCATCCAAACCAGAACAGGCAGATCGGGATGGCAAACGCGCCAACGAACGACGGTGGGAGTCGCCATTCCGGTTGCAGCTCGCCTTTCTCGTTGAACTTGGGCTCGATGTACTTCATCTGATACCAGACAAATGGGGGAAGCGTGATCAGGACACCAACAAAGATGCCCAGAAACGCCGTCCCTTCCAGGCCCAGGCTGAATCCGTAGATGCCGGTGAACACGATCGGGAAGCTCTCGAACCAGATGTACAAGATACCGTAGATGAGAGCAATGTACATGTTCAGGAGGAAGACCATCGGTTCGGTGAACGAGAGTGTGAACGGTCGCACGAGGACCATCATGACGATGTCCCGGCCGGTCATTTGTTCTCCGAGAAGCTGAGGCTCGCAGACCAGTTTCTGGTTGCCGGTCAATCGACGGAGTCGCATGGTTCGTCGGTAGAGGATATTGGCGGATGAGGTCTCAGGCAATAGGAAGGTCAGCAGGACCAGTGTGAACCCAGACAGCCACATGAGCTCCCAGATCGTCCATGTCCACCCTTCCGATTCCGCCGCGAACCCGCCAATAAGAGGACCCAACACCGGGCCGCACACAGCACCGATGCCCCAGACCGCCAAACCATAGGTCCGCTTGGCTGGGGAGTACATGTCTCCGATCGACGCTCCACCTGTTGCCAGCGACGGGGACCCGACGAATCCAGTCAGAAACCGGAAAGCTAAGAGCATGCCGAAGTTGGTCGCTAGCGCTGTCGGTACTTGCAGAATGACAAAAAGAGCGAGCGTTCCAATGTAGATCGGACCACGACCTATCTGCGGTACCTCGGACATGGGAGACCACAGCATCGGGCCTATGCCGTAGCCTAGCACGAAGAGCGTGAGACCGAGTGTGGCGGCCACTTTGCTGACCCCAAATTGGCTGCTGACGTCCGTGATGCCGGCGCTGTAGATGGCCGATCCAACATACACCGAGAATGTGAGCAAGCAGATCTCGAAGGTCACCCAGAACTTTTTCGGCGTGCTCCAGTTTCGCGGGTTTTCTGGGTCATCCGGCCCATACCAGTCGACCATATCTGCATCACGCCCCTTCTCGGGGTCAGTTTTCTGCCCACCCACAATGTTGACGGGATGACTACCATCTTCGAGTGTTGTTGACGACGATCTCGACGGAGGGCGTCCTGAAGGGGTTTGCTCGGCCCCATCAGTTTGAGGGCGTGCGGCAGACTCCTCCTTTTCTTCTGTGGGAGGAGGGTTCGTGGTTCCATGGATCGCTGTATTGGCAGAATTATCCGAATTGAGGTACTTTTGCACGATAGATGCATCCCGCTCTTCAGGATATTGAAGGATCCTCCTGCCTGTAATCAGCCGCAACATCTGTCCAACGACAGTGTCTCGAAATAGTTCGGCCATGGCCAGCTGAAGGAGGAGGTGAGCGGAATGAAAACGATCGGAGGTCAGCTTGAAAATTCTCTATCATAACAACATGGCGTGTACGAGGTTCATATTGGTATATTGGGAGCAATAAATCTAACCTCACCGTTACCGGGATCCATTCAGACGTCATGGTCCCGACTCAATGTCGTCGCATATCATGGTCATAGCACACTGCAGTAGACAGGGGTCTGGCTGACACAAAAAGTCTATGGTCTCGGTACATAGTAAGTCTTTGCCGATCCGCACGAAGAGTCGACGATCTGGATATCGTAATTAATCCGGCATGTGGGAACAATTGACGGGCTGTAGAGAGTTCTCTGCTTCTCCCTTCGATGTGCGATCGAACAATACCAACAGTCTATGACGCCGAGGTGGAGCATTTCAGATGCATGTTTGCCTCAGCCCTTCACGTGACTCGGCTTTGGAGTGGCATTTAGTCAGCGGCTCGGTTTTCTTTTGGCTCCGGATGCCAGACTGCCCGATGGGCGGCTGATTAGTCATGGTCTTCGCGACAGAACGAGCCATCGTATTCACCCGCTCGTCGGTCGGATGTCTGGCAGTCTGGATGTCCGTATCAGTCTTGCGCCTTTGGTTGCTCTGCTCCAGGCTCCAGTAAGCTCAGACGGTTTCTGCAAGAAAACACAAGATTGATGCGTGTTTCCCTATCATGACCCGTGTTCACAGGCTATGGTGCCCATGCCACCAAGCTGACTTCAGGCCAAGCTACTGTTCATTCAACATGTTCATAATTGAGCGCGGAAGAACTTGGCCGAAGTCCGCCAGCGCGTGTATCATTGCCCGGCGGAACTGACTTTGTATGCCGGACGGAGATAAGGATACCGTAAGCGTCGTCTGTTGAAATGCTGGGGGCTTGAAATCTGGTAGCGTCCTGGAAAGGGTGTCGAGCAATGCAGAGGCTGTACTCGATTTCGAGCTATCACAGATCCATTCCATCAGCGTCGGCGTTGTCATCCTCCCCCAACCGTCCCATTAGTTGTCTCCTCAACTCCTCGTCTGTGAGCGTGCCACCCGTGCTTCTGCCTGCTGCCATGGCATCCCCGTTCGTGGTCGGGTCTCCTGCACTGCCGTTGACCTTCCCGCTGTTGTCTGCCTCGTGCCATCGTCCCCCTCTCCTTTCTACTTCCCGCTTCAACAACTGGATTCTGTCTTTCTGTCTCTCGATCACGACATTGTTCTCTTGGATGGCTTCAGCGCAGTCTCTGTCGCCCTCCTGCCTCATACTTTCAGACAGTGTAGTATCTGAGCGGATGCTGTCGATATATTCCTGGAGCTGATGATTGGAGCGTTCGAGGTGGGATATCGAATTTGAAAGTTCTTGGGCTTTCGAGTACAGGTTCTCGACTGGCAAATCTTCAATTGCGAAAGCGAAACGTTCGGCGGAAATGGGTTGAGCTTCGGCCGACATCTTGTAAGTGAGGAGGAGAATACGATGTAAGGCAACGTGAATGAGGTGCTTTGCAAATGTCTCCTTGATCGGTCTCGTAAGATGGAAGAGAGAAAATTGGGAGCATGCAGAGAAGGAACAGAGAAGATGCGGCGAAGGGCAATCGATCAAGTTTCAAGTTGGCCGCTGACGTTTGTGGGGAGCCAGCAACTTCCCCGCAGCCTTGTCGGAGAGCCTCGGGGGCAACGAGGCTGGCTCAGTCAACTGCGAAGATCACGAGAACATTAGATTCTACGTCCATGACCGGTCATTGATTTGCATGAGTATCGCAAGTCTATCTAAGTAGACCTCGGAATCAAGCTCGCCATCCCTGTACGAACTCATGTAATCGGTCAATCACCACCCCAAAGACCGCGTTGACACTGTCCGCCAGCACCTGGTCCAGCAGCCGAACCGCCTCTTCTTCGGTCACATCGAGGTGGAATCTTTCCCTCACTTTGCCCACCGCGCCACCGATGGTTCCGATCTGCTCCTCCACCAATCTAATATCCTGCACCGAGCTCTGCACCATCAAGCTGAACAGATTCAGAACCAGGGGGCTGGACTTCCGCAGCGCTGTATACGCGGTGAAGCAGTATTGTTTGAACTGAGCATACTGAGGAGATGTCGTCCCTCCCAAGCCTTCCACCATCTCCTTGCACAGCTTGATCAGAGGAGCAAAAGGTTTGGGGTCGCGTCCAAGGATGAAGCCGAAGTCTATATGGAAGAATTGCCCGGAAGGTTGCAGCAAGAGATTGTCGAGATGGCGGTCCCCTACGCCGAGGATGTAGGTGATCACACAGTATCCGGCACATGATCGAATGTAAGTATCCATGGTCTCTTTGCGAACACCCAGAGGTCCAGAGCTGTCCGGGTTATTGGCACGTAGGTATGCTAGCACTGAGCCTTTGTACTTCGCGGATATGGCCGACAGAGCGGTGGACGGTATGAATTGCACAGCACCGGCTGACGGCGATGTTGCGAGAATGCGGTAAGGAGTAAGCTTCAGGTCAAGATTCTCCTTCAGTAAAAGATTGTTCATCAACGTGATGATTTGAATGACGAGCTGGTCTTGTCGAAGGTCGTCACCTGTCTTGAAGATAATGGGATACTTCCCCTGGAACTGTGACCCTGGCTGCATCGATGTAGCAGAGCTGCTAGATGAGCTGGCTACCTTGAAGTTGATCAAGAGCGGGGACAAGGATGACTTGAAGACGTTGGCCTCCTCAGGATAGACTCCGCTTACCTCAACCTCCGGATCAAGGGGGAGCGGGATAGGAGGCTCGATTTTTATCAGCTCATTCTTGGGATCCGCTAGATATTTCTTGAGTGACTCGATTTTGGATATGCGATTAGTTCGGCTGAAGCGAATTTCTTTGCTGATGCGTGACAAGACCGCAACCATCTCGGCTTGTCTCAGCAATGTCTTGCGTTGTTCCGGGTCACGCTTCTCGAGCTCGACCATAAAGTGATATTCCACTCTCGCAAACAACTTCCGGTTTGCAGCATTTGTGTCAGGACCCTGGTCGTCGCACTCGACCATCAGGAACCAATGCAAGTAATTGCCCAGGATGAAATTATTGGCCGCACGGTCGATCAGAAATTTGGCCAACGAAGAAGACGGCAGCCCCTCTTCCTTCGTGTCATACTTCTCAAACTTCAGGGCCTGTACTAGCTGTAGAAGATACAAGAGCAACTCCGCATCATCAGCCTGTCGAAGACGATCGACTGCGTAGGCACGCACCACAGGACTGTCGAATGTCGGGCCCAGGAGTTCGAGAGCAGAATCGACATCAATCTTGGCCCATTTCGGAATCAGCTCTGCCAGCTGTTTTACTTCACTTGGATTGCTCCAGTCAGTCGCTTTCACGACTTTGGTGAGCGCCCGTTTGTCACGACTGAGGTAGCGCCGGAATGTCCAAACAACATCTTTCTCCTGTGGACTTAAGTCCTGTGTGGGCCCATAGGAGAGAATTTCATTGAGCTCATCTCGCAACTTCGCATTAGGCTTTTGGTCAGCATCGGAGTAGGCATTCCTGTCACTCCTGACCAGCCTGCGATGCTTAGTTTCGCAAGGGTTCTCTCGTTGAAACTGTTCGGGGTCGAAGATCTGGATGACCGGATAGTCTTCATCATCAACGATAGTGTTGCCAGCGGCGATGCCCGGACCGTACCTAACTTCGGGCGGAGGCTTCCTGCTGCCGACTGGCGAGGCAGACGGTGTCAACTGAAACTCTCGCATCAACTTGGACGGCTGGTACTCGTGGTCCTCGAATACAACCGGAAAGTCCCATCGCGGGAAATCAACGTAGAGAGTAAAATGCTCTTCATCGAAGAGCTCATCCTCCGAGTCACTGTCAGCAGAGGAATTCTCGCCCCCATTTGCTGTTCCGCTTTGCGGTCCTGTTGCATCCTTCTCAGCAGTTCGGCGTTTTCCAGCCTTGTATGAAGCGGACCGTTTCCGTGCTACTTCATCCACTTCCCGTGCTTTCTTGCCGACACACTGGAAAACTAATTGGTCCAACCAGTCGTTCTGCGGAATCTCGTTCATCTCGTGCTTCTTGAACAGCAGCTCAAGCCTCTCAAGCTCTTCCTGTTCCGGGATAGTAGGAGGCGGCTGTTGATTGCGTTTCCGCCGCTTTGGACGAGGAACATGTGGCGTACTAGAAGGTATCTGTCCATCGGCAGCTCTATTGCGATAAACTCTACACTTCTGGCGACCCTTCCTCAGTGCCCCATCTTGGTCGAAGAGTGGAATAGTTGTGCCCCCGAAAGGTACAGTGTGATCGAGACTGCCATTGAGTGGGCAGGGCGAAAGATCCCAGACGGTAATGGCAATCTGTGACGAGACCGGGCAGTCCTTCACCGTTATAGGTAGTTCCAGCCATTTATTCCAGGTCCGACTGTTCTTGAAGAACATATGAGGAGTCTGCATAGACACTCCTAACGGCTTGGATTCGGCCCATAGTTGCGCTGTCACATAGAGCTCCGAAGTGGGACTCTGAACGGACCCGATGTGGCGGATTTCGGGATGTTTGAGCAAAACAGAGTAGGGCACCGGTGTCTGCTTGCCTTCAAGAGTATTGCTGAGAAGCAATCAGCATTGGCATTGAGCTTTCTAGCGTGGCTCAAGAGACTAGGGTCATGGACAGTCCCTCTAGCAGGGGTATAAGCCATGGGAAGGGTTCCAACATACATCTTTATACACACGGGAAAGTCTATCTGACGCGAAGTCGCAAATGTGTAGGTATCCATGACTGCGTATCAAAGAGATTCAGATTGCATGGCGTCGACTCGTCTAGGTATGACACCGGAGCGGCGATCATAATATGTTGGCGAGGAAAGAGGGAGGAAGAACGTCGTTTGACAGAGGATGATGATGCCAGCAGCAGCCTGATCACGATACGTTGGACTCTATACTAGTAGTACTCTGTTATAAGTTAGATACCTGCCTCGCTACTTCAGTTTGGCCGGTGGAATGACGCATTGCTGCCTATACTCCGCACTACCACTATGATGACCAAACCTCGGAAGTCCCGCAGTCCTTCTACTCCGCCGTACCAGCTTAATTGCGCGACTCTCAACGAAGCGCGTTCTGGCAATCGCGCTCCTTGACACGGTCAGGCCAAGTTTCATCCCACCTACGTACCAACGCCAGTCACATCGCAGCACAGGCCTGATAGAGTAACGGACACGGTCATTCTTTGAGAAGTTCAAGTCTGACCTTTATAGACGCTCGCATTTGTCCTATTAGCACGACCCGACCTCCTTACGAGCCGTGTCATCCTCCCATAGCCGAATCTCCGACAGACGATGCGTCGGCAATGGCGCGTCTGAACACCCAACCGGTCTCGTCCGACACGGAAACAGACAGCCGCAGACCATCCAGCTCTCCCAATGGCACTCGCCAAGCGCCTGCGCGTGGTTCCTCCGAGAGTCCTCCATCACCTGTACAGTCGTCAGACTCCGACAAAGAAAACCAGCATCGCCAACGGCAAGTGACGAATAGAAAAGGCAAGCGCACCAGCACCGCCGCGTCGATGCCGGATCGATCTGCCGAAACCGACCCAAGCCAGCATACGCCCAAACGGCGGAGAGTGAGCGGCGGGGAAGATGTAACTCAGACGCAAAAACAATACTACGACCCAGAACAAAACCCGGAAGAGCGCCGACTTGTGCGCAAAGGGCTGCGGAGTCTTTTCGCCAAACTCCACGACTCCAAGACAGAGTATTTGCGACCCGATTCCAAGGGGCTCGAAGAGACGCTCCGCGAGGCCGACGAGCTGTACAAGAATGTCAAGCAGACCTCGGAAGCGACGATCGACTCGCGGTTGCTGGTGGAGGCAGCCGACCTGTCCTACCGAAAGATCAACAACCTCACTCTTGGCGACGGCAGTACGGGCATTGACGTGGACGACTTCGTCACGAAATGCATTGGCTTCATGAGACGTGGCGATGAGCTGGACGAGTACCAGAGCAGTGGCAATCACCGAGAGCCACCGAGCACGCAGAGCCAGCGCCGACGACGACATCTTCATCATCATCACCATGCTCATACAGCAGACTTAGAAATTGAAGGCGAAGACGGAGATGAAGGCGACACGCTGAACTGGGACCATCTTGGCCGAAAGGCCTGTTTCCTGTATAACGCGCGGCCATGCTTGGCCGGGTTTCTTCTCGGCCCGCTGTCAGTGCAGAAGAAAGTGCGGCAACAGACACAGCGCAAAGCGCGCGAGGCCCGCACAGACGTGACGCAAGTAGTCCGCCCCGTCCAGCTGGGCGACGAAGACCTCGACAAGCAAGAATCGGCCAACCTGACCGTCGTATGCACGGAAATCGCGCGGCTGTTGCAGACCTTTCAAGACACGGGCTTGAAGAACGTGGACAAGGAAGCAGAGGGCTCGGAGGAGCTGGCGGAGGAGCAGGCGCGTGAGATCCTGCAGCGGCACGGGATGGCCGACAACGGATGTGTGCCGCTGTTCAATTTCTGCGTCAACCCGCGCTCGTTCGGCCAGACGGTCGAGAACCTGTTCTACGTCAGCTTCCTCATCAAAGAGGGCAAAGTCGGGCTCGACTTTGACAGCCGCGGCCTGCCGACCTTGGGCATTGCCGCGACCCGGTCGGTCGCCGAGCGGCAAGAGACGCAGAAGAACCAGGCCGTGTTCACGCTGGACTTTGACGTCTGGGAGGATGTTGTCAAGACCTTTGGCATTCGGAAAAGTATCATTCCTCATCGCAAAGATGAAAAGTACGATGACGGCATTCTCGACACGGGGTTGATGGACCAGCATGACCGCCTTGATTTTGATGATGATCGTGCCATTGATACAGTCACGAGAGATGATCGAGAAGACGAGGTGTCCGACGCTTATTCTTAAATCTTTGACGCACCTCATTTATCTGCACACGAAGCGGTGCTGCACTGGCTCTGTCATGCATGATACCTGTTGGATCCAGCCGAAGGAGTTGTTATGTTTACGGCTTTCGATTCAATTGTTAGTATGAAGTCTACTAGCGATGCGAGGAGTCATGTAAAATCTGTTCTTTGTCTGAAGGATCCTTGAATGGATCGACTGGGTCCTTTGCTCCGAGTCCCAACCCAGATACTATTCATGTTTTATTCCACAATCAAGATTTTGTACCAGGTTTCTCTACTAGTATTTCGTTCCATGGCCACGGTGGGACTCTAACGGAGCCCCCTGCATCGCTGTGGGGAGAGGTTGAGGACGGGCCCATATGACACGCATCCATTGTTGTAGACCTAACACACCTGCAAGGGCAGGTCTTGTTGGTTAGAGACACCGTCTCCAAGAATTGAGAAGAAGTGATATTACCATGTTTTATCAGACTATTCATTGTTATCGAAAGAAAAGACGTATCGGCCCGGAAAGCTGACAAGTAGTACCCATGTTGAACAAACTAGTACTGGTGAAGCTCCGCGCCATGCAAATCGTTTTCCGAACAATAACCCTCCTCAGGTGGTGCCATTTCTTCTTGTGAAACCAAGAGAGCATTTATTCCCCTCCAGGGCAGTCGCTGAGACCCGGAGCCGTGGGATAAAACCAAGCAGCCACTGCGATTATGATGTACAGGATCATCAACAGAACCCCTTCCAGCCAATGAGATTTGCCGTCCTGGATCAGGTAGTTCACCAGCAAGACCGCGACGAACAAGACAGCAATCTGGAAACCGTCGAAGAACAAGGTCATGTCGTCTTTGCCGATGATCCAGCCAAGCACCACGACCAAAGGCAGAACCAAAAGCGCGATTTGCATGCTCGATCCCACGGCGACCCCGATGGCCAAGTCCATTTTGTCCTTGATCGCGACAGTGACAGCCGTAGCGTGTTCGGCAGCATTCCCGACAATTGGGAGCAGAATGAGACCGACGAAGTTCTTGGAAATGCCGCCGCCGCAGGTGATTGAGTCGATGGAATCAACCAGATACTCGGCATTCAACGCCACCAGCACGGTGGAGATGGTTAATGTGATGAGAGCCACCGTGATGGAGAGTTGAGGCTCCTCGGGTGCATCGTCGACCGGTTCAGGGATGGCGGCTTCTCGTTCAGAGGGAGTCCGGCGCCGCAATTTCTCGGGGATGACAGCGTTCTTGAACCTTGAACCAACATCGCGAGTCTCATTCTTTTCGCTGGGTTTGTTATACATCTTTGCGTGACTCTTGAGTTGAAAGAAGAGATAGCAGGCGTAGACGACCAAAAGGAGGATGGCAGTCCCTCGGCTCAAAGCCGCAACTCCTGGCTTGGGGTTCGCTGTTGTTTCTGTTTCTGTATTGGCGCTATCGTTTCCAGTTCTGGCCCACTGCTCAAAGGCAGTGGGAATTATCAAGCTGCTAACAGCCAGAAACAAGAGACTAGAGGCGGTTTGGGCGACGGTCATGTTGAAGGCCTGCTCGACGCGGTTGATGCCGCCAAAGAAGAAGCACATGCCCATGACAAGCAACAGATTGGAAAGCATGCTGCCAATGAGCGAGGTCTGAACGATCAAGACTTGATCCTTGGCCAGTGCGATGATTGACACAATCAGCTCGACGGCGTTACCAAAAGATGCATTGAGCAGACCGCCAATGACTTCACCAGTGCGAAGGGCGATTTCTTCGGTGGCGTAGCTCAGCATGGCTGCCAACGGGATGATGGCAATGAAATTGATGACAAAGACGGCCACTTTGTTGATTCCAGCATAATAGACGGCGATGCCGAGTGGAGAGAAGATGAGAAGGACGTTGATCCAGGAGTTGAACAAAGTGGCATGGATTTGACTCCAGGCAGTAAACTTGGGTTTGTCCTTGCCGTTGTTGTTGTCGTCTGTATCTGTATCTGTTGTCTTCTTGCTGAAGAGCTTCGCAAGGCCGCGTTTCCCCTGTCTATCACCCGGCGCACGATTTCGAATGGGGTTGCTATCGTGGGAGATCACAGGGGTGCCATTGGTGAAAGTTTCGCTGCTCTTTCCATCTTCGATTTTCTCCGGGCAGGGTTCCTCTTGAATCGCGGAAGTCGGGCTGGTCGAGCGTGGAATCTTGACCGCATCTCCTGGAGAGTATGATCTTACACCAGACTTGGCGCTGGGATCTGTCATAGCGTGGCGCGCCGATGTATGTGCATCAGTCTGATGGTTCCGCTCGCGTATTGGCGTCGACAGTCTGTAGTCATTCGGGTCGTCTGTGACAATTGGTCTAAGTGTGGCAGCACCGTCTTCGGCTGGTCCTGCGCCTTGGCCATCCTCCATTGTTCTCATCGTGTCTGATCGAGAATTGGGCCGCCATTTCGCAAAGGGATTCATCATTCGAAAGTTGGAGTCATCGTTTGGGCTGTCATACCAAGCGGCATACTTCGCCTGGCGACGGTATTTGTCTGGATGTAAGGTTAGGTTGCAAGAATCACACATCCTCAGGAGTATAGGTACATACGCATGTTTTGAATGATGCTTGTACGTCAATAAACACAGGTTTTGTAGCGAGAGCGCGAGAACGTGTTGCTCAAAATTGGGAGATACCACCAGCCAGAGACAAAACAATCACAGATTGCTGGTCTGGGAGTGATTTGGATATGAAGGCAGAGGCGGTAGACTAGTAGAAGGCGTGAAGGTCGTACAGGCTCAATGCGAAGAGGACAATGAGCGCATTGACCACAGAATGGGAGGGACAGGCGAGGACAATGGACCAGATTCAAGGCATTCGGAGGGAGGCTGTGTATAGGCACCTAGTAGTACACAGTGAGGTGGAGGAGAGATGGTGAGATGCAAACAGGATTGACAGTCTGGCTTAGTAGCGCATGCAGGGGACTCGGAATTGACTACTGTGTCATAGGAGGAATAAGAAGAACTTTGGCAACTTGAAGGCGTTTGAAGGACGATGATGCCAGAGGTTGCCAGTCAATACCTTGTGGTAGTATGTACCGTAGTAGTTGGTGCTGCTTGGCTGTTGACTGTTGGCTGCTGGCTGTTGCAATCCAATGTTGTTGTCTGCATGCCGGGTGCGCACTCCGTCAACAGGGGCGCGCAGCTCACCCACTGGCAGCCAAGGACACTATTGCATTGCATTGCAGTGCCTTCTGCCATTCAAGTCGCAGCACTGGCAGCAGGAGGCGTCCGTTTCAGGTGCTGAATGATGACATTGATTGCCCCCTGCAATTGATTGATCTCGCTTTACGGAGAATTTGTGGGCATCGCTTCACGGGAATTAACTTGGGCGCCACCAGAAACGGCACTACACTATAAGTTGGGCACCTGTGGATCAAGTACTCCATCATATCGACTAGGTACCTATAACGAGTGGTCTAGTACCTGGGTACCGGATACCCATCATAGATCCCTTAACCCTCGAATGCTACAAAGATTCCTAGACAGGTTCCGACCCAGGTGCCTCTCTACCTGACCTAGTAGGTAGTATACTGTCAAGGCAGGTGGGTTTCGTGCGGTCAGTTGCATCATACCTGATATAATATCACTGCTCAATTGGTGCTGGACTCAGGCTTCAAGTTATGACTGGCAGCGGTTACATCAAGCAAGTCTTGGTTGATTTGCTTAGACGTTCTTAGACACTCTTGGACACTCTTGGACACTCTTAGGCAGGTCTGGGCAACGCCTCGTCAAAAGTCAAATCCAAATCTTGGTTATGGGTTGAACTCGACTACAGTGACGTATAGTGGCTTTACATCCAGAGTGACGGTCGACGCACTCACTCTCACTCTACCGACACGCACATCCAGCACGGCTGGTAACATACATGTACCTTTCAGCTTTGCGAGCTACTAGTATTTTGTACTCTTGTACTACTTTGTAGGGCTGCTTCCACAAATGGGGCTGTCCGACTCAGCCACAACTCGGGTGGATCATACTAACTATTAGCGTATCGCTCCATGCCGTTCGTCAGATTCACCATTTTCTCACTAGAAGCCAACATCTTCCTTGTCTCATGCGGTGGCACATCAGACTCGCAACATTTCAAATGGATATTGATGCGCCAGTCTCGATCAAATAGCATATGTGTTGGAGTGACCATTATTATGTGTCCAGCCGAGGAGCATCTCTGTCGTAGGATAGTAGTACATGGCCCACGATATGGGACTCAGCTCGCCAGTACTATAGCGTTCCCACAATGTGCTGGCTGACTAAGCAGAGACTCCAGTTGGGCAGGTCTGACGAATCAATACCAAGGATTTTTTCACGAACGAGTTCGAGCCCTTTACATGGTCTCTCGCGGGTCTGTATTCAGCAACAGAATGATCTTCTCGGACCACAGCCTGTAGTCGGAATCCTGTCGGGTCCTCGTCCTGTACCAGCTCGAATGTCGCCCTTTCTGAGCTGAAAATTCGAAGCCATGGCCAGCTCGATCCGTCGTCGTGGGGAAGTACATTGGAAGTGGCTTCTGGGATTGGAGCCTTTGCTCAGCTGAGGTTGTTCCATCGACGACGATGTCTCACGCAGTGACAGCTGAGTGTCTCCTTCCCACCTTGTCTCGGATATGGCGCAATGGCCTATCGAAAGAAGCGCTTCATGGGCCGGGTCGGATAGGTAGGCTTGCAAACTATTTTTTGGGCGACTCGAGACCTGATATTGCCCAGGGGTTTGTGTCAGTGGTGGTCCTGATTCTATCGCTTTGGCGTATCTGCTCAAGCAGGCTCCTAGGACTGACCCTGGTATGCGTGTCGAGCCTCTTGCCTTTATCGTGAATCATAATGCCCGCCCCAAAAGTCGCAAGGAGGCTCATTTTGTCGCCCGCTACCTGGAAAAGCTCGGTAAGCCTTTTCCTCTTGTATAGAGATATAACGGTGACTGATGGACCAAGACATAGAAACTGTTGTTCTGGATATAGACTGGGGCAAAGGTCTGGATCCGACGAGCCTTCCCGACTTTGAGATGCTGGCCCGGAGAGCCCGGTATCGGCTGATCGCTGGAGAGGCCATACGAAGAAATATCCACCATCTTTTCCTGGGCCACCATCAGGATGACCAGGTAGAGACGATTCTGATGCGGTTGATTCGAAATCCAAATACATCCTTTCTGGGACTGCAAGGCATGTCCGAGCAAAGTGCAGTACCTTGCTGCGAGGACATCCGAGGAGCCCATGAGCTGGAACAATACGAAAGGTTTCCGCACTGGCTTCATCAGTTTGACAGAACAATCTACAACGACATCGAGGATAACGATAGCGTTAACTTTGGGAAACAAGTCACAGTGGCTCGGCCAGATGGGCTGCTGATCCACCGTCCCCTCCTACAGTTTCCCAAAAGCCGTCTCCTCGAGACATGCAAAGAGAACGGCATTATATACCAAAGAGACAAAACTAATGACGATCCAACTCTAACTCTACGAAATGCCATCCGACAGTTGAGGAGAAGTCAAAGTGGTTTAACACGTGATCAGCATCTTCCTAGAGCGCTGCAGGCCCGGTCCATCCTACAGCTCTGTGACCGGGCACGCGAGTTAGCCTTGTCTCTGGTGGAGCGAGGAACCGATATCCTAAGGAGGATCAAGGTGGATACTTTCGACCTCCGCTCCGGTATGATGACAATAAGTCTCTCGAAAGGTTTTGTTGCGGCGTGCGAGGCCGATCCTGCAGCTGGCGCCAATGCCCTGGCACGCCTGACAAGCGTGGTGAGCTACCAATCCAGGGACGATGTGCCCACGCTTGTGCCTCATGACCGCCTCGTGGACTTCCTTGAAGCCATGCGATCTCGCGGCCCGAAATCTCTTACAATACAAAAGGTGCTGCTCGAGATGTTGGAAGTTGAAGGATCGAGTATTGAGTTCGAGACAGTTAACTGGAGGCTGTCACGGCCGCCGATGCGCTCATCCGAAATTCGACTAGTCCACCAGGGATTCCTTCCCAAGATAGCCCAGGGCGATATCGGTCTCGGCTCCAGTTCGACATGCCAGTCAGCTGTAGATGCGGCCGAAAGCGTGTGGTCAGAATGGCTTCTGTGGGACCATCGATACTGGGTGCGTGTAAGGGCAAAGAGTGCCGCAAGCCTCTCAGAGATTAACATTCGCCCATACCAGGCGTCTGACGCAGCACAAGCATTCGGGACAACGGAAAACGAATCGGCCAGGCTGCGCAGGATATTGGCGCAGGCAGCTCCGGGGAAAACGAGATATACTTTGCCAGTCTTAACTGTCAGGGGCAGAATCTCAGTGTTTCCAACATTGAACATTATAATGCCCGAAGATCCCTCAAAAGAAAATGGATCGACTCTCACTCCACACTCAATCCTCGAGTGGGAGATCTGCTACAAAGTCATGGACCAACCTTTTATCAATGAGCAAGTCAAGACGATCGAATGGCGAAATGCGATGGTGAACAGGCGCTGAGGAGCCTCAGAGTGTGGAAACTTCTTTGGTCAGTCACCGAAACAATCTATTATCGTCGTCCGGCACTTCAATTCGCATGGACTCATGGACTGTTTCGTCCAAATACACCTAGTTCGTTAGCACCGGCACGACCTGTCGCTATCCGAACCTTGGTCGTGCAGGTATATTCTACCTGAGTAGCTTTTGCAGCGCTGTTTTTCTATGGCAGATTGAAGTGGTCTTGGGCAATGTCAACGCTGATTTCAAGCTGGGATTGAAGTTGCCGAGTCCTTTCCGATACCCCGTTGCCATTCGACCCGATTGAAAGATAGCCGCTTGAGGTTCAACGCATTTGGTTCCCCGCATGGGGTTCTTGAGGGTGTTCGTCATGCGAGGAGGAAACGTGGAGATACCGGACTCCGCCTCGGTCAATAGCCGGGGCATGCCATATAGAAGGCTTCAACTGTCGTTGCGGCTGTCCTGAGGCGCTCCTTTCCTGATCTTGACAGTCAGAACGAACAATGGCCACAAAAACCGTCCCAGAGGCATTGACAGCGCCAACACAAGGATTTGAGGGAGCTCCGCCATTCCCAGACGATGTGCCTACAGCGCCTCTTCTCCGACTTTCCCTGGCTAGGTTGATCGACCGCGACCCCGACGAAGTCGACCGCTTCGGTCGAGCCTGTGAGGACCTTGGCTTTTTCTATCTCGACTTGACTGGCCCAGGTGACTCGCTGTTGGCCGATGCAGATCAGTTATTTAGGGTGGGCGCCGAGTTGTTCGATTTACCTCTCAAGGAAAAGAAGAAATATGACTTCATGCACAAGCAGTCATACTTCGGGTACAAAGGCTATGGCGCAAATGTTGTCGACAGGAGCGGCAACCTGGACCGCAACGAGTTTTACAATGTAAGCTTACCGGCAAAATTGTCGTTCGCGGCTGACAGCGTGCAAACAGGTATCGAAGGACGACATCTTTGGAGTATCAGACCCGTGGCCTGCTCCTGTCGTCCTCGACTCCAGGCGGGCGCTGTTGAAATCATTCATTGGCTCCGCCCACGGCATTGTCACTTTGGTGCTCCAGCTGCTCAATGACCGTCTGAACCTGCCACCCAACACACTACAAGACATGCACCGCCTCGAAGGTCAATCTGGCGACCAGGTTCGGTTCATCAAAGCACCACCGCAGCCCTTGGATGATCGAAGAACTTCACTGGGCGAACATAGTGATTTTGGAAGCGTGACTGTCCTCTTCAATCGCCTGGGTGGCTTGCAGGTGCTCCCACCAGGACGTGATGCACAATGGTGCTACGTAAAGCCACTACTCAACCATGCCATCATCAATCTGGGAGACGCCATGGTCAAATTCACTAACGGGCTTTTGAGATCAAACATCCACCGTGTCGTGGCGCCGCCAGGGGAACAAGCAGACCACACACGATACTCTCTTGTCTATTTCAATCGACCAGAAAACGATGTTTTGCTCAAGAGGCTGGATGGAAGTGACAGGATCCCTCCTCTTGAGAAAGACGAGGTGGAAGAGGGTATTAACAGCAAAGATTGGATCATCCGACGCGCCCTGGGCCACCGCATTGCACTTTTCGGCAAGGATGCCTTGAACTATGACAGGATCAGGGGGACGGAGGAACAGAGCCAACGTGCATACCTTTGATATGGTGCATTGTCCACCAAGTCCGAGGATTGATCCATCCAAAACTTCTACGTAGCCGAAGTACCAGTCTTTACGTCGACGAAGAACTGTAGGTATATCAATCAACCTACCTGTATCCTGAAGCACTGTACAGTACATGCGCTTCTTGACTCGCAGCCTGATCCGGTGGCAGTACTAATGGTGAATCGAGAGTCTGTCTGACAGCGGGGTTCCCCATAATTGCTGGAGAAACCGCGGTGACGTTGCGCGGTCAGACGGGCACCGCACCGAATGTGGTTTGGTTCATTTGGCCCACAGTGGACAATTTTCACCGATATTTTCTGCCAGACCCTTTTTACAATTGTCCAGAGTAACACAAGAGACATATTCGCTATTCACCCGTTATTGCTGCCTTGTCTCTTGTTGTCTGTTCATCAATTGTCGCCGTCGACGTCGTTGCCATTTACCTGGAACTCGTCTGTCTATCCTCCGTCTTCATGATCTGTCAAGCCATCTGTCTCTGCGGCCATGCTAGCCCCGCCACATCGTCGGCCTGCTTTGCCGACAACCATCTCAATGCCTTCTCTTCCTCCCAAATCTGTTAGACCTCAACCGATACAACGAAGATCGACCCTGAAGCGATCCCTTGATGAGGCCGGTATCATGGATGCCCCCTCAAGCCCCTCGAAACGATCCAGAGTGACATTTGACTCCGACGTCGAAATTGTCTCGGCTGATGACGACGAAGACCTCGATCCTCTAGTTGTCAAGGAACAGGTGCGCAGAGCTATTGAGCGACATCGCAACAAGGACGACGAAGCGTACGAACGGATCAAGGGTTACTTCACCACGTCACATGAAAAGCCAAATGCTTCATCAACCAAAGCCCTCAGGGTTCATCTGCAAGCGCTTCTGGCGAACGTGACTGCCCTTACCAAAGACTGCAGTGGCTTGGTGAATGCCATCCTCTATAGTGAATGGATTGGAAGAGATGAAGCATATTATGCTCTATTCGTCAGATACCTCAACAATCTGGCCGCGGCACAGCGAGGATATCAGCAGAAAATTATGTCAGTTTTGGTGGATTTACTTGGGCCACAGAAGACCAGACGCATAGCCGGCTCAAAACCGGTCAGACAACGAACGATCCATCGAAGAGCGTTGCAGGCCATCCAACATATCACTGTCAACGTCCCATCATCACCGGCAGCTCTTGCTGATCGAGTCTCATCACGGCTAGAGTTCGATTTTCGGAAGCCGGAGGAGAGAATGACATACATCCGAAACTTCATGGAAATGATCAAATATGTTCCCGAACTCACCTCCGAGATCCTCACCTGTGTTCTGAAGGAGCTTATCAAGCTGGATGTGTCCGTCCAAGTTGACCTGGACGAAGAGGAGGACGATGCCGAGGACGACATCCTGAATCACATGTCATCATCGCAGACATTGGTTCCTTCACAGGACATGCTCAAGGGCAACCTTGAGGAGGAGGATGATGATGATGATGTGAGCACGACCGATGAATCCGACATCGAGGAAGACGAAGATGTCGATCCAGCGACAGCTCGTCGGCAGAAATTGAAGGACGACATTAAACAGGTCGACATGATTATGGACATCTTGTTCCAGTATTATGCCAAACTCACAGCATCGACCCTGCTTCAGGATCGTGATACTGCTGTTGACCAACTCATCAACCAGTTCCACACTCATATCCTACCGACATACCGTGCTCGTCACCCGCAGTTTCTGGTCTTCCACTTTGCCCAGTCAGATCCTATCATCGTCGACCGCTTCGTCACCTCCTGCGTCGCCGTACTTGTCAACAAACGAGCACCTCATCTCCTACGCCACAGTGCCGCAGCTTACTTCTCTGGCTTTGTCGGTCGTGGCGCGCACGTCTCTCCACAGGTCGTCCAGGACTGTCTGAGCATCCTCACTGAGCATTTGGACACTCTGCGCAAGGCGTACGAGCCAGGATGTCGCGGACCAGACCTGAAACGATACGGCGACTTCTACGCCGCGTTCCAGGCCATTCTCTATATCTTCTGCTTCCGGTGGCGGGATATTGCGTCTGCCAGTTCCGACGACGACTCCGAGTTCGACGTCGATGAGGAGGAAGTGGAGACGTATCATTTCTCCGAGTCCTTGCGTGAGGCTCTGCGAGCGGCGATCTATTCACCCCTCAACCCGCTGCGTGTGTGTACACCGGTCATCGTCGAACAGTTCGCAAAACTTACCCACGCGCTCCAGCTCTTCTACGTCTACCCTAAGCTCGAAGAAAACAGACATGTTCGAGTGACAAGCCATTGGCGGGACAACATGTCCGGCTTGGAGATCAGCAACCCGGATCGGGACCTGAGCTGGGTCGGAGACAATGGCATGCTCGAAGGTTATTTCCCGTACGACCCGTACCACCTCCCTATCAGCAAGCATTGGATCGAGGGCGACTATGTTGAATGGAAGGGCATCCCTGGAGACGAAGCGGACGAGACTGATTCCGAAGAAGACACCGGTATGGATTTCGACGACATGGACAGGGCCGAGCACGGGAATGATGCCGAGCTCCTCGGCGACGAATCTGACGACGAATGATTTTTTTTCCCCAGGCCAAATGGTTGGTCTCACTCAGCAACGTGCATAGCCATCGGTGTCGGGATTTGTGCTGTTGTTCATATTCTTGGTGCGTTCAAGCGAGAGCTCGGAGAAAAAGTTTGCATACAAAAAGCGGAGGACATCTAGAATAGAAGAGAAGAAGCTGGGATGATTGCACAGGATAGTGATGGCCTGAATAAGACAAGAGAAAGACAACTATTCTAGCATTGACGCTTACGGAGATAATGAGATTTTATGCCTTTCAATTGAGAGTCATCTATAATGTCAACAGTTATGCAGTCGAGCGTGGCTGTTCGCATCCTTCCCTTTCAGCCTTTCAGCAAGGAACTTGATAGATCCAGAACAGCGACCAGGACTGATCACTGTCCACTGATCACCATCAACTATCCACTATACACTCACGGGGCGGACCTCTGGCAAACATCCAACCTCCGTACAGTATTCGTGTATAGCTAGCCAGGTAGGTAGGTAGATAGGCATCTAGGTATGTAGGTAGGTGTGTAAGATAGCTACTACTGCACCAATCTCACTCCTATGGCAACTCTCTACCGCCTTTAATTCAACCGTCTCTACCACCTCTCTCCGAGCCGCAAATGGAAGGCAAGGCAATGTAATGCAACGCACTTGTCACATCATACCTACAACTTCTTCTCCGCGGCCAGCTGTGCAAATCTCGCCTTGGTCTTCTCCGCCACGCCCCGCTCGTCCCAAATATACGTGACGCTAGGCTGCTTGACGACCTGCGCCGCCCAGGCCTTGAATTTGGGCGCCTGTTCGTCGAGGAGGGCGTCGAGTTTCGGACTGAGGAGGCCGTACTGGGGTTTGAGAAACGCTAGGAGCCGAAGGACGAAAGGACCGGTTTGGACCTAGTTGTTTTGATACTTGTCAGGTTTCGACTGAAGACCATTGTATTGGGCTTGGGTTTGGGTATTGGAATGGGGAGGAATAGTATATCCGATCGACTTAACGACTTAACACCAAGAGAAAGACGGGTATATCTGTCTTTCTCTCTTTGGGTCGACTCACCTCAGCAAGAGTAAAATGCTCATTCCCTCCAAAATAGGGCCCCTTCGTCGTATCCCAAGTGAACAGGGGCTCGACTTCCTTGATGACCGCACGAAGCAGTTCCTCTGCAGAGGCATCTTTCTCGGAATCGGTCTGGGCGCGTACGCCGCCAAAGAGATGTGGTAGGACTTTCGTGATGAACGCGTCGACGAAGAACGCGACGCGGGCCCGGAAAAGGGCGCTAGACACGGAGGTCGTTGGTGGGAGTAGCTGGGCTGGGTGGGCGTCGGCCAGGAATTGAGTGACGACGGCCGACTCGGTGATGATGTGGCCGTCGTAGTTGATGCTAGGGACAAGACCGCGCTGGAATAGAACGAAAAGAGGAAGAGGAACGTTAGTATCATCCTTGGGATAACAATAATGGAGATATCAAAAGATTGCTGGAAGGGCGTGAGGAGTATAACAGAGAGGGAGGCGTATGTTAAGCATGGGTGAGGAGCGGAGTTGTCTTTCGAACTGTGTGTTGTGATATTCATCCGTAGATGCCTATAGAAAAAGGGGACAAAGGGCACTGAGTAGATCAGACAGGGACAGTCTCTCTCAAGGTGGGTATCATGGTCTCATATTCGAAGGCTCCATGAGATATTCTGGGTGTCGGGCGTGAGTGAGAAAGATGCTTGAAGATGACATACCGGATTGATCTTCAAATACCACGCCTCACGAGGCTTGTCCAACGGAATGATCTCCTCCTTGTATGGAAGACCCAGCTCTTTCAGGGCGATGTGGGCTCGGTGTGCCCATGGACATCCGTGGTTCGTGTAGAGGATGATCTCGGGGTTTGAGCCACCACCACCACCATTAGTCGTAGTTCCGTTGGAAGCCATTGTAGGTTAGTTGTTATAGGTGGGATAGTGGTTTCGTGATGAGGTGTTCAAAGATGATGAAGCCGTCTCTCTGAGCGTTGAGGCTGATGGGAGGGATGCTAGTACTTATATCTTGTATTGCGTCGATGTGATGCTAGTGACAATGCCAGAGCCAATGCAGAGCTGGCTCGGAGTTTACCTGAGTAGTAGTAGTAGCGGTGATAACAAGGACTGTAGCATTGATAGGAGGAGGAACAGCAATATACTAGTACTATATCTCTGGGGAATGGACATTGGCTGCTGGCCGGTTGTGCTATATTCTCCAAGTATTGCGATCACGATCACATACTATGAATCGGATTTGTCATCTCACCGGTTGACCATGCGCAATATCGGTCGTTCATTCATCCGAGGGCGGCGGTCGAAGATGGGGTCGGGCAAACATGAGTACACGCGGGGCCGGTGTCTGATCAAGCACTTTCATCCAAGTCCTCCAATGCTGGATTGATGGCCCAGTGATGCAGCGGTCCGTATCAACATGTTGGCTCGACGTGGGGATTTTCGTCCGTCGCTGACATGCGACGAGGCTCTGCACTTCTGTCAAAATGCTCCTCCGTAGTAGTTTTGTTAAGGGTATTACTGCGGAGTATGGCTCCACTGAAGAGAAGTCGCACTATTCCGAAAGAAGCAGGCGGTGAAAACTGTAGAAGGATTTCTTGCGACGGCTCCTGGAAAATAGTTTGGTAGTGAGAGCAATTGTAGACCACTTTGTCTGGTCTTTTCAATACCTGTGCTGGCACCGTTACTTCCTGCTCTAAGAGCCTCGACTCTCCTACTCTTCCATCTGCTGTTCTTGTCCAGTCCGTTCTTGTTGCAGTGCAACACAAGCCGCCAAAATGCGAGCCAAACGCAGTAAAAAGTATCGGAAGATCATGTCGTCTTACCAGATGACCTTCTCCTTCCGCGAACCATACCAGGTCCTCCTCGACTCGCATTTCCTGAAAGCCTGTCATCACTTCCACATGCCACTACAAAAGTACCTGGAAAACACCCTGCACGGAGAATGCAAATTGTTCATGACGAAGTGCACGTTGGCGAAGATCATGGACGACTTTGAGAAGCAGAAGCAAAAGCAGAAGGACAGATCGAAAGAGGAAGAAGGCAAACGACCACGAGGACCTTGGAGACCGGAATTTCTTCCTCCGCCTACAGAAGTGCCCTTGCGGCATTGTAAGCATAAAAACGAAGAGGGTGAAGAGCTGGGAATCGTCAGCGAAGCCCGGTGTCTACTGGACCTGCTGGCAGGCCAGCCGCACGGGAACGAGCAGGCGAAGAACAAGCAACATTACATCCTGGCAACGGCCGAGGCGGATGAACATGAACGAAAAGCCAGGGGATTTCTGGATGTGCGAGAACGCGCTAGACTGATCCCCGGCGTGCCAATCGTTTATGTCAAGCGGAGCGTCATGATCCTTGAAGAATTGAGTGGCGCAAGTGAGAACGTGAGACGGAAAGGCGAAAAAGAGAAACTGGCACATGGACTGCTGGGGGTGGGAGACAGAAAGAGGAAGAGGGGCGATGGAGAGGAAGATAGTGACGACGAGTTGGATCTGGGAGAGCAAGAGGGTGGACCTAAGGTTCGGGGACTGAAGAGGGCTAAAGGCCCCAATCCTCTGAGTGTTAAGAAGAAAAAGGCCAAAGGTCCAACCCAAACAGGTGCAAATGGCACAGGCACGGGTGCCTCAGAGCAAGAATCTCAATCAAAACGGAAGCGGAGGAGGAAACATGGCGCGAACAAGTCGGCCGACGAGACGGGAGGTCCGCCTGAGCAGGGTCACACAGCGTCTGCCACTGATTCGGAAGCAGTGTGACAGACTTGCACTTCTTCGAGTCTTTCAAGTATGCAACTCCGGCGTGAGTTTTGAATTGAGTTAATCATGAACCAAATGATACCCGATACGCAAGGAATTGAGATTCATTTTCATTTCGACAGCCTCCTTTTCTCACATTACACGTTACTTGTTATATCGCTAGAGTTTCCATCCTTCTCGAGTAGCTCGATCAAGCCTTAGCCAGAAACGCTTTTCCGTAGACGAACAGTCCCGTCGCAGCCAATACACTCAGGCCTGCGGGGAGCGGTTTGCCTGTCTTGATTGCACGCGGGATGCTGCTGCCGGCGAGGAGGACCGATGCCAGAAGAGCGAGCTCGACACCGTAGGGCTGATTTTTGGAGATGCGATAGCCTCCGAGGCCATACTATTTGCCCGAGATAGAATGTCAGTTATCGCGCGCATGTCAAGACTTGTGTCGCCTGCGCCATGACGGTATCGATAGTCATGGGACGGGACTTTGGGGGTGATCGCCATTAAACATACCAATAAACCGACTGTCAAGCCTGCTGCGATGCTGGGAACGGACCCCGTTCGTACGTAGCCCGTCACTCCACCAATAGAGGTGAGTGCGGAGAGGATGTATGCTGGTGTTTCGGAGGCCTAGACGACAGTTCTGGTGTTAGCTGCTGAGGGGTGGGATGGGTAGATTGCAGACACACACCATGATGCAAGATGTTTCGCAGAGTAGAGTATTTGGTAGAGAGGATATTAGTTGCTGGTGATCGAAGAAGAGGAGATACTGGGAATGGTGTCAAGTTGTTGTTGGACTGCGCGATGATGCCATTCGAAGACGAAAGACTGCCAATGTGAGACAAGGCTGAACCGCGGAGCTCGGAGTTGTATGTTCCGCTGCCCGACCGCTCAGGCTGCGTCTCGGCTTGGCAACACGTTGCTTCAATCATGAACATGTACTGTTCTCCGCGATTGAATGCCTCTACAAGACCGACGAACTAGAAACCTACACTCACACGATTCGAAAATTGCCTCTGGACTGGATCCTACACCGCGGTGAGCTGCTGCAGAGGTCTTTGTAGGAAATATCAGCATTCCGTCCGGTCCTCGCCATGGCCAGAAAGCCCGCCTCCCATTCCGCGGCCTCGAAGACGAACACTCCCGTGGCCGCGGCCAAACCACCTCCAGCAGCACGAACAGTGTCGGGTGCCATATCAACTCCTCCTGCGGTCGCCGGAAAGCCCATACCCCAAAGCACGCTGTCACCCCGATCGTCGGCGCAGGAAATCATTGTCCATGTCTGGAACAGATACTTGCAAGACACCCCGTCACGAACGATGCTGCTGGATGTCTTCATGTCATTCCTCGTTGCTGTCGGAGCCGTACAGTTTCTGTATTGCGTCGTAGCGGGCAACTATGTATGTGATCACTGTTGCAGTTGGGTGTATTCAACAGAGACTAACATGACCACCAGCCGTTCAACGCTTTCCTATCCGGATTCTCCGCCGCCGTGGGCCAGTTCGTCCTAACAGCGTCCTTGAGAATGCAGACATCAGAGCGACCTCCTTCAGGAGCATCGGCGGCCGCGAAGAAGAGCACCAGCAAGACTGTGGACGGCGTGACCGGCGAGATAGTGGAAGACGGGAAGGTCAGCTCCGAAAGAGCGTTTGCGGACTATGTCTTTGGCAGTCTGATCCTGCATGGTTTCTGCGTCAATTTCATCAACTAGACGAAGTTTCTATGCGGTGCTTGATGCATCCATGGAAGGCGGTGGATCGCTGGATTTCTGGCTCAAGCCAACATGGAGGACGTTTGCGTTACCGTTCATGCTCTGCCTGACACGGGTTAGGCCATTCGCAAGATGTCACTCTTCAAAAGCATATTCGGAACGGAAAGGACACACTACGTTTGCAAATGGGCACGGTCTGCGATACGTCTGCGATACAGCACTGCTGAAAAGTGCTACTTTCAGTTTGCCAACCGGCCCTATTTCACGCAAAGCTTGATTCAGCGATACCCCTGCCTTCTCTTCGATCGTGGAGATCTGCATTTGGCAGGGAGCCATTAGTTGATGCATCTCCAACACAATCACCTTGTGGCACTATATTGTAACATAGACAAAAGCTCAAGACAACTTGGTCATTCTGGACAGCTCCAGCGATGAGGCATTCGGGTCAGAAATCATTTCGTCTGACAGCCGCACTCAGCAGGATTTCCGCCAACGGGGCTGTCAGACAGCCATATTTGGCATCCGCCCCTTTTCTCATGTTTTCCACCTGTTCAATTGTCCTCTATATCGAAGTTTGCGCACAACGGTGGCCATTGCACCAGCAGATGCATGCAAATTTACGATTTCAGCATCTCGCACTGCGGCTCAAAATGACTCAATCCTCCGAAATGGTAGAACAACTTGATAGAGGCAGGGGTATCACATGAAACGCGCATCAGCAGCAACTGTTTCAAGATGCGCCCGGCCACAGATATCAGGGAGTATAGCTACTATGTGGTTCACATTCTGCTGCCTTTTATTCTCCTTTCCATCTCGATTTTGCGCTGAACGCTGCCAAGATGAAGAACAAGCTGATCCTAACGACGGCGCTCTCGATCCTTGTGTCTACTGTTTCCAGTTCATACCCCAAACCAGACCAGCAGCCCCTCGTATCCGGCAATGATCTACTCGACCTGCAATTACCCATGGCAGGTGGTGGTGTCACATCCCAGCCTGATGAAGAGCAGGCACCAGAACTCCATGTCGACTCTTCAGTCGGCGATGCTTCGAAAGCGCCTGAGATTCATTCCAACTTCCCAGGCGGCGAGGCTGAGGAACTTGGTCGATGGTCATATGAACCAGTCTGTACAGACTATTTTGACGTTCTGAAGGGACCACTATGCGTTTTCACAAACTCCAGTTTCAGCAATGGCCGGGGAATATCCATCTTTACCACTCCAACCATTGCCGCTGAGTTCGCTGCTCTCCTGCCGTTCCAGGACCCAACGGCCCTATCTAGTCGAGGAATCAATCCGCCATCCGAGACGGACAGGCCGTGGCAGACCAAATCCATTCCTGGGAAAGGGATAGGCATGCTCGCGAAACACCAGCTGCAACGTGGAGACCTGGTGGCGGCATACACGCCGTATCTGCTTGCACATATGGAGAACCTCCTGTCCACGACGGACAGGGAGAGGTACCTACGCATCGCGATCGAACAGCTCCCCGAGCCGAGCAAGGCCCACTATCTCAGCTTGGCGACCATCTATGGCGATCTCAATGTGGTCATGCAGGACGTGGTGAAAGCGAATGCGTTCGAGATGCAAGTCGGGGGCCAGATGCATTTGGCGGTGTTCCCGGAGTCCTCAAGAATCAATCATGCATGTGCGCCAAAGTAAGTCCGACTTGTTTACATAGGGCCATCGATATTAGACGCGGATGAGACTACATGTCTGCGGACTGCTCTACTGCGAGTTAAGTGAGATATGAGATGAGACACGGAACTAATAGCCATTGCTTTAGTTCACAATACCATCTCGATCCAACTATGCTGACGCACTACGTCTACGCCGCCCGAGCCATTTCGCCCAATGAGGAAATCACCATCGCCTACGCGCCGCCACTGTCTTTGTTTGCTGAGCGGCAGGACTATCTACTCTCCACGTTCCACTTCCAATGCAGCTGCTCGCGATGCCAGCACGGCCTGGCAGGCGACAAGGCTGTCTCTGATATCCTTGCACTTCAGTGGGCTCTGGGCAACTGGGACGTCAATTCAACCGCCAGCGTGAGGAAGGCTGAGATGCTGGTTCGGCTGTACAAGGAGGAAGGCCTGGAGGCGTTCATCGACACCGCTTATGGCCACGCGGCCTTCACTTACAACGCTGTGGGAAGTCCTAGGGGAGCGAAGAAATATGCAAAGCTTGCTGCGGAGGCTGCTGTGCTCAAGTACGGCCATGCGGCACCGGGGCTGGAGACGTGGAACGAGTTGATGCATGACCCGGAGCGGCATTCGAGTTGGAGGCGGAGGAAGGATGGTTGAATTATAGCTATGCAGTAGTCGGGATATTGACACTGTGACTGGACATAAGAAGTGCGCAGCAAAACGGATTTGACTAGACCTGCTCGACTCGTGCTATACGAGCGAACGACAACAGAACACAAGTTTTGGATGACTCGAGAGTAGTTACATCCAGACGCCCGAGATGGACGGTTTGCAAGTATATCTGTCAGCTACCTCCGAGGGAACAGAGACGTTTAACTGTGACGGTCATGTCGAGGGCCATTGCCGTACTACATCGTCCACCACTGCAGGAACCAAGATTGTTCGTTTCAATGCAGTGTGTCCGGTCCTTTTGTCACAGTGACAGTGGTGTGGTTCGCTCATCAGGCTGAGAAAACGGGCCGGAGCGGAGTCGAGAGCGGGCTGATGAGCCATGGTTGATTGGATGGGATTGGATGCATTTGATAGATGAGGAGCTGCGGGCGCACCCTACGCCCGCCTTTGAGCCTAACGAACCCTCCTCACTTTGGATGGCCTGATATATAACTCTGTACACACAGTACAAGCCATGCCAACAGACTAAAGTGTCCGATACTCTGGGATCCTCATCCTCCACCTCCTCCGTCCACGTCCACGTCTCCTCCTCTACGCTCCCTCCCCCAGGCACGGCGCATCTCATTATGAGAGCGCTCTTGTCCCTTCCATGCTCACCCAAGTGGCCCGAGTCTCCAGGCATGCTATAGCAATAGCAAGAGCAGGAGCACCACACCTCGAACCGGCGGAGATCCTCCATCTGTGCGGAGGATGTAGCCGATCCACGAGTGCGCGGGTGCGATCTGTCTCGCTGATCTCTCTCCCACTACGACTACCGCCACGACCTCATCATCACAACCACCACCACGGCCGTCAATCCCACCACCACTGCTGTATCCGTCAAGACAAACGCCCATCCAGCGTCCGGCCATTTTCCATCTCAGCCCGCCTCAACCCTCGCTACCTAATCTCCGAAGGCCGCACGACCAGCCCGCCGGACAAAGAACCAGAAGAACCAGCCTCGCTACGAGCGTCGCCATTCTACCTCGAGACGGGGTATTCGATATTCGCGAAACGACCGTCCCGACCATTCCCCCCGCCGTTCGTGTCCCTCCCGTCCGGCTCCTTTTCCGACCCTCTGACCACGCACAATGTCTCTCGCGGCCGCCGACCCTACGTCAACGGCGAGCCCGTCCGGGGAATCACGAACGGCGACGACGCCATCATCATCGCAGACAAGACCTTCCTAGCTGTCAACGACGGCGTGGGCGCATGGGCACTGAAAGACCGAGGTCACGCCGCTCTATGGTCACGTCTGATCGCGCACTTCTGGGCCCGCGAGGTCATGAAGACTTTTGAGAACGCCGATAGCAAGGGCGAGGACGTCGACCTGGCCGATCTGAACCCAATCCAGAATCTCGAGGTGGCTTATAACGAGACCAAAGCGGCGTTGAAAGGCGGCTTGTTGAAACCACAACAGGACGGAGACCAGCGTGACAATCAAAATCAAACAGCGGACGAGTCAAAGTCTCAAGAGTCTATTTCTGCCCGAACTTCCAAGGAGAAAGAGAAAGAGAAAGAAAAAGAGAAATCCGATGCGAACGATATCCTGGGGACCACCACAGCCTCGTCAGCACTCTTACACTACCGACGTCCTTCCTCTGGCTCTGCCTCTTCCAAATCACCAACACCCGTCATCCTCGCCACAACACTCGGCGACTGCAAAGTCCTCGTGATCCGCCCGTCGTCCAACACCGTACTGTACCACTCGACCGAGCAATGGCACTGGTTCGACTGTCCGCGCCAGCTGGGCACCAACTCGCCCGACACGCCGCTCGGCAACGCCGTGACCGACACGGTCGACATCCAAGTCGGCGACGTCGTGCTAGTCCTCAGCGACGGCGTCACCGACAACCTGTGGGAACACGAGATCTGCCACACCGTCAGCGCCAGCATGCAGAAGTGGCAGGCCGGCGACGACGACGCCAAGGACGGGCCCGTCTACGTCGCCCGCACCTTGATGAATGCTGCACGGGAGATCGCCCAGGATCCCAATGCCGAGTCGCCGTACATGGAGCGCGCGTTTGACGAAGGCATCGCCGCCGAGGGGGGGAAGTTGGATGACATCTCCGTCGTGCTGGGCGTGTGTCGCGCCAGAAACTTGAATCAAGAGATGTGAAAAGCGGGAACAGAGCAGAAAACAAAGGATTCTGTCGATTAAATCAGTCGCCGCAGCGATGAGCCAGTGTATCTCTGGATAAATGAATACGAGGATGGGATGGGGATGGCGGTACTTGAGGTCAATAATGCCCGCCCGCCTTTCTTCCAAAATTCTTGTTTATACAAGCGTGCAATCATGGTTTTTGTTTTTTTCGAAGGGCCCGATGTGATGCATGCCTGCAAGTCCTACATAGTCGGAATCCAGGGGAGTTTTATGAACAAGCAGCAGGCGCAGGATATGCATGTCATGTTAGGGATCATGGCAAGGGGAAAATGGGAATATAACGAACATGGAACACTGAACACATGATTTCTCACAGTTTGTTCTCGAAATGGTATCTCGATCTAAAATGTCTCTCCTAGTGACATGGCTGGCCAGCGACCTGCAGATGTCTGTCCATGTCTTGTCTGTCTGTCTGTCTCCATTAGGTATATGAACTGTCCCTCTGGTCTACAGCCCCTGAAGTCTGCTAGAGTCTTCGGCCTCCCCATCTGGCTGTTTATCGCCTCACCCCGAGTTGCTCGGTGAGACCTAAGCCCACGCAACTCTGAGTCATGAGAAACATCCTGAGAACATCACCGTCACAAGGCAGGGAGATTTGTAGCACTCCAAAACCCAAAACAGAAGGCGGATGCTCATCCGTCGAAGTGCGACGCCAACCTACGGAGCTCATCAGGGGGTGACCACGAAGACGACCGGCTCATCGGAGACCTCCAGGACTGAAGTCAAATAAAGATGACTGGACAGACACCCTGTTGCTAGGACTTGATTGTCTTCCTAGCTGACACTCTCATCCGCTGAATCGGAATCTGGTCGCTTCCAATCTGCCCAATCCTTCGCGTGGCGCCACATTTCGTCGACGGTAGGAGTTGGTAAAGTCCTGAAGCAAGATCCTCACCTTCCGCGGCTCATTCTGCTGCAGTTTGTCACTGATGCCTTTCATCAGTTTGTTGGCCTCGGCCGGTTTCAGCGTGCCAGCTGGGAGAAGTTGGAGAGTCCCTCCGACCCACTGCGCCGCGGCCTGCGGTTCTAGGTTGAACAAAGTGAGCAGAATGGCCGAAGCGTCGGGGAAGCAATCCTCTGGAAAGCTGAACATCATGCCGGTCAAGACTCGGTGCACCAGCTGCTGACCAACTGACTGGAGGACTTGTTTCACCGCAGCCCGGACTTCGGGCGGAGTGCTGGCTGTAGGCTCTCCATTTGGACCACTGAAATTGGATACAGGAGGGTTTTCGAAGCCGAAATCCAAAAAGTCCCTCAAAAACAGCAACGCCGCTTGGATCGGCTCCACGGACTGCAGCGTGAGCGCCGTCAAGGATGCTTGGACCATCGGCAGTGCCAGGTTCGACGTGATGGTCTTGACGGGATAGAATCGAACGGCATCTGAAGAGAGTCGGAAGAAATCCTCAATCACATCCGGGAGTTCGACGGGCTGGAGTTCTGACAAAATCTTGAAGAAGACGGTTGCTTGCTGAGCGAAGAATTGGAAGACATTTTCACTCGTTGCCTGGTCGACGAACTCTGCTCCGTACGAAAACTCCCGGATCACTGCGTCGGTGGCCCAGAGGAAACATCCCTGTCTCGATGCTTGGAATCCCTCGGCAATGCTCGTGGCCAATGTGGGGAGGAGGGGGGCAGTGGCGGTCCTGTAGGAGATGACCATGGTGCGATAGCATTTACAGACTCGTTCCAGGATCGGTATCGACCGTGTGAAATGCTTCGCAATGCCCGAAAGAGCGGGAAGGATTTCCTGACAATATTTGACTGCCGGATTCTCTTCTGATGGCGAAATATAAGGTTGAACGCAGTCGAAGAAAATAGTCAACAACCCTAGATAGTCAGCAACCACCTTTTCCGCATTCTCGTCCTTGGCATGGGAAGCGAAAGAAACCACTCGGTTCATGACAGGGTCACAGAACAATTTGAGAGTCTCGTAGACCTTGCCAGCCGGTTGCACAGCCACGACTGCCGCGACTCCTTCGGTGACCTCTTCTTGACTCGATGGCTTGAGCTTGTCGATGACACTTTCGTAGAACTGGTGGAGCTGTGGGATATGATCACCAAGCAGCTTTGAGCAGTCAGTCCCCAAGAACCGGAAAGCAAGGGCTGCCGCCTGCACGACTTCCGGAGAGTTGTGACTGAAACCGGAGATGACGTAGTTGAGCTGTGCCTCGAGTGTCTCGGGATGCTGAGCTGTCCATTCTGTGTAGCGGGCCAGGGCCATGATGGCTTGAAACTTCAACTTCTCGTGGTCGGGGACAGTGGTAAGAAGAGGGATGACTTGAGGCAGCACCGAGCCCTCTTCTGGACCAACCATGCGTCCCATCGCTCTCAGACTGAACAGAGGCGCCTCAAGTTCTTGCCAATGGGGTACGTTGGTACCCGAGGCCAGGGATGCATACTTCTGACCCCAACTCTGTATCAGCGCAAAGGCCTTGGTGAGACACTCAGTGACGCCAATAACCTCGCAGCAGTCTTTGAGCACGTCGCCCATGTTGTGTCTGAAGCTTCGGAATTTATCTTCTTGCTCCCGATCGCCATCGAAAAGATCCTGTTCATCGCCGTCCTCTGGTGTAGGGTATTCCAGATGCTTGATCATGATATCAACCAGCTTCGAGAACAGATCAGCCAGTGCGGCTCGAGCAGGCATATACTTTTCCAGCGTTATGCATTGCTTGAGCTCGTACCAGAACACAAAGGTGACAGAGATGGCTTCCCGATCTCGATCGCGCACACAGCATTCAAGCACGCATTCCACGAGCTCCCGGAATTCTGCGGGCATGCGCGCGATCAGGACCACCCAGGCCTCTCCAGCTTCTGCAAAGAGCCTCGTGATGCCTTTCATGAGATCGTGATCCTCCAGCGAGGCGGCTTGTAATATCATCGGTCTCAGATTCACAATTCGGGGATACAGGACTCGGATAACACTCTGTGATTCATCGACATCTCGGGTATCTCTGAACATGGTGCACAAGCAATCCACAGCAGCGTCGAAGGAGTCATTGTCGTTGAGCGCCTCGATAATCTCGTTGAGTAGTGGCGAGTTCACCACGTCGATGATGGGGATCTCTCGGAGCCAGGACGCTATACACGAATACAGTCGAGGGTTGTGGGCTGCTTGTGCTGTTTCAGGTCAGAATCGCAGCCTTTAGCGACGTTAAGGATGGTACTTACTTGACGACTGTGCGTAAGAAACCAAGAGATTCAGAACCTGAATAGCGTTATCCTCAAGGAGTTCCTTGGTCCTATCGGCAAGTTCCTCTTCCTAGATTGAAATGCGGTATTAGATTGTGATCGAAGGCCAGGATGGTGTTGCTGTCAAGCCGAACATCAAATGGTGCGTGGTCGAACATACTGAAAGGTTGATCTTGCGGCCTTCTGTTACCTCTTCTGGCAGGATTCGCAGGAAGTCGAGCAGACAATCTCCGCCATCACTACTAGTACCGACAGCCGATCCCACTGTGCTTAGAACGTCCTTCCAGGATGTCAACTGGATTGCCAGACGTGCAATACACACGCATAACTGTGTCCGGATCGGTCTTGGACCAGAGATATAAAGCTGGAGTAACGAAAGGAGGGAGTCTCGAAGGGGCGTGAGAGCGTCTTCTGGAAGTTGGTGAAGGTCGTAGGTGATCTAGTTCCGTCAGCAACCGCAGTCAGACCCTTCAAATGGTTGATGTACCTTTCCCTTCAACGTTGTTGCGGCAAACAATCTCGCTTCGACCGGTGCGGAAGTGTCCCGTAGAACGGCATGTGTAGTGTTCCATGCTTCGGACTGTGGGCACGATAAGTGTGTGTAGGAGAGACAGTCTTTCCCACCTACCGATTTCTGAAACTTCTCAAGGAACTCATGTGCTTCCGACTTCTCCTTATTGGCGACATTGCTTTGCATGGTTGCCAGCGCCGTGAGGACCGGCGCATAGCCACCGGCTGCATCTGTTCTCTCGGCCATGGTGTGATAGAGGGGGAAAGCGACGGGCTTGCAGCCGGGTGATCAGGGCAGGAAAGTCGTTGTCGTCATCCGGTGTTGAGCGACGGAGGCAGATATGAGGAACAAAAGAGGAAAGTCTCGTGGATGAATGTTGCAGATGAACCTTCTGTAAATGGTTGGTTGTATGGTCAGATGGCGGGTGTTTTGTGAATGACGCTCAGCCAGTTTGAAAGGACTGCGGTTTAATGGCGCCAAAACTTCGGCCACTTTTCTGTAGCAGCCTTCAACTTCCTCCGCATTTGATTTCCAGGCCGACAATTGCGACAAATTCAAACCGTCCACCACGATCAAGTGCCACGACCGTATCTTGATCCCCATACACGAATTACGCGCCTTCGTACCTGCCCGACAGAGGCCGCTCAATCAGTATCACACTAGCGACAGTCGAGAATCGAGTTCCCCTTCACAATGGCACCTGGTCGCGAAGGTGGAGGTGGTCGCAAAACCCTTCTTGCACCCATTCATTTTATCTTCAGCCTTCTACAAAAGCGCTCGACGGTGTCAATATGGCTTTACGAAAACCTGCACACGCGTATTGAGGGCAAAATCAGGGTAAGGAGCTTGGAGCGACTGCAGGAAACCAAACTGATTCGGAACAGGGTTTCGACGAGTTCATGAACCTCGTTATTGACGACGCGGTCGAGGTACAATTAGCTACGAGAGATGCCCCAGAAAAGAGACGGCAGCTTGGTAAGGGCAAAGCGAGACATAAATCACACGGGATCTTAAGGCTGACTCGATACAGGACAAATTTTACTCAAAGGAGACAACGTCTCGCTGATACAATCTTTGAGTTAAAAATATGATCTGAGCGTTATCCTACGAAAACATCCTCGCGCAATATTTTCCGAGTCGAGTGAGCGAAGTCTGAATTCTATGGATCAAAAGACACCTCTTGCGCAAGGCGAAGATGGCGTTTTTGTTGCCCTCAGTCGTCGGGCGTGACCACCCGATCAACCTTCCAGTCGTGCTCACTGACAGGAATGGTCTCGCCGGGCGGCAGCATCTGTTGACGAAGAGCAATCCCGACTATGGAGGAAACAATGAGTTGGCAAGGATCGAAGGAAGGGCGCTCGTGCTTACCTAGGTGTGGCATCTTCTGTCCAGCCGTGCTGGAATCAAGCGCGGTCTTATATGTTTGAAGATAGCGGTCATAGAATCCTCTGCCGTGGCCGAGACGACAATGACTCTGGTCAAAGGCAACCGACGGCATGAAGATGAGGTCGAGAATCGGGTAATGATCTTTACCTGTTTCAGGCGCATCCGATATACCAATTCCACCAAGAGCATTTCTCCTCCTTCCAACAGAGTCTTTGGGGATAGATGGAATTCCCCAAGCATCTGGTTTCAAAGAATGAAAGTCATCCTTGTCATGCAGCTGGAGCATGTCCATGATCCTCGACTTCGGAGTCTTTCCCGCATGGAGATAGGGAACAAAGACAGACTTTCCGTCATCGAAAGCTTGCAGCACGATATCACGAGTTGACACTTCTCTCCCCGGCATTGACAGAAAGATTGCTACAGATTTCGCATCCTGATATGCTGGCAATTGCAAGACATGCTTGGTGATGATTGTTGCTTTACCCATCAGCGTCGAAACTACTTTTGCTTTGCGAGGATCTCCTACACTGTCTTTCGATTTCCCCGGGCTCTAGTTTCTTGATTTCGTCTGCGACTCTCTTCCGTAGCTGGGCTTTCTGCTCGCTGAGAGCCGTAGTCGACATTACTCGCAACGAACATGTAAGAGATCTGGACTTCATCGAAGGTAGAAGTCGTCCGCAGGGAGGTTGCATCGGCACATGGTGGACCAGGAGGCCGGTCGAGTACGTTGAATGGAGACTTCTGGAGAGGTACAAGGGAACGCGATATGCTGATCTTTTTCTTGACGGTGAGTGTTGACGAGGATGATCTCTAGTGTATGCGGAAGCTATTTTTGCCATTTGGTAGTAGGGTTGAATCCGACAAGATCGTGCGGAGGACGAATCATAGCACACCGTTGTGGTGTCAGGGTGTGGCAGGAATCTCAGTCTAGAGACGAAACGACCAGCCCTAACTAAGCCTAATTACTGCGCCTGCGGCTTAGGTGGCCAACCCCCACCGCAGTCGGGCAATCGGGCAATCGGGCAACACTAAAGGGTAATAGAGCCCATTGGTACTAGTCCGAGTCGTGTGTCTGTCTGCCACACGCTCTCAGCCTCCGCGTTGTCTCCTACTCCGTTCAGGGTTAGAAAACAACCAGGTAAAACAGGACGGGATCAAAGACAGCCTGCCCTTGTGAAACATCAACCATCTTATACCATCACTCTCGCTACTTTTGCACCTGTGAGCACGGAGTTTGTCTCCCGTCACACCTTTCGCTTCGTACAACAAGATATGCAAACATGATTACCTCGATCAAGACAGTCGCCGCCTTTTCTTTGGGCCTGGCTGCCCTCGTGAGAGCGCAGTATGACACCGCGCTCGTAGGCACATGGACCACAAAGTCCAGGAAAGTCGTCACTGGCCCGGTGAGACTGCCTCTACCAAATGTTGACGATGACAAACATATACTGATGTTGTGTTGCTGCAGGGCTTCTACGATCCCGTCGCCGACAGATTAATCGAGCCTGAATTGACTGGCATCTCCTACTCCTTCACCGTGGATGGTTACTATGAGGAGGCTTACTACAGAGCCATTGCGAATCGTACGTTGCTCTCTCTCTCTTTGTGAAAAGCATACCTATCCGTCGTCCAGTCTAGTTCTCGACTTGCATACAGGGGAACCACACAAGGCTCAAGGCTAACGTTGCTTCCTGTACAGCTGCTACACCCCATTGTCCTTCTGCCGTTATGCAATGGCAACACGGCACCTATTCTCTCCCCGGCAATGGAAGTATTGTCCTGGAACCCTTTGCAGTTGACGGCCGTCAACTTACCTCCGCTCCGTGCTCCTACGACCGATCGATCTACGTCCGCTACGAACAGGCCGAGCTGTTCAAGTCTTACCAGGTCTCGACGGACAAGTTCCATAATGTGCCGCGGCTCGATCTCTACAAATTCGATGGCTCCCCAGTTCAGCCCATGTATCTGGTTGCCACCCCTCCGCAAATGCTGCCCACCCAGACGTTGAACCCTACATCTACCCCAAGCTCGACGGGCAAGAGCCGAGTGAAGAGGTCGGACGGAGGCGCGCAGGAGCCATTGATGCCCATGGACAAGGGATCTTTCTTCCTTCCCAAGGAGTACAATGCGGATCACTGGTGGTGGGCTGGCGTAGGGCTCACCGCTCTTGGGACGGTACTGTATATGCTTCCCACGTCTACCTAGACCTGCGAGCATACGAGTGACGCGTGCCATTGGATTCATATCACAGCAAGATATGGCTTTGCAGCGCTTGATGCTGTCTTCCTGCATTTTTCTTTCTCGGCGTTGGGGGCTCGAACAGGGGCTCTTCCTGTTCGTGGATCATGGAAACGGAGTAGACATTCTGGACGGCGTATCATAGGAAAGGGCGCTGAAGGGGGTTTCTTATTTCTGCGGCTGTTCTATGGCTGGAGTTTTGACCGGGACACAATAATTGGTATCAGGGATGGGTCCGAAACGAATGCTTCTTTCGAATATTGCGCGTGTCAGGGGAGTCACTTATGGCTTGATATTCAACATCGTGCTGTGTGGATGAAGATAGAGTGTCCATGCACATCTTATTTGCATGGGCAACAAAACAAGTCGGGACTCAACTCTTTGCGTGGTGCAAGAGCCATGATATACCGTATGTAGGTAGTTGTATCCAAAGAGCCATCGAGCTTTGGCCTGAGCAAACCCTTTCGCACCTTTTCCTGACGAGCTCATCATCCACAGCCCCAGCTATGTTGGTTCGGTCCGGGAGCTCCATGCACCAACAGGTCCCCCTACCATCTGAGGTACCAGCCGTTGGATGGGTGAGTACAGGTCTCGTGCTAATCCAACTGGACGCCTGGTTTAGAGAGCGCCTCGGGCGAGCTGGTGGCGATCTGGCGGCCATTCACGTTCCTGCATGGCACCAAGATGAAAAGATCAGTATGACTATGGACTCAGGTACTGCTTGTCGTGAGGGGGATTGGGATTTTTGGTCCAGGAAGGGCATGAAATGGTTCAGAGGCGTGACTGACTCGATAGAGGCATCGTATGTAGAGCTTTAGGAAAATGGCTCTTTAGTGGGAGCTGCCGTCTACTTTCCTCAGTGTCAAGCTGTCGATGTCAACGTCTTTAAGGACGCGCACCTAGCAACGATTGTCAGCGTTGGCTTCGATTTTCATATGGCTCCTTTCCTGTCAATAGAAGTAGAGTGGCCCGGGACCGTGGTTTAGGGTAGGGCAAAACGGAAGTGGGTGCTGTGTATCTTGTACCGTTG
Organism: Capronia coronata CBS 617.96; assembly: GCF_000585585.1. Classification (NCBI taxonomy): domain Eukaryota; kingdom Fungi; phylum Ascomycota; class Eurotiomycetes; order Chaetothyriales; family Herpotrichiellaceae; genus Capronia; species Capronia coronata. The sequence continues at coordinate 2,350,492 of NW_006912894.1, read as the reverse complement.
CACCCTTGGATGTTGGAAGGCAGGAGTGTATGATGGTATGCAAACACTGACATTGATGGCACGATTGTCGGCAAAGAAGTTGGGATCGATGCTCTTCCCACCAATACTAGTCCCGCAGGTCGGGCAGAACGTATGAGCGATTCTTTTCTGTCCGAACGTGTAAGTGGTCATGTCGTCAAACCCGCTCTCCCATGTGATGTTGGTTTCGAGCGGGTACACCATCAGATAGCCGTTGATGTGGCAGATGGAGCCTGTGTGAGCATAGTTAGTTGTCGAGAACGGTGTTTTTGAGCCCTCGGGTTTCGTTCGATGGGAAGAATGGCCCAAGGGATGGAAGGTCGTCAAAAATGCAGACCTGACTTACAATTGCAGCAGGTCACTGACCCATCCTCGACAGGAGGAGAGAGCTTCATGGAGAATCTGGTCGAGGGTCAGTCGTGCGTTGCTTTTGCTGACCTGGACATGATCGCGCTCTTACTTGACTTTCCCGCAGTGACACGAACCCTTGTAGGTCTTTGACTTTGGTTTCGTAGGACTGGAAACGTCGGACATTTTTGTATCTCGGTCTTCTCTCAACCGCTGGTACGTCGAAAGTTAGACGCTTCTTATGCAGATGATCACGGTGTAGTAGTATAGGTAGCGTTGATGTTCGTTGACCATCATATGCGAGTAAAGGCCAGTGTAGCACTCACCGTACTTTGTCCTACGTGGCCTCGTCGACAATAGGTTCTGTCCTTTTCGGTCGTGGACCGGTATCTTCAGAGCCCGCTCCGTCAAACGGATGAAATTTGGTCCGGTATCAAGAACACAACCTGCCGGATTTGGCCCCGATGGATAGCTGAGCAATGACCTGGATGCGTAGAGGCTATCGTGGTACTTCCACATCCGCATCAGGCAGCTGTTGAGCTTCAGTTCGTGCACGAGTTGACCGCCCAGAGATGTGAGTTCCGAGTTTCGTGAGGGAAGCAAGCAGCAGCAAGGGCAGCATGGCTTGCATTAGCCTCGCATTTCCCGTGGGGATTTGGCGGGGAAAGTGACGAGGCGATCAAGGCCAGATGCTTGTCAGCACAGAGGTTGTAGTCGAGTTTGACATCAAATTCCAGGCCAGATCTGGTCTTGCTATGCGGCCCAAACCCATCTGTAACCTGCCTGAACTGCTGACCAAAGACCCAGGCTGAGAACCTACCATCTTGCAAGAGCTTCCCACATCTAGTTCGTATGGCACAAGATTGAGTGAGCCTGGATCTGTGACCCAGCGAGCCTCCACAAAATGAATACATTCCCAAAGGGGAAAGTTGGGGAACAAAGACGCAGGATTTCAGTGTCACAGCGAAAGTCCAACAGCTTATCTTGTAACTTCCGCATGATACCAATGAGGACTCAGAACTCGCTGAGGCGATTGAGCAGCGGGATCGCGAGCCTGCAAGTCAGGTTCTTCCGCGGCTAAGCGAGCCTTGTTGCGCAGTCGGATGCGGCCGATGGGTGGTAGGACAAGATGGAGGATGTCCGGCAGATGTGATTGAAGCCCCCAGACCTCCTGAGCCGTCTCTTGCGAGCGAATACGGCTTTGAGGAGCCGGGAGATGGTTCGTTGTGGTCAAATGGTTGGCTCACGAAGAACACCATGCTCACGGCTTTCGAGTGTGCGCGTTGCCCATCAGCTAGCCAGCCAGGGCTTAGGAGGCTGAGCTTTTCAACCCCAGGCTCAAGGGCGTGACAAAGCGTGGGGAAAGACATTTCGCTCGAAGCACCCCGTATTTCAGGTCACTGTAGCTTGAACACTGCATCAATCGACTTTCGGAGCAAGGTAGAGACAGACCTAGGCAGAACCAGCTACAAATCTTCGACCTTCCTAGGTCAAATATCTACTGCACCTAAAGCCATAAGATCCCAACACCCCTAGGCGCCACTTTCAAGTGCAAAGGCAGCCTCCTAAGCTAAAGTTCTCCGTGGCTCGGTAGTACTAGTACTGTAGCTAAAGCGCGTGCCGTACGGGAAGAGGACGGGAAGTCAACACAGCGGCCATCCAGCACAAGGGCTCCTAACCTAGCTAGGTAGGGAGGTTTGGACCTTGCGAGAACAAAAGCCCAATGGTGGTGAGTCTCAAAGCTACGGACTTGGAAGACATCGTTCAGTTGAGCATTGACCCGGTCGACATTGGAGGAGCACGAACTGAGTTCGAGACGAGCAGCGCAGGCTGTGTCCGAATTGCAATCCATCAACACGATAGTATCAATGGGCGGGTGCTGCTACAACCGGACATTTCCCCCGTCTGCTATCTAGGTATGGAGGCTCTATACCTAGGCTCCTTAGGCTCACTTAGCAATGCTTTCCCCGCTTACTGCAAGCACCCAAGACGCTTGGAGCCGCCTAAGACATCGTGGTAGGTACCAAACTGGTGACTGATTGGCTTCCTGAGCCTCCTAAGCCTATAAGCCGCCTCGGCCCTTGTCCTGTCAACTTCGTGTTAGTAGGCCAAGGAGCCCCGCCATACCAGGATCATGCCTGATAAGTTAGGTGGGCAGCCCGCCAGGCTCCCAGGGTCCCGAGGATCCTCCTTATCCCAGCCTATTAGCCTAACAAGTCTCTGCTAAGCTCGGGCGGTGATGGGTCTTATTCGAGTCACCACTTCGTTTGGCTACACCACCACCCATCAACCCCTCCGTTCCCTCCCTCCCTCTTGTTGCTTCAAGCCATGCGAAACAATCCATAATCATGATTCCACATCCCATGTATCTTGCTCGCATTCTGCAAGCCCCCATATCCCCTGGTCATTAACTGGCCCAATGTACGCCGGCCGGCATGATCGATTGTGCATTACCAGATTGATTTGGTGAGAATTCCCATCATCTGCCATCTTGTGTGAACGAGGCGCAATTGCAACCTAGATCCATAGCCTGACTTCGCCGACATCCGTCCAGAAGCAATCACCACACGATCTCAAGGCCCCTAGGAGCCCTCGCCGTCATCGAACCCTTCCATTCTCGCCACAGGCCATGAGGAGCAGCAAAAGCAATCCGTCTTCTCTCCATTCTGCACCAGTCTCACCTGCAAAGGTCACCTGAACCTATTCAATCTGCGTACCTGCATTAAGGAAGGCCGCTCGACGCTTCTACCTGTATCCTGAGCAGCTCTTCACACGTCTCAAAAGGTGACTTGGTCTAGCCGGTGCCATCGGCACCCGTCGTCGTTGTCCAGAGTGTCGGGTTCTATCTGGAAGCTAGAAGCCGGTCATGTAGAGGAAGCACAGCCTGCGATATCAGCCACGGTCCAGTCACAGCAGGTCCTTACCACGAGTGTCATAGCACCCGTGTCTTTCAGGGCACATTGAAGACTGTTTGCTTCCTTGCGAGCACGAACGAGAGCCTTTCCGCTGCTGACGATTCCCTGTCATAATGCTACATACCTCATGATCGTCACCGGCAAGGCTGTCTGCCCCTCACCTATTGGGGAGGTCGAGTACTATGGCTATCACGATCCCAGATACAGACACGATTCCCAAAGAGAAACCGGACATGGGTGCACCGGAGGGATTCCATCAAGACCACGGGGTCGACCCTGATGGCAGCGGCAATGGCTCCGGAGAGCCACCGAAAAAGAGGCGGAAAGTTGCAAAGCCAAATCCAGACAAGAAGTTTGAGTGCAAGCACGAGGGCTGCGGCAAAAGTTACTCTCGGGCAGAACATCTCTACAGACATCAGCTCAATCGTAGGTTATCTGCGGAGGTCTTCGTGGTTCCGCCCTGCTGATCCGTGCATAGATACTCCAAAGACAATTTACCGCTGTGACTATCCTGAGTGTAGCAGGTATTTTGTGAGGCAAGATCTCTGCATCCGTCACAGGGAACGACATACGACTCATGGATCTCAGCTACATAAACGGGACTCTTTCGCGCAGAGCAGTCAAAATGCCCCTCAGGACCCTTCTAATCAACCCCAACAGTCGGCGAACTACCTCATGTCCGCACCGAGGATGAAAAGCCCCGAAGAAGAAGGGCGACCTGTTGCCGAGTCTGCCGGATACTCCTTGGGCGTAAACGGCATCAAGCAGCATGCTATCAATGCCAATAATACAGCGTCACCAACAAAAGCGTCGCCGGAGTCACGGTATACTGGCCAAACCCCGCGACCGGTCATTGCCAGGCCGGAGCCACCGTTGCACCGGACCACTAGTACGGGGAGTAATGCCTTGAGCCCGATCCAAGAACAAGAAGGCTCCTCATGGCCGCTGGCTGTACGCAGGCAGAGCTTCAACACAGAGGAGCCCAATAGAGCTCAGGTTCCATACGCCCAAACACAAGCAGGGAATAACACATCTGTCCCGGCCGTGCCTCTCTCTCCGGTTCGCCAATACTCATCGTCGTCTGCGGTCGCTTTCGGACAAGAGAAACCTCAGTCGAGCGGGAATATGGACCGGGCCGCCTCGAACACTTTTGTGCAGCCAGCCGACATGATATCTGCCTACACATCTGCGCCTTATCAACCATCGGGTGTATCTCGGACGGGTGATGATGCTTTCGCTGCGGCTGTATCTCATGGTCTAACCCAGGGGGATCCATACCCGTACTCTGTCATGAACGGGGGCATATCTGCTAGTGACCTCAGTGTCGCTTACGGATACTCTGTCTTTGGACTAGACGAGTACACCCAAACGCCTTATGCAGGCACAGATGATTTCACGCAATGGTTATTCAACGACAGTCATTCGGGATCCAAGAGCTTCTCGCCTCCGAATTATGTGCCGGGCTACAGTGGTCAGGAACAGCCACTGGTACAAGGCCCTCACATTCCCCAGAGTCCTACGTCGAGTACTAGTTATCCTGCAACCGCCGGGCACCATCCGATGAGCGTTACCAGTCTTCTCGATACAACTGCCTCCAGCCAATACATCATGTCCGAATCGAAACGTCAGGAACTCCTTGATCTCATGCAGACTCAATTCATTGAACGTCCCCATGATGCCGTCAAGAAACGGAAGGACTCTGTCTTCGAGGGTGATTTGGCCAGTGACGGCCATATTCTGAGCTTAAGGATGATGCATACTTACATCGGCTCTTATTGGTATCATCAACATGCACAACTACCTATCTTGCACAAGCCTACCTTTTCGGCAGATCGGACACCTAATTTGTTACTTCTCGCCGTCATCGCCATTGGGGCCGCAACGCTTGATAAAGCCTATGGCACGTCATTGACCGATTCCGCCGCGGAGTTTGCGAACTTTGTTGCCTGGCATATCAGATGGGAGATTGTACGGGATGCGGACTTCAGACCGCCAGCCAAGTTATGGGTGTTCCAGACTCTGTTGCTCATTGAAGTCTACGAGAAAATGTACGCAACTAGGGCCTTACACGAACGGGCCCATATCCACCATGATTCCACCTTGACTCTGATGCGGCGAGGGAGTTCCTTGTTGGGACGATCTGCTTCTGATTCACCACCGAGTCTTCGAGGCGAACAGGATAACGGCAGAATCTCAGTACCGTTCTCTGGGAATGAGTCCTCCAAAACCGAAGAGGCTTGGTATCGCTGGATTACAACAGAGGCCACCCGCCGCGCGGCGTTTGCAGCTTTTGTCATCGATTCTATCCATGCCACCATGTTCGGGCACGCTGCCAAAATGGTGGCGCATGAGATGCGTCTCCCTTTGCCGTGTGACGAAGGTCTCTGGTCAGCTGTCTCTGCCGCCGAGGCGGGTCGAGTACAGCTAGCATTGCAAACGAATGGAGTTAAACCCACCATGTTCTTGGACGGGCTGAAGAGGACGTTGAACGGTCAACGAGTGCGGACGAACTCTTTCGGTAGAACCATCATCATGGCAGGTCTATTGTCCGTCTCCTGGCACATGACGCAACGAGACCTACAGATCTCTTCGTTGGGACCTCGAACGGCAAATTCATTTGGAGGCCCTGATAAATGGAAAGGGGTTTTGCTACGAGCATTTGACAACTGGAAGCGGGATTTCGATGAGGCCCTCGCCGAAGCGACGCCTGCGCCGTCGTCGCCTTTGCGTACTCCTGCAATGCCACTTCACAGTCTCCTCCGGCCGGTTGATGACGAGAATATATTCGAGTCACGCACGGTTCTGCATCATCTCGCCCACATTGCCGCACATGTGGATGTCGTTGATTGTCAAGTGTTTGCGGGAGCCAATCGACTCCTCGGGCGCTCCATCACTCCCAAAGACTATAGCGTGATCAGGGAGAAGATCGAACGATGGGCGACTAAAGCCTCGGCCAGAGATGCCGCGTTCTACGCTCTCAAGTTCATTGTTCAGGTTCTGATACCCCGAGATGATGGCATAGACGGTGTCAACAGCCGATTATACGGTCACGCCAGTCCGATTTTGCCTCAAGCATTTGACCAAGATCAGTATATTGCTCGAGATGACTTCTTGTTGAATCGTCCTTGGGTCCTTTACATCTCGGCATTGGTGGTTTGGTGTTATGGGTTTGCTCTCGAGGGCCCAATCAAGCCTTCTCCGAGAGAAGAAGATTTCACCACCTACCGACAGAAAGAGCAAGACATGCGAGACTATCTTGAGCGAGTCGGTGGAGTTCGGGCGCCAGATGACCTCGAGAATGTCAAAGGCAAGAATCGATGCCTAGGCCTTTTGATGATATTGAAGGAGTCCTTTGAAAGCACAAGATGGGAATTGACCCATGAAGCCGCAGGATTGTTGGGTAATGCCTGTTTGAAACTCCGTGGCGTCGATTCTGATGTGTTTGCCGGCCCTGGATGTAACGATCTGGATTATTCCAACGGTAACGCGAGCGGTTATGCCAATGGGCACCTTTCTCGGCCAGGTCCTGCTCCTCAGCAGAGTCAGGACCATATGACCGTTGCGAGTGCCGCCAGGGTCTGAGGTCCAGACGCCCGTGCTTGTCTTGGATGCCACTCAATGCCGCGACAGCCTGACCACCGCTTTTCCCCTCGAGCCAAGAACGGCGCCTGTTGTACAATTGAACGAAATGTTCCCGACAGGTGATGGCCGGTGGATGGCATACCCACTCTTCCAAAAGCACTACAACATGTACCTCCGGCTTCAAAGCAACCATTCCGTACGGTGGCTTTATTTCTTTTGACGAATTGGGGACTTTTCTTGCATAACGATGTGATGATGAACTATATTCTGCTGATGTTGGACTTTTCAAGTGAAGATGTTCATGGTTTTCAATCCCGCATTTCCACGGACCTTAGCCCTTCCACGTCTTTTCCTGCCTTCGTCCAGCCTTGCCCACGCTGTGGCTGGACTTCAGGGGCCGGGAACCGTCGAGGGTCTGGTGGTTCTCCTTGCTTGATGACATGTACGCGGGGCATTTGTGGTTTTGTTTTTGCATGGTTCTCCAAGCTGGCGGCTATCTGATACCCCTATGTGTTGTGACTTATCTCACGTCTGGTTTTGCTTTGTTTTTGTGTTTGTTTTTGTTTTGGTTGTGGTTGTGGTTACGTTCAACATGCATTGGATTCGTGGATTCATCAATCTAGAATCCAGGGATGATTTTTTAGTCGGATTCTCTGTAGAGGTCTTCTACGCGGTTATGGTTAGGATCGTAGTTGTGACTGTCACGGTGGTCATCGCTCTGGTTCTACTCGTGGTTGCATCTCTCCTATCTATTTACTAATTGCATCAATGACATGTTCGAGGCAAAGTAGAGGTAGGTAACTTACTTTACCGAGCGAATATACTTCTTTTTATGTTTATAGTTTTCGTCCATATTATATTTTATACTGTACTCTGTACAGGCAACAGTACAAGGACAATGACAGAAACCTGTACCTAGAGGTGGCTGAATCTGCGGACCACAGTCATGACACTTTTCGTGTTCTTACTATCTGGTGCCGAGTAGATTGGATAACATAGATATATATACATGGAATATACAATGCCACCTATGAATCAACAGGTAGTATACAATTTTCGCCCGATAGTGACTCTTTGGCGGTCTTCAGATTTGAGATCCGAGACGGCCGCGCCTTATAACAATGACAATGGACGAGTTGCGAGTTGCGAGTTGTGAGTTATGACATGGTTGAAAAGTGACTTGCGGAGAAATTTTTTGGCCAGGACTCGTGGTCAAGTCGAGGACAGAATCACAATCCAATGTGGTTATAGTCCCGCGGTCATGGACGGGAACAATAGATTTGGGCCAGTCGGCTCTACCTGGATCCAGGCTGGATAGGGAGAATGGGGGCCGCAAACATCTCGACCTGACTGATGCGGGTAGGTAGGTAGGTAGCGGGATAGGTCAAGGTAATAAAGACATCATGCATGATGCGTTATGTCTGGCTCTCTTGGTACGTGGCTGTCCACAGAGAAAGAGAGAGTAAGAGAGGGAGGAGAGAATCTCGTAGAGACGAGGGCGGGGGAGCCAACGGGAGCGAGTAGGGAAACCAAGTCCAGTTTCCCGTGAAAGGCCATGAAGAGGAGGACTGACTTGAAGATCTCAGATGCCCGCGGCCTGATCGTGATCCATTGAAATGTTCAGTAGCGGCATGTGTGTTGACATCTCGTTGCAGCCCCTTCCGTCAGGATCCCCATGTACGTTAACGCACGAGTTTGGTTCTGACCTCCAGACACAAACACTCTAGTGAAATGGTGATCGGATCGGATTCGACGAGTATCCGGCTCGCTCAGACGATGGATGGCCAGGTTGTCCTGTCCTGGACAGTCAAGTGTTCCAACTCCCACCAACAAACCGATCAGTTGGTGCGTGGATACAGGATAGGAGTATTCGTTCGAAGGATCAGGTCGGGTCGGGTCGATAGAACTTGACTTGAATTGAGTTGAGTTGAGAAAACACCAGACAGCGTGGAGTTCACTGTCGGAACCCCCCGTTCAAACCACAGCCTTTCCATCCTCATTGTGGGCCACAAACCGTTCCGCACGGCTAATCAAGTCTTCATACACGGTCCAAGCGAGGGCGGAACTCAAAGCCTTCCTCCCCATCCTGAGTGCCAACCCGTCAAAGAAACTCTTGATGCCATCCTCCTTGAGCATCAGCCGGGTCGCTTTCACCATATTCCCATATTTCTGCGGCATGAGCTGCAACCTGGTCTTGACCGCGTCGAAAGGGTTCGTCAGCGCAGTGGCCAGCCCAGCCGCGAGCACGCCGCTGGAAGCATTGATCGTGGCGGAGGTAGCCCACGACGGACGGGGTTGACCAGCATCATCGTCTGCTCCTGATTTTAACCTCGCCCTGGCAGACAGTAGTTTATTCAGATCCTTCTTGCAAGCCTCGTAGAATAGAACGTACAGACCGGCATAAGGAGCGTCGCGGACCGCGGTGGCGCCAAACCCCGAAAAGAAGCCCTTCAGGCCCTCTGAAGCGTAGATCGACCGCGCGGCCGAGGCGATAGATTTGTATGCGTACAGATCGGATTCGTAGCGTACTTTGATCACCGTGACCGGCATGAGAACGAAGCCGGCGAAAACGCGCGCCGTGGCTCCCGTCAGTAGGTTTTGCGTGTTGGACAACGTCGGCAGGACTGAGCTGCTGGTGTGTGTGTGTCTGTTTCTGTCTCTGGTTCTCTTTGGCGGGGAGCCTTCCCGTGAGTCTGATCCTGATCCCGATCTTCCATCGTCCCCGGCAGGAAAAGAAGAAGATCCGGCATTGTTGTTGTTGTCGCTGCTGTTATTGGCAAGCACCTGCCGCAGAGAACTCAACGACGTGAAATACAGAGCGGATCCGAATCCCGTTCGCAGCGCCGAGGGAATTGTTCCGCGCCACAGGCCCGCGATGGGATGCGGACTCGAGAGGATCGACCGGAGGACGGGAAGGAGGGAGGACGTGCGGGATTGTTGGACCCGTGTTTTGAGAAGGTCGGCAGGTTGAAGAAGCACGGCGCTCCCAACGCCGGAGGTCAGCCCGGCCAGAAAGTGGAATGTCGGATGGGCTTTTCGGGACTTGGGCGGCTGGACAACGGTGGCATTGTTGGCGGCGCCATTGGACATGGTCTGCCTCTGGTCCGAAGAGTGTATGTGTCCGCGGTTGCGGAGCAGGCAGGAGATCGGCTGGGGTTAGAGGATGGAAGAGGCGGACGTGGACGTGGATGTGGACGTGGACGGTCGTGAAGGCGAGGAGAGTAGTCGAGGCCTGGAGAGCGGGCGGCGCATTGTCGACGCGATCAAGGGCTAACGAGGCCTCAACATATAGCGGCTCACCCTGGAGTATCGAGATTTCTAAGGGATGTAGGACTGGGTTAGGAACTGAAAGAGCGTGAACGAGTCAGACCTCTTGCGCTGTTTTGTTTTGGCGACTACGCACGTACGAGAGAAAAAAGTCCCAAGATGGAGAAGCTTCAAAGTTGTGATGAAGTCATTTCTAATAAATGATACGAAATCCAACTGCGCGCGTATTATGCCCCGATCGCAGCCGAATTACTAAACTGCCTACAACCTATGCCACACGCGGTTCCTAAAATGGGTTTATGCAAGGGCAGTAAGGTCACTCTCGTTAGGAACATGTATCGCTCGCCGGAGAACAGAACGAGCAGTGAGCCAGACAACTACTGCCATCCCACTACTCGCTAGGCTTCCTTCTGCAATACCACTGCAAGGCTCCGACACATCTATGGTCAGAGATAACCACAGCATACTTCAATGCGAGGGCGAGGGGCAGGACGAGGACAAACTGGGGCACAGCACACGGTTTGCACAAGTTGTACGGGGGCTTCAATCATGACCTGGGCATAAAATAGGGCGAGAGAGTGGTGGTATTCTGAATGTGATCTATTCACCGGACAATCGCCATGTTTGCTCGCCTTCATCTTACTCGTACATCCCTTCCCGTATCCACCCGGGCGTGCTGCTGAACAGGCCGACACGATGTATCAGGACATAGTAACCCGGGCTGACGGTGCCGCGACCGTACTCGTCTCTTTTTCTCTTCGCCGAGCGGCCAGTCTACTCTGCCTCGCGCCCGAGCAATCAGGCGGTATAGCCTTCAAACGACTCTTGGTGAATCGATGTGTTGGTTGGACTTCAGCTCAAGGTCGTTCTCTGCCTCACAACAGCTGAATGATCCCAAGCTCGTCGTACCAGGACACTGCATTGTGGCCGGTCGGCAAATCCGCTGAGCGCTTCTTAGCCATGTCAGATTGCTGAAGGCCTGGAGGCGCTGATGACAGCTGGGCCTGACCAGAGTGGCCTTCGTCTTATGATTATAATGTCCGCATGACAGGGCCTGTGCTGTTCTTCAAGAAGTGGCTCCATCCGTTTTCTCATATCCTTCCGTCTTCATGTCGTTCAATCCCAATTCTTCATTCTCTTCGTCCGTTCTTGTATATTCCTCCTCTCTGATTTGGGGGTCAACCTGGCCGGGATCTACGTTCTTCTGGACGTATGAGTTCGCCAACGGATCTTCCAAAGTGATCGTGTATGGGAACTCAGCCTTGATGGCCCGATCGAGCTTGCCGAAGAACTTATCCCATCTCTCTTTGCTTTCGGCGGCCATGGAATCACCCGGAGCAAGGTCTTCGCCGCCGACGTCGAATATCTGGTTGTGAAGCTGGTCGCGCACCTGTGTAAGCAAGCCTTCCACTGTTGTGAACCGCCCACCGAGCGTGCCCGGTTGTACCTCCAATCCAAGGTCATCACTCTTCAGGGCACAGGTCTCCGACTTGAGAATGTCCCGGGACAAATCCTCTACCGTCTTGACATCCAATGTTATCCGCCTGCCTTTCTCGGGAATCTCCCCGCCAGTCTTCACCTCGTTGGTCTTGTAGCCGCAGTAGTCACATACGGTGGCCATGATGATGACGTCCTTGAAATGAGGCACGTTGGTCTTCTTCATGTTGACTGTACACGGCTTCGAGCAAGCCGGGCATTCTGAGTGCAATTCATAGACCGTGTTGTCGATGATATCAACATCATCCATGCTCACGCCTTCTTTCTCCACCTCGTCGTCTGCAATCAATCCCAGCATCGCGTTTTGTGATCGGGTCCGAATATAATCCGTTCGGATGTATTTGTTGCCCTTATCTTCGGGGGAAGGTTCGATAAAGGAATTGCCAGAAGGGTCGTCCACGGAGACTGTGAACGGGAATGCTTCGCCTTGCAGCATCTTGTCCACCTTCTGAATAACTGCGTCAAGCGCGTTGTAAAGGTCCGGATTGGTTTGTTTCCTCTCTGGCTGGTCGTATTCCAGGTCGGTCTTGATTTTCGTGATCATACCCTCTAGGTTGGTCAATTGACCTGGCCCAGGCGGCATTTCGAGGTCAATGTCTTCGATCCGGAAAACACCCGTGTCGCTTCGGACAATCTGCCGTTGGAAATCTTCTGATTTATCTAGTCTGAAGCTGTATTTTGTTCCCGTCGGTTGGATCTCGCCTGCGCTCTTTACCGTCTTGTTTTCCCAACCGCAGTGCTCGCAGGAGAACGATTCGAGAAGGATGTCTTTGAAGTACGGGATTTTAATCGGCAGTATTCGTGTCACACCCTATGTAAATTAGCAAGAAGGACTTGTGTGCAAGCAGTGGAAGGGCTCATACCTCATCGCGACAGTTCATGCACAAGCTCTCAATCTCGTATACACCGGCCTCATTCGGGTCGACGTGGACCACTGAGGGAGTTCCGGTTGCTGCCATTTCTGTTGTGTGTATTTGTTGTGTTGTCGTTGTATTTTGGACTAGGTCTGTAAATGCTAGGTATGGATGAATCTTATAGGGGGGTCAGGAATCCCAAGATCTTTTTATTGAATCAAGGCTGAGATGTTGCGAGCGAAAGGCTTCTCTGGGCTTCTCGAATCACAAATTTCGAATGACGCAGAAGGTCGTCGGCCTGCCAAGCCACAGCCGGGGTTAGCCTGTCGGGAAGTGCGGCAGCTAATGCAACCTTATCGCTCCCAGAAACAGCGTCAAATATACCACTGGCACTGTGAGGCGGCAGGTGAACAACCGTCATGGAAGCAACATCATCAGTAAAGTGGTTAGAGAGTTGTTATGATAGCCACAAAGCGGTCCATGTGATTCTCATGGACGCTTCATCAAGTCCATCAAATTGAGAGTTGGGCGGCTTCTGTTCTGTGCACTCTTGTTCAGTAGTGCCTGTAATCCTTGACGATCTTTCCTCGCCTTCGCTCTCTTCTTGCTGCTGAGTTTGGTGGATTTGTCGGCGGAGTTATCGGTGGACAATTCATCGTGGACAGTTTCCTTCTCCTGGTCACCTGGAACAGAAGGCTGCAACCTCTTTTGGCCTCGAACAGGCGGCTTCAATCGTCTCGAGCCTCGAGCGTTCGGCTTGATTTCTGCGGTCTGCTTCGTGACTCTGTGGCATGCAGAGCATTTCAATGAGACGGTCTTTCTCCGAATCTTCTCATCTACCGTGGCCTGAGATGTGGTTGTGGTCCTCTGTGTTCCGAATCGCGTAGAGGCAGTCCATCCGGGCAATAACAAAGTGCCGCACGCTTCGCATACAGTTCGTGCTGCACGGGATGTTGTTCCATGAGACCTAGTATGCTCAAGTTCGCTGCTTTGGTACGATAGATGCCGCGAGGTCGATGGACTGGCGAGGAAAATCATTCGAGCTGAGCTTTGCAGGAATCTCGTCCGTACATCTTGCAGGTCTGCCATCACACCGCACCCTCGCTGGTGATGAACTCTCAGGAATGTAGATGAATGATCAGCATAGCGGCGACAATGTATACATGCTGTAAAGCGCCTTCACAGTTGGCATTGCCTGCTGCATTGGTACACGGATTGTTTCTTCGCGACACATTTTTGAAGGGCCGCAAATGTCACATGATCAGAAGTCTCCGGTGTTCCAGAAACGGTTAGCGTGCTTTTGGTGAACAGGAGGCAGCAGCGAGTCAGATTCAGGATGGAGAGAGATGTCATCAGTGAGTAGTGTGGCACAATAATAGTAGTCTTTTTTGTTCTTGTGTCCTACTCCTTTGTGTCTGTCCTCAGAGATAGACGGTCCTCCTCCCAAGATCACTTTGTCCCCATTCCCAAGATAATACTGTCACACTCCGAGAAACGTCTGCCGGTCCTACAGCGCACGATGGAGAGTGTTGCCGTTGGCACGAGTGTGATTCATTTCATTGTAGTAGTGTGAAGGTCTCTGATAGATGCTTTTCTGGCGCAACACCTGGAGACTAATCAGGAAGGCAGCGATTGTGGAGTACATGTTCAAACACGAAAAGGAAGGCGAAGTGTAACGGGAAGTGTTGGCAGTGACAATATTTGTCCATCTATTGATATGTGCACGATTGAGGCACTTAAGAATACTAGCTAATAATAGTCCCTGACCTTTTACCCAGCAGGTGGTAGTGTGCAAGCACTACCTTCAGTTTCACGCATTTCCACTTCATGGCTCTTCAAGAATCACATCGCCACTGTCCAGATAGACGTAAAGGCCATTCCTCCACATTGGTTTGATATTCCAAAAGTCTTGACCACCCAAGTCACATTCGTGACAGAGTGTGCCACTAAAGTCGCAAATCAATCTGTCCGCAGTCAAGGTTGTGTGGCTTCGCACACGTTGAGGATAAGTTGGGCAGAACCACGGAGGTGTCGGATATTCGTCCCAATCAGGGTTCAGAGACTTGGGAGCGATGCCGTTGGGATAACACTTCTCCCACAAGACCTCTCTTAGTCGGGTGTCGTCCCGCTCACATTCTTTCTCCCAATATTGGTGGCTGCAACGGAAATTTCGGTGCCCGGTTTGATACATGTGGTAGCCGGCGGCATAGCGGCTGAAGAATTGATTTGCGATATGGTCCACCAAGTCGATGTCCATGAATGCCGCCGGTGATCCTATGACATCCTGCTTTGGTCCACAGAACCCATCCAGATGGTAGCCCAGTTGATGCTCGTATTCAGCACACCAGTATTGGAATCTTTCCCGTCTCACCATTGCGGCCGCTTTGCCCGACAGGTCGTCAAGGAGAAAGTCGAACCAAAAATGCAAAGCGTCTTCCATCCCTAAGCACTCGTCGTCGTCGCGAAACTCGGATACTTCGTCCAGGCACTGATTCAGTCCGAACGGGATTTCTGATTTTGCTGATTGCTGCACAACAGAGACAAGCTGGCGGAGTTCCGGGTCTGAGTAGGTGTTGGGAGGCATATGCACGTTCAAGGATGTGGCATCTCGAATTCGTCTGAGAGGGATCAGCAGCACCTCCAGATCGGAGTGCGGCCCGTCCAGTACCAATTGTACTGAGTTGGTGGCATCATCCCAGTGATGGAAGCTAGGGAGGCTGTGATTGAGGCGGGTTTCTGTGCCCCATGCCCATTTTCGTTGCCCGGTTTGTCGAAAGATAACGTCGACGTGTGGTAATTGGGTCGTTTCGCGACCTTCGGGAAGTACAATGTCCTCCGTAGTTGTTGGGAGTTTGTTCATGTCGCGCCACCGAGGTAACAGGGCGGCCAGTAAGCGAGTCAACTGGTACCATGCCCGTATGAGTTGCCCAGGGTCCTTGGGGTTGGGAGCGTCAATGACAATTCGCATCCGGCGGAATATGTCGATGGGCATTGTTTCGAGAACATTGTCTGGATGAGGTGATCGAGCGTCGACCATGTTTCTAGTCCCGGAGCCCCACGGCTCACCATCTTGGTTGACGATTTCGACGACGGATGACGACGCCGCCGGGTCGATGTGGAAAGAGAGGATGAATTTTTCGGCGAGTAAGGGGATAAATTCGTTGTAGATTTGTTTGTTTGCCAGCAGCAACCCCGTAGAGCGCTGCTGCGCACAGGCATCATAGATCATGGTTCTGAGTTCTCCTGGGAGTCGACCCAGTATTCCTAGGGGAGTAGGTATGGACAAGGTTGATTGTAACGAAGCCATTGGAAGCTGGCGAGCTGTCTTCTGTGGTAATAATGACGATGATGATAATGGTGATAGCGGCAATGGCGAAGCTGATGATGCTATTGATGATATTGATGATAGTAGCGATGATGAGGGTGAGGATGTTGATTGCGATAATGAAGATGATGATGGTGGTGACAGGGGGGCACCAGCCGGGCGGATAAGACGTTCACTCGGAGACAATCTGACTTCTGGAGTGTGAGAATGAGCGAAAGACATAAAACGTACGTGCCACAATCGACAGTGGTCTTGACAGTAACGAGTGCAATATTGCGTTGGAAGAACTGAGGAGGAGAGACGGAGAGTGCAGATATTTATGCTGTTCAGCACCTTTGGCCTTGGCCACGGCCACATAATAGAAGCATGCTGGTGTAGTATAACGGCTCATCCGGACGTAAACCAAAGTTTACCACTTCGTTTGATGGAGAAATCCGAGTAGAACTTACTTTTCTGGAGGATCCTGTCTTCGGGCAGAGTGTCCCAGCTCTAGCAGCAAGGCTTGGAGCATCAAAAACCTTATAGGTATAAGACTTGTAATTATATAGGAGCGTCCGGATTGATCACTCGAACCGACATGGACCTATCACTTGTGAGGTGATGGAGTCGTAATAGTAGTGCGTCAGAGGACAGCACCAAGACGGGCAGCGTGTTCGTTTGTGGACCATCGTGACTCTGGATAGTGTGAGTTGTCCATGGGACATCCAGGATAGGACTTGTGTGTCATCATAAGTGAAAGCTTTCGTGAAGCTTTCCCAGCCATGTCTCGTCAAGCATCAAGGTGAAGACACATGAATCTGTCGCCCTTGGTTTGATTGGCAAAGCGGAGATTAAGATTCATGAGAACCGCCGTCTCCCACTCCGATCAAGAAAAGTCAGATGGCCGCCATCACAGACAGGTTGAATAAGTCCAATGGTACGTGAGGAATCTGATTGTTTCAGGGCGGAAAGCAATAGCAAACAACTGTACGCAGTCATTGTTTGACTTTTTCGTAGAATGTGTCCAAACCATCTTTAGAGTCAAGCCCCAAGTAATCGAGTCCAGTGACAGCCAGCCGGCGGCATGGAGGATCAGATACTCGTATACAGCATGACAAGATTGTGGAGCCGTAGATGTTGCGGAACGTCTTGACGGACTCCCTGGTGCAGATTTGTGTCTCCGAGGTTCGAGGCCTGAGATGGCCAACGTGACCCCGGACAGAAACATGTGCCGATCTGACCTTGTGGGGAGGCGCAAGATCTGAGGAATGAAGGTCTCCCGCGAGAAGGGAAGACTAAAGGTAGTGAGGGCGTCCTGAGCTGAGTGCTGCAGTTGTGTCAGATACTTCAGTCGTACTCCAGAGCATCTTGAGTTGGTGAGGAAGCTACGCTAGGTAAGCCAGGTATGCTCGCTGCGAATCAAGTTGCTGATTGCTTGGATACAGATCCTGGTTTTTTGAACTCACCTTCAAGTTCACCCGCTTGTTCACATGTTCCAGATGGCCACTGCAGATGATGTGGATTCGCATCCTGGCAAGCTTCCGGACGATCTCATGAAACCTCGGATCTGGTTGCAACAATGCTATGCCACAACGAGTAAGCTTGTTCGGCCTGAGTGTGGGAAAGGCATCTATGGACGGCAGGAGGCTGGCAGGAGCGCAGGTATTTCTGTTCGCTGGGAGGAATCGGAGGTCGAGGTTCGGCAGATCATGGAGCAAGACGAGATCGTAGATCATGGAAGAGGATCTCCGCAGGTGGTGGTGGCTGTGTACTAGCATACCTGGTGGATGAGGTTTTGAGCTGGTACATACTGGGGTAGAAGGTACTAACCTACCTAAGTAGTAGTAGTACTGTCGTGGCTGGTAGAAAGAAAGAAAGGGGCCACCTCAGCTGTCGTGATCACGGTGAAGCGGAACAGCAGGCAATGCAAGTGCGGGGCAGATCTGATTGATTGGAGGAGAAGTATGGGGATGAGTGTTCCAAAAACCACTATTGCGAATCGAGACTAGCCTGTCTATAACTCTCGGAGGGAGGGGCGATGATCGGTCTGGGCACAGAAAGCTTGCCCTCCTGTTGGGTGTCAGACTGTCAGGCAACTGCAGACTGCGCCCCCCATGATTTCTTTCCCCGTCAAATCTGGCCGCCAGTGCAAATCTCTCTCCTCTCGCTTCCCCCAGGCACCCACCCCCACCAAATCACCATCTCCGTTCTCTGCACATCTATCTATCTGTACATACAGATCTACCTCGACATTTCGATACCTTCACAGCTCATTGAACACCTCAGCATCCCCTCGTCTCCTCATCCACCTTGCCGCCTTCTGCTTATTAACCTTGTCTACCATCTACCAGCGACTGACCTGGGGCGATCTTGGCTTCTCCCTTTTCCCTCGTTCATATCGTCATCGCCTGCGTGGTGGTGGCAAATCATCAATGAGGTGTGATTGTTGATCCGCTCCGCACAACACAGCGGTTGATAGAGGCGGGCTCCTTGAAACACATACGTCGTCAAGGAACAGAGCAGCAAACCCACAGCCTCGGTATGCCGACCTGTACTCGCGAAGGAGTCACCAAACCTCGTCGTCGTCAGAATCACTGTTGTGATCAATGTCGCCGCAGCAAGCGAGCCTGTGATGCCACGGGGCGAGTTGTGGCAGAAATCTGTTCCAATTGTGCAAGAACGGGCAAAGTATGCACTTTCGAAAAGCTGCGGCGGACTGTGGCCCAGCCCGCCTCTGAACAGAGCATCAATGAGACCTTGCCATGGGAAAGCCCGATAACCAATCGAGCCTCCTCAGACCAACACTCAACAAGTGGCCAAGCATCTATGCTTCAGGAAGATGTCGTGTTTGTCTCAGGTCCCTCCCCGGGTGGCCAGACGCTGTCATGCTCGAATGAGGATCTCATCGAGATCGCCTCCTACTTCGCCTCTCCAGATCACAAGGATGTCAGTAAGGAGGCCCACCCTACGTCTGAGACGAGCGAGTCATCGGCGGCCCAAGCTCTGTTGACTCCCCCGGATAGTGGCCTTGGACAAACATCTGATACGGCCACTTTGGATGCCGCATCGCTATTGAACGCTGCAGATGTTGCTCATTCCGAGTCCTCCGAGCAAGACTGCGAGGATATGACCAGTGTTTTCTCCCGGGGGGTGGCGATGCACAGTGACAATTGTATACAGCATCCACCAGGGCCTACGGCCGGCTTCCAAAGATCTTCGTTCCGTCGGTCATCGTCGCCCCTGGCAGACCCGTCCTCGGATACGATGCAATATCGTATGGCGGAGAAGACAAACAAGTCCTTGATTCTGGACAGCCTGACACGCATCTATCAAGATACAATGGAAAATGCGCTGGCTTGTTGGCTCACAGAGCGTACGTGTCCGTACACTTACGAAGGCATCGTCGATTCCCCTCTCCCCATCAGGTACGCTATGGACGGTGAAGGTGGACCGGCAGAGAACCGTCCCCTAATATGGCGAATCTGCCAACTAGATCGACCAACTTCTAACATGCGTGATCGGCCTTTAACACCACGGGAAAATCAAGCGTCATCTCGTGCCCTGAAGGCTGCGATCATGGCATTTTCGGCGCAGTGGGCCCCGGCTACATACGATGTTACCGGCATTATTGGGGGGATGGGTGGTTCGGAGAGCGCTCTCGGAGATGAATTTGTGCAGCGCGAGCCTGGTTTCAATCGATCTCTCCGGGAACGCTTGTGGAACGATGCGCACCGAGTGTTGCAAGAAACTGCTGGGCTTGACTCGTTTCGCGTCATGTTCGCGCAGCTCATTTTCTCTTTCACCCAGAAACCGTTACCTCGGGAAGATCATGTAAGGATGATGAGGCTCCGTGCCAAGCGAGGAAGTAGCTTCCACTCCAGTCCAGATGCTGGCGGAACCCAAAACGTCTCAGAGGACTTGGCCGGACGCATCAGTTCCACACCTTTGCCGGCCCGAGATCATGGCAGGCCTCGTCGGCACTCTGGCGAGTTGGAAGAGCTTGAACAGTTACTCGAACTCCAAGGTCCCCCAATCTACCTTGAGAGTGCATTGATGCGGCTGTCTGACAAACGGGCTAGGCTGGAGCACACCGGCACTGGAACGGGGTCGGGCTCTGGCCAGAAGATATCCATCACCGACCGCAAAACGTTCAATCTCCTGTTTTGGATGGTGATGATGTCCGACACCCTTGCGGCCGCTCTACAGGGACGGTCATTTGTAGTCTCAGATGAGGATTCGCTTATTTTGCGCGCAGACGATCCGAACCAACTTGCTAGTCCTGCACCCCCTGGCATGTGCGACGAAGAGCAAACCGGTACAGGGTGGCCTCCTTCATCCTTGAGGGACAATGACGGCCTGGAAACGACTCCTTGGGGATCCTTCTTTCTGAACAGAGACAAAGCTGTAAAAGCAACGGGCAGTCCGCCATGGCCATTCTCAGAGGAATCTGCGAGTGTTATCCTCACTGACGCAACGCCTATTAAGGTTCTCCTATATCGCCGGGTGAAACGGTTACGGAACCTCGTGTTCAGGAGAGCTCCTGCGAGGAGAATTGAGGCCGGCATCGTTGAAGTATTGACAGTCTATGAGCATTGGACCAAAACATACGGCGACTTCATGCTCACGTGTCTGAAGCATCACGAGGAACTCTCTCCCCGCATACAGTCCTGGTATACAGTGCTTCTAGGGCACTGGCATCTTGCAGCGTTTCTGCTTTCCGACTGTCTGGAGGAGATCGATCGACATCACAAGGGTGACAATCTTTACGGGGCACTACGAGAATCTTGCGGACTTGTCTTTGAAATCAGGAAGACCAGTGCATTTCAGGTGGCCGAACTCTGTAAAGTTGGCAGACCTCGTGGTGATTCCAGTTTCCACCACTCGAACGACTTCCACAGCACTGTCAGCAACGGATCCATCCTGACTGAGCCGTGGACGGAATTATTGATCCGCTGTTTCGCAAGGGGCGCTGATCAATCTCTCCGGTGGCTCTCCGATTGTCAGTCGGGAGATACTTCTCACTGGGTCGGCCTTGATGATCGCGAAGCCCTATATACCAACTGCGTCAATTGTATCGGAGGGCTTCTTGGCCTGGGCCGCAAGTCCGACATTGCAAATCTAGCAGCGTTGTCTTTTTCTTCACGACTTCATGCCCCAGCCGGTCGAGTTGGCTGAATGCTTATCGCAACATGGAGCTGATGGAGGTTCGATGGGTGATGAGTCGAAGAGCCGTCACTAGGTCCGACTTGGGAGAGAGGGGAGTCCGTGTAGCTGGGATTGGGACATGAAGCGTTTGATCAGCAATGTTCGAGTCAGACGTTGGAGTTTTGAGGCTTGAATCGTGAAGATTGAATCTTGAATTGTGAATCTTGAAATCCACATCTGATGCTGTCGCCCGACGCCAAGACTCGTATATAATTATATTTTATGTATTCACTTCCCATCGTTTGATTCCACCAATGAAGTCCTATAGAGACCATGAAGTTCACTTCCCTCTCCATATCTAGAACATCATCTGAACTGTGAATGTCAGCACCGCGATCTACGAGCTGATTGGCTTTTGTTTCGCGCTGCCTGCCTCTATTGTTGTGGCTTTTATTTGCGTTGCGCCTTCAAAATGGCTTTTCACACCTTCATCACGCTTTACTGATCTGCTGGCAACTCTGGCAAAAGGAAAAGCCTCCCTTCTTGAGCATCTACTTCTTTTCTGCTGAAAGAGATCTTGCCTCAGCTGTCTTGCAGAATCAGTGGTGCAAGATGTCTGAATCTCTGCCGCCTGATGGCGGTGGTGCTCTGTTTGCTGTGAAAGGCGAAGACCAAGCAAGTGTCAGAGTCGCAATTGAGGGCTGTGTGAGTCTACGCAACAACCAGTCCCCTGTCGCATCTGTTCAAGACCCTTCTAACAGCTTGGTAGGCCCATGGAACATTGCATGCGATATACGCGTCGGTCGAGGAGGCATGTCGTGTCAAAGGCTGGGATGGAATAGATCTTTTGATCATCGGTGGTGACTTTCAGGTTGGACCGCCTCACACTTCATCCATCCCTACCCAGCTGACTAAAGACTTCTAGGCAGTCAGAAACCAGCACGACCTCAATGTCACCTCGATGCCACAGAAGTACCGGCGCATGGCAGATTTCCATGAGTACTACAGCGGCGCCAGAACCGCACCATACCCAACCATCTTCATCGGCGGCAACCATGAGGCCAGCAATCATCTCTTTGAACTCTACTACGGCGGATGGGTGGCTCCCAACATCTACTACCTTGGCGCAGCGAACGTCATCCGATTTGGTCCTCTGCGCATTGCTGGGTTGAGCGGGATCTGGAAAGGCTACGATTACCCCAAACCTCATTTCGAGCGACTCCCGTACAACCGAGAGGAAACCTCCAGTATCTACCATGTGCGGGAACTCGATGTCAGAAAGTTGTTGTCTCTACGTTCGCAGGTCGATATTGGTCTCTCGCATGACTGGCCGCAACGGGTCGAGATGCATGGTGACTACCAATGGCTTTTCAAGACCAAGAAAGGCTTCGGAGTCGATTCGGAATCCGGCAAGCTGGGCAATCCGGCCGCGCGGGAGTGTCTGGATCGCTTGAGACCTCCATATTGGTTCTCTGCACATTTGCACACAAGATTCGCTGCCGTTGTTCAGCATGACAAGAGCGATGTCGCGTCACCGCTGAAGTCGGCATCCAGCTCCCTCGCGCAGAATTCACCGGATCAACACCATGCGAAGAAGTTCAAGGGTCCGCACATGTCGCCTCCGTCCTCGTCGCTGGCAAGCGCATTTGGCCGTCCCCAGCATGCCCTCCATAGACCTGAAGCCCAACGAGTCTCGGCCTGGCAGCAATTCCATGCAAATGCCCAGCGCGATGAAGCAGCAGATAGAGAGAAGATTTTGCAGGAGAGAGAAGCACGCAGACTGGAAGAGGAAAGAACTGGCGTCCGAGCCGTCGCCCAGTATTCATTTGATGAGACTTTCAGACAGGTCGGAAGCGGATCAGGGTTAGATCGTCGGATCGTCGCGACAACCCAGAGCCAGATCAAGTCTGGAGACAACGATGATGCCATCCCGAATCTTGACGGCTGTTTCCAGTCACGACCGGTCAAGCGACAGCGCGTTGCTTCTGACTCTCATTCTGCTGATCCAAGTCAGCCCGCCTCTGTCGTTGGACCTGTCTACTCTCGAGGAGATCAGCTCGACGGCGCAGAAGCCAGTCTCCCAGCGGCACCGGACGTTGTCGTCGACAATCCCGACGCGATTGATATCGAGATGAGCGACGAGGACGATGTACCCGTGGCAAATGGTAGAACCAGCACCACGACTCTCCAAGTAACACCTGTCCCGGTTCCTCAAGGCGGACCTGCTCAACAGGGCACTGACAGAAATGGACTATTCTCAGTCGCCACCTCAGAAGGAAGTGAAGACGGCGGCGTCAAGCTCAATGCGCCTGCTACGTCTCTCCGTCATGACCCAGGCATGGTTCCTCTCCCCAAACCACGACGACAACAACCCGAACCCGAACCCGAACCCGCACCCGAACCTTCTCACTCTCCAACCCCGGTGCTGCCAGAGTCAGCTCAGGCTACCTCTACAGAGAAACGCACGTCCACAGAATCAAACTTGAATCCTTTCGCAGCCAGTTTTGAACCACCAGCAGCTCCGACCCCTTCACGAGGCGATATTGATATGACGGACATCTCGCCCTATCCTATCGTCACAGCCGTTCCGAACCCGGCACCTAGCACTAATGGCAGTCAGGTCTCCGAAGAAATGAGAGCGCAGCTCGCAGCCCTGTCCAACACCTTCACCAAGAAAGCGAAAGAACAGATCCAAGTCTCTCCGAGTCTCCCCTTCCCGGAGGAGATCAGTAACAAGACGACCGAGTTTCTCGCGCTGGGGAAATGCGAACCCTACCAGGAATTCCTGCAACTCATGGAAATCCGATCCATCTCTTCGCCCACCATCCGTCGCTCTTCATCTGATATCGAAAGCGAGAACAAGGAGAAAGAGAAAGAAAAGGAGAATGACAAAGATATCCCCACCCGTCCCTTCAAATTCACCTACGATCCAGAATGGCTAGCCATTCAACGTGTCTTCGCATCCGAATTGACTCTCGGCGGTCTTCCGTCCGACAGAGTGCCCCCTCACCGCGGCGACACCTACTACCGCGACCAGATTGTCAAAGAGCAGGCCTGGATTCTCGAGCATGTCGTCGACCCCGGCCAATTGCAAGTTCCCGACAACTTCACCATCACGGCGCCCGTGTATGATCCGAACCTCAAGGTCGATCCCGCGGCCATGCCGAGAGAAGTCACCAATCCGCAGACAAGCGCTTACTGCGCGTTGATTGGCATCGAGAATAAGTTTGATATTAGTGAAGAGGAGCGCGATGCCAGAGTCAAGCAGGGCCCGAGACCCGATCGGCCCGAGTATCTGGCTTATGAGAGTCGCTTCTCCCGTAGGGGTGGTGGTGGTGGAGGCGGTAGAGGCCGCGGAGGTGGCAGAGGAGGCGGTGGTGGCGGAAACTATGGACATGGTGGTCGAGGTGGTGGCGGTGGGAATCGAGGACGAGGCCGTGGAGGACGTTGATGAGTCACAATTGCATTGCATTGCATTGCATTGCATTGCATTGTATTGCATTGCCATGTGCCTTGGGGCTTCGAGTCTCGCGAGACAGAGCAGCGCAGGAGAAGAAGATCGTTTGTAGTGTCTGGATGGTCTGGAAGAAAACACGCCTCTCTCTGGTGTCGGACACCTTCTGAAACTCCTGTTCGTTGATGCCGACCGTGTCTACAGACGGACGATGGTCCTGGAATTGGCGGTCATGAGTGTTATGTGTGTTGAGTTCCATCGAGAACCTGGTCTAGACCAAGAAGCAGACGGTCGGCCCACAGCTCCTGGAGATCCCCTCCTATTCGGGGATGATCGATGATCGATGATCGGTCGATATTGTATGTCTTACTCTAGCTTACCTTTGTCTCAGGCTCAAGGGAGATACCCTTTACCTGAAGAATTCTATTGTACAAGTACCTCAATATTCCATGATTCCCTTCCTGTGTATTTGGTAGCGGTGATATGATATCACCGAGAGGAAACGCGTTTGGCAGAGGTTACATGTCTTAGGAAACTGTTCGTTACCACAGATCCGATCCCTTCCTTCCTATCGTACTCTGTACTGTTAGTGGACGCGATCAGTCAAATCTGGTTTGGTCAAATCCTTGAGAGAAACAATTCAGAGCCTAGTCCCATATATCCAAAGACGCAAGGAGTCAACGCAAGTCCCATTCGAGTAGGGTCCAACAAGACAGGCCTCATCTCCTTTCTCTTGTGATCTCGGATTGAAACATGTCATTGCAGTGCAGTACTTGTAAATAGTTATTGACATTCATAAGATAAGTTTCTTGGTATCAAATCGTCGATATAATCAATCACTGGACAGCGACGGCCCTACCGGCACGACCTCTAGTTGTGGAGGTTCTCCGTCTTTCAGCAGCAGCAGAAGCCTTGGTTCTATCCAATCTGTCCAACTTTCTCAAGAATGTCCGTTTCCAGGCCTCGAAATCCTGCGTTCGTTCTTCACTAGTGAAATCCACGGCGTGCTGCATCATCGTAGCCAGACCTGGAAGAAGAACGCTGTCGGGATCTTCTTCTTCTTCTTCATCTTGCCCTTCGGTCTGGTATCCCTGTCCGACGTCTCGGCCGCCACTCCTCCCGTTCGGTCTCCGTTTGCGGGCTGTTGCTGACATGATATGATCTTCATCGTCATCATCCTGATATTCTTCGGTTGCAGCTCCATTGATGTTCGGTTGCCCTCCCACTCCACCACGTCTGACCCGACGTAGACCACGTTTGGGGGTGTCGCTAGCATGGTCAGGGTCAAACTCAAATACCGACTCCGGCACACTAGCCCACCAGTCCTGGCCACGACAATATCCCTCTCGATTGATTCTTCGGATCCACGCTTCCACCCCATCCGTGCCGGGATTATAAGTTAATTCTTGGACACTTTTCGTGCAGGTGGCTTGGTATACAGATGTTGTCATCTTCGCTGTTTGCATTCGTGTCAGGGTCATCAGGTATAATGCGATCAGGAGACCCGTGACGGTTTGGTCGAACGAGCAGCCCGGTGGAAATGAGGCCGGTCCTGTTCGGGTTTCGGTTTCGGTCGCATCATTGTCTTGCTCATCGCTGTTTCCGACGGTTTCATCGCGTGGCCATAGGCCAGTAAGCTTCAATACGATAGATGTTCCGGTGTATACGTGCGGCGCGACAAGAGGGGTCGCGAATAATCTGCACAGATTCCGGATCGAGGGCATCACGAACGCCGGGGCTTCGAGACCGGCGTCGTTCTTGTGGGTAGTCCTCTTTCCTGTGATGGCTTTTGAAAATGCATTCGCACTTTGCGGTGTCTTTGACGGTGTGTTGGTATTGGAGTTGGTATTCCTTGCTCTCTTGGACGGTGAGTCCGCCGGCCCTGCCTCAGATTCGGATTCAGAGTCAAGCTCCGCCTCCTTTGCTGTTCTCTTCGAGCTTGCTCTGCCATTTGCGTTTGCAGTTGCAGTCGCAGTACTGTTTGTCTTGGCCTGCTGCTGTTGTTGTTTCCTCGGTGTAGGTGTAGCTGCGACATCCTGGTCCAACACTCTCTCCAAGAACGTCACCAGCTTCTTATACACGGCCGGCTTACACGGCGCACCGCCGGCCTTGACGGCAGGCAAGCGACATTGCGCGCGCAGTCTCTTGCAGGCGATCTCGCAGCACGCATAGGCTCGAGCGATCTCTTCCTCTGGCTTCAAGTGGGACGCTCGTTGGCGGGATAGCGCGAGCAGAGACTCCGAGAGCTGTGATAGTTGCGATGGGAGTTTTGCGGCGTGACTGGGCACAAGAAGGCTGAGGGATTGCTGTATGGCGGAGGAGGCGGGCATCACGTATGGTTGTAGGCCACGCCGTCGTTCATCGGTCAGGTCGATTGAACAAGTAACACTGAATGCCTGTCTCAACGGGAGTAGAATAATAGTTGTTTACACGACTGTTGCGCATGTACTTGCGGACGGGTATTCGTCCAAGTCCTGGAGGCAAATCGCAGAGATGATCGTTCTCGTGAATGCAGAGAATGATCTCTTTTCTCTAAAGTAAGGCCATGTATCACACAGCCACTGGCATAGGCTCGTGGTGTTAGAATTTGGCTGATTGGAAGAGCCAGCTGTCGTACCGGTCACTTTTTGCAAGTCGCGCGTGTCGCGTCAGACGCGTAAAGTGGTTGCAGTTTAGAGTATTATGCTCCAACGGAGAAAAGAGTTCTACGGTGAAACATTACTCTGCAGGGCGTTTGGGGTTGTATAGTCCATTGATGGACTGTATACTCGTTCTGAAGAGTTCTCCCTGGGGTTTGAAGATGACAATATTAGCAGACTATATACCCCCTGGTTTCCGGCTCATTAAGTACTCCTTCGAGGAAGGCAGTCTCTAGCATTATATGTGTGCGCTGATTCTCGTCCTATGCCTCAGGCATCAGTACAAGTCAGAATGGCCCGTTGGTTGTGACCCATCTCCGATAGTGACAAGCCCTTTATTCAGAACTAGATCAAGGAGTCTTGCTGTCTGTCCGCCTGCAAACCAAGATATATTACTGTAAGCTGAGCTGGAGAGCTGATTCGTTCAGAGAGTGCCGATTCTCCGAGTATGAGCATGCCGACGATGTCTTGCGTGCCTTGAGCTACCAGCAGTTGTGGTGCTTTCAATGCTCGGAACAGGTGCAGAGATGTCCATACATGTCGAGTTCGGTTGCTGATATACTTGGACACCACCGATCGCCCAGTAGGCATCCTTGAAAACTTGCGGGTTGTTGGCAACATAATCCCGACATGTCGGGGCCAAGGAGGCACACTCAGAACTATTCCAGGTCCTCTCGATCCAGTCGCCGCACAGGGCAGTATTGAATATGATCTTGAGATTGAAGAAATGGTCGTCGAACGTCGTCTTGTTGCCACTGTTCACAAACATGGCATCTGGTGGACCCCAGCTGCCTGAGAAATTCTGCGGACTGGGCATTCCTGATGCGATATCTTCAGGGACACTGTCGCGCTGGAAGTTCCAGATCTTGATCCCATCACTGTTGAACTCGGTCGCAATGACACTGCCTCCGGCTGCGTTGTAGTCGGTGCCAAAATCCTTCCATGAGCCTTCGGCAACGCAGCCAGAATTTCCGGCCGTGTCCAAGCTACAGTCGAGACTGGTCATGGTGCCTCGCATTTGAGTGTTGTTGGAGTGTTGCTGGCCTGTGACATTGAAGACACTAACACCGGTGTCGGCGTGTAGGACCATCTTATTGACGCTCTGTGTGTTGATCCCCTCCATGATGTCGATTTCTCCAGCCTGTGGCCAAGGTGCACCTGATCCAAGCAGCCAGAACGCAGGCCAGCTCCCACAGATACCTCCTGGCATATGTTTGATGTCGGCGATCCATAGGGAGTGATTGAAGGTGTCTACACTCTCGACGCGTGTAGAGGGGCGACCGGCGGGTGTGACATTCAGTGACCACCAGTCGACGCCGAGGTAGACGGCATTGTTGAAGGCGCTGCTAGACGCAAACCCGGCGAGTCCGGTCTGGTTGGCCGTATCCAGATCCACGTATTGGACAAACCCGTTGGTAGGGTCGTGCCCAGAGAAGAATTCGAAGTTGTCGAAGAAGCCTTCACCAGTGTAGTTCTTCACGAGTTGATAGGATGCAGAAGAGGCTTCTTGGGCGTAGGAACTGGAGAGTCTTGCGCTGACCAGCAGTGCAAGGAGTATATTGGAGGCCATATTGAATTTCAAGGTGTCTTAGATCTGGCGGTGCTTTGTGTCTCGATAATTGTTTGCAGAAAATCTTGATAGGATAAGTCGGAGACTTACCGAGACTTTCGAGTTCAGAATATTGCATAAGCTGTAGATTCGGGAAACGCAGAGAAGAGACAGCAAATGGAGATCCTGGTCGAGCAGACATAGTGACATTGTGAACCCCGGCTTTGTCACTTCGGAGATGACAGCATAAAGAGTGTCAAAGAAGGCAGCTGACAACGCGAAAGAACAGAACAATGTGATCAATGAGACAGTCACCACAATGGCCACAATAGCACTGTCTGATTGTTCGCGGATACCAATAACAACAGGCGCATGTTGCCATGCCAGTGGACGAAGACAACGAGGCTGGCCAATCGCTGGTCTGCGGCTTCACTTCGCTTCCTAACACCGCACTCACTTCACCCTCAAATATCATTCCCGCACAATTTTCCATCACAATCCAAAAGCCATCCATATGCTGGGACCACCGGTGCAATATTAGCACCGGTCCATCACAGAAATGGTAACTTCACCTCTCCGGAAAAACCCCTTCATAAGTCGTGGTTTCACTTCCCTCGAACACACCGCAAATATTGTGGATGCCTTCGAAGAAAAAGTTTTTGTCACTTGAATTGGAGGGAGTTTTTCTTTTTTGTTCTTGTATTCAATTGTCCGGGAGTGAAGTGACGATTCTGCTGCACCCTCACGTGGCAGATCTGGGATGAAATGCGGGAGAGTTGCTTCACCAGAGCGCTTCACTGCCATCGAGGAAGCCGCCTGATACCTTGTCTCACCGTACTTATCATTGGGTTCTTGAAATATGATGGTCAGCGCTCACAAAGAAAACCTCGGTCCCCAGGTCACCGCCGCATAGGGGTGGGATGATGGGATATTTGAGATCTATTTTGTTCCCAAGTCTGGCCATTCCACCGGAAGCATAGCAGTTTCCCGATACTGCATCTGGGCGCTTATGTCATATTTACTTCAACGAGGGTAATATGTCGATAGAATGGAGTTCCAATACCTATACCGAGGGCTAGTATGACGCTGTTGTGATGCGTCGCATAGAGGAATATCATGCAGTGGTGATAAACGTAGCAGGGGACTGCGAGATATTGGGGTAAGTTAGGCTTAGCGTGAAGTAAAAGAGGGTTTCCCTAATGAACGGCGCTAGTCTCCTTAGTCGCTCCGCAGTTGTCCCTAAGCGGGCTAAAGTGCCCAGGCCCATCGGGCTAGATGGCTCTCTGAACAGGGCGGCGGCAGCCTTATCCAAACGCGTTATTCCTCTCGCGCGCTTTGAATGCCATGCCAGTGGTACACGTCATGATTGGCTGACAGACTTTCTGTGGCCAAAAACAAAAGAAGTCCAGAACTCGACTATTAACCTCCATCATCTTACGGCTGGCCGTGTCTGGAGTGCCTGGAGTGCCAGTCAATGCGGTCGAAGGCGCCTAGAATGTCTTATGGCCAAGTTGCAAGGCGCCACCGTCTCGCGTCAGCCGGTCAATCGCAAACGAAAACGGGCCCCCAAGGGCGATGACCCTTCCCAGACGCCGACGCCCGAGACTGTTTCTGCCGAAACCACAACGACAACGACAACAATCCCGACGAAGACTCATGATGGAGGCAACAAACGCAGAAGAGCTAAAGATCCCTCGACGAAGCCGGCTCCCCTTCAACGAAGTTCCTCCACGAATCTGGTCGAGTCCGACATCCTTTGGCCTGATCACTTCAAGTACCTCTTGCAATTGCACAAGGCTCTGAACCTCGTATACACTTTCTGCTGCACTCGAAAACATTTTGCAACAACATGGGACAATATCAAGTCGACGGTGGAAGGACACATCAAAAGACCCCTGCTGGAGGAAGATGTGGCCCAGGTCAAGGCCCTGGTGCCGCGCGCCATCAATTTCGCCTATGTTGACGAAGAGCATTTGATGGTCACGATTATGGGAGAAGACGACGGAGTCAAAGGGGGAAGAGCCGATCATTTTCGGTCACTAGCCGAAGACGAGAGTGGACCTAAGGACAACTCTGGCACCCCAAAAGAGTTGCTGTTGTTCGAGTTCATCGATGGTGACCTCAAGAGACAGGTGGTCGACCCCAAAACTGGGCAGCCCACGAAAGCTACACAAAAGCTGCGGAAAGAAGACCTCAAGATGCCTGTCTTCAGTCAGAAGTCTATGTTGAAACTTATCGAAAAGCGCAATGTCAAGTTCACCTCGGCCGTAAACGCCTTTCTGAATGAATGTGCAGCAGAGCAAAGGGATCCTGTCGAAAAGATTCAGGACTTGAAGCAACAATATATCCCCTATCCATCCGCAAGCCGTGCAACCACACCTGTGCCCGAGAACATTGGTCTGCCAAAGGTCATCCCCAAGGAACGGAAATCAATATCTGAAATCGTCAAAGAGATTTGCGAATTGGAATGGTACACGCATCAGATCGTTCCCGACGGTCACCGCGTCTTTGACCCTCAGCCGGCAATATATGGCGACCTGAATTTCCAGTTGTCACAGGGCTTGGTGAATGCCCTCTACAACAGTAGAGGTATCACACAACTGTACTCCCACCAAGCTGAAGCCATAAACAACTTGCACGACGGGCACAATGTGATTGTGTCGACATCCACCAGTTCTGGAAAGTCCTTGATCTACCAAATACCGATGTTACATGAGCTTGAAAGGGACCCTGAAAGTCGTGGCATGTATATCTTCCCAACCAAGGCTTTAGCTCAGGACCAGCGCCGGAGCATGAAAGAGTTACTGAAGTATATTCCTGGTCTCGAAGATATCCTGGTGGAAACTTTTGACGGCGACACGCCCATGAGTGAAAGAAACCTGATCCGGGACGAGGGTAGGATCATCTTCACCAACCCAGACATGCTCCATATTACAATTCTCCCGCAAGAAAGCGGATGGCGGACCTTTCTGCGAAACCTCAAGTTTGTTGTTGTCGACGAGCTACATGTTTACAACGGCCTCTTTGGAGCGCATGTGGCATTCATCATGCGCCGACTGCGTCGGATATGTGCCGCTCTTGGAAATCGCAAGGTCAAGTTCATTTCGTGTTCTGCAACCGTGGCAAATCCGAAAGAGCATATGAAGACGATCTTTGGTGTTGACAAAGTCAGACTGACGGATTTTGATGGCTCTCCGTCCGGACGTAAAGAATTCATCTGCTGGAATACACCCTACAAAGACCCGGGAGATCCTTCGTCGGGCCGAGGAGACGCATTTGCCGAAACCGCAAGGTTGATATGTCAACTCATTCTTCGTGGGGTTCGAACCATAGCTTTCTGCCGGGTGCGCAAGCAATGCGAAGTTCTACTGCAATCGGTAAAGGCCGAGTTCACCAACCTCGAGAGACCAGAGTGTGCAGCACTGGTGATGGGCTATCGTGGAGGATATTCGGCTCAAGATCGTCGACGTATCGAAGCGGAAATGTTTGGCGGCAAACTCATGGGCATCGTGGCCACGACCGCTTTGGAATTAGGTGTC
This sequence comes from Capronia coronata CBS 617.96, assembly GCF_000585585.1. Lineage (NCBI taxonomy): Eukaryota > Fungi > Ascomycota > Eurotiomycetes > Chaetothyriales > Herpotrichiellaceae > Capronia > Capronia coronata. The sequence goes on along the minus strand of NW_006912894.1, from coordinate 2,318,381 downwards.
GACATTGGTTCCCTTGACGCTGTCATCACAATGGGTTTCCCCTACACGATTGCCAACCTGAGACAACAGAGTGGTCGTGCGGGACGACGAAATCGAGACTCTCTTTCCGTCCTCGTGGGAGATTGCTTTGCTGTGGACCAATACTACATGCAGAATCCCGACGAGATCTTCACCAAACCTAACTGCGAACTCCAGGTCGATCTCCAAAACGAGCTGGTGGTAGAGGGTCATGTGCAATGCGCCGCCTTCGAAATGCCAATCCAACCGGACGAAGACAAGAAGTTTCTGGGTAAGATGTTGCCCGACATCTGTGAGGAACGATTGTCCAAGGATGCGATGGGATACTACCACTGCAACGAGCGGTTTCGGCCTCTTCCATCCCGATGCGTCGCGATCCGAGACACCGAGGAAGACCATTTCGCCGTGATCGACATCACACACGGCCGCAACGTCGTGCTCGAAGAAGTCGAAGCGTCCCGATCGTTCTTCACTCTCTACGACGGCGGCATCTTCCTGCATCAAGGAAAGACGTACATGGTGAAAGAATTCTCCCCAGAGCGCAAGATGGCCCGCGTCCAACTGGTCAAGGTGGACTGGACCACCCAACAACGAGACTTCACCGACGTCGACCCCATCGAGACCGAGCAAGTGCGCCGCGTGTCCCCTAATTCTCTGACCAAGGCGTTCTTCGGCCGGATCAAAGTGCATATGGTGGTCTTTGGCTTTTTCAAAGTGGACCAGAAGCGGCGCATCCTGGACGCGGTCGCGGTGGATAACCCACCCATCGACATCTTCTCGCGCGGGCTGTGGCTCGACATCCCCAAATCCGCGCTCGAGATTTTCCAGCTGAAACGCCTCAATCTGGCCGCGGGGATCCATGCTGCCGAACATGCGGTCATGAGTCTGATGCCGCAGTTCGTGGTGAGCATGCCGGGCGACGTGCGCACGGAATGCAAGAATGCACTGAAGGAGTTTGCGAAGAAGGAGACCCAACGCAAACGGCCCGCGCGACTGACCTTCTATGACGCCAAGGGCGGCGCGGCCGGGTCCGGGATCGCGGCCAAGGCTTTTGAATTCATCGATCTGCTGCTGGAGCGGGCGGTGCAGCGCGTCGCGGCGTGTCATTGCCTCGACGGCTGTACGGAATGTATCTGTGACGAACGGTGTAAGGAGATGAACATGGTGATGAGCAAGGCTGGCGCGGAGGTCATCTTGAAGAGTTTGTTGGGCATGGAGATCGACGTCGATGCTCTGCCGGAGGGAGAGGAAGAGCGTGTTCCTGCTGGCGTGGAGACGGTGGTCTTTGCAAGTGAGGTGCCGGGCAAGAATGGGCGCAGAGTTGCCGAGAGAGGATTTGTCGTCAAGCAGGAGAAAGATGACGATGACGATTGTATCATTATCAAGGATGAGCCTGAATGAGTTTATGATTGATTGTTGGTTTGTCCGTGAGAAGTCCTACTTCAGTTTCAATGCAGCAATGAATAAATGACCAGCAAACGTCCGGATGTAAAGTCGTATCTGTGGAAGCCAGTATGGTCTGCCCAAGCACATATGGTATCAGTTTCAAGATATCTAAATCTAATCTATCGCGTCGCGGCTGTCTGACCCTCATTCGAATCCAAACCCCTAGTCGCATGCTTCACAAACAATTCAGCGTCCTTCCTCATCGCAGTGACGTTGACCGCTCCCGAGCCATAAGCTCTCGAGATGGCCGCTTGCACCTCGTCGTCGTCGAACAGAGTTTCGTCGACAACGACATCGCCAGCATCATCATCGTCATTGTTTGTGGTATCGAACGCTTCCATGGCGACAACTCTGCGCCAATACTCGTCATCCGCGCCCTTCAGATCCGGATTCCTCACCACGGCGTTCCGCGCGATCGAATAAGCCCGCAGATTAGTCTGGGTCATCTGCAACGCCACGTTCGCCGCGGTGAGCAGCTCCTCCATCCGGCGCCGCACCACTTCCGGATCAGCAGAGGCGGGGGCGCTGAACAGCAAAAACCTCCCCGTCGCCGAGGCGTAGATGAAGAAGGCGACGGCCGCGTCGAAAAGACACAGCGCCAGTGGTCTGAGTGTCGCTGCGATCCAGAATGTTCCTATGGGAGCGGGCGTCCGAGGATCAACCACCGGCACGTAGGCGGCGGCGATGGCGATGTCCAGCCCAGCAAGGGCAATCGCGCAGAGTACGGCGCGTGCGCGCCAGCGACTGGCTTCGAAGCCGGCGAGCGGTTCGGACGTCGCGAGGCCGAGACAGAGAATGTGGAAGAGGTGCGGTAGGAGAATGTTGGTTGGGAGGTGGTAGAGGAGATAGGAGATGTCGTCGTCACCACCACCAGGAGAGCAGAATGTGCAGTTCAGAAGCGTGGCGGGGCCGAAGCGGAGATAGATCTTGCGAAGGCTGTTCCTCGGCAGAAAAAGAAGAAGGAAATGTTAGTTTTTGTGCTAGTATACGAGAACAGTTGTGGCTGTTGGGTTGAATAGGAGTCAAAAGAATGGGTCAAAAAGGGGGTGGATCAGATAGGTTACTAGGTTAGTAGGTGTTGGGAAAGACTTGAAACACTCACGCTTGAGATCCCAGTTTGGAACGCAAAGCCTCGTCGGTCGCTGTTAGGATGCCGTGGTCGCGGAGGAGCGCCAATCGCGCAAAGACCGTGTCTGTTGCTGTGGATAGTCTCGTCCGGGTCACCACGAAGATGTTGTGGTCGGCTAGGTCTCCCTTGAAAAGGGAAGGGAAGGAGGTGTAGAGGAAGATGCAGATTGAGGCAAAGAGCGCGTTGAGCCCTCGCCGGGTCTTCTTGGGGAGCGGGCGAGGATGTGGTCGCGTGCGGATCGCGGTCTTGATGATCCGGTAGTAGTTGATCGCGCGGGGGAGAATGAATGTGAACAGAAGTGGCCAGAAGGGTTTGAGACTGGGGTTCTTCGGTCAGTCAAAGTGGTCCTGGAAGGGGATTTCAGATAGAGAGGGTAGAGAAGAAGACATGGTGGTGGTGGTGGTGGTATTGGATGGTACCTTTGAAGCAGAGCCATCGTGGCTCACGTCCGGTCGATTGGGTCTATAGAGTCACTGCGCAGTGTTGTGAGAGAGGGAATACATGATCCGTTCTCAGAGCAGCAAGTGAGGAGATATGTCTCTTCGGGGAGTATAGATACCTATGTACCTAGGGTAGACATAGGTAGGTAGATGAAGTACTGTGGTCCTGTGGTATAAAGACTAAATTGAAGTGACAGGCCATTCCAGGGATGGAAGAACAATATTCCGGCCATAGTACGTCTTATTGATATAGCATATTGGCCATTGGATGGCCACAACTCCAGAGGCGATTTCTACCATAGTCCCTTCTACTGCTACATGCGCTGATTCTTGAGGAAGACTCTAAGTGATATAGATGGCGGCAAAGACAGCTTAATCGACAAGTGGCTCGCCTCGGGCAGACTGAGCCTCAAGGCTGTGCCATGGGATGGCCATAAGGCAGAGTCCAAGACACAATCTCAACAGCCTGGACCATCTGGAAATCGAACATAAGAGAATGAATTGCTGAACGATACTGTCAACTTCACCACGGCCACCGTAGCCAACTTGCGCCTGCTCCAAGAACAAAAACCATGCCAGGTCATTCATTGCTCGAAAGACTGCGCCCAATACAAACTCCGCCGAACTTCAACATGAGTATCATGGTTGTGATGACCACCAGACAGTGTATGCGACAGCTTGATCCAAAGCTGACCGAATGTATTCCCTTCGGGCGGCATGCAGTGATTCGTGTTATTTCTTCTTCGGAGGCGCTGCCCCTTGCGCCTTCGCGGCCTCAGCTGTAACGACAATCAGATCTCTGCATGACTAGACAGAAACTGTCCCTTCGTTATATCACCCACCTTTGGCCTGTTTCTCGCGCATAATGGCGGCTTGTGCCTCCTTCGTACGTTGGAACTCGGTCCCCGAGATTGTGTTTTTCTTCTTCTACACCGGCATGTACTGTTAGTTCGGATCGCTCGGAGGACGTTGGTACGTCAAGGGTGCAATGGGTAAAAAGGATTGTCGTGCGCTCAGTGGTAGAGCAGGACGGTCGCCAGGTGTTGGCCTTCCTGTGCTAAGGTGTAGACGTACGGATGCGGCCTGCTCCTTGAGATTCTTCTCGCGCGCCTTTTCTC